>NC_045734.1:29776322-30403822 GCF_008692095.1 Etheostoma spectabile
TTGAGTGCAGTACATTTCCATAACTCTCTCGCCACATGTCGAACAAGGGTGATCCCGATCGCGCGACTTTTTAACAATTTTGCAGAATGTGTTGAACTTCTTTTTAAAAATTGTATTTCAATTGGATAAAACAATAGCATGGACTTTATTAACTCTCTCTCTCTCTCTCTACGTATGTGTATATATATATATATATATATATATATATATATATATATATATATATATATATATATAATATATATAGTATGTATTGGAATGTACAAACACAAAAATCAGTGTGAGTGTGCCGGCATTTCACTGCCAGAGCCAATAAAACATGAGCTCAGCAGATTTGTCTGGTTGCGGTCCCCGCCCTTGAGACTTCTTTGGCGGGTGGCCGGGCCACAATGGGCTGGTAACTAGCTGCTAGCTAGACCCAGCGCCGGACGTCTGATCCCCCATGATCTGATTCCGGACCACCTTGACTCATCAAGCAAACTTAACAGCCGCAACAGAAGGTTGACTGGGATCAGACAGCCAGGAACTGAAAGACGGTCTCCGGAGCTGGGATCCAAGGGGATCCCTGGGCAAGGTTCTCTCTCTAGGTCTGGATGTACGGTAAACTGACATCCGGCACAAGCACAGGACAGTTAGGTTTAGGAAAAGAGGTGTTTTTACTAGTGTAAAATAACCTGAAGGTTTCATGGTCAACATTCTCTCTTTCTCAAACACTTTGAGAAAATCCAAAGCGAGCAGAAGTTTCCTTGTCCCTTGTTTCATTTCTCGATTCTGTTTCCATTAATGTACTATCAGTTATCATTTTTTGCCCTTTAGTCCTCCCTCAATTTATGTTGTAGTCACTCTCCTGCAGTCCCGCTTTCCAATTCTGGCCCCGGCTTTTTCCACTAGGCCCCAAAGAATTTCCGAGTAGTTACTTAAGTTCCAGATTTTTGAAGGAACCCAGTTTTGAAAGCATGCGTAAGAGCTTACAACTTTCTAAAACTGCTGTCTTGGTTCTCATTTAATGATCAAAGCCCCAAATACCTGTGTTTGACAGAGCACTCAGACGCTAACAGCACTTTAGTTGGAGTGATAATAAAAGCAAAAAAAAGAATCAATACAGGCAGTTCTGCTATATTTCAGGTTGTAACACTTTAGCAATTGACACTCTTATTGTTGGGGTGTCAATGCTTTAAAGTACTCATATTATGTTTTTTGGCTTTTTCCCTTTCCTTTGTGTTATATCTTTTTTGTGTACGCTAAAAGGTTTACAAAGTGACCCCCCCCCCCCAAAGAAAACTGCTCCAAACAGCTCTATTGTAGTCCAGCCTTTACTTCAGAGACAAACGTGCTGGCGTGGCACATCCTCATACACTGCTTCTGTCTGGCTAGTAGTCCTTACCTAGGTACTGTCAGGACACGCCCTCATTCTCTGCTTCTGACTGGCTAGTAGTCCTTACCTAGGTACTGTCAGGGCCCACCCTCATACTCTGCTTCTGACTGGCTAGTAGTCCTTACCTAGGTACTGCACATGTGTGACTACCAACAAAGATGGAACAGAAGTGTGATGTCTCACTCTGTAGCTAAAACAGAGAGCTCAACACATAGGGTGAAAAGAGGAGCTGCAGCAATGTGCAGTACAACAACAAAAAAATTGTGTTTTTAGAAAATTAAACCACATAACCCTATTCTGGTGCAGCCTCTAAATACAATTATAAACCTGAAAATGAGAATACTTTGAGCACTTTAAAGTTATTGCAACCTTACATAACCGTATGTATAAATCCCACCATTAAAAAATGACTCTCTTATGCAGCCATTATTTAGACCGGTTTTATACAGGTTGTCTGAACACACATGCTCTTACACAGCAACATCCTGTAAACAGTCACAATCATGGAAGTATAATAAAAAGTGGATACAGCGTTTGAGGCGGAGCCCCGTTCATTTCTATGAGAGTTGCTTAATGGCGCATGAAGCCATCATGGACCCAAAATTCACCCGGATAATCGGCACAGGGGAGGGAGGGGGGTTACCCTAATACCAATATTCCAATTAGCACTAATCTGAGTTTGGAAAGTGAAGTTGAGAGACGTTTCGTTGCATCACAGTTAGCGGCTACTGCTACCTCGAGCTCTTTTATAACAGATGAAGCCGCCCTTTTCCATTTTAGTTAACCATCCTGCTGTCTTCCCGTCCACCATTGTTGGCCCTCCGGGTCTATGTTATGCTTTTTCTAATGTTTTAGCATGCGTTTGACGCCGTTTTAAACATTTTTGTCACTTTATCAACATTTTCTTCTTTTTTTTTCTGCAGTCAACAAACCTAATTTAACCAACAATATACATATTGTTTTGTTAAAAAAAAAGCAGAAACTAGGAGTTATTTTGACTAATAGTTAAAGTCAGAGGATGTCACAGACTGGTATAAGTTAAAGTGTAGTGTAGAAAGTTTTAAAACCCTTTACACAGTTTGTTGAAAGGCTGTAAAATTGAATAAAACACCAACAATTCAATGGAAGTAATGATTAATTTAACCTGCTAAGAACGTTGCATGGCTTCCACTTATGCATCCAAGTTATATTTGGGCAATTTGGATGAAAGAAACCCATATATCTGATGAAATAAAACAGGTCAAATTGGACTAAAGGACAACACTAGGGTTAAAGTCTGTCTACAGTTTACTAATCTCTTGTCTTAGCCCACGCAATTTGCTTGGACTTGATTCTGGCACATATGTCTTGCTACTTTTTCTAACGCTCTGTGTGAAGTAGTCTTACATTTTCAGACCTGTCTCCACAGCAATTGGCTGCAATTCTGGCTGCTGGTTTTCATGTTTTTTTAGTCCCATGGCTGTTGTGGAGACCGGGAGGCCATAAGACTCTGGGAACTCCATAGAGCTGCTACACAAGCCTGTCAAATCTTCATCTTTACCAACCCACAAGTGTTTAGATCGCCTCTCAAAAGAGAGAAAAGATATGTAAACAAACTGCAAGTCTTCGGGCCATGTGATGTGGCCCACACCAAACCCACTGCAGTGTTTTAATTGTTTGAGTGTGTGTATTTCACAGGTGGGTCTGGAAATGCTACACAACTAAAGGGAAATGTTAGATATTTGCATCCAATCATTTCCTTGGCTGTAGCAAACTTGCTCTCTTCACTAAAGCAGGAAGTTGGAATTTGATGAAATCTTGACCTTAGATTATTTCAACAGATATCAGAGTGTTAACCATTAATTAGACACATATGGGTCACCGCAGCATGCTCCTCTGTGGTGCCAGGGCTTTAACTGGATTGCTTCTAATCACAGTATGAGCTTGCTTAAGTTACTCTATCCCAATTACACCAGTTACAGGAGCTGGCCCAAATGCTGGTTACCATAGCGACCATGTTAAGAAGGGGAATTTTCTGTGTGTGTAAACAAAGCCAGGGCACATCTCTGCTATGTGGTCTCAACTTAAAACCACTGCTCTCTCTCTGGTACACACACACACACACACACACACACACACACAAACACACACACACACGCAAGGGTGCAGGTAGTAATTGTGCCTGGAGTTGTCGGGGTTACTGTGGTTTCCGTGTCTTAAAAGCTGGAAGAAAAAAGAGGGGGAGGAGGGGGAGGAGCAGAGTCTCAGGAGGCTGACATGCATTTCACGACACTTACACTCTCTGACCTCGCAGAGTGGCTACAGTAGAGCCTGCTGGATGGGTTGGAGTGTGTGTGTGTGTGTGTGTGTGTGTGTGAGACAGCGAGCGAGAGAAAGAGAGAGAGAGAGAAAGTGAGTGACTGAGTGAAGGAGGGAATGAAAAGAGACCAAGATACAAAACAAACAGAGGAGAAATGCACACACAGACAGTTGCGGGCACACACACACACACACACACACACACACTCACTCACTCACACACAAGGGCAATTGCTGCAGACACTTGTCTTTTTCCCTCTCATCGTCTTCAAAGGGATAAAGAGACAGAGAGGGTGAGAGAGGAATGGTGAGAGGAAAATAGGAAAGTTAAATGCACTTGATTCACCCCCCCTCTCTCTGTCTCTCTCTCTCTCTGTCTGTCTCTCTCTCTCTCTCTCTCTCTCTCAATTCATTTCAAAGGGGCTTCATTATAGCTAAAAGTTCCGATTACAATGTTGCCCAAGCATCAAATTTGTCAACATGCACAGAACACAATAAAAAGTAATATGAACATTAACACAATATAAGGGTTTGATCGATAATAATTATATATACAGTATATTTTGTGTGTGTGTGTGTGTGTGTGTGTGTGTGTGGTGTGTGTGTGTGTGTGTGTGTGTGTGTGTGCACGTGTCACCCATTCCCTGTCCCTCAGGTTGTGGATAGTTTGTTCATAATGAGCAATGAGATATGCCTTTCTCCTTCTCCCAGGATACTTTTTTTTTACTTTGCAAAGGTCAGCGTAATCAAAAAAGGCGGGAAAACACAGGAAGACACGACGGGACAGCAAACCAGACCGTCAAAATAAAACAGGAAACGGAGCAAAACACAAAACAGAAAAACAGACAATAACACCAAAACAAGTTTGTATTTAGAAAAAAACGAAGAAACGACAAAAAGAATAAAAAAAAGAACAATAACGTAAAGAATAGATAGTTAATTTTAGGTCAGAAATAGTACTATTTTACGATTTTATAATCCCAAAGGAAATTTGGTCTTGGACAAACAAACAATATCTGCTGTTTAAAGCATTCAACACAACGTAGTTCATACACACACACTAGGGCTGCACGATATAAGGCAGCTTTTATTTAAATATATAAGGGAAATTTGAGAGATATGCGCTAACATCGCTGAATATGACGATAAGGTTATTACGTGCGATAAAGAAACGCACCTTAGAGTGAACTCAGTTTGGCCTTTCTGCCTGCCTTCAATATTCTGCATGAGCCTAATTTGCTTGTTTATTTTAAAAATAAATGAAAAGGGAAATAATTTCCAGCATTTGTGGATTTGACAAATTTAACATTAAATTGAATATAAAAGGCACCACTAAAAAAATCAATGACAGTTCCATTTTAGACTGTAGTCTAACATGAATATAATGTGAATATGAACGTCTTAATGTCTTTCGCGATGCGTATATTGTGACAGTTGATATCACAATGACAATAAAAAAAAACACACTGATATATTGTGCAGCCCCAATATGCACACATACATAAAGAACACAGATGGTGCATCACGTTGCATGTTGCATGCAGAGACTGCCCACTAGCAACCCATCATAGTAGTCATCATCATATGTGCAGTGAGGGTAACATGCCTTCTTAACTACTCTGGAGTAAAGCTGGTTTTTAACCATTTATCCATTACTTAGTCAGGGCCCAAGCGCCAACAGCAGTGAAGGCCCTATTGAAACTGAAGGAATTATTATTATCATTTTTCCGCTAAATGAATTGCCTTTTTGGGGACCTTCCCATACTCAACAAACTCACCAATGTTTGAGGTTGCATGAGGCCCGGTGAAAAATCTGATATTTTAATGGTTTCCTAAATTGTCTTACAATAATAACTCATTAGAATTGAGCCCAAAAATTGAGCCCCTGCAGTACGTTTCACGTTATTCGTAACGGAACATGGTGCACATATTTATCATGTCAAGAAGTACAAACATCATTGAAACCATACCCAACCCTACAGGAAGTCCACCATTTTTAATTGAAAGTTTAAAATGAGTGTGTTTTTGTCCCAATTCCACATGTAGTACTTTAACAAACTCCTCTTAGAGATTTCATTTAGTTTTGAAAATTGTAGAGAGGAAATTTGAGAGGAAATGTAAATGATTCCTCTGAAGATAATTGAAAAATATAGCTGCTACTATTATAGAATAGTTATAGAATAACAGAGCCCAGCAGACAACAGACAGAAAAGGAGCTAAATATGAAATCCTATTAGACTGTAAATTACAGCACATCACCCCCTAGATTAGAATATGTTAATGCTTGATCTGCTTTAAATCTAAAATAAAAAAATGTTCTGCTCTCATCTAAATTGTTAATAATAATCTTTTTTTTTTTCTTCCACTTTCAATAAGAAGTTTCTTGACTGCAATTTGTAATGGACACTTTTTTAGCTTTTGGTTGGCTGAGGCAAAAAATTAAATAAAGATACTTTATTGTCACATCCACATATATGTGGCAAAATTAATTAAGTGGAGACCTTTGTCAGTGGTTGTGATTTGCAAAAAAAATAACAGTAACTCAAACACTCTGCCACAGCAAGAGGAAAATCAGCTGCTGGAAACAGCTGACCGATGGCGGCCCGTTTGGGTACACTCCAGCGTCAACACCGCGGCTTTTCAAAGAACAAATAACAGCTTGGAAACTGAAAATCATCTTCATATCCACCGGGAGATTACATCAAGGTTTCTCAGTGTGTCAAAATTCAGCTTTTAAAAAAAAACAATTTTAACTATAGATTCAAAGCAATGCAGCGTTCCACTTTAAAACACAGTTGTACATGCTGTTATAGTACTTGTTAAAGTATTTTAATAGTATTTTGTTACTATTATGTTTTTTTTAGTTGTGGTCTTGACTGTTGCAGTCCTTTTTATTCTCTCTTAATATGTTTATTGCACACACCATAACCCCAAGGCAATTCCTTGTATGTGAAATAAAGGCCATTCTGTTCTGTTATGAAATATTAAAGCGTTTGAACCACGGCGAGGAAGTTTCTAGAGTTCAATTGAAGTGATTTGTTTAATGCAGCTGGTGTTAAAGAAGAATCATTGATCCGTTTCTCTTGCGTTAGAACATATATTTGATGTTATCCTAAACTGTTATATTTGTCATGCTTTATTCTAATGAGTTGTATCTGTATGTGTGCATTTCTGTGCAATCTTCTCTTCATATATCATTAAACCTTATTAATTCTCGTTTGGGTCAAAGAGGTAGAAAGTAGGCTACGTGAGTACATTTACTCAAGAACTGCTTTGAAGTACAGTTTTGAGGTACTTGTACTTCCCCTGGTTATTGCCTTTGTTTCAGCTACTGTACAGACCAACTTTAAAACAAGAACACCTTGCACTCTTTACATTTATCTGCAAGTGATATCACTAGATGAAGATTATCCCGAAAAAAAAGTGTTTTATTGTTGATTTAACAACAATAAAAAAAAGTAGCCCATGTCAAGATTAGCGTAACTTCTGTAAAAGCTTTAGCATTAAAACGCTGCTCACACACTATACAGCAGTGATTAGAACCCAAAAATATAACAATAAACCTGGCCTTCATAATAACTTACTTACTTATAATACATTTTTAATAGACCAAAGATAATGTTGCAAGGAAGGTTAGACGACATGTTATCATTAATAAATTGTGATATTAACCCAGCTTTATAATTAATTTTTTTATTTTTTATGTAGCATCAAGGTATATAAAACATTAGATTACACACTCACAGAGCAAATTTGTTTCATTTTGTTTGACATTTACCAACTACTACTACTACTACTACTACTACTACTACTACTACGTAATTTGATTATGAATATCGGTGGACATTGAGTGCTCTCTTCCAGCAGCCTTCCCCCCCCCCGACAAGCTCAAGACAGCAACTAGCTTTAATCAAAACTATTAATATCTGTCTTTACTCCAAATCTTCTGATATTGAATATTCCTCTGTGTAAGCCAGGTCTTTCTTTCTTTCTGTCAGTCTTCCATCATGCACAGTACTTACGCAGCACTGACAGTACTAGAGTTGCTTTTTCCCACTGTATCATCTGTAAACCTGAGGGGTGTGTGTGTGTGTGTGTGTGTGTGTGTGTGTGTGTGGTGTGTGTGTGTGTGTGTGTGTGTGTGTGTGTGCGCGCGTGCGTGCGTGTGTGTGTGTGATGGATATGTCTGCTGTCTGGCGTCAGTGTTGACCATATCTCTCCCCAATGACATTGCATCATTGTTCACATGCATTTCATTCACACTACACACACACACACACACACCTTATCAGTATTGGGTCAAGTCATAGTTATTGTTTCAATTTTGAGTCATAGTGATATCAGTGACAGCATTTTTTGTGATCAAATTTATTTTATTTTTTATATTCAGAAAACATAATAAAGTAAAGATAATTTTCACAAACAGTTAAAAACAACATGCAGCGCGTCCCAGGGCATGGTTTTTAATCTTGTTTCACCTTTTTTGGCTTTAAGTAAATCATGTGCAGGTGTTGCCAGCTTTGTATTCATCCTGAAAAAGGCAACATCTTCTTGAGCTCATATATGCAAATCTAATCAGTGCACCTTGAAGACCCTCCCTACCTAATGCATCTCTCTCTCCCTCTGCATCCCTCTCTCTCTCTCTCTCTCTCTCTCTCTCTCCTCTCTCTCTCTCTCTCTCTCTCTCTCTCTGGAGAGCGTTTAAGACCTCCTCTCTGGATTTGCAACAGACATATTGTCTTCTGCTGGAACAGACTGAGCACTAATTGGCTAGAGAGAAGTTTGGAGACAGCATAGAGAAGTAGAGCAAGAGAGGCAAGGAGAGAGAGAGAGAGAGAGAGAGAGAGAGAGGGGGGGGTTGGGGGTTTGGGGGGGGATGCTGTAAAGTGAGAGAAAATGAAAGAGAGTGAGCCAGGAATGTTTGGAAGACTAAAAGTACTTTAAAACCATAATGGACCTATTTCCAGACAGGCGCCATTTTAAACCCCCACTCACCCCCCCCCCCCCCCCCCCTCCCCGTACTGATGCTACACACACACCACACACACACACACACACACACACACACACAAAGTTCTGAAAGGCAAAATGTTCTCTGTGCTCAAACGACAGGAGGGTTATTTTTCCTTAATGAAATTTAGATTATTTTTACAAAAATTGAATTGTTGCCTATATTATATAATATATATATAATAAGAGAGAGAGAGAGAGAGAGAGAGAGAGAGAGAGCATTTTTTTTAGCAACAAGGTAATTCAATTTCAAAGTATATTGCATAATACATTAAAGAAATTAAAGAGAAATTATAAAATACACAAATATAAAATATGCAACTAAAAGTTAGAGCGCAGTGTAAGAGATGATTCATAATTTGTTTTACTGTAATTACAGTTAGCGTCAAAAAGAGACGTCTCTGGCCTTGAATTAAAAGAAGTGAAGGCAGCGGTGGCCCTGCAGTTTTCTGAGGTTGGATCAATCACTGTGCACCAATATTTCATATTCAAATTCAAATAGCAATTCTAAATAAACATAACCATTCAATCCTACATGTGTGTGCTTTTAAAGGCATTATCAATGAGGTAACCATCTACACTATTTCGGAATGCAACTGTAAATCTCCATCATCCCATAGCCTTCTATGGTTTATTTTATACATGTATATATGCTGTATATATGTAATCTAAGATCATTATTTACTTATGATGTTATGATAACATTGCACACTACACTGTGTTAACAGTTTCTGCGACTGTGTATTTTTACAGGAATTGTTCATAGAACGTAATTCACAGTTGTGTTTTGGTTTTCTACATTTTGAATTGCATAATTTGGGCCTTTTTTCAACCTCTTTGATGCTTTTTCAGATGCTTTGTATCCGTGTTTTTTCTACATTTTTGAAACTTTTTTCCAACTTTTCCAAAATTTTGGATAAAAGGCCCTTGCAGTAAAGTTCTGTATTTTAACTGTAGCCACACATCATCTTTGTTTTGTTTTTGTTTTTAAATTATGGAACACAGTCCGGCTAACAAGCTTTTAAGGCTTTATTTCTGTGAGAGTGTGTATATTTTTAATGATGGAGTTGCATATTCCAATATTTCTCTCTCAATAGTCAAATAGACATAGCAATGGAAATGTTGTACCAATTTATTCAGAAACGCTGTGTAATACACCTTTATATTAATGAGTCGTAGTTATTGTATACTCTTTATTGAACACTAGACTTTATTAGTGTCCGACAGGCATGCAGTAGTGCAAACAAATAAGGTTTTGTCAGGTTCAGAAGACCCCCCCCCCCCCAGACACACACACACACACACACACACACACACACAGCATGTTCAGAGTCGACCGTACACGTTTCCATGTACAAATATACAAGCGAAGACAGACAGAAGGGGAGTAACAGCAGGAACTGAGAGAGAGAGAGAGACGGGCCTGTTGGACATTTGATGAAAGATCCCAAAGAGACTTTTTGTCTTTCAGACCAACATCTGATCCACTGCTCAGAGGATTCAGTTGTTTAACCATCGCAGCGACTCTTTTCTATTGGAAGTCTTTAACCCTCCATGTTGTCCTCGGGTCCCATTTGTCCCATTTTCAAAACGTTTCCATGTCACAAATTTGGGTTTCTTTCAGCCACAAATGTCAAAAAAAAGAAATAACCTGGATGGTTAAATACATGATCAATTCACTCCCTTTTTCATTGAATGTGAGGTTTTCATTCAATGTCATAGCATTGGTAACAATTTAACCAACTTAGTATTAAAAAAGTTACAAAAACATCAGAACAACGACATCGAAACGTAAAAAAAAAAAAAGTGGAATTTTACATTTTTGCCCAGAAAAACACAAGGGTTATATGACTGCAAATGCACTTTTTTATGTATTATTGGGGAAGTCCCCCACTATGAATCATCATCCTTTGATTCAAATACAGTGAAACTGAAAAGGTCCAAGAGTCTGAATAATCCAACTATTTATATTTTCCATTCGGTGTTCTCTTGAGTACTTTTACATGCACACCACAACATATTCCACTACCATTCTGAATATGACAATTTTCTGAATTTGACAGAGGTCATGCAGACAGCATATTCCAGTTGGATATTCCAAATAAGGCCTTTTTCCGAATATAGCATTATCTGATTAATATGTGGGATGTTCCGGTGTCATTCAGGTTTTAGGTTGCTGTACACAAACCAATCAGCCCGATAAAAAAAGAAAACCCAGCTACTTTTAATCATTATCAAACACTTGGATATTGCCAAGTTTTTGGATATGCAATGTAATGGCTCCATGTAATAATATTAGTAGTACTGGAAAATTAGTGAAATATTCACTTTCATTAGCCATGTAAACAGCTTCGTCGGAATATTGTCATTTGTAGTCAGTGTTTAAAAAAATAATAATAATCTTTTCATTCTGTTGTCTCAACAATGCATGACGCAACATAATGCATGAACCCTAATAACCCATTTCAATATATAGCCATTTCTCGTTTATTCCTGATGCCTTGTTTCGGGGACATGGAGACCCCCCCCCCCCCCTTCTGGAACAGAGGATACTGTCCTATCACCATGATAATTCATGAACAAAACATACAGTACATCGACTATAGAAATTAATACATTATTGTGCCCGATTCCTCTGTCGTAACTCTTTCTCCCTGTATATTAAATCATTTGATAAAGCCGTAATGGTACAGGTCCATAACATCCCTATGCTTTCATTACACATTTCATGGAATAATTATGTTTTACTACTAATTATAGGAGGAGAAGACTTGAATCTTAATTAAATTACTTAAGGAATTTCCTCATTGGTAAGTAGTAAAGTATTTATATACTACTCATCACAGACAGAGTCACAAAGCCATCACAGGCCGTATAAACAAATACAAACCCATCGATAATGATAATGACAATAAATCACAGTAACTGACAACACATCATAAAGGCATTAAATAAATAATACAGTCAACAATGTGGCTAAATGAATATCTGATTAAGAAGATGCATATTTTGCTGCTTTTAAATCAAAATTGTAGAAATCTGACTGAGTGTACAGATGGCAGAGAATTGAACAGCAGATTTGAATTTCTATTAAGGTTTCAATACTATCTCACAGGAAAAAAAAAAAACTCTGGTGGGGGACTAATAGAAAGTCCGTCTAACATATAACTGTGGGAAATTATTTATTTATTATAGGACACTTTATTTTTTCTCTGCCTGTAGAGCCGTTTTTGCATGTTCAGCTCATCCGCAGACACTCCCAGGTTATGGTAAGAATGGTTTTAAATGAATTATTTAGAAGAATACAGATTCAAAACTGTCTCTATTTTCTGTACAATTAGAACCACATCAAATCATAGTTTCCTAGACACTGTTTGGAAATTACAAAGCCCTACAGTGTATGCATATTGCATCACACATACAGTACCAAGCCATCTGTAGGTAAGGTATGCTGTTACCCTTTTGATGAAGAATAAAACACAACATTGGTGTGACAAGCCAACACCGGGCCCTTAAGCAGGAATATCAAGGCGGGCCCCCCTACTACAGCACATGATGACGGCGCAATGTCTACAAGTAGGCTGCCATGAATAGGACAGGATAGGATCATAGAGACACGGCATATGAGATGAGAAGACAAAATCAGGCACCACGACAACAAAAAACGCTGGCACCATACCACATGAAAAAACACACAAAGGCATTCCCTCTAGGATTTCGCCGCATCTTTGAGATTTTTGAGGCCCAAAGTGTCTGATTTCACAGGAGCTTATGTAAAAAAATCGTGATAAAATGTCTTTTGAATGTTTGTTGCAGTGAAGTTGCAGAAGACAGTGAAAGTTGCAAAAAAAAAGTTGTGATTTTTTTGTATAGTTTTTATATAAAACTTGTTTTGGGGGGAGAATAAAAATGATTACTATTAATTAATTTCTCTGGGCTGAGACTTCCTAGGAAACTTACCAAAAAGGGCTCAGGATGTTGCAAGTGTTGGTAAAATATGAAATTTAAAAGAATAAATTTGAACATGTCTGCCAATGGCTTGTTTCCTATCCTGGGCTGAGACACATTCATAAGGTTTGATAAAGGACACACTGGACTTTAACTTATCATTGCCCTTCTAATAAGAAGCGTAGTTGTCCTCAATTTAGGTCATCCTTTACATATCATCTGTGGTTTTTCCTCCTTCCACCGCGTGTGTGTGGATTGAAACAGCAGCAGCTTTCAGAGACTTTATGGTGAAAAATGCTTACAGCATACATAGATGTTACAATGTGTACAGGTTGGCAGGACTCAGTCAGACTCTCTCTCTCTAATCTTGCTCTTAGAGTGCATGTGGGACTGCTGGGATTGTCTCGAGTAATGAAAACGCGGCTGTCATCTTCCAGTCACGCAGGCCCCTAATTGGCCTGGGCCCGTAAGCGTGTGGGAAACACATTTTAATCTCATTTTAAGTTTGACATTTAGAAAATTGAACTTGATAAAGTTGTCCGTTTAATGCAAACAAACACACATTGTTAGCGGTTGTACTCTGCTCTGCATTGTCTCCTATGATACGTGTCCACTGTCAATGCATCATTCCCACGCTTACCAATTCTTGTCTACTTTATGCAAGTTAAATGAAGAGGGATTCAGCTACTGCATAGTAACCTGGGTGACACCAGACCTTTCACAGTTGTAACTGAGAGTGGGTTTGGGCAAGCTTCATTCACAGCTCATTTCCAAAGGACGTGGATAAAATGCCTCTGGGCCCAACTGGATAGTCCTCAAAGCAATCAGACCGACGATCCAGGTGACGTAGCAGTGAAAGCAGCATCAATGGGCCATGTTGAATGTAAAAAAAAATTGCTGCCCTAATGTCATTGTTTAAAGCCCGGTTGTGATTGGTTCCTAGAGTTGGAATAATTGGAAATGGGCTTGAACGGGCAAAATATCAAATTCAGCGGAAGTTCGTCAGGGTCTTCCCAGGCTAACTGGATAGCTTATGTCTTGCATAAAATATTTCAAGAAACACATTTAGGTGAATCATTTTCGTAAAACAAGAGAAGGTATTTCAAACAAGCCACCATTATAGTCTGTTTTTGAAAGCCTTGAGCAGACAGTCCCATATTAAGGGTTAACCCGGTCTCACTCCCAATTAGTAAAATACTGACGCTTGGTCAGTTTCTCTTTGTAATAGTAGTAGTGGAGTAGTAGAAGACCGGGGTTTATGTCCCGTTCTTGTCCCGTGTGTCTTTTTTAAAACTTAACTGTCGCGTTATTGTGCCACATGTTAGTGAAACTTAGATCCGACCCAGACCGTCAAAAAGTGATGCCATAGATGCTAAAATAGAGTTTTTGTTTTTGGCCAATCAGATGCAGCCTTCATGGTTGTAGGAGGATTTAGCCTGTTTTTTTTACTTGTCTGTAGTCAGTGAAAAGAAACTGATACCTGTTGATAATTGTTTGTTTGCAATCCCTGCCATCAAAAAATGCCACAGTTGAAACAAAAAATTAGTCACTTTACAACTAGTCCCGCATTGCCAGACCATCCTCCACAGCGCTGCGATGGAGGGTCTGACTAGTCCACACAACATTCTGAGATGGCAGAAAAACGTGCTCTGGTTTATTGCCATTTCTTTTAACCAATCTCAACTTGGCTGGCGCTAAGTCCCGGACACAATGAAGGAACGTTCAGACGTAGCTTTTGTTGTGCAACAGAAAACACCGGTTGGACAGATAGTCTAGCTAGCTGTCTGGATCTACCCTGCAGAGATCTGAGGACCAGTTAACCATAGTCCTCAGATTGGACAGATGGTCTAGCTAGCTGTCTGGATTTACCCTGCAGAGATCTGAGTACCAGGTAACCATAGTCCTCTGATTGGACAGATAGTCTAGCTAGCTGTCTGGATCTACCCTGCAGAGATCTGAGGAGCAGGTAACCATAGTCCTCAGAAATCCACCGGAGGTTAGAACGCCAACACAAAGGAAGAGGAAGGAAACAAGATGAAAGTTTAACAAATGCCGAGTCCAGTCAGTTCAGACTAATGCAGTTTTATTCACACAACAAACACACTTTCATGAAAGGAAGAACAGTTGACATGCACCCGATGTATATGCCAAGGTTTCTCGGCGAGCTATCAGCAGATCTTCTTTTTTATAATGGTTGGGCCTCCCATATTCTTAGCTATCGATTTCTGTGAGACAGCGTTTTACCTTCAAACTACTCCTTATTAGATTAGAATGACACATTCCGATGTATTCTGAACTATGGGATTGGGTTACCTCAAACTAAGCCTTTTTTGGAAGATCCTTAGAATTTATGAAATACAGTTGAAAACCTAAATGCTTAAATATTCCACCTATCAGATGGACATCCGGCGGAATTTCTGGCGGCACCGGAGCGATCCCAGAAGTGGAACGTTGTGGACATAGACTACTTCATAACAGACCGTCATGCATTCATCCCTGCAGCAGAGATTACAGGCTATTCTAAACTTCTTAGAAAGTCTGTGATAACTGCTTGCCTTGTTTTTTTCTGACTTCCCATTTCAAGTACTCCCATTTGGATGCCTTTATGTATCTTATTATTAATTGTTGACAAGCTGAGAGAAGAGTCCAACGCGGTAGTAAAGTGCACTGCTCAGCCAGATGATAATAATTGTAATGTAGGCTGGAATTTAAAGCGTGTCCTGAAATTATGTTTACCTACGGAAATGGCTTTCTTAGTGGAGAAAATGAATGATTGTTAACAAACAAGGGAGTTGTCTGTGTTTGGTTATTAATAATGTGAGATTGAGCAGACGCCACACTGCTGTCAAAGACAGGAAGGGATCATTACAGCAGCTGGAGAAAAATAATATTAATATAATACTTGCTGAAATGTTGCTTTTCTGACTTCTTGAACCAATCTGCCCCCATTTCATAAAGTCAGGCTTCATAAAAAACAAAACATTTTGTATGACAATGGCTAGACCTTTAAAGGCCACAGTATGTTCATATGCAGTGTGTGTGTGTGTGTGCTGCAGGCTTCATATGATCACCTATCATCCTCTGCTCTGCCATTGGTATGTTGTAAACTTTATTTCAATCATTAAATATTTTCATACATATGGCTTTAGGCTTTGTCTTGATGTTGATATTATCCTAAATAAATACATTTGATTGTAGAAATCAATGAAAGTATGTTCTTGTTCTTAATGTTTCTGTCACCCCCGTGAGGAATTCTAAGTAATGACAACAAAACTGTCGGTGCATCCATATGATACTTCTTCCATGACGCATTGCAACCCCCCCACACAGACACACACAGTTACTAGTAGCCAAGGATGACACAGAGGATTAAAAAACATAATGGACTCTACAGAAGAAGTCATTATCTTCACTCAATTTTCAGCAAGTAACAGTCATTGGATGCTACAATCTTCTGAACATAGTCATCCTGAAAAATCCAGAGAGAGTTGTGTGGAGCTGATAGTCTTCATTAGCTTTGTAGAAACTCAATTGACAATGGATTGAATGTAACGGACGTTCATTAATATAGAAAAAGTTGCACACTAAAGCTTTAAGACACAGATTACAGAGAATTTATACACGTTTGATTCTCCCTAATGTGATGTCCACTATCAATTTAATATGATATCATAAAGACTCTCACATCTGCACGAGCCTATTTGGCCCCTTAGTGTAAAGCAGTTTGCCATTATGGATCTTCTAATTTTCTATGCAGTGATTATTACAGCAGGGAATGCTGGGAATACTTTTGATTGGAGCCTGCAGAGTAAATGAATTGTCCTGCAACCACACAGCAGTCTCTGGGCGAGAATGAATTAGACTGATTGAACACCTCAATAAGAGGGAGTACAACTACACACACACACACACACACACACACACACACACACACGCAGGGAAATGCTTCTTCCGTCACTCAAACACTTGCACACATGCATAGTCTCCATCGTACACACTAACACGATCAATTCACACATCAGGCATTGTATTGATCAGGCTATTTGCTGGCGGGTCCCCTGTCATGGCCTTTCAATTAAGAGAGGAAAGAAGAGATGGAGACAGGAAGACTGAAATATAGATGAGAAGAAAACGATAAATAAAACCTATTCACTTTTTTATTAAAAGTTAGAATGAGATATCTTAATTGTATTTCTTCGTTAATTGGAACTACACTTGAATCCAGGGCCGTGGGGGAACTTTTTAAAGTGTGCTTATTAAATTGCATTGATTATTTATGCTAAGTTGAAGGAATAAAAAGGATCAGTTTTTATTAGGATTGGGTTGGTAAAAGAATTGGGTGCTGGTCTTTCAATCACAAATAGCACTGTTAAAATTTAAAAATGTATATTTTATTTTAATCCGTTTGTTTAATTGTCATTTCTTTACCTACAGTAAACCCAACAGTCTAGTTCTTCTTTACCTAAACCCAACTGTCCCGCTCTTCTTTACCTAAACCCAACTGTCCCGTTCTTCTTCTCCTAAACCCAACCGTCCAGTTCTTCTTTACCTAAACCCGACCGTCCAGTTCTTCTTTACCTAAACCCAACCGTCCAGTTCTTCTTTACCTAAACCCAACTGTCCCGCTCTTCTTTACCTGAACCCAACTGTCCCGCTCTTCTTTACCTAAACCCGACCGTCCAGTTCTTCTTTACCTAAACCCAACTGTCCCGCTCTTCTTTACCTGAACCCGACCTTCCAGTTCTTCTTTACCTAAACCCAACCGTCCAGTTCTTCTTTACCTAAACCCAACCGTCCAGTTCTTCTTTACCTAAACCCGACAGTCGAGTTCTTCTGTACCTAAACCTGACTGTCCCGCTCTTCTTTACCTAAACCCAACTGTCCCGTTCTTCTTCACCTAAACCCAACCGTCCAGTTCTTCTTTACCTAAACCCAACTGTCCAGTTCTTCTTCACCTAAACCCAACTGTCCCGCTCTTCTTTACCTAAACCCAACTGTCCTGTTCTTCTTTACCTAAACCCAACTGTCCAGTTCTTCTTTACCTGAACCCAACCGTCCAGTTCTTCTTCACCTAAACCCAAAATTATTAAAAAGGGACGTAATCTGCAATAATAATGCCATCAAGGCTTAAATTGCTACACACCACACTAACAATCATCCTTTGAAATTCAAACAGGAATGGTAACAGTGAAGCTTTTTGTCATTACCAATTTCGTACCTGTGTTATTACTGAATAACATCCACATATATAGATCTTCATCTATCAGAGGGGAGGATCACACGCTCTGAAATCAATCCAACCATAAACCTTTGTCAGTAAACCTATGTTCATTCCACCCCCCCCCCCCCCCACACACACACATCCTCGTCTCTGAACATAGAGTGACTATTTTCATAAAACTATTTTGCTTTTCTGTTTTGTTTTCTGTTTTGTATCTTGGAGCTCTTTCATGGGGAAACCCATGCCGATGGCGTAGGTTTAGTTACAACATTGAGTGGGACACATTATAACCGAGGGGTCTGGGGGAGTAAAAATGTAAGCGTCAAACACTTTATTTCCGGCATTCTGCGGAATTTTTATGCACCATAACGTGGCAAATGTCTGCAAATGTCTTTATTTATGTTGTGGAAATTCTTATTCTCCTAAACCTCGAGAAGAAACTGTAAAGAAAATATTTCTTCTCGAGGACAGAGATCATTTTGGTTGTGTGAATGAAAACATAGATGTGTGGATGTCACCTTAGACTCCCTTTAAAAATGACTCCATGCTGTGAGTTGTTGAGTTAAGGGTACCCTTTACCTTCCATAACCACTGCTTCTGCTGGTGAATTACTAGAATTGTTGGGTCCTTGTATAAAACCTTTTGCATATTCAAAACATGGGGGGAATCATGTACATCTCAAAAACAATTCTGTTGGAGAATGAGAGCACCTTTGAATCTACATAAAAGACATGAAATCACAGGAAATCCCATCTTAATGTTTACTTCCTGTTTTGTTCTTTACCCCCCAGATATAACACAAAGTAGTCACAGTTACTGTTTACCGTAAATGTTTTGAGCCCCCTGAAGGGTTATTTTTTACCTGAGTGAGTGGGTTGTCTTTCATAAATTTTGAAGGGGACAAATCTACCTCTTCTAAATATTGGGAGGACACATCCCCGGCACCACTCCCCAAAATGTACGCCTATGCATGGATATATTATATAACCTGGACGCAAAATTACGAATCCTACTATGGCCACGTCAAGACCTGCCCTTCAACAGCACTCAATTGGTTGGGGTTTGGCACTGACAGCTTGACTGTTTAACGCTCTGGGCCCTGAGGCCATTTTTACAGTTTAATTTCCGTCTGGATTTATTTTATAAAAAAGCTTGTAAAACATCAACCCTGTTGTCTACAGTCAAGATATGAACATCATTTTTTTTAGGACAAACTGGGTTATTGGAATATTTGGGTTGCAGTGAGGTCACTTGCATATTAAAAATGGTTGTAGGGCCTTAAAGATAAATAAATAAATAAATAAATAAATAAATGAATCTTCCAGATATGTATTGATATCGCAGACACATAAGTAAAACCTAAGTCATTTTCCATTCTAAAACACTTCTCATATGTCTTGGGAGTCACACTGTGAAGAAATAATCATTATAACTTATACAGTTGACAAAATACATGCATTTTTTCCAAAAAAGTCAAGACTTTTTACTCTCATGACATTAACTTATGCCAATAATAACATAATAATGTCATATTTATTGATATTACAGCCACAGCAATGTTATACAAGCAAATAGGTGTCTAAATAGTGAGCATCTAGGCCTTCCATAGAGTATATAGGCATTTTTGTCCCCTCTAGCCTTCCATACAAGAGGGGTGCCTTTATCTCCCATATATGGGCATCTACTTCCTAAAAAATAGACAGGACAGACAGAGAGAGAGACAGAAGAGCGAGCCAGCGGCTAAAATGAGCCAAAACGTGATGAATTATGGACATAAAGTGGATCAATCTTGGATATAACAGTATGGATTTAAAGCCCAAAGAGGCTGAAGTTCCAGGCTGGATAGAAAACCCCCTGTAGAGGCTAGAAAGACGGGGAAAAGACCTCCGTAAAGCCGAAAACGTCAGGATTTAAACGAAACCAAAGTGAGTAAATCGCTTGTATGGTTCAAAAGTTATTAATCTATGAATCAGAGGTACTTTTTTACTCGTGGGCGAGTGTCTCGGGCTCAGAGGGTTAAGGTTAAGATTGGACAGGGGATAGGACCTGTACATGTAGGCATGGACGCCTGGCCATTAGTAGTGTGTGAAAGTTATTGAAAGGTGGGTCTTGGTGTGGCCATAGTAGGATTCATAAATTTTCCTGGACACAGCGTTAAAGGTGGAGCCCTGTTCATTCCTATTCCTAGTTCAGTGGCACATGAAGTGGCAAAAATGTGTGACTTCCGCGTAGAAAACTACAAAGATAATTGGTACTGCTTCCACACTGTTGGCCGCCATTCAAGACTTTCTGAATATCATCGGATCAAATGGATCCAATTATGATGAATGTGAAACAAGTCATTTTAGCGGGGGTTCTGACGCTCCAAATAAATCACTCACCAATTTACATGTAAGCCTATGGGGAAAAGTATTTTTGGGCCATGTGGCATCACGTGCCGTTATAGTTATAATGTTTGGCCGCTATGTCCAATTGGCTGGGTGCCATACTTCCTGGGGAAACACTATCACCAAAGAAGTGATTTTTTTCTGTTTTCTGCTTGTTGGACTAAGAATTGGGTGCTCAGCAGTACAGTTGTGTTTGAACTGACAAAGAGTGTCACCTACAATATGCCAAAAAACGAGGGAAAAAGACATAACACGTGGCAACAGTTTGATTGATGTGAATCATGCAAGAGACTAGAACCCTTAACCCTGGTAGTGTTGGCAGTTTGTTCAAGCGCAGGAAGGCCTTGACACACACTCACACACACACAACTTATGATGTCAACTTGTGGGGATCTCAATGTTTGCTTCACACACTTGCACACCAAGCACTCTCTCTCCTGCAACATTAATGCCACAGAAACGACCCTTGCTTGAACTCTGCAGTAAAATGTGTGTGTGTGTCCATCTGTGTATGTTTGTATGTCTGCGTGTCAAGGGTTGTGAAAAGTGCCCTCCATAGCCCAGTCATGTCTCTTTACCCTTCCCAGCCAGCCAAAGGGAGACAGAATGTCTCACATCAATTATTGAGCCACAGAAAGCAAGAAAGAGGGGCTTGGAGAGAACGAGGAAGTGACTCAGAAAAAGACAGTGAGAGATAGATGTGGGAAAATAGCAAGACAGATGTGGATGGAAGAAAGTGATGGATGTATGGAGTGAGACAACAGAAAGACAACACGACAAGTGGTACACAGCAATGGAGAGAGAGAGAGAGAGAGAGAGAGCGAGAGAGAGAGATCAAGGTGTGACTCATTAAGAAAGTGTTTAATTCATGGTTTGGTAGGGAAAAACAGGCGTTAAAATATTTACATCTGTATGAAATGTTTTCGACTTGACCTCATCGCTCATTCACACTCAGGTCATTAAAGAGTGGAAGCTAGAGGGGAAGAGGGCGGAAGTGACATTTTTGGACTCAAATAAAAAAATCTGTTAATCTACAAACTGGAGGAAGCATAGACCAACATTCAGTACACTGTGAAGACAAATGTGCTTCAATTGGACTAAAAGGTGTATCAGAGAGTGTATTAGACTGTAAATCACAAGGTGGGGGGTGCAACTTAGGGATTTTTTTTTATGTCTTCAATACACTCTAAGAAACATCTGTGCATTGACAGTTTCATGGCTGTACATTTCAACAGAAAGTGTTGATAGAATGTGACTATTTTTGTTTTTTGCATTTCGAATGGCATCATTTGAATTATGTTCAAATTATACACGGAGGTTGGCTTTGGGAGACATGTCCCTGAGATTTGAGATCTTAGAAGTTTTTTTTTACTATTTTTATTGCTTGTGTGACATTTGACATTTTTTTGGGACAGTTGGGAAGTTTTCTTCAACATTTTTAGAAGTTTAAAACATCTTTGTATGATGTAATTTAAAAAACAAAAAAACAAAAAAACTGAAAATGTTCTGTGTTTTAACTCTAGCTACACACCCAATTTCCATTTTTATTCATGGGACAAAGTGACCAAATAAGTTAGCAGAAGTTTTGACACTATTTTACAGATTTATTTCTTAGAGTGTAGGTTATTACTGGCAACTAACAGTGATAACTGTTAAATAAAGTAACCTAATATTATGTGGATTGGAGGGAATCTGGATAACTTTTTATTGTACTGAAAAAAAAACATATAAAGCCTACAGTAGGACAACAGATCACAACAGTTACAAAAAGGTAGAAAGAAAATGTTAGGAAAGCAAGAAGAAATGACAAAACAGCATACAGAATAAAGCATGCAGTTACATAAAATATAGTTTGCAGCTTTGGAAAAGCAGAAGATGGATCTGACGTGGCCATCTGTTCCCAGCACCTTTCAAATCACCCCTTAACCCAATTTTTGCAGAACAGATTGTCACATATCCCTCTTACTAACAGTGTCAGCGTGATGTAAGTAACAGTATGACCAGTTTCATAATCTAAAGCTGTTCAGAGCTCCCAAACGCTGCACTCTCATTGACTGTTCAGCTATTCCCAAGGATCTTCCTAGTCTGCATCAACGATGTTAATTTCCAGGAACAATCCCCGGAATATCTGGCATGCACCGGCAATTCCTGCATCCTGCAGCGTCATGTGTGTTTTCAGGCGTGTTAGCATGGACGGAAAATATTTCTTCTCGAGGACAGAGATCATTTTGGTTGTGTGAATGAAAACATAGATGTGTGGATGTCACCTTAGACTCCCTTTAAAAATGACTCCATGCTGTGAGTTGTTGAGTTAAGGGTACCCTTTACCTTCCATAACCACTGCTTCTGCTGGTGAATTACTAGAATTGTTGGGTCCTTGTAAATTATAGAGTGTGTTAGACCTACTCTATCCGTAACGTGTCTTGAGATAACTCTTGTTATGAATTATTACTGTATATACAATTGATTTGAACTGAATAGACGCACCATTGCAACTGGGGCACGTTCAATCTTACGTATTGCTGAGCATAACTGTGATTTCCCTCACTGGAGACTTTTCCTCAAACACACCTGCTCTTTCATGGCCGTGCAAATATTTCTTCATGTATAAGAAATAAATGAACGAGTGCATCTGTCTGTGTGTGTGTGTTTGGGGAGTGATTGCACGTACATGCTGTGTGACTTCACTTGCTTCGCTCTTGAGCTCAGTATTGAAAGAGTGATTGTGAAGCGATCGCAGTGATAAATGCACATATTCCAACAAGATGTCTATGGAATAAATCAAGCATGCTATTTTGCAGCCCTTGATGAATGACACATCACACGTGGAAATGCACATCTGAGCAAAATGGCTTCACATGGATAGGAAACAGTGAAACAGAGAGAGAGATATGGAGACTGTGGGAAGTGGTAGTGGAAATGAATGAAAACATGCTTATGTAATCATTGTTCATAAGCCAGGTGTGATCATTAAAGATGACGTATCTCCTTCTTGGAAAAGGAGCAAGAATGTATGAAACTTATGGAAAGACATTAACATGTTTAATTTTTAATGACCAAAAATGGCCATGGTCCTTAATAGTTCAATCATGTCCACTAACTCACGGTTTATAAACTTTGAGAGATTGAGTCCTTTAATTTGTAGACAAACCAAGTTTATGATATGAAAATGGCTATTTGGGAACAAGGTCAATTTTGTGGCCACATACTGTAATGTAGCAAAGGATCATTTCTCATTTGTTAATGCATTTAGTGTTTAATAGTCCTACAACTGTACAGAGAAAAACAAACTTAAAAAGGAAAATGCTGTATTAGATTTAAAGTTAAAAGTAATGTGTAATGATTTGATCTGGTCTGCTTGTTGTTTAACAGACTTACAGATCTTTTTCTTTTTTATAAAAGCGAAGACATCAGTGCCAGTGTTTGCTCAACGAATTTGATTGTCTCTTTAATTCAATTCAATTTTATTTATATAGCTCTAAATCACAACAACAGTTATCTCATTGAGCTTTCCATAAAGAGCAGGTCTAGACCGTACTCTGGGATGTTATTTACAGAAACACAACAGTTCCCACCAAGAGCAAGCAGGACACAGAGGCATGGAAAAACTGCCTTTAAGAGGCAGAAACCTGGAGCAGAACCATGGCTCAGGGTGGGGGGGGTGGGGGCATCTGAGAGAGACATGGACAATATCTTTAGGTTTTAATCCCCCCTCCTGAAGAAATCCAATGTGCTCTAATTGGTCGGTGTTTCTCTACCCAGCAGGGGATGTCTTAGATGATTGTAACGCAACTTGGTACTCATATATTATATATATATATATATATATATATATATATATATATATATATATGTATATATATATGTATATGTACAGTAAATGTACCAATACATACACATATACATATCTATTTTGTAGTATAGTTCAGCCAGTTCAGGGAGGAGTAGGGGGGTAGATGACCCCTGATTTCCACCAGTGTGTATGCGTAACGGCGGTGGAGTCATTAGGTTTACATTAAAGTGAATGTGTGAATTTTCTACACAGAGCTTCTATTTTAGCCAGAGCGCTCCGCAGCAATTCAGCACAGAGCACATAGTGTGGGACAAGATGTCGAGCAGAAACAACATAAAACATCCGGTTAATTTTCAAAATAAAATGCACCGTGCTCACGACGGATCATAAGCCAACAGATCAGAGGTTTGGTCGTTTTGTTTATAGAAATTACATGCTGTTAAATCCCGCGATCATACGTGAATTTGCGAGATCTCGTGGGTCCTCGTGACTTCAGCTGTCAGTCATGGCCACGGCCGCTCCACAACAAATCCGGACCTGGTGGGTGTTGACGGAAGGCGGAGCACGGAGCCGATTTGCAGGTTGGTGGAAATCCAGGGGGAGTGTTAAAGCACAGGACTGTCATCCCGGGAAATTGTGTTTAAATCCAAACCACAACCTGAACTTAACTTGTCGTTTTGATGCCTAAACTTAACTTTTGTCGCTGCACAACGCTCTCATTTTTTGGCCTAGACGTAACAGTAATGTCCTCTGCACCGAGCGGCAGCCACCAACTACCGCTCACCTGACATAGCGCCTTGCGGAGCACCGTAGCTGGCGCCGTAAAGCTCTGTAGCGGCTGAACACATCTTCTAACTGTTGATACTATTGAGTTGGGAGCTCCCAGCCGGCAATCCGCTAGTTTGGCCAAATACCTCAATATCAGTACTGCAACGATATTATAGTGAAAAATATTTACACCATGAGATTTTTGATAAATAATCATCTGTAATGTGGGTATAATGACTAAGTAGGTAAAGACAAATAACAGAACAATTTTAATTGTCTCGTAAGATTAGCAAATTAAATCACTTTACTGTTATGCAGACTTTAAATCCAGGAAAAGACAACACTTATGCCATAGTACAATATTAGGATATCCAAATTCTAAGACTTTATATAGTCTCATATCACGATATCAATAGAATACTGATAATATATTGCCCAGCTCTAAATGCAATGTATAGTTGTTACATCACGGCTCGTTCAAAGGCAGTTTCTGAATATGGGCTGTGTGCGTTTGTTTGTGCATTGAGCGTTTGGATACTTTCACAGTATTTGTACAGCACCTCGTCATGCTTTTTAATATAAAAAGACGTGGAAACCTCAGTTTTTACAATAAGGGACCATTAGTGGATTAGGGTACAAAAGTATTGGCAAAGGTACAACATTGTCTCTCCAAAGGTACAGAATTAAAGGGTACAACTCTGTACCCATGGTAAGGGTACCAATGTTGTACCACCTATAGACCGTTATATATACAGTCTATGGTACCACCTCAGCAACCAGCCATTTGTACCATTAAAGGAACACATTTGTACCTAAAAGGCACAAACTGTAGGAGTACTTCTTTGTACCCATTAATATGGCACAGTGTTCTCATTGGTAGTACTGACCCAGCAATGAGCATTGTACCTTTCTTTTTTACTCTTCCTACCTTTTTTTCTCAGCATCAACAGTAATACATGTTATGTTTAACAGAAACGTGTTGAGTAGATGACATCAAATTCTTATTTGGTTGTGTTGTAAAGGACAGAGGCGGTCATATTTGACATGATACTCCCGTCATGTTGAGCAGCTCACATCACACTGCTGATGAAGCAACCGCTTCAACACAGTTTGCATTTCTGTGATATGTCTAAGGAGCATGATGAAATCCTCCCTCACTGTCAAATTCAATCCCTCTGCAGGCTGTAGTTAACACTGAGTAGACCAACCAACTCCAATTTTAGAATGCTTTTTGTACTCTTGCTAAAAGTGACAGATGACATAAGTCTCCAATTCAAAACTCATCATGTCAGCTGTCAACTGGACAAATGTGAATTTTTACAGAAGCTCTTTGAGAGTTTTTTTTTTTTTTTTTATCCGTTTCCACTCCGACGTGATGTATGTCAAAGCATCACACTGTTGCATCATTTGAGCAAATCTGTGTTTCTTTCATGTCTAAAGTGTGGAGCTTGCTGACCAGATACAGTGAATGAATCCCTTCATCCACAGCTCGTTGGGATTTAAATGTTGATCATCGCACATGTCATGTGATATTTTATACGGTTTTTGGTCAGTTTTGTTTCAATTTCCTCTCTCAATGAGTGACAATGTCCCAGTCTTTCTGATTACCGTATCCAGATGGAATCAAGTCTGAGCTCATTTTTAATAGAATATGATTTTAGTGAGTATGTCAGACAGATAAAAATAGAAAAAATAATAGAAAGAAGACAGACCAATAGAGACACACTCTTTGGTCAAACTGTCTCTCTCAATCTCTCTCACTGACACACAAACACACACACACACACACACACACACACACACACAATATCCCATATTGCCTGGTTTTTACCAGTCATGTTGGACAGATGGATCATGCTGAGTCATTTGCCCTCTTTACACAGTCTGTGTACGTGTGTGTGTGTGTGTGTGTGTGTGTGTGTGTGTGCGTGTGTGTGTGTGTCACATATGTCAACATTTGTCTGCCTGTCTTTCCGTAAGAGTCTATTCTGGAGTCTAATATTACAAATTTTGACCACAGATCTTTGCAGTTTTCCTTTTCCACATGTGACAATGACAATAAAGCGATCATATTAAATGATTGGGTTGTACATTCAGCCTGGTGTAAACTGTCCTTGAATAAATGTATCATTATTCAGGTAAAAGAGGAAATGACTTGAGCAGGGATTACACTTAAAGAAATATTAAAAAACAAAACTTTTTTGAATGGGGAAATATAAATTCCGTATTATCGCTTTATTGCTGCAATGGAAATGGTCCAGAATCCTGGAATTCCAAATAGCACTGATTTATTTGCAGGAGGCCAGACGGAAATAAATTCATTCCATTCATTGATGCAGACGTATAAATGAAAAAAAAAATTACAAAAGGTTAGACTATCAAAAGAAAACTGGAGCAAAATCTACTTGGACAATCTAGACAAAGCATTTGGTTCAGCAATAGTGTCTGATAGTCTGTCCCAAAGAAGTCAACACAGCACGTGTTCGTGTCACCACTGCTCTTACCTTTTCTTTGTACAGCTAAACCCTTAAATCTTTCCTTTGCGTGTGTTTGTGTCAGCACTGCTTTCCTCTCCCTAAGCAGGAGTGTGCACCTGCCTTTATCCCTCATGTTGTCCTCGGGTCAAATTGACCCGTTTTCCTATATCAGTGTTCTTTTTAACTACCCAAAGCAACATGATTGATTCCACACAACTCTCTTTGGCAAGTACAAATCTCTATTTCCATTAATTTTTGGGGCGTTTTAGTCAATTTTATTGCATTTGGAAAACAAACTGAAGTGGTTTCCAAAAAGTATTGAGAAAAAAGTTGACATATTCCAGTCTGTGGTTATCCAACAACATCCATTCCTTTAATTTTAGTCTAAATAATTCCTAATTTCTAATTAGGTATAATTTCCCATAAATGAGGTTCATTGACCATAAATTCTAGCAATAAGTGTAAATCTAAAGTTAATATATAAGTGTTATACTGTGTTGAAAACTTTAAAAAAATACATACATTGAAAGAAAGTGTCAAAAGTGTTGATAAAAGGAAGAAAAACGTTAAAAACATTGATAAAAAACGTCAACAAAAGTGTTGATTTTTAATTTTGACGGGAAGACAACAAGGATTATAGGGCTCAACCAGCCCTAGACCGCCCCACCATCTTTCATTGGTGAGAACCCTTTCTGAAGTCTGGACCAACCCAGCTACAGTTTGCACTCATTAATCAGTGATGACATCATCATTACCCATGTAGGCTGGGTGGCTCTGCCCCAAACATTTCTGAATGTGGACCAAACAAAAGGAACATGAAAATGTTAGTGTGAAGAAACAGACAACTAACTGTTGAAACCTAATCAATCTAACTTAAACTAAACAGGGGTGGTGGAACTAACTAGTCCTTGAGTGCCAAGAAAGGCGCCTTTAGATAAAATGTATTATTATTAAAGCAATGTGTGGAATAAATATGGACAAATGTCCAAAAGCACCAAGGGAGAAAGGTTGCATCGCCCCCTGCGTCACAGTGCGAGACTTCAACAACACTTTGATTAAGACGAGGGAAACATTGTGGTTTTAGATCATGTTAATAAATGAAATATGTGTCTCAAGTTGCTCCTGACTTTATCAGTAATAACACAAGACCATAGTAGTTCCCTAACTTTAATTCAGGGCGTTGAAACAAAACAAAAAAAATCTAACAAGTGTGGATATTGTAGAAAAATGACATTCAATTGCAGCATTAGCTTTCTCATGGAAACCTATTTGTTTTCATACGAAAGCTTGCAATTACCTGTTAGTTGTATATACACCTAATTTCTAGGAAACATGGTTGAGAGGAAAATGCAAAAATTACTGTAGGTATATTTAAATGTACCGAAACATTGTCACTCTAACTTACAATGCTATGAGAAATAGAGTCATTTGGATATTATCATGAGCATTGTTTTGGGAAAAGGAATCAACCGTTGACTTAATTATGGCTGAGTGAAATAGTATTTCATTTAAAATAAAGTATCAAACCAAAATGAGCCAGATGATTACATTAGTGTCTGTGGTTTATATTGTGTAAAAGTACAATCAAGTCATATGTTTCTTTTAATTTTTCATTTGCACATCTCCAACGGGCTGCAGTGATTGGCTGACATGGTTTTGTATTCTACCTGGAACCAAAAGATGGTTTGCTTTGCAAAAATAGCGTCCATGTCATTCTGACTCCGTGGGTCCTACGCGTGAACATCCTGCACCCTTTAAAATCGATCAAGGTGTAAACAGGCTCAAGATCAGCTGCACACATCGTCCTCCGCTGAATGATGTTGAAAAAAAAAAAGTCTGATTTTCTGAAATACGTCACTGATCAGCCAACTAAAAATGAGACTTCTTTCTTTCTTTCTTTCTTTCTAATAATAATCTGTATGCATTTGCAACCCATCAACCTCAAGAGGCAGTGGAAGAGTGTCCACACACACCCACACCCACACACACACACACACACACACACACACACACACACACACGCATGTGTGTGTTTTAGGCATTTTCTGTCATCTAATCTCCAAAACCCACATTAAGAACATTAGAAACAGATCATGTATCACTGGTGTGTGTGTGTGTGTGTGTGTGTGTGTGTGTGTGTGTGTGTGTGTGTGTGTGTGTGTTTCTGTGTGTCTGTGTGTGTGTTTGTTTGTGTGAGCTTTTGACGTTGATGGTTTACAAATGTAGACGAATGATCGTCGAATGACAATTCCCGTAATCGTTAGCCCTCAACTCTCCTACACACACCCC
Organism: Etheostoma spectabile; assembly: GCF_008692095.1. NCBI lineage: Eukaryota > Metazoa > Chordata > Actinopteri > Perciformes > Percidae > Etheostoma > Etheostoma spectabile. The sequence goes on from NC_045734.1 coordinate 29,805,889, forward strand.
CACCCTCTGGCAATACATCAGTGTGTGCGTGCGTGTGTGTGTGGAATCCATCAAGGGAGAGTGGAAAGAGGGGGAGTCCCGAGTGTCACATTTGTCTAGGAGGGAAGAGAGAGGGAGAGGGAGCTAGACTTTCAGCGTTGAAAAAGAAAGAGATACTGTACTAATTCAGCGCTCGCTCTCAGTCTGCCTCTTTATTTCCTCTCACAGCCGATTTCAGCGCTTTGTGTGTCTGCTTTGTGATTTTTGCATCTCTTTGGCATCACAATATGGACTCCATTGCCATTTATTGTTCACACCAACTTACACAATGAAGCCAGTATCGTTATGCCAGAGCTATGCAACGCACAAAAACCACCCACAGTTTGTTTAGAGCACAAAAATCTGTGTATGACTGTAGTTTATGGCATCGCTTACATTCCCTAAAAGTCTGTCTTTATGTCTTCCTTTCATTTTACAGCCCTGATGGAAGACATATTCTAGTACTTTACACATATAGCAAATCATAGTGTGGAAATACTTGGAAACACTTCATTTTACGACTTCAAGTGTTTCCTAATTATTTCCTAAAAATGTCTGTTACTATAAATTCATAAAAATGGAATGAAAGCAATTGTTAATAAAGTAAGATTTCATCAATCTGCAATTCAGAATATATTTGCAAATCAACTCCACATAGCGATGCATTTTATAATTTCCTGATCATTTCTTAAAATCTCATGTAAATGATTAGTGACTTCATCTCAGAAAACCATCCGTTTTTTCCCCTATGACGCCACGTTAGTTCTTTTTAGGAAACGTCCGATTACAGGAGCAATAAAAGGAAGTGTTTCCGCACATGTCGTTACGAGCAAACGTTCTACATTCAAAGTAAGAGGGAAGATCAACAACATTTAGTAATATATCATAAGATTGTTGATCATGAAGAAAGGTGTAACCACGTGTTGTTTTTTTTACATATTATAAATTTGGATTTACTATTATCAATCCACCAGCAACTGTACATAGAGAACTGGTCTTCCAAATTATTTAAGCCAAGAAACCCAGGGCCCCCCCTAGTACATATATTAAGTAATATAAAGTTGCATATTAAACTCGGCCTACAAAAAATTGTAGGGTGGCCTAAAGTCTTTGCACACACCTGTTTTGCATAGAATACCAAGCTATTAAAATAGTAATTATAGCAGACTTTATAAGACATCTTTTGATGTTACAAAATAAATGTGTCACATTCAATGCTTAGGATGCACTGTATATGTGGATGGTTACCTTAGTGACTAACTTACCTATAGGCCAGTAAAATTAGCATCAGTGGGGATTTATATTTGCTAATAATGTGTTGGATTCACGTTAAGACATTTTCATTTTTGAAAAAAGACTTTCAAACAATTTGGAGGCCCCCCCTGCTGGGACTCTGGGGACCTCCTAGGGAACTGTTGAGGATGCCTGATGCCGAGGGATCCAGTTAGCCCTACCTGTGTGTTTTTAGACCTGCTACGTCATGCTACACCATCAAATATGTCAAACTACAATTTCTAGTCCTTGTTCCATTATCTTTATTGTGACTGTTATTGCTACTATTCATTACCCCCCCAACCGGCCCCGTCAGACACCGCCTACCAAGAGCCTGGGTCTGTCCCGGGTTTCTCCCTAAAAGGAGTTTTTCCTCACCACTGTCGCACTAAATGCTTGCTCTTGGGTGAATTACTAGAATTATTGGGTCCTTGTAAATCATAGAGTGTTGTCTAGACCTACTCTATCTGTAAAGTGTCTCAAGATAACTCCATGATGTGAGCCTATAATTAAATTTGAATTGAAAATAATCTAATCTATGAACCATAATTAGGTAGTTTCATCTATAACAATGTATCATCATGTATATTCTGATCTACATGCACAATGTTAGTCTGTAAAGTAAATAGTAACTTTATCCGCTAAATCTAGAGAGTTTTTTTAAGTACCTAACATTTGAGATCCCCATTATGTTTTGCATTGCAGCAACAATTTTTCATTGAGAACACATTTACTGTCACTATAAAACAATGTCAACCCCATTTAAATAGCACAAATAAAATAGACAGGCTCCGACAATCCGCCATGATTTACCATTTGAGTACACTTCTTTGTAAATGTTCTGAGTTGCACTAAATCCAGGTCTGCCACTGGTTTTAAAACCTTGTTATTTTGATTATAAGAAAAACGAGCCAAAGGCCATTGCTGTCTACACACAGCACAGTAGAAAACAATTTATATAACATATCATCCCACCTACACTGACTGAATGAATGAATGAATGAATGAATGAAGGGTTTAGGTTCATGTCTGGTTGCTGACATGGCCCGTCCTTTATGGGATTATTCAGACACATTTTAAATAAACACTTTCCTACACAGGGTTTATCGAGTAGCACGTAAGGGGGAATTTCCGTGTGGGGAGGTTGGTCGGGGGGTGGATGGGCACAGGACTTTCACCCAGAAGGCCGGGGGTCGCCTCCTGCATGGCACCTTTCCTGAAGTCACTTTCTTCTTTAACCGCGCCGTAATTCCCACATGACACGTAAACATAAACCCACCCACGATCTTTTGCTAACGCCAATAGTCCCGACCAAGGGTGGTTAGATAAGATCCCAAAAGGAGACTTTAGGGTCAATAACAACAATAAAGGCACCTGTCCATATTTTATGAGAAGAGAGTACAATTGTGTTGCCTTCCCACCTCTCCTGTCTATCCACTGTCACTGTTAAATAGAAGGAACATACCCAGTAAATAATCTTTAAAAAGGGTACTAGTATGAAATTTAAAAAACTAAAAAATAACAACACAAAACAAACAAAGAGTTAATACAGGTAGATTACTTATAGATTACCTTCGGGAACAGGATCTGGTAGAAGTTAGGCATGCACAATATGTTGTTATATTTATTTATTACTTTTGTTTACAATATGCCAACAAACTGTTAAGGTGTTAAGACTAGAAAAGCACTATATAAATACAGCACATTTACGATTTACATTTACTGCTCTGATTATGTATTTTTATATGGGTTCAAGAAATTATGTTTTACTTTTTTTTTTTTTTTTTACCTACCAGGTCCAGTTCCCCTTCACATGAGTTCCCCACATTAGTCCTCACCCCTTTTTTAAAAAAATAAAAATGCATATTCCTCTTGAGTACCTGTATATTGTCTGTATTTAACACTTTAAGCTCATTTATCCTTTAATTTAATGAAAGATGATATTTCCATACAGGGACTCATTTTCCCTGAAAAGACCCAAACAAAGATGTGGGACTGCAACTAATAAGCAAATCCACCAATAAATTCATCAATTACATGACATGTGGACAATTTTAAGAATTCAATTTTTATTCACTTATTTTATATTTACAATATTTTTCTGACAACTGACAAACGTGTGTCAGGGCAGAAAGATTAGAGAACTCTTCATCAGGAGGCGAGTACTATCTAACACACTGTAAATGAGTGTCTGCCGTATGTCTCTCTTTGTCTTTGTCTCGCCTCTCTTTATGTTCCTCTCCGATTATTTCTCCATTGCCTTTATCTCTCTCTCTCTCTCACCCCCCCGACACACACACACACACACACACACACACACACACACACACACACACACACACACACACACACACTTGCACAGACCCAGAGGAAGCAATAACAATCAAATTCCTCCCTCCCCAGTTGTCCCTGACCCCCTCCCCTACCTCCACCACCACCACCTTTTACCCATCCCTCCTCTCATCTCTGTCCATCTAATTTTATGAGTGTCTGGGGAGTTTGTTTGTGTGTGTGTGTGTGTGTGTGTGTGTGTGTGTGTGTGTGTGTGTATCGCAGGATGTGGCATGTATGTCTGCATGAGGGCATGTGTGTGTGTGTGTGTGTGTGTGTGTGTGTGTGTGTGTGTGTGTGTGTTGTGTAACCCTAGTGGAAAATGGCTGCCTGTCACATTAGTGGTTGGATGGGCTAAAAAATCACTTCAGTAATCACATTTAGACGCCAGGCCCGGTCATGTTAACCTCTTTATTTAGAGGTATGGATGGATTTTAGGATGGCTGCAGAGATGGAGAGATGGAAAGAGGAGGAGAGGCGGAGACCAGCTGCTGTTCTTATTACGTGTATGATGATTTATTCACCTCTTTCTTAACTGTTTCTATAGATCTTTAGAGATATAATTGCACCTTTGTAGTCTTAAAAATCTCTGTCATGTGTTTCAGAATTTGGTTTGTTTCCGTATGTTTTGGAAGTTGCTTTTAACGTCTTCCTTTCAGTTTTTTCTGACAGTGTGTGTCGCAGCATCAGCCTACTGTAGCGACCCATCACAGCCTGCCTTTCTTCTAAAATAGGCCAAAAAAAATAATGAAATGATGGCAGGCTAAAACACCACATGACCATGTAAACACCCATCCACCCATTTATTCTCCAAATCACTTATCTTGTTCAGGATCACATGGGCCTGCAGCCTATCCCAGCATGCAATGGGTGAGAGGCTGATCTCCACAGCGCTGTGTCAGCACTGGAGTACGGTCTAGCTGCACTGCTTATTTATTCTGGGATAGGAGAAAAAAACACTGTGGCTTCTCTGTAAACCAATCACAATCGAGGGGAGAGCCGCTGCAGCAGAGCAGAACAGCATTGAAAAAAACACAGTCCTCTTCTGAGTCTGAAGATGAGTTGAGAGGGTTAACACGTTTGCATGAATTGTATTATTTTATGTTTGTCATTGATAATAATATGTTTTAAAAATATCATTTAACCCTTGTGTTGTCCTTGGGTCGAATTGACCCGTTTCAAAGTGTTTTAAATCAGAAATATGGATTTCTTTCAACCAAATTGTCCATAAATAACATGGATGATTCCATACAACATTCTTAAGGTAAAATTAATGAACACTTTTATTGGACTTATTGCATCTGAATTCTTTTTCAAAACAGCATCTGGACTAAACTTCGACATATACCCATCTGTGATCCACTCAACATCCTCTGATCTTAACTATCAGTCAAAATAATGCATAATTTCTGCCTTTTTAATTAAAAACATATGCATAATTTGATATAAATGAAGTTTGTTGACCATGAATTCCAAGAATAAGTGTAAAACCTAATTAGTATTATTTTTAAAAAGCTTCAAATGCATGGAAAAAGTGACAAAAACTTTGGAAAAGCACCGAAAAAATATTCATTTTCAATTTTTACCTGGAAGGACAAGTTCATGGTTAACGGGAAGACAACACAAGGGTTAAATACACGGCTTAATCTGTGTCATGGAGGGTAGACCTGAGGTGGGCATGTGTGGAACAGCATGTTCTCTTGCGTTCAAAAAGCTACAATAAGTGAATCACTGTAATTGCCAGAGAGCGGAGTTTCACCCAGGTAAATAAACCTAAACTTAACTTTCGTCGACTCATAACATTCATTTTTTTCTGGGCTATACGTAATCGTAAGGTCCGTTGAAGTGACCGGCAGCTCCCAGTGCCCTGTACCCGCTCACAGGCACCCATTCTCGGGTATCTGAACACCCGACTACCGCTGATACGACGGAGCACCAGTCAATTTCATACAGTGCAATATTTAATATTTAACTATTCCATATTTAATATTTAACTATTCCATTCATTACTGCTATATTTATTTATTTATTATTTAGTACTTAACCATTTCTCTACAGTGCAATGTGTATCTATTTGTTTTATACTTCTCTCCTTTCACACAATGTGAATTCAAGCCATTTTTATATATGCACACCGTTGTTCTCCGGACTGTACCTGCCCCCCTCTTTTTTTTCTCTGCACTACCTACATTGTACTTTTTTGGTAAATTTTTGACTTTTGATATTTCATATTCTTGTCATAAATATTTGTGTCAACACTGTAAAGGGATTGCTTCAATCTCATTGCACAGGTACTGTGTACTTGTGCAATGATGACAAAGGAATTCTATTCTATTCTATTCTATCTACTTACTTCGGCTGAACTGAGCTGTGACGGAGGCCTGAAGCCGGCGATTACAAAGCGCTGTAGCGGCTAAAAACCGATGTTATGGACCAGCCGGCGGACACCTAGTTTCTGTAGAATATCATATGATTTAATGGTTAATGGGGTTGTACGATCTCATGAGAATGCGTTGGTTTGGAAAAACAGCTATGTAGTTAGTGGTTCAAACTGCCCTCTATTCCATGTCATCATGTTGCGTTTTGTCTTTAGAACAAGGATAAGCCAGAGTAGTCGTAGTACAAGTACACATGGCACTGCACGTTACCTTAATGTACAGTTACCAGGTTGATCAAGTGACAGAATCTATTGGCTTCATTGATGAAGCAAAAACAAGTATGCTTTATTGTTATTTATGATAATTACTGTATTTTTATCATTTTTTTTGAAAGACTTTTACAATTTATTTACATTTAATCTGAACAACCACTCCCCTTGGTCATCAACAGCACATTTCAGGATTTTTGAACAGAGGTTTTGTGTCAGATGGGTGTTCTTAACTCATCATAACACGGACACAATAAAAGAAAATGAGATTCATTCTCAAGTTTTCCCGATTCACACAACGCACAACCTTTTTATCTAGTCGGATGTTTTTAAATATACCAACCTCATGGGTAAGGGGACAGATTTCCTGTTCTCAACTCAGCCACCAAGCACCTCTGACTCCTCAATAAGTGTGCTGTAACACACAGTTCAGGACCTTAATAATGTGTGATTTGAATATAAGTTTGTAAATTTTGGAATTTTAAATTAAAAGACTAGGTTTTCCAGCCTGTGTGTAACTGTCCAGTCCAGTAAATCCTCATTCAGCCTTCAGTGTCTGTCACGACTGAATATGTAACCAGACAAGAAACCACAATCGCTGGGGACGCGGCTGCTTCCCTGTCCCTGTCCCTGTCACTCTTTCTGTCACACTTACACACTTCTCTCTCTCTCTCTTTCTCTCTCTCTGATACATGCTGTCAGTCTCTCCCAGGTCAGGGCAGGGACACTTTTTCCTGCTCCCCTGCCACATTCACAACGGAGCAGACATTGAAGCGACTGTCTATTCTTCTCAAGTCACCACTTTAAGTGTTTGTGTTTGTCGTCTCTTTTTCTTAGGTGTTCATTCCTTAACTCTCTATTTCTACAAACTTACATTTTTGACACACTTTTTCTCCTCCACATAATGTGTCGAATTTTTAAAGTTTCACTGTGGGCCAAATAACCTGGCCTCAGCTTTACTTCTGTTACTACTGGTCTGATTTCCACTGTGATTAAAAAATATTAATTTAATAATAATCATCATAATGATAACTAGAAGGGCACTCTGAGAGCGCAGACTAACAGGCAGGCCCTATCTCACAATGGAAAAGCTATAATGCATAGTTTATGTCATCCCCATGCGGGGGGGGGGCAAAGAACCGCAGGTCAGAGTCAAACCCGCGACCCCTGCGTCAAGGAGTAAACCTCTATATATGGGCGCCCACCCTACCAGGTGAGCTAACCAGGCACCCCCTATGAGGAATTCCAAGTAATGATAACAAAACTGTTGGCGCATCCCCATGATACAAGCCTTCTGTGTTCAAGCAGCCCTCCACCCCCACCCAGTTGCTAGTAGCCAAGGATGACAAGGAGGATTATAAAAAAAATGATGAAATCTTCAGAAGAGGTCATTATCTTCACTTAGTTCGCACAACCTTTTTATCTTGTCGGATGTTTTTAAATCTACAAGGAGGCAAGGAGAAGGATTTCCTGTTCTCAACTGAGCCACCAACCACCTCTGACTCCTCGATAAGTGTGCTGTAACACACCGTTCAGGACCTTACTAATGTGTGATTTGAATATAAGTTTGTAATTTTTAGAATATTATATCAAAAGGAAAGGTTTTCCAGCCTGTGTGTAACTGTCCAGTCCAGTAAATCCTCATTCAGCCTTCAGTGTCTGTCACGACTGAATATGTAACCAGACAAGAAACCACAATCGCTGGGGACGCGGCTGCTTCCCTGTCCCTGTCCCTGTCACTCTTTCTGTCACACTAACACACTTTTCTCTGGAAAGGTGGGCTCTTCAGAGGAGGTCATTATCTTCACTTGAGTTTCTGCGCAGGAAATTCACCGGTCGACAAAATCTTCTGAACCAACCCGTTCTTGTTATATACGGACGTTTGGACAGTGGCAGTCAGTGTCTAAAGGGAAAGCATAAGAAATTATGTAGTAAAGTTTTGGATTTATTTATCTAAAGCCCAACAGCACTGAGAGACTTCAAATTATATTAAATCTTACAACCATCGTTTTGCAATGTATTTAATTGAATCTCCTGTATTGATTGATTTTTTGTCCCGTTAGTGTATATCTTCTGCCAAGGGTGCAAAACAGTCTACACAGGGTGTGAATATTAATTGTAACTGATGTAACTGATTTCTAAATGTAACTGTAATCAATGCTCACTTTTCTGGCTGAACTCCACTACCACAAACCCTAAATTGACAGTCATCTGGCGGTGCCTGTACCCAGCTCACAGTCACCTGGTGGGGGTTACACAACTGCCACTGGTAGCCGGCGTCCTGGAGCTCTGTAGCGACTAAATCCAACCAGCAACCGCTGCTCTGATTTTTTTCCTTCTATGGCACATAGACTGGTCACGTTGCAGCGCTTTGGTTTAAAATACTTCAATTCATGGTCTATTGGTGAAGTTCCGTTGATCGCTCTGAAGGGGGGGGGGGGATACATTTTGTCCCCACTGTGGATAAAAAATAATTCAGCAGAGGCAGGGATATGGAGATCAGAAAGGGGGGAATTGCACCCTGCTCGTAAAGAGTCCAACAGTAAGAAGTCGCTGCTGCATTGTGCAAAGGAAAATGCAAAATGAACCGCAAGCCAACTCTTGGGCTCCAATCACTCTGTGGTTTAAATAAAGAAAAGAATAGGCGGCTGCCACGGCGGGATTTCAGTCAAGCACAGTGGCCGATTGCCTTGTTGCTAGGAGAAATCTGATTAAAGCTGCAATCTGTAATTTGTGCTCAATTTGTTCTCGTACGCAGCCTCTTACAACTGTGCAGCACATGAATAGACTGCAAGCTGCTCCATCATTTAAGCACAAAAAAAAATTACCCTCGTCAGCTGGCTAGCATGCTGATGCTAACGAACATAAACGCCACTAACTAGCATAGTCCAAAAGCACAAGCTCACCTGCAACACATATAATTGTAGTGTCAATATGTTAGTCCCCTGACCCTTGTCAGAGTATTTAACCCAGTATGAGTTGCCTGGCTCTTTTCACCACGCTCTACTGTTAATTGGGAAGACCTCTCTTGGAATGAAAAAAAGAAGGAATAAGGATGACAGAGAAGGAAAAGAAGCTTTGCATTTACTGTTTGGTGTTTCAGTGCAAGTGGTGGAGAATGTATTCTGAATCTTTAATTTAAAGTGACTGTATGTAACTTTTTAATGTTTCTGAATGTTCCACCTGATGATCATCAATGAACTGTAACAGCCAATGAGACTAACAGCGAAAGGAACGCCATTTTTGAATAGTTTTTACTAATGCGTTTGCTCGGGTCAGATTTTTCCCGTGAAGTCCCAGAATGATTTGCGGCAGTTTAGACGGCGCTATGGTAAAACATTCTAACGGGTCACAGATTTCTTTGTAAACCGGACACACCTGTGACAGTGTCTCCAACCAGGTAAAAGGTAGCAGGAGAATTCTTTTTTGTACATAGGCCTACTAGGATGCATTTTATTTTTAAAGTTATCCACTCCGGGCTGATACTGGAGCAGAGCCATCACAGAAAAGAAAGAAATTAAACAAAGAACAACTAAAAGCTAAAAGGGAAAGACGACACGCAAAAACAGAGTCACAGCTCGGTCGGGCTTTCAGCAGATGGAGACTATTACGGGGTTTTAATTGATTAAAAACCCACACCTAATTATTCATCTGGTATGTAATATGTCTATTTCATTCATAAAATAACTTCAGATTGCGCTATGTGGTTGTACGCCAGGAGATTACATCCCCCATCCATTTATCTGGACGTGTTATTCCTTGTACTCCGTGTTTGTGTTGGCTCGCTATTTTCTTCTCCCTTGTCCTCCTGGAACGTTACTTGTGTAAAGCATCCGCGGGTTTCATGAAATATGCTATATTAAATAAATTCTACTGATGATAGTTGCTACAAAAAGATCTCAACGGTAATGCTTTGGCTTGTGACACGGTGACTGTGAAACCCGTTTTAGCTCACAGTACAGCCAAAGTAGGCTAAGTTACAGAATGCAACACTTGAAATGCAACGATACATCTGTAACGTATTCTCTTATTGGAATTATTATGGATTATTTTCTGTCAGAGCCAAACATTCATCACAACCATATGACCTCCCGGCAGCGCTAACACGCTAATAATGGAGTAGGCAACGTAGCACCGTGAACAAAAGACCTTTGATGCCAATGCCATTATCCTTTGCCATTATCTGTGCTTGTTTGTTTGTGTGCCACTTCTTTGTGTATTTGACCCCTTTTTGCTAAGGCCTGCTGTCATTATAGATGCAATCTAACTCATTTAAATATGTTAACCATTGTATGATAGGAGGACTGTTGTCAGCTGGCCATTAGCCATAGAGGCTAGGCTGCTCCTTTTACTGTAGAGTTAATTAAAGGGGACTGTCCATTAGACACAACACAAACTGAAAGTTGCACATGGCCACTTTAACTTCGTAGAGATTGTGGGAATTCCCAAACTCAAAAAATACTGCACATATAAACACAAAAGTTTTTTTTTCTAGAAAATGAGTAACAGGAATACAAATGTGTTGAACACAGTTGTTGATTCAACTCTGGGATTTTAACTAGGGCTGTGAATCTTCACTGGTCTCAAAGTGTCTTTTTTAATCCTCTGTGTCCTCCTTTGGGGAAGAGGGGTGGGGGGACAAGGTTTATGCCCTCAGGGTTTTATTAACTCTAAAATAATTACTCTGACTGTGGTGCAAGCACTCTAAAATGCCACGTCCCCAGTCAGTTTCTTTAACTTCAGTTGCAAATATAAGTACTACAAATCCAATCGTTTTTTATGTATTTAACTAAAATTGCAAACAACTTTATAATACATCTCATCACATGCTATTTGTTAAATTAAAAACAAAACGTTGTTATTAAAAATCTTAAAATATGGTCTGTCCCCTCACTGTCGTTACTCTGATGAAAATCCTTCTGGACATGCCCCCTGATTGGTTATTTAGTCACCTGACATTCAGGAAGTAGGATACATTTTTGAAGGGAAAGCAACTACAAGGAGCAGAGTAAGTATCTCTCTTTAATCATCACTTTTTTCAAGGTTTTAGAGTGGCTTACTAATGTGGTCAAGGCTAACATGTCCCCTATTTTGCTCTGATTTATATTGGAAAGGGATATTTTTTAAGATGCTGAAGATAGCTAATTAAAACACAAAAGAAATCTTCTTGTGTAGTCATCATGTGCTAGCCTATTGTTCATTGTTCATGAGTAGAAATGGCTGACTTTAGCATAATCTGTCCCTGAGTTCACTGTCCCCCCGCGTTACTCTGATGAAAATCCTTCTGGACACGTCCCCTGATTGGTCATTCAGTCGTCTGACAGTCAGGAAGTAGGATACATTTTTGGAGGGATCATCATGTGCTAGCCTGTTTTTCACTGTTCATGAGTAGAAATGGCTGATTTTAGCAGAATTTGTCCCCCCCACATTACTGTCCCCTCCCGCTACTCCTGGTTGTACGAAAAACAGGGAGATTTATTAGAGGGTCATGTTGTTTATCAGTGTCTGGCATGTTTTTTTTATCATTAATTATTAGTTTAAACATAATGCATGTGTTTGTCAGGAAATGGCGCCATTGTCTGCAAAAGTAAAGCAGAGACGTGACAGGGCATGTTGGGATGCTGAGCCAGAAAAGAGACAGGAATACCTCAGGAAAGAAAAGGAGAGGTGGAGAAGGGACAGAGAGAAAGGAAGGCAAAAAGTGTCAGACCTCAGTGAAAGAGAAAGAAAAGCACAGAGAGAAAAATGGCGATGAAAAAAAAAAGATTGCAGAGACAAAATGCCAGAGCCAGGACGACATTGCAACCCATGTTCACTCAGTCAGGAAGTCCAGACTGTCCTCAGGAACCAGAACCACAACCAGGGCCTTCAAGGTTAGATGGGAGTTGACGATTCAACACTATGTGGATTAGTTAGAATCTGGATTTGAATAAACATAGGCTAGATGATTTACTTCCTGTGTGCGTGTGCGCGTGCGCGTGCGCGTGTGCGTGTGCGTGTGTGTGTGTTTGTCATAGTGAGAGAGCAAGGGATAGGGGGAAAGTGAGTGAGAAATAAAGGGAGTCAAGTAAAAAAACTTTGATTGTGTGCTTAATAAAAATATGTTATACAGTCTGTACAGAATCTCACTTTTATTAACTTCATTCTAAAATTTAAACTAAATTACTAAAGTGTTACTCACAGCAGAATGTGACATTACCCTTCCTGTGTTATAGACAATTTGTTGCTGGACAGAGGGCTCTCAAGCAAGAAGAGATTATCAATCTAAAAGGCCTTGGTGGAGAGCAAAAAAGAAAAATACAAAAAGAGATGACAGCGCTTAGCAGTAGGGAAAAAAATCGCCACGCTCTACAGTGCATACAAAAGCATTAGAAGGAGATTATTATTACATTAGTCAATAATTCAGGAAATCAGAAATAAGTACGAAACTCCAAAAAAGGACCAGGATAGGTTGATTGCAAAATCACAAAGAAATTCCAGCTGCAGAGGGCAACACAGGCATCTCTGGGCTTTTTAGAGAGGGGGGGGGGGACCCTGACCTTTGAGAGAAATAAGACCAATAGATTGTCAATTGAATGCCAACAGAAAGTAAAGGCTTTCTATTTAAGAGATGACATCAGTCGAATGACAGGAAGAAACCGAACCGTAACTAAAACCAAGAAGAAAGAACAAAAACGCTTGCTAACCGACACAATGAAGAATTTACACCAGAAGAACCTTTCAGAAAACCCACATCAGATCTCTTATGCTAGGTTCTGCACCTTAAGACCATAACCCCTGTGTTGTCTTCCCGTCAAAAATTAACACTTTTTTGACACTTTTTTTGATGTTTTTAACTTTTTAAAAAAAAATATTTGTCCCTTTTTCAACACTTTTGACGCTTTTTTCAATGTCTCTCTCTTTTTGACGTTTTCAACACTACATAACATTTATTGACTTTAGTTTTACAGTTTTTTTTGGAATTTCTGGTCAATAAACCTCATTCATAGGGACTTATACCTAATGTTTGAGTTAGAAAAGCAGAAAAGAAATTTTTTAGACTAAAATTAAAGGAATGGATGTTGATGGATAATCCCAGACAAGAATATATAGAATAATAACTTTTACTCAATAATATTTCAAAAACACTTCACTTTGTTTTCAAATGCTATAAAATTGAATAAGACGCCCTAAAATTAATGAAAGTAGAGATTTGTACTTGTCAAAGAGCGTTGTGTGGAATCAATCATGTTATTTTGGTTAGTTAAAAGCAACATTGATGCAGGGAAACAATTACATTGACAAGGGTCAATTTAACCCGAGGACAACATGAGGGTTAAGAGAAGCTGATTGTGAAACCTGTCAATGCCAAACTCACACCTTGTACATCCATTGTCTGTTAGCAGGAAACAAACTTGAGGAGATGGCAGATTCCATAATGTGCAATCCCAAATCCAAAACTCTGGGCATATGGTGAGTGTGAAGACTGTGTCTACACAATACCCACAATTCTGAGGCATCCTGCAAACACAGAGATAGCCCTTACTCAATGGTCTCTGGAAGACAATGCCAAAAAGATCAGTGGAGAAGGGACTGGAAAAAGATCGCTGATCACTGTAAGGAAAAATGTGCAGATAACCGAAAAGGCTCCGGTTAGTGAATTCCATAACAGGCTATTTATATTTAGGCGGCATGTCTTTAATATCCAGTGGCAGTTTGGAGCCTACAGAGAGGTCAGGGAAAGAGAAAGCCAAATTAACGGCTAGTCCTCAGCAATGTAGTGGCATGTGGCCATCCAGCAGAAAGCCACGAAGCTTTCAACAGTTAGCATTGGCTGCTTCTCACTTGCCGTGGTTGCTCTGCTACCAGCCTCTGTCACGTAGCGGGTGGAGCTTGTGAGCGTGCAGCGGAGGTAGTGTTGCCGTCAAATCGGTCCCTGGGAAAAGTAACGTTGCTCCAAATTGATAAGGAACTACGTTTCGTTACCAAATGTTCAGGAGTAGCGCTGTCACTGCCCGTTGTGAGTTAAGTGCGGATATGGGTTGCACATGCTCAGATTTAAATGGTTTATGGCATTAAGTGTTATACTGAAATTTGTGAAATCCATCAAATAATAAACTTTTCTCATTACAAACAATAACAGAAGATGGAAATCATTTAAAAAACATGTTAGCTATCTGTGATCTTTTGGTTGCTAATGTTATCTCAAAACGCCATTCAACTGACAGCCATTGTTGTTTTTGTGAGTTACACTACTTTTTACCTGAAAATGTAGTTACGTTACTCTAACACATTGCTTTGTAACACTGGTTGTCATTGCTTAGAAGTACTCATGGGGGAGACAGAAACTAAAATCTATAGTTTTAAGGCAATGCCAATAAAACAGACCACATTTCTCTACCATCCCAGATTGCTGTGTGGACTAGCCAGACCTTTCTCTGCAGTGCTGTGGAGGAAGGTCCGGCAATGCAAGACTAGGGCGTCCATTTCTTGACAGTTGAATCTTTTCAATTGTGTGACTGTTTTCACATATCCCCAATCCTAAAAGAACTTCATTGGCTACCAGTGTCTTATAGGATAAATTTTAAAATTTTGGTTCTAGTTTTTAGAGCTTTACATGGCCAGGCTCCCCTCTATATTAGTGACTTGATTCAGCGTTATACCCCTGTGCGGGCTCTGAGGTCTGTGGATCAGAACCTGCCGACGGTTCCTCGCACTCACTACCGTACTAGAGGTGACCGATCTTTTCAGGCTGTTGCCCCTAGGTTGTGGAATGACCTTCCACCGTCTATGCGCTCTTCTGATTCTGTTGATGCCTTCAAATGCAGACTAAAGACACATTTATTTGTTCAGGCTTTCAGTTAGCTACTTTTGGGTTGATATGATCGTGTATGTCTATGCTTTTATTGTGTGTATTTTATGATATTAATGTTTTTGTTGTGAAGCACTTTGTGGCCCTATACCTGTGAAAGGTGCTATATAAATACTTTTACTTACTTACTTACTGTTTTAACAGGATGCTGGGCTGGTTTGACATGGGCAGCTATGGGATTGTTGAGACCACCATGAGTGCATGAGGCAAAACTGCCATTACCCCCATAAACTTTGAACAGCTGTACATTAAATGACATACAAGCAGAGGAAGACTGCGGTCAATGAGGCCTGACAAGAAAGCAGGAGTGCTTACTGATAAATGAAGAGCTAATACTGCGTGGGTGCCAGGAACTGCCACGAAGACGCTAGTTAACCGTTTCCTGCTCAGCATCTCTGTCCCCAGCTTCAACTTTCAATATTTATCTGTATGAGAGCTGATGTTGAAATTACACTTCTCTGATGACAAACTGGATGATATCTACCCTTGTGAAGTGTGCTTGACGAAGCCCCGAAGCTATACATCCAATACATGAAGCATGCTGTAAAGGGTTATGTGGACATGAGGAAAATATACGATATGCGATAACACTGGTGAATACCACAGTACGATATTCCTTGCGAAAATTAAACAGATATTGAAGGGTACTCAGTTCTGCAGCTTTTAGGATTCCGCTTAAATACAATAAAAAGGATTTTTGAATTTAAAACAAATGAAAGGAAACCCTTTCCAACATTCTTGAACATCAGCAGAAAACTGCACTTTAAAATGTACCTGTCATTATTTTAGTTTGTGGTGCCGTTTAGATTTAATGCCATGTTTACTTTTGTTTAACTAACAAAAGATCTGTTGATATCTCAACATAGAAGAAGATATCTAAGTTGACATAGCAATGACAATAAAAAAAAACTATATATTGTGCAGCCCCGGTACGAATATAACATATATAATATAATAATATAATATATCAATTGGTTCTTGGTCATTTTAGTTCAAACCTAACTTATTCAGTACATATATGCAGTCTTGTACTTCAAATGTCTAAAATTGTAATATAATTAGTACAAATACTTCACTTTAATCTTAGTTGTTTAAACTTTATGTTAATGTTTTACCAACATTTACACACTGGAACTCCTAAAATACCAGAAACAATACAGACTCCTGTTCAAACAATGCAAACTACCACAGCCCCGCAATACATTCTGCCTTTATGGATCCTTTGCTTTGTTGTTGTTACTATGTCAGAGGGATGTAATGCAATCCTTTGCAACATCGTATATTATAGCATCCCAAAATCTAAATGTGATGACATGATGGTATACAGTTGTTTGCCTTCTGTTGTGGAAAATTGTCTTCAGCAGAATAAAAACATAATTAAGACACGGAACGTGGCAATGACTACGTGGAAACCAACAAACAAGCATTAGTGATTTCCACACAATGAGATACACTTGGAAGAGTGCCAGTAATAGGAGAATAAGAATTGTATTTTGGGCATTCTCTCTCCAGGCCAGTGGGGGCAATAACATGGTCACGGTGGTGCATGGTGTAATGTAATGCACCTGTGCACTCAGTCGGTGTGTTTGGAAGCCAGGAGCTTCTACACCTTCCAACGTAAACCCAATTGGAAGACTAGAAAAAAGCACTCAGAGGAGAAGTCTGCCTAACCCAGAAGACGGAGAGTTTTGATGATTTAATAAAAATTAAAAAAATGCACACAACCCTTAGGAGTCCTGGAAACAAGCAGGCAAAACAGGAATCCAAAAATAAAGTCCAAGGAAAACAGAAAGCACAGGAACTCTAACATGAACCAGGAAGACAAATAAACCGAAATACAAACTGGAGACAAAACACAACGATCTGACACAGGACAATGGGAAGACAAAGACTAAATACAGAGGGTAACGAGGTAACAAGAGACAGCTTACACAAGGGCTGGGAGACAGGTGAAAGACATCACGTAATCAGAAGAGCGGAAAAAAACAAACGACAGGAAGTCAAACAAGACTGTCAAAATAAACCAGGAAATGGAGCAAAATACAAAACAGACTACCACAATTAGACAACACACCAAAACCACGACAAACACGGCTGCTTTGTCTCAGCCAAAGGATCACGTGCTTCAAGGAACGTTTTGATTGCTGGAGTGAATATCTTTTAAATTTGTTCAATTTCAATTAAGCAACAGATAGTAGGTAGGACACGGTTTCTAACTTTTCTGCTAACCTTCTGCTTGTCTTTGCTAGCTAGCTGTTACCTAGCTTGATTGAGCATGCTACTGCCCAAAGCCTCACTCACCACATGGCCCATTTCACACTCATTGGGTTATGTATTTAAAATGTGTTTATTATTTGGATAAACCCTGTTTTTTGTGCTTATGCTATGGTTAAAGGTGTGTTTCTAACTGCATATGACATAATAAATATAGCCTGAGCAAATAACCCCTATATTTCCATTTGATGTATCTTATTTTCTTTTCTTTCTCATAAAGTCGTGTCAGTTAACATGACCAGTTTCCAACTTCAAGCCATTTTACAAAACAAGATAAAAAAACAACAACATTAGAATGTGTTTTACCGTTCTACTGTAGTTGTTGTAACAGAGAGTTTATCACCTTGAAAGTCTTTTTGACAAGTTGTGGCAGCACGGTGGCTCAGTGGTTAGGACTTTGGCCTCACAGCAAGTTGGCACTGCAGAGTTTGATCCCCGGTCCAGGCAGGGCCTTTCTGTGTGGAGTTTGCGTGCTCTCCCCATGTTTGTGTGGGTTTCCTCGGGGTGCTCCATTTTCCTCCCACCATAAAGACATGCATGCTAGGTAACTAGGACACCAGTTAAAAATTGGCAAACACTGGCGCATGTACAGAAGTGTTGATTAATGTGCATTGTCCTAATCAAATAAACTGAACAAAAACGCATGCTTTCATAGCTCTCTTAGCAACACATTCTCATGAACTCATAATTCATGCACACCTGGCTACGAGTTCCATGACACCGAGCAGCAGTTGCTAGCTGTTTAAGCCGCTACAGAGCTTCGTGAAACCGGCTACAGACCTCTGTTGCATCAGCGGTAGCTGGTGGTTCAGTTACTCGAAAATAGGAAACTTTGAGACATTAGGGTTAAGTTTAGTCCACAAAATATGAACATTTTGCCACGACAGTTAAGATTAGGCACCAAAGTGACCAGTTAAGATTAGGAAAAAGATCATGGTTTGGATTAAAACACTCCATATGAACACATATTTCCTCAGTTAAAGTCTTTAGTTTTTCCCGGGAGTGAACTCTTCTCTCTGGCTTGAAAGTCCTGTATGTTAACACCCACCCAACCACCCATGCACCCATCCAACTCGACCTCCTCCATATGTGGTCAGCGCTCTGTAGTGAAAAAAACGTGGAGCGCATACGAATTGCAGGGCTTATTTTTTCATACCTTTTGGAATGAATGGTTCATGAGAATAGGTTGCTCTCAGCTTTACACCACAGGCATCAACGGTCAAACAGTGGTTTCCTGCTTGAATGAAGATAAAAAGCAGTTTTTTTTTAAATTAGTGTACATCAAGTAAAACTGTAAAGTTAATGTAAGAATGGCACATGCCACCGTTAATAGTGAATACAAATTGTCTCTTTCATTGACAGAGTATTATATCAATAAAATCAAATTAGTCATGCCGATGTAAGAAGGTATTTGCAGTTCCAGTCCATCTGCTGTATAAACAGTGACTCTGTTGCTGCGGGACCTTTCTTTGAAAAATCCTTAATCACCTTAAACGTGGCCTCTTGCTCTGCTTAAAGTCAACTCTCCAACAATTCCTGGTTTTACAGGAGCCACAGGGTGCTATGTCATATCCATTAGCAGCTTTTGGCAGTGATTCCCTCCATCACTCCATTACACAGGTAGACCTCTCTCTCCAACTCACTTTGGAACAACTCTGGTGCACTTTGGTTGCCCTCACTTCATGGAGAAGGAATGCAGAGTTCACGAGTTCAAGCTGTGTGTGTGTGTGTGTGTGTGAGAGAGAGAGAGAGGGGGAGGGTTGATAGTGACCTCAAAATGTGAATTATGAAAAAGCACCATGCTCTGTAGATTTTTATATCTCCACTCAGTCATCTAGAAAATGCTACTTAGCCGTATACTGCATGTTTGGGTGTTATGTAAATGTTTTGGTGGGGGGGGGGGGGTGTATTGGCACAGACCTGCATGCCTATTAATCCCTATCACGCCTCAGCTGTTACAGCCAATGCGTGAGATACATTAGCAGGGAATCTTTTGCAGATGTGTTCGGTATTATTGTATAAAATAGTTTCTTGTCAGCATTGAACTTCCGTTGAAACTTATGTGCTACTGTAAATTAGTTGTTTATGAACATCCTTTTAAGAAGCAAAGTTGTCTATCTACATGGAAAAGTTGCTGTTGGTAGAGCACATGCCCACATGAAGCGGTTCATTCCTTGACACAGGCCCAGTGTTTGGATCCGACCTGCGGTAGTTTCCTGCATGTCTTCCTCCTTTCTCTCCCCTTTCATGTGTAAAGCTGCCCTGAGGATTAATGGTGGAAATGCCCAATACTAAGCTGCACATACTGTACAACCTCTCTAAAAAAATAAAGTGAGTTTGGACACATTTATATTATTCACTGGGTCCTAAATCAAACAGGACCGGCTATGCTATTGAAAACTAACAGACATGTAACAGCCTACGTCTGCATGTACTCCTAATGGGCGACTTAGACAGAGCAGTAAAAACACCTTTCATTGTGTCTATTTTTTGTACTTATTTCAGCACCATGGACAGAGATCAGAGCTCTAATTATTCTTAGTCATTTGTTTAAACTTCACAGAAAAAAAAGAATGCATTGAATGCTATGCTAGTTTTCAGTTGATTGAATGAAAGCTGTGGGAATGTATCCATGCACTATTAAGTCCACCCTACCTTCGAATAAGGGTGGCATTTAGCGGGTGAACAGAGTTGCTTATTAGTGCCAGATTTTATTTGAGAATGTAGTGTACTGTAACCTTACAAAACTTTGTTACGGAATCAAAGCTCAGACGTTCAATGAATTTCAGATCTCCAGACTACATTTTTCTTTGTACTTTGCAACAACTGCTAATCCCTCTATCAGCTGGATTTCAGTTATTGCCTTAGTGGTCTAGCAACACACTTCTGTAATGCATTGCTGTAGCACTTCATAATAACCTAATGGTTAATAACTACTTGTTAAATCATCTATAATCATCGTTCAATTAGCTGTTATAAGTGCACAAATGACCAAATAATCATCATTTAATTGATAACTAACAAAAGCTTGTTACTTGATGCTTTATAAACCAATTCATAATAATTGAAGGTCCTCTGACAAGCTGCTTTTTGGATGCTTTTATATAGGCCTTAGTGGTCCCCTTTTACTGTATCTGAAGTCTCTTTTATATAGGCCTTAGTAGTCCCCTGATACTGTATCTGAAGTCTCTCTTATATAGGCCTTAGTGGTCCCCTAATACTGTATCTGAAGTCTCTATTATATAGGCCTTAGAGGTCCCCTAATACTGTATCTGAAGTCTCTTTTATTTAGTCCGTAGTAGTTGCCTAATACTGTATCTGAAGTCTCTTTTATATAGGCCTTAGTGGTCCCCTAATAATGTATCTGAAGTTCTTCATTATAAATGATATTGAGGAGGGGGGGGGGGGAGGCTGGGGGTGTGGCCTTGACCAACTGCCATGCTTTGCTTATTTGAAAGCCATGATGTCTCTTTCTCATCGGCGGGCCAAATTCTCTGGGCGGGTAAATCAGAGAAAGGGGAGGTAACCTTGCTCCTTATGACCTCATAAGGGGTAAGATTCCAGATTGGCCCATCTGAGCTTTAATTTTCTCAAAGGCAGAGCAGGATACCCAAGGCTCGGTTTAAACCTATCACCATTTCTGGCCACTGGGGGACCAAAGGCAGGCTGGGGGAACTCATATTAATGTAAAAAATAACCTCAAAGCAACATTTTCATGCCATGGGACCTTTAAGAGAGACAACGGTAGAGAGTGGTATGAAAGATCTAAAATCCTTGTTGGGAGGTTGTGGTGGTGGATGGGTCAAACAACGCAGGACTTTTACCAAGAGACCGGGGTTTTTGTCCGTTTCTTGTCTCAATTGTAGCAGAAAAGTACATTTTGTAACCCCACCCACCTTCTTTTCTAAACCTTACTGACCTGTTAACTCAAAGTGACATTTTCATGCCTTGGGCCCTTTAACTAATTATTTTAGGGAATGGTTATAAGTTAAAAATAGCAATCCACATATTGTTTATAGATGGTTCACAAAACAATTATTAACCGCTAATTTACAAACTTATTATTTTATTATACACTAAAGCAGGAGTGTCATACTCATTTTTACTATGGGCCACACTAGAAAATGAAATCAAAAATCAAAGGCCAGACATGTAGAGCTTATTGACATGCTTTTATTTGAAAAAGTCAATTATCTTTGATTTAATTACTGCTTGTCCCTTTTCTTGATTTTCACCGCATTTTAGTTCTTGACATAAAGCCCTTTTAAAAGTCCTCTCAAAAGTTACTTATCCATCAAAGGGTTTTGCAAATCAAGCAAATGAAAGATTACATTTTTAAAAACCGCTACCACACAGCCGACTCACAGCAACCTCATTCACAGCCTGAATTTGAAATCTCTGCTTGTTGATCCGAACGTCTGAAAATCTGCCAGACTGTTTGTGTTCAACTGCAGTATTGTGCAATTGCAGTTTGAATAACAGTTTCCTGTGTTTTGGGGTTTGGCGTAGAACTACAATTTAAATTTATCGTGACCCTAAACTGTTATACGGGCCGGGTTAAAGCCTGCAAGGGGCCGGGTTTGGCACGTGGGCCTTAAGTTTGACACATGTGCACCAAACTAATGATAAAACGATGTAAACCCCAACATTATATATCATCATTTCATTGTTTGTTAACAGCAAATTAACCAGTAACTAACGTTTTGCTCCACTATTGTGCAGAATGTGATAGTAAGGTGATAGGACATCAGAACTGGGGTGGAGATGGCAGTGGATAAGACACATGCCTTGGGGTGGCAGATCTAGCGTGTAGTGCAATAAATCAACTCATGTGTCCCTGAGCAAGACACTTAACCTCTAGTTGCTCCAGAAGAGTGCGACCTACTGATATCCAGTATATAGCAATTGTAAGTCGCTTTAGATAAAAGCGTCAGTTAAATGACATGACTAATAAAGTAATTGAACAAAGGAGGCAGAGTTGAACATTATTGTCTGAATCCCAGTTCTGAAATAAATAAGCACTTGAATACAGCTAATCGTCTTCTAAGCCAAATGTGTTTATGCCATGGTTCAGTGGTAATTATATCTCTTTTGACAGTAAAGACAATTAGTTATTAATTAATTGTTAGGTGGATATGTAGTAATTAGTGTCTCAATAGCGGCGTATCAAGAGCCTTCTCTCCTCTTCTACATCTCTGAGGTATTTTTTTTTCTTCACTGTCAAGGGTAAATGATTTATTCCTTTAGATGGTAGGCTGCATTTCTCTGTTACCTCTGGAAGGTTACCTCCCCTTCCTCTGCTTTGCCCGCCCAGAGAATTTGGCCCACCCATGTGAGAGAGACATCACATTCAAAGGAGCAAAGTGGCAGTTGGTCAAGGCCACACCCCTAGCATCCACCTTGCCCCCCCCCCCCCTCTCTGCTCTTCAAGAGCTACAGACTCAGAAATGTCACATCCTAAGAAAAGCTCATTGTGGGACTGGCTCTAGTGGCTGGAATTCTGCACCAAGACTGAATTATGGAAAGAGACTTCAGATACAGTATAAGGGGACCACTAAGGTCTATATAAAAGAGACTTCAGATACAGTATTAGGGGACCACTCAGATCTATATGAAGAGACTTCAGATAACTTATTGGGGGACCACTACAGTCTATATAAAAGAGACTTCAGATACAGTATTAGGGGACCACTAAGGTCTACATAAAATCATCCAAGGAGCACTAGGTTAGTGTCCGGGACTTTTAAGTACACTTTTCTTGTCTTTTTTTTCAGGTTGTCTTCTGTATTACAAATGCACTTCTTGAGGCTGATTGTGTTAATTTCCTCCTTGTGTTTTGAATTGAGTCCTGTGAATAGATAATAGATGGTTGTGATACAACGTTTGCCTAAAGAGCTTAAGAGCTAATGTTTCTTTGGTATTCATTCAATGAGTCGATACTCAAGTTTTGACCCACCTGTTCCACTTTCAGGTCTTCTGACTAAATAGCTGAATTCAAGCAGCCGTCACTGGAGACGTCGATATCTGGTAAGTGCTCTTTCTTCTTAAAATTTCCACATCTTAAGATTTGTCCGAGAGTATCAAAAGGACAAATCACTCTACTAAAAAATGATTAAGGGTATTGAGGTGACATTTTGATAACAAGAGTTATTTCAAAACACTTTAGAGTAGGTCTAGACAACACTGTATAATTTGCAAAAACCCAGCAATTCCATTAACTCCCCCAAGAGCAAGCATTCAATGAGAAAGTGGTGAAGATAACTTGTTTTAGGGAGAGACCCACTGTTCATCGGTGTGATGAACAGTGGCTTTAACAGATATTGGAACTATTACTAAAAATAGTAGTTGTAGTAGTTCATGGTGTAGCAGGACATAGCCGGACATAGCCGGACGTAGCAGGGCGTAGCAGGACATAGCCGAACATAGCAGGACATAGCCGGACATAGCAGGGCGTAGCAGGACATAGCAGGGCGTAGCAGGACGTAATGGGACATAGCAGGGCGTAGCTGGACATAGCAGGGCATAGCTGGACATAGCAGGGCATAGCTGGACATAGCAGGGCATAGCTGGACATAGCTGGACATTGCAGGACATAGCAGGGCATGGCAGGGCATAGCCGGACATACCAGGGCGTAGCAGGGCATAGCTGGACATAGCAGGACACAGCCTGACATAGCATGGCATAGCTGAGCATAGCTGGACATTGCAGGACATAGCAGGGCATGGCAGGGCATAGCTGGACATACCAGGGTGTAGCAGGGCATAGCTGGACATAGCAGGACATAGCCTGACATAGCCTGGCATAGCAGGGCATAGGTGGGTATAGCTGGACATTGCAGGACATAGCAGGGCATAGCAGGACATAGCAGGGCATAGCTGGACATAGCAGGACATAGCCTGACATACCAGGGCATAGCTGGACATAGCAGGAGATAGCAGGGCATAGCAGGGCATAGCCTGACATAGCAGGGCATAGCTGGGCATAGCTGACATGCAGGACATAGCAGGGCATGGCAGGGCATAGCTGGACATACCAGGGCGTGGCAGGGCATAGCTGGACATAGCAGGACGCAGCCTGACATAGCATGGCATAGCTGGGCATAGCTGGACATTGCAGGGCATGGCAGGGCATGGCAGGGCATAGCTGGACATACCAGGGTGTAGCAGGGCATAGCTGGACATAGCAGGACATAGCCTGGCATAGCTGGGCATAGCTGGGCATAGCTGGACATTGCAGGACATAGTAGGGCATGGCAGGACATAGCCTGACATACCAGGGCATAGCTGGACATAGCAGGACGTAGCAGGGCATAGCTGGACATAGCAGGAAATAGAAGGACAAAGCAGGACTTAGCAGGGCATAGCAGGGCATAGCAGGACATAGCAGGATGTAGCACGGCTTAGTCCTCAAGTCAACAAAAACAAAGTTGTATTTTTCAGTATTGAGGAAAAAAACGTTTCACATCCCAAATTTCAACCTTCAATCTTTAAAGTTCTGTGTCACAAGTAAAACTTGTCATTGTTTTTTTCTTTTTTTTTACCAGGGAACACATAGACAGATAGATATTTCTAGGTTTACACTGACTAGAAGGCTTTAGAGTCTATACAAACAGTTAATTGAAGTGAATCAATTGAATGTTTATTAATTGAACACGGCCCTTTTCCAATAGTTATCAATAAAAAGGAAACCCACCATGAATTTACAATAACATCAATTTCTTTTCTGGATTTGT
The DNA here is from genome assembly GCF_008692095.1 of Etheostoma spectabile. NCBI lineage: Eukaryota > Metazoa > Chordata > Actinopteri > Perciformes > Percidae > Etheostoma > Etheostoma spectabile. The sequence continues at coordinate 29,831,015 of NC_045734.1, forward strand.
TTCATGAGACGATGGGAGGTATGAAATAGTGTTATCTAAAATAATATAAGGGGGAAGAAGCAATAACTTACTAAATGAAATAAGTAATATAATACAACCATAAATGCAAGTTAAATACAGTGGCCTATGATAATTACTTTATCCAAATGATGAAGAAAACCAACAGAAAATTTGGGTTTATCAGAATGCGTAATAGTTTTAAAGAGGACACACAACATGCAAAACATGAGGTATTACTACATTGTTGTACAGGAAAACCATCTTGTTGGCTGATATGAGAAAGTGTTATGTACATAGTGAGATAAAGCTTTGGAAATATACACTGGACCATGGCCAGTCATATCCTCAGCTGTAGAACTGTGTCATCACATACTGTATGTTGTCACTTTATTCCACTGTAACTATTTTTTTTTTCACCTGTTCATTTTTGTCTAGCTATCTAGTTTTTAAAGTGTGTTTTCATGTCTCCCCTTAAAATGTCTACAATTTCCTTAAACATTGAATCATTGATTCCTTCACACTTTTAATACCCAACCTAAGTTGACTGGTGTCATCTGTTCACTCATATGATAAAGGTTTCATCCCAGTAAAAGAGTCTCAGTTCTAGTGAAAGCCCAAATTTCTTTCATTTGAGATCCCGGAGGTGAATAAAGTTAAAGAACCAGATGAAGTAGAAAAGTTTAACTAAAAAAGAAGAAGAAGAGACCGATGTTGCCTCAGATATGGTCTGCTACCTCCTCTCCACTCCTGTCTCCACACACACAGAACACTGCTGCTTTCCCTTTCCTGTGTGTGTGTGTGTCCTGGGTGTCATCAGTGCGCCTGCGTGTGTGCTCTGTGGACTGAGAGCAGCGGGTCTTCAGGGGCAGCTCTCCACCCAAGGCTCATTTTAATATATGTAAAAGCTATGGCTCACTGGAGAGCCTGTACAATAGACTGAACGGCCTCAGGGATGTGTCAGAGACCAGCGTATGTGCGTGCGTGCGTGCTGTGTGTGTGTGTGTGTGTGTGTGTGTGTTGTGTGTGTGTGTGTGTGTGTGTGTGTGTGTGTGTGTGTGTGTGTGTGTGTGTGTGTGTGTGTGTGTGTGGTGTGTGTGTGTGTGTGTGTGTGTGTGTGTGTGTGTGTGTGCATGCGTGTGTTTGAGACCAGAGAGGCAGTGGCCGAGGTTTGGACATGCGTCAATGGTCCGCCTGCACACTGCAATCTCAGCCCCTGTCACTTCAAAACACACACACACACACACACACACACACACACACACACACACACACACACACACACACACACAGGACCTGAGGTCTGACGCATTTGCATATGACTGTCCGCTGTGGCAGAGGCCTGCAGTTCCACTCCGTGCTAAAAACTCCACCCTAGTCATTCTACAACTCTGCTTCCTGACATGTGTTGCTCATTGGACTCTGAGCGGGACATGCAGCTTCTTCAATGTGCTCGGTCCATTCAGACCAGAGGCTCTGTCTGACTACAGCGGTGCAGAAGGGGAACAAGGTGTGGAAAAAAGAAAACTCTGAATTTCTAAAATTAAAGTAGTAAATTTACAGAAAAAGAACCTGAATATTCTCTGAGATTAAAGTGGTGGATTTGGATTTGGAATTAATTTCTTCTCTGCAATTTGCGCTGCAAATAAACACAACACAAACAAATACATAAACGCGTTGCAAATATAGAAACAATGCAAAAAAAAAAAAAAAAAGCGCGGAACAAATGCAACAGAAAAACGCTGCATCCAGATTACATAACAAAAGTTGTCTCCAGGCCTCTAGGGGGAGCGCTAAGTGGGACAGCTGGATCTTAAACCCCACAGAGGGAGAGAGAAAGAGAGAAAGAGGGGCAAAGAAGTAAAGTAGTAGTAAAGAGGCAACATAAAAAGTTGCATTTTTATTTTTACGTTTGGACTTATTCTTTTACAGTATTATAGGAGAGAAACAGGTTTTCGTAGCTACAGTGTTAGAGACTGAACACTAGTTAGCCCATATTGTATGTTACTGAAAAGTTTAAAAATTGAATTAAAAAATTAGAAAAACTAAGTCTGTCTCACACCTTTTTCTGTTGCATTTGTGTTTGTGTATTTACAGCAAGTTTGTGTATTTTGCGTGCAAGTTTGCTAATTACTGCGGATGTGCTGTCAAATCAGCAAAGATGTCTCCATTTCATAATTTCCTTGTGTTTTGTCTATTTGCATGTCTAAGTTGCAGTGGGTTCGCCCCTCTCGGCCACCGTACATTAAGACCACATTATTTATAGTTTGGCCTAATTTTACACAAAGTATGTCTAATTACATCATATTAATGTACTGTGAAATAAAGTGCGACCAAGCTCTTCCAGGACGCTTTAAGGGTATCTTTGTACCGTTGGTTTGGGGCACATTGCACTCGCCGCTCGCCACTTAAAAGCTTGCCAATAATTTAGTGAGAAGAGCACACAAAGTAGACCACAGACAAAGAGAGCACGTCAAGTGAAAAGGAAGACAGATTGGTTTATTTTCCTTAAACAAAGTGACAGAGGACATAATTAAGCTGTTAGGGAACCTCGGTCTTGTCCATCTATTACTCCATCATGTAAATAGCAGATAAACAACTGCTGGGGTGTAAAATTATCACCTGTCAATAAAACATTAACATCGGCTGGTGAGCCATGAGAGATACTGACAAGGGAATGGAAGAAAAAAAAGGCAAAACAAAGACAAAAAAAAATGGTAGAAAAAAAGAGGCACTTAGTGGGCTGACAGCTATGCTTGGCTAGTCTGAAATTAAGGCGGGCGTATATGCAGAACTCAGACAAAATGGATGGAGCCGGTACTCACGCATGTATGACTTTGTAGATGTGTGCACACACCGCATCCAGTTTGCAAGCACAGTCCAAAGATCGCCTTACTTTTACATTTCATGCCACGGCACCTTTGACTCAAACTCCCTCCTATACCAATACAGTATGTTTCAAAACCTGGACAAAGGACATGTCAGGCAGTGCACTTTCTCTTGCTCTCGCTCTACAGTGTATGAGCCAACGTCTTTCCAGCTCCCTGGGAACTTTACAAGAAGCCCCGTGTAATGCTGCACTCGGGTCAGCTAGAGGTTAAAACACTCATACATATTTTACCTGCCCAACCCGGGGAAGAAAAAAAAGCACCATACTCGTCAGGTGGGCTGTGTTCACGAGGAACCGTGGGAGAAGTGCATGTCCCACTGCACATTTACATGCACAGAAAATAACCGTGTAACTGTAAACAGACAGATTAAAGAACAACTTCAGCAATTTAGTGATGCATTTGTATGTCTGCACGGCAGTACTTGGAATGCATTCTGAGTTTTTATTTTTCCCCCAACAGAGCTAGCCAGTGCAACACTGGCCACAACCAACTCTCCAACTGATTTCCGAAAGTAAATATGTGTCAAATATAAAACAATTCATAAATCATAATAGCTCAAGCCAGTTTCAGCTCTCTGCAAGGAGATTTTCATAGTGGACTGATATGAATGCCACAACGTCCCAAACCATGACAATCTAATATTAATGCATGCATAGCAAATGAACAGAAATGTAAAAGAAAATGGCCTTTGTGAGTGAAAAGTGTAATTTGCCTTATATATTAACTTGTGAAGTCAAATATGAAATAAACATGTGAATACATTGTGTAAAATATACACGTTTGTAAAATCATTTAAACTATTAGGGAATGTTATGAAATGCCATTTCATTATTGTTATTTTAGTAAAGTAGTAAAGTAGTACTCTCATACAAAAGCCTCTTTTTATAATATAATGACAGTTCTCATGACAGTGGTAACCGCCCTCTCACCTTTCAGCCAATCACATGCTGCCTGCTTCTTAAGCAAGGAAGCTCAACTGTAAATTTAGTCAGTTAGCTCCTGTTAAACACGCTGTCTAGAAAAGGGACATTATAATGTGTGTGTGTGTGTGTGTGTGGTGTGTGGTGTGTGTGTGTGTGTTGTGTGTGTGTGGTGTGGTGTGTGTGTGTTGTGTGTGTGTGTGTGTGTGTGTGTGTGTGTGTGTGTGTGTGGTGTGTGTGTGTGTGTGTGGTGTAGCACTTGCCCTCAAGTGCTGGGGCAGCTCCGTGAGTCACAGTGCCATGTATACTTCTCTCATCCAACATTTACAAGCCTTCTGCTGATTCGCTCTCTCTCTCTCTCTCTCTCTCTCTCTCTCTCTCTGTACCCATGCTCCACTGCTCTCTCTCCATGTCTTGTTAGTCTTCATCATCACCAGTTCTCTGTCGTGACGGTTTGCTTACTCACTGCTGCCACATTTTGCTTTTGTCTGATCTCATTACATTCTGACATTGCCTTGTTTTGTCTTCTTGTCTTCAGTCTTTTTCTTGACGTTCCTTGTCATCTTTTGTGGTCTTCTCTCCATCTTTTTGCATCTTCTCTCAAATTAACATTAATTTCTTTTCATTTCTTTTTTTAAAGTACACTTTAAGTTCAGATCTTGTTTCTCGTTTCCCCTTTCTCCTACCGCCTTCCTGTTCCTCTTCACCAAACCTTTTCATCTTCCATCTTTTATTTATCCTCTTTTTTTATCTCCCACCTTTACTTACTGTCATCTGATTTCTTCTTTTCACTCATTTTAAATTCAATATTAAAATTGCATCAGTGATCTTTATTCCAGAGCAATTGCAATTTACATCATTACATTGCACAGGTGTTCGTGTTATTGTGTCCATGCCTGTGAAGCCACCATCATTTTCCAAACCAGGTTTCCTCAGCAAATGAGCCCACCCTGATTCAAAAATAAATATCTTGTTTTTCCTTTGGCCAAAGTACGATATAGGCCTGCTGTTGTTTGTGTTTGAGAAACAATTTCACACGAAAGAAATATAAAGTGATGCTTGATTATTACTTATGCTTGTTTAAAGGAGTGGTTGTCAAATACAATGAGTAAATACATCAGTATCACCAGTGTTGACATGATGCAAATGCCACAGTGCCCGCTGTCAGATGTCCAAATTTGCTGAGAGAGCGTAGTGTAAATGCCGGTTGGTTTTAGTGTTATTTCTTCTTTTTTGTTTCCTTTTTATTTATTTTTATCCTCTGGTGTGCACTGAATTGTAGAAATCCCCAAATTTCCCCTGTATTGGCTTTTTACAAAAATTGTTCCATTGTACCACTTTACTCCACTGTATCATTTCAAAATAATTAAAGGACACCTATTATGGATTTCTGCTTTTTTTGTCATATTAATATTGTTTCAATGTCAGCTATTAAACATGGCCAAAGCTTTAAATAATGTAGTAGATGGACAATATGTCAAAGCAATACCTTAAAGAAAAACCTCAGAGGTCTTTGTTTTGTTTTTTCATATATATTTTTTAGCGAGTCATCCAATTCAATTCAGTTTTATTCATAGTATCAATTCATAACGAGTTATAACGAGACACTTTACCGATAGAGTACATCTAGACCACTCTAGACCACAAAATGAACAAGGACCCAACAGTTCTGGTAGTTTCCTCCAGAGCAAGCCACAGCGCGACAGTGGCGAGGAAAAACTTCCCTTTGGGAAGAAACCTGGGACAGACCCAGGCTCTTGGTAGGCGGTGTTTGACGGTGCTGGTTGGCGTTGAGATGAATAGTAGCAATAACTCTCCCCAGAGGAGCCTGGTCGGGCTAGAACTCTCCCCAACCGGATCAGGCTGTACTGCCCTGCTTCCCTCTAGTTTGATTATATTATTCATTATATGCTAAATTAATCTGATGACTATGAAGAGAAGCAGGTGGGCCGGGCTAGGTGGACGCTGTGACTCCTCACTCCCTAACTATAAGCTTTATCAAAGAGGAGAGATAAAATGTAATCTTAAACGTGACAACGGTGTCTGCCCCCGAACCCAGACTGGGAGCTGGTTCCACAGGAGAGGAGCCTGATAGCTGAATGCTCTGGCTCCCATTCTACGTTTAGAGACTCTAGGAACCACAAGTAGCTCTGAATTCTGGAAGTACAGTGCTCTAGTGGGACAATAAGGCTCAAAGAGCTCTTCAAGATATGATGGTGCTAGATTTTAAATTCAATCCTGGATTTTACAGAAAGCCAATGCAGAGACGCTAACACAGGAGAAATATGATCTCTTTTCTTAGTTCTTGTCAGAACACGCTCAGCTGGAGAGTATCAACAGACTTTTTTGAGCATTGGGATAATAAAGAATAACAGTAGTCCAGCCTTAAAATGGGTTTGCGTTAATGCCATTAATAACGTGTTTAACTGACAGCACTACTTGATATCTATGCCTTAGTGACAATGCTGCCCAAAATAAGCAGATGTTAAACAGGCTATACATTCTCGTGGCATTGTAGATTGTTGTTAAACTGGGTTAACCCCGCCAACTCTGCCAGAAACGCCACCGATGCGCAGCAAATCGCGACAAAACCGTTAATGCTGCTGTGGCTTCTACGCCACCCGGATCGTTGCTCTGATTGGTTGAAGGACTGTCCAATTGCGTACAGAGTCATGTGAACTACGCCCGTTGGTCTCGCCGCTTGTGCAGAGAAAATACAGAACAGACTCCCCAGACCAATGCTCAATCTCAACTCTATTGAGCTTGGCTTGGTCTGGTGACAGCCAGATTAGATTGTTGTCTTATCACACCACAATTCTGAAATGTCTTTGTGTTGAAACAGACCATTATAAACTGTTTACTTTATTTACCTAAAAGAAATTACTCACCTTATGCGCCATTCTATGGCCTTTGGCCAGCTTAATTTAAATATTCAATGCAAAATATGAAGGTTTTGATTAAGCTTTACTGATTGATTCATACCTCATTTCCAGAGATAGAGATTTGAATTGTAATGCTAGTGAAGTAGTTTCTCATGGCTGAGTGTGTTGTATCTCTATTAACGTTGGCCTTTAGTAACGGTCGCTGTCAAAAGGAATTTTTAGGTAGTCAATTTCGAAAAAATACTCCTTCCAACCTTTGCCACAGCTTTGCCTTCACTGGAGATGACACATGAGGTTTCAAAACAGATGAGGCTTTGTTCAAGGAAAAGTGCATTTTCAAGGTGAAATGTGGCAACAAAAGGAAAAAATAACATTCCCCCATTAAGTGTCTCTCACCTTTCCTCTTCCGGCCTTTTTCTCTCTTTATAAACTGGAAAACAGCCAGACGGACAGAAGTATGCTCAGAAACAGCAGAGCTGCATCACCAAAATTATGTTAATTCCTCTTGTTGGAATTAGATTTTACCTATTTAAAACTCCTCAACTTAAACAATTAAAGACAAGGATTTAAAGGAAATAGGGACCAATTTGCAAAGGGATCTACAAATTTCTGAGTATAAGTTCCTTTGGTTCCTACTAACTATTTGACCTCTTACCTATTTGATGTAAAATCTCTGATATTATGGGATGTATTTTCTGAAATCCCTAAACCTAGTGTAATCCACCATTACACCACAGTGTAATCACTCTGTTTACTTCACAATAGCAAATGACCACTATACTGTATATTTACCACTTACTTTGTAATTAGTAGATTAAATTGTAAATACTTTCAAGAATAAAAATGCAATTGATTGATATCAATTTACTTGGATTGCCTAATCCTGTAGATATTTTCTCAAAGTGAAAGCTATTTAATTTAGGTTTAAGATGAGCACTGTGGACTCAAATCTTTCAACTCTATCCTTATTAAATTGGATCACTTAAATCATTAAGATCTACATCACGCGTCTTTAAAAAGCACATTGTACAATAAGGATTTCTAAGGAGGTTGACTTTATTAATAATGAGTAAGATCATTTTTTTAAACATAAAAACATCTGCAAAATTGTGTTTGCTAACCGCACCAGACTCCATGTAAATAAATAATAATTTTAGCATCATAAAATACACTTCATTCAAAGTTGATAGAACAAATACAACTATCAGTTGCCGTTTCTGACCATTCCAACTCTAGTTTTGGTTGAAATAAACACATAGTTTACTGATTTACATGTGAAAACATGTTGGCTCTATACACGCTAAAAGTATTGTTTTTTAAATGGAGTCTGGTGGGTTTAGAGCTAGCGACTTCAGAGCTGTTTCTGGTCAAACAGAAATGTTTCAAAGAGGTTTTAAAGGTCTATCTCTGAAGGGATCTTTTCCATAATGTTGACAGACATTTATGCATATTAACCTCAGCCTGTCAGTTGCAGAACGAGCACTTTTGTGAAGGTAAAAACAAGCTGGAAAAATTGCCCTATCAGCTTGCATTGTAGCTTGTTTCGCCGCTGCTAACTGCTGCAATCTTGCTTAACACTGGACGAGGTTATAATCATTAACAAAAACGAACAAAATAACAAAAACTAGATGAGAAGAAAACAGTGTTGTTAACTGAAATAAAATAAAAACGAGGCATTAAAAAAAAAAAACTGAATTCAAACTGTAATGTCTGTTTGCAAAACTAAGTAAAATAGAGCAAATAATGTTATATCTTTCTGACCATGACATTTTCCATAGACATGTATTGTTCCCGACTGGGAACCCAGAAATTCCAACATTTCGTGTCATACTGAACACAACATAGCCCGTTCCCTTTGCCTGTCATCATGGCGGTACCGAAAGTTAGAAGAAAGCGGCAGAGTCCTATTTGAATATGACGTGGATGTATGGGTACAGGACCAGGCAGCATGGCGGAGACAACCGCAGGACAGCGAACACTACAGGCTGTGTTCACTGGCGACCAATAGCTGGTTAGTAAATATGCAGGAAAACCAAAAGCGGGAAGAAGCCTGGGTTAACATGTAACGTTAGTTACTTTGGTAACTCCAGATTCCAGATTCTATTAGTCTAAGGTCCGGGCCACCTGCTCCCAGAACAGTAGTTGAAGAAAAAGCTGATGTTTTGGGAGTCGAACAACGGGTCCGCTCTGTATATATGCAGTAAATGCGGACGTAGTTGAGGCCCGTGTTGGACGCTAGGGCAGGAAAGAAAATCTTCACGACTGCGCATGCGCGAAGGAATAAACCCAATAGCGTAGCCCTTAGAGGGCGAAGCCTATACGAAATACAACTGTTGGAACCATTTCATTGGTTGACCAGCGTGTGATGCTTGAGGTGTAAAGGTTTATTTAAATGTGGCCTAATTGGGTCAGCTGTGTTGCGCACAGCAAGGTCACAGCTTTTTGACCGTGGTTAAGCGTAGGATAAGGATTAAAAGAAGACCAGTTATTATGTTTGATTACTTTTGTTTACCTTTAAATAAACGGATTGTCAAATCCAATTTTAAATTTGAAACTCTTGGACAACAAGTAATTCATTGACAATTCTTAAAACCAAGACACGCATTCGCACAGATGCAACGCGTCAATTTCCGACCAAACAAACAACAATTGTGCGCCACCAGTAACCAAAAGTTCAAAACACCTGTTGATGTCTGTCTTCTTTAGTCTGTCGGCTACTTAGGTTTTTTGTCTGGAACACGTCACTTCCACATTCTGCACTTACTGCGGCGTCTTGTGTACACTGTTGACAATTGTATGATCATATTTAGGCTACATTTATGTACTGGTGCTATTGTTGAATGCATTGTGAATACATATTTCTAAAATTGTATTATGATTTTTTTTAGTTATTATTAGAATACTTTTTCTGACCTTTATGAATCCCCTGACAAATATCCCATATTACAAAGAAAGACTAAAACTGATAAAAACTAAACAAAACTAAGCATTTCAAAAAAAAATAATAATAATTAAATAAATAGAAAAACCTGCTTTAAAAACTAATTAAAACTAAACTAAATTTGAAAACAAATCATCAAAACGATCTAAAAATAAAATCTTAAATAACCTTAGTACTGACCAATGTCAAAGATTGTTTTTCCCATCAGTCACTTAGACACAAAAAAATGGTAGTTCCCCTTTAACACCTCTTACCTTTGTCACACTATATAGTACCTATGCAGTGACTGCTAACCACATGGTTGCTGTGTCTGTATAATTTTAAGGTCAGTGGTTGAAGTCCAACTTTTATTTAGTCCACAGAACTTCATGCATGAACTAAATTATTAAAATTTGTTCCACCAAGCTTACAATTTGGTCTTTGTGCTTGAATCACGGTTTGCAGCCCCAAGCACAGTCAATGCCAATAGCTGTTGTTTGGCACTGTTTTTTCTTCCTACTTTGTTGTACTTTATTGGGTTTCTTATTGTCTGCAGAGGCTTGCTTTGTGACATCCTTCATTGCTTTTTGTGTCATATTGTATTCTGAGATTATAAAATTTCTTTACACAAGAATAGCTAGCTTTGGCTTAAAGTATATTGTAATCAGTGATCTAACCAATTTAAAAAAGCACCTTTAATTTCTCAAAAGACACAAAACATCTGTAACAGATGAATTAACCACTTTGATAGTATAGTTAAGAGTGACAAATAACAGGGGGACAATGAGAGGACAATACGTAAAAGTGAGAGGAGAGGAGCCAATGTATAACCTGTGAGGACAGCCATGGGGAAAGCAATTCGTCACGCTGTCGTTCTCTTTGTCCTCCTCCCATTCATTCTCTCTTTCTTTGTTGACTGTCCATCAGTTTGCTGTCTCATTCGCTTTCAAAAGCCCCATTGAGTCAAGACAACCTCCAATGTCCAAAGCACAATAATGTGTATTGGTTCAGTAGTTATAGTTATGCCTTCCACAGTTACTTTTGCTGTTCACAATGTGGAACTAATTACCAGCTGATAAATGTGGTCAATAACCTTATCCATGTATCATTAAACTGAAGTAATGTAACTTAATTTGAGATAACCGCAATGCCAAATATGCAAATAAAGACCAGAGAAAGGAAATATCAATAGGATGACTTTGATGTCAAACCAAAGAAGTACTTTACTGCTGGAAAGCAGGTCTTGTCATAAAACTGGGCTCACCATACAGTAGAATGGCGCAAACTTTGTTCATATTGGTGCTTAGCTTAAAAAAACACGGAAGTAAACCCCGATGTAAGGGGTAAAGTAGAGACGCCATTATTGCGAATTGAGCCATGTAAGGTGATGTAGGACTTCTTTGTCTTCCTGTTCATGTTTTTATTGCTGGCTAATCGCCGGCGTCTCACCACGGCTCAGCACTGCAGGCGGACTGGGCTCTTGCATTCTTTTTGAACCGCTGATCTCTCGTGGAGCTACAGGTGAGAAATGCAAACTGGACTGGCCTGTGCATTCATTTAAAGACCGATTGAAAAGAAAAATCTGTGAAGACTCGTCAATAGTACTGTTCATGCATTTAAATGTCTCCCGAGCTCTTGACACATGATCAGTAGCGATGGATTGTGAACTAAGGACTGTTTTATTTTTTACTTTTGAGACGATATGTATTGTTGTGGTTTTATTATATATATGTATATATATATATATATATATATATATATATATATATATATATATATATATATAATCTGTGTGAGTGTGCATGCTTGCACAAGTGTTCCTTTAAAACTGGTTTTAATATTAAGTCATCCCTGTAGTGCTCTGCTTCTTTCAGTGCTTTGTTTGAACAGCGTGGTGTAGGAATCCACTGTTGGAGAGACAGGGCAAGACTTAAATAGAGAGAGAATAAGAGAGAGAGAGAGAGGGTGTTATTAGGAGTGTGTTTGTCTAAAAGATATGTCGGCACACACTGTGATGAGCTAAGTAAAGGCCACAGTGTGAGACAGCCAATATCCAGAGACGGACCAAATATTTAGAGGTGAATATTGTCTTGAATAGCTGAAATGTTGGACAATTGGCCATTGATTATTTAATTATTTATGTGATGGCTGTGTTTTAGCAGGTATATTATAGACATTGCTACATATATATAAATATATATGTAATATATTTAGTGTAGGTCATGATCGATTTCATAATCGTTTCATCTGATCCGAGGCCGGATGTTTTGGACACTCAGAGCTGTCAACCAATCACCATCTGGTGGTGAGTTGGGTCAGGCGGTGGGGGAGGACTCTGGACAGACCTGGTAAGACCAAACGGGTAGTGCGGGTAAATTGGGAACGTCTGGAGGAGGCCCCTGACCGTCGGACTTTCAACTCACACCTCCGGCGGAGCTTTTCGTGCATCCCTGTGGAGGCGGGGGGCATTGAACTCCTAAATCCAGCTAACACGCCCTCTTTGGTAGAGGCAGAGCTTGACGATGATGGGGGATTGTGGTCAATTTCCCTGGCTTAAGTCGCTGAGGTAGTCAAACAACTCCACAGTGGTAAAGCCCCAGGGATTGATGAGATCCGTCCAGAAATGCTGAAAGCTCTGGGTGTGGAGGGGCTCTCTTGGTTGACACACCTCTTTAACATTGCGTGGAAGTCTTGGACGGTGCCTAGGGAGTAGAAGACCGGGGTGGTGGTTCCCCTCTTCAAAAAGAGGGACCAGAGGGTGTGTGCCAATTACAGGGGTATCACACTTCTGAGCCTCCCAGGTAAAGTCTACTCCAAGGTGCTGGAAAGGAGGGTTCAGCCGATAGTCGAACCTCGGGTTGAAGAGGAACAATGCGGATTCCGTCCTGGCCGTGGAACAACGGATCAGATCTTCACTCTCGCAAGGATCTTGGAGGGAGCCTGGGAGTATGCCCAACAAGTCTACATGTGTTTTGTGGATCTGGAGAAGGCGCATGACCGGGTCCCCGGGGATATACTGTGGGACGTGTTGCAGGAGTATGGGGTGAGGGGGTCCCATCTCATCCAACATTAGTTCTTTCTTTAACTAGTCATTTCATTACTTACTCAACCTGAATCTCCACCAAAATGGCCGGCAGCTCGCAGTGCCCTGTGCCCGGCTGACAGTCACCTATTCTGGCACCTACTACCGCTGACCTGAAGGAGCCCCATGTGGAGCACCAGAGGCGGTGTTGAGGAACTCTGTTGCAGTTTAACGCATCTACTAGATGCCTCTGATACGACCGAGCTGTGAGCAAGGTCTGTAGCGGCTTAAACAAAAGCAACCACCGCTCAGTAGCACGGAGCTCGGACAAGGTTGCGATTTAAATCTTAAATCAGATTTTTTGGTGAAAAAATCTGGGATTTTTTTTTTTTTTAGGCCAATCGCCCAGCCCTAGTGTGCTTGTGTGTGTGTGTGTGTTTGTGTCTCTCACTATAATATGGTAAACTTGCTTTAGGTAACGTCAATATTATTTTAGATGTAAAAATGATTAAATGACATAAGGTGTAGCCTATGTTATGGATTGTGTAAAATATATTTCCAGTCCTGAAAAATTTTATGCATTTTCCAAACTCTATTTTCTAAAATTCAGTTTTTCTAGTTTGTGTGTGTGTGTGTATGTATGTATGTATGTGTGTGTGTGTTGTTCTGCTGGCTCAGGGCTGACTCAGCACATGTACACGTACACATTTATAGTGAGGCACATCTTGACAGCATTTCTCTCTGATGGCAGGATTAAGAACAGAATCGAAGACACATAATCCAAATCCATATAATTAGACAAATCCAGAGAGATGGAAATAGCAGAGGTTGTAGATGATACACGGTACTGGACTGGAATCCACTGACTAGTTAGATGATGATGATAGATGAATTTTAGATTCAGTATGTGTTACCTCAGCAAGTTGTAGCTGCAGCACAGCTGGGCTTCAGTAATATTTAATTTTTTTCCTCTTTTGGAAATCTATAATCCATCCCTCTCACTCACTGTTTCTGTGCTTCCTCCTCCCCTCTAATGCCTTATTCCATTTGGCATGTCTGTCTTTCTGCCTCTATCTCCATCATTTCTATGCTCTGTATTCCATACATTTCACTGCTGATGTAATAAAGGAGTTTTGCTGACTCCACGTTTCCATTGAGGACTCAAAGTACAGTAAAGCTGTATCACCCAAAATGTAGTACATTTACACAGCTCTACAAAACACCCAAGTGGTTCCATTATTGTAAAGCTAATGAGATATAGGGCCCTAATTTAGTGATCTAAGCGCACGGCGTGAAGCGCATGGTGCAGGCGCGTTTAGGGCGTGTCTAAATCTACTTTTGCTAATTTGACGGCAGAAAAAACGGTCTGTGCGCCGGGCATATGGTTCAAAAGGGTTGAATTTAGTGTCTCCATTAATCATAGATGTGTTCTGGGCCTAACAGGCAATCAACCAATCAGAGTGTCATCTCCCATTCTCTCTGAAGCCAGAAATAAGAGTTAGTAATCTAAAACAATGGGCCTTAAGATACTGAAATGGTGATCATTTTCTGTGGGTTTTGTCACTATGATCGACACCTTTCACGTTACACATTGTAAAGTTTTCCATTGTTGATTCCATGGCATATTTTCATGGTCCTCAGTACCATTCAGGACTCCGAATGTTCTGGTCCCCTATGATCTTTACTGTAGTGCAAAAAGCCGGGCCATTTTTTGCTTGTCCACAAACTCTGAAGGCCCTGACACACCAAGGGGTTCATTGACCCTGTTTTTGCTTGGCTATTCAGTTTAAGCACCAAACAAACAAAGGTATTGAGGAAACAACTTAAGTCAACAGGGCGTACAGAGAAGGCTCTTCTCATTTTTCAGATCATCTGATCTGAATAAACTAATAGACACATAGAGCGGTCAAAACTGTCCAAACAAGATGTTCAAATGTTCCTTCTAAAAACACACACACAGTATTCCACTATTGGAAGGCTACAAGGCATTCATGCATTTAGTCTTCTTCTGGAGAGGAACATTGCCAAATCATGTAATCTGAGTACATTAGAGTGGAATTGTCTACAGAACTTACTACAAAATGTAGGTACTTAATATTTAATACGATGGGCTCTGCATATTAAAATTTGCTGGTTACTTTGCCATTTCAAGGACAGGTATGGAGTGTCTAAAAGGGGACCAAACTAACTTAAAAATATTTGCATGCATGTTAACAAGCAATATTTGAATGGAAATTTTTCAAAGATAAAATAGACACTGCTGCTACACTTGAACTGCGGATTGCACTACAGATTTACTCTGTTGTCTTGGCATAGTGTTTGTAGTGGGCTTTAGCACCATGTAATTGTCAGGTCCTGAAATGCTGTTGTGTTTTGACCCTTGGTTTTTTTCCCCACTGTGTCCTTTTCTGTCCTTTGCCCATGTTTTGTTTTGGATGACACAAACACTGAGGAGGACAAAGAGAGATTTAAGGACAAGTGGGGAGGGGGATAAAAGTAGCAATTTGGCAATACCAGCAGATAACTGAAGTGCAATCAAAAGTCTTGTCTCTCTGTGTGTGTGTGTGTGTGTGTGTGTGTGTGTGTGGTGACTCCATTAGTGAGACCCATTGTCAGGTTACCAAACAAGGCACATGTCAATCACAGGGTAGACTAGAATAGAAGTCAATACAATGCAACAGACCTACCAGACTCTGGATACATTTTATTTGTTCAGAGAGTCTGGCCACTAACGTTTGGCAGTGACGTTGGCTTAGCATTGCTAGTGTTCGCCTTAGCCTACTCCTTTACCACTTACGGAGCGAGCTGGAACATCAAACTTTTCCCAAGCCCCGTGGGGAGGAGGGCCACAACATCGTGGCAACCAACAGAACTCAGCAACGATTGTTCATTCTTGGGCTTTAATATAATATTTGGCAGCGTTGCCACAACGGATCAAATGGCTTCGCTCGCGTCTTCCTCCGCCGCTATTACGGAAATACAACTACAACTAGCACACGGCCTTAACGCCAGGATGACTACTTTTTTTTGAGTAAAGAAGTTGGACCCTGCACATACCTGTGATCCAACCCACAGTAACCTATAAACGGCCAGTATTACTCTTATTGTTAAAACCACTTCATCTTAAAACCTTCAAATTAAAACTAAATATCTACAACTATGCATCTGTGTCTTTTAAACTTATTTATTACACTACTTTTTGTAACCTTCTGTTAAATCTTTTTAAACATATTCATAACAAAACCTAGTGTATCCCTACTCGCACGGTTGACTTGCTGACCTCTAGTCATTTGTAATAATTACGGAGGTTGTCTGTTATCTTAATCATATGTAAATTGACCATGTCTGTGTTTTGCCAAATAAAAATTAAACTGCAAATGACTTCCATATTTTGCCGAACGCAAAGGTCCTGTGATAATAGTAGTCCTGTGTGAATCGACTGTGATTTGGCGGGGTGAAAGATGGATGGGATTGCAAGGGGCTGTGGATGCCACCTTTCACGGCCAACCTACTCTGGACCACTGTCCGACCGGAAACCTTTCTTGCGGTGGGGATAGGGTATGCACCTCGGGTCCAACTGAGTCTGGCCCAAAAAGATGCCAGAGTCCCAACAAGTGCGGTGCGGCGGCCCACCCTGGCCCGCGCCTCCGGGTAGCCAACTCTCAGGGTAGCCTACATATATATCAGCAAATTCAAGAAAAAGCAAGCTTTGATTATCCTGTGCGAATACACCACACAAAACTCAGATATGGGGGGGTTCACACGAGGTCCCCAGATGATACTTATTCTGTGTGAATAGTATGTGTGAATAGAATCGTATTTGCAAGCTGAACTTTATTTCAATTTTTTTACAATATTTTCTTTAAAGTAACACTCCATTGTTATCACGATCTCCCCTAGCTGTCTACTGTAGGACCAATAGCCAGCTATTCACGGCGGGTATGTTGACGGAAGTTGGGGGGGTTTAAAGTGCTCCGTGATCTCTGCGCCCATGTAGCAGTGCTTCGGCTGTGCTTCCACCCAATATAGTCCAAAATCAATATCTGCCTAGGAAATCGTCTAGTCTGAATCTGCATTGCTGTTTGTACTTGGTGTGAATGCACAGGTCACAAGAAGTAATTAGTTGTTGTTTTTTTGGCTCACTTATACTCACAACATGCTAACCGGCAACATAGGATTCCATTCCCTATGCTAAGCTAACCAGCGGCGGCACTGAGACAAAAATGTGTCGGCACAACTATCTACAGCTAGGGGAGACCATGATAAGGCCTAGATCAACAAATGGCGCCGTATTCCTTTAACTTAATTACACTCTTAAACAAGCACACACCTTTAAACTGTTGAATAAAAGACAGACCGAGGTTCTGGTTTACTGCTGACCTGGAGGGAAAAGTACTATTAAAACTGGGTTAATGCTAAAAGCACAAGCATTAACATTCCAACTGTACTCAGAGTGGGCAAATCAGAAACGTTTTTTTTCTTACTTGGGCCCAGCTACATTCAGGAAGATAGTCAAATTTAATGAAAATTATGCCACCACGTCTTTACCTTCCAGAATAAAAAATAAATGCATGTGTGTTGAAGCATGAAGTTATTGCCGCTGTTGGGAGCGCCCTGATAATTCACCTGGTTAAGCACGCGCCCCATGTAATATGGCTCAGTCCCTACCGCATCGGCCCGGGTTCAAGTCCAACGCGCTGCCCTTTGATACATGTAATTTCTCCTCTCTATCCCCTTTCCTATGTTTAGCTGTACTGTTGAGTAATAGCCAAAAATGAACAAAAAATAATTGTAAAAAAACAACAATAGCTGCTGTTGGCCAATTGTTAAATCCTAATGCATAGAAATAGGTCCATTGTCTATCAATGCATTTCCCTGCTGATGTGTTTAGTAGTAAGATTCATACATAGAGATAGTCTGTATCCACGATGTTCCTTCTCCTGGATTGTTCAGGTACCGCTGGAAATTACTATTAGTTCTATGTTTTGGCATTTTAAACTCTCTTAGGTGGATTTCTGAGGACTATGGTTACCTGGTCCTGAGATCTCTGCAGGGTAAATCCAGACAGCTAGCTAGACTATCTGTCCAATCTGAGGACTATGGTTACCTGTTCCTCAGATCTCTGCAGGGTAAATCCAGACAGCTAGCTAGACTATCTGTCCAATCAGAGTTTTCTGTTACACAACTAAAACAACTTTTGAATGTACACCATAACAAGTTCCTTCCCGAGGCTATTTTTCAGAGGCACCGCAGCTCAATGGGGTGCCTTCCACCGCCCAAGACAAATGTGAATGGTTTAAATCAAAGCCAATAAACTAGAGCGGGTTTCTGTCCCATCCCGGAATGTTGTGTGGATTAGCCAGCCCCTCATTTACGGCGTTGTGGAGGAAGGTCCCGACACTGTAGATGTCAAAAAGTTGAGCGCTGTGGATAACTTACTTATTTTATCTGCATCACTTATCATAGAGCACATTTACAGTACATATTTAGTTCATCTTTCCATTTCCAGTTGATCATGTCTGTCTTCTGACAGTTATTGATGGTGTGCCACAGGGTCTCTCAAATGGACGTAAATGTGCTTCTTGTGACTGTCAAAGCTCTTTTGGACTCCCTGTCTTTCCCACAGAGCCACAGTGAGTCTGATAGTAACTGTTTAGTTCTGACTATTAGTTCTATATCTCTATCCACTTTGAGTGGTGGTCAGTCAGACTCCCCTGTGTGTCCTGACCCCCCGTTTCACTCAGGATGTAGCTACGAGGACACACCTCTGACAATCTTTGCTCCCTCACTCCACTGAGCTAGTGTTCTAGCAGTATTGGAGCAATCCAGCAATTGAGCTACATTATCTTTGGACGTAATAGTAACATTGGGTAATGCTTTTAATGTTTGCCTTTTTTTCTCTTCAACATGAGTTGTGCTGACCTCAGTTTACAAACCTGTCTGATCATCTGACTGCACATGTTGTCACATTCCCAGTTCTCAGAAATAGACATGTTGAGTTCAATGTTATCACAATCCAATAGATAAACGTGAATTATTTTATAAAGAAGAAATGTAATTACTTACTACTAAAGTGGCCTTTCTGTCTCCCACTATAAACCTATATACATGTACATTTACATCAACCATATACACACAACTGTCTGTGTGTGTGTGTGTGTGCGCTAAGCAGAAGGTATGCCCTGACATTCTCCTCCTGTGCTTGTCATGAATAAACATCTACTCTGACTGCAGACTTAACAGCTTGTAATATGTAATACACCGTATCACTAGTTGTGTGTGTGTGTGTGTGTGTGTGTGTGTGTGTGGTGTGTGTGTGTGTGTGTGTGTGTGTGTGTGTGTGTGTGTTAATGCTCCATATCAGAGCTGTCTGTCAGGCAGCCGTGCCTCTGCATAAAAGGAGCCTGTTCAACAAGCCCTCGGCACTGTCACTGTCTCCCCTCATACACTTACTTCTCATTCTGTCCTTAAACATCTCACTCTTCCTGTTCACCTGTGCTTTATTGTTTTATCTTGCTCTCCTCCATTTATCTCTCTTTCACTGCCTCTCAATCCCTCTCTTCCTGAAAACCCCTGAGCTACAGTTCTGTTTGCTGAGCAAAGGTAGGATGGTACTACTCAGGCTCTTTATTTTTCTCATTCTGTAATTTTTCACTTTTTCTTACCCGTTTGCTAAGCAAAGAAGAGGATGTCCTTTCTCTACTCGCTGCCACTAATCTTCCTTTACTTTGTAGTATTACTCTTTCTCTCTACCTCACGAATGTGTACTTTTACAAAATGCATTTTTGGGGTAGTAATCCCCAGAGGCCTCACGATACGATGTTATCCCGATGTTATCACAATGCAATATTATCACGATACAATGTTATTACCGTACGATGTTATCACGATATTATCACGATGCAATGTTATCACGATACAATGTTATCACGATGCAATGTTAACTCGATACTATGTTATCATGATACTGCGTCATCACGATACGTTATCACGATGCAATGTTATCACGATGCAATGTTATCACGATGCAATGTTTTCACGATATAATGTTAACTCGATACGATGTTATCACAATACAATACTGTGATTTTAAACATTTTGCGATACTCTACAATATATTGCAGTTACTTTTTTTCAAATGATGTCTCCAAAGGAAAACTTTGTCAAAATTCCTTATCTTAAATGGTTTAAATAATTCAATTCCAAAAAGTAATCTGCAATTTATATAAGAAAGAGCGATACATGGCTGTACAATACTGTACATTTTGCCACAGAAAATATTGCGGTACTAGGTTATATCAATTGTATGGTACAGCTAAAAGTTTCTCGGCAGTACTCACGCTTTTTGAAATTTGGTTCACCACTCTGCAGACTGTGTATTTTGCGTGCGGCTGCGGACCTGTAAAATGTACAAACTGCAGTTAACCATAGTCCCCATAAATCCACCGGAGTTTAAAATTCCAACACAATGAAAGTGTAAAGAAACAGAGCACCAGAGAAATCCCAGAAGTGAACATCAAGGATATAGACTACACATGGAAAGACTATCTACTCAAAAAACTCTCAGGCCTTGTTTGTATTTCTCACTACAGAACGTCCCAGCGGTGCTAAGCTCCGGATGTAGCGATGGCGTCCTTACTAAATAGATAGTGGAGATAGCAGGAGGGACATCCAGCACTATACATCCGATGAGCCAGAATAATGTGAGACAACCATATATTTATCATAGACATCATATTCTTCGTCGTCAGCAATGTGTGTCGGCAGGTGTGTACATAATGTAGCTCTATTATATAATAGCAAATGGAGTCGAGGTCAAGAATCAGGACTCACAAGGAGTGTGTGTGTGGGAGTGAGAGGTGAATGATTGCTCTGTAGGATACTACTGTGCTCAACAGCATGCATGTGTGAAGAGTCACTAACCTCTCCACGGGGCTGTAATAAAGGCCATGTGTGTGTAGTTGTGCCCTTGTATCATCATCATCATCTTTAAAGAAACACCATAAAGGCAATGGAAACTCAGTTTCAAGCTCATTCAGCAAACCTGTTAACCACTAATCAGCTTATGTTTGATGCCACGACTACTATTCCATTGCTGGCTTTCTTTTTAAGGCTGTTAAGATAAAGCTATTCTTTTTTTATACAAAGTGTGTCAGATGCTAGAAACAGAGAGCACCACAGAGTGTGTCAACCTTGGGATGTCCCAAACCCCAGGAAGATTTTGTTGAGATAGAAAAAATGTAAGTGTGTAATGCCTTTATAAACCATGAAGCATTTGTTCTCTAATTGTGAAAAAAAATATACCGTGCCCAAATTCACATGACAACGTAACACTCTGGGGTGATGAAATCTAAAAACGAAAAGAAATGGATGAGAAGCTGAGAGTAAGAGGACATGGGCACATACAGGGAGCATTGCAGCATTTTACATCTAGCAAGCAATTTAATTTGTAACTAGTTATTCTGAAGGTGTTAAAGCAAAATTATAGAACTTTTGTAACTTAATAAACTGTTTCCAAAATGGTTTCAGTATATAAATGACATAACAGGGTGAACGGCACTTCTGCAGTTGCATTGCGGCTCTCTACCATTTATAAATCGCGGATCTGTGGTTCCAATGAGATATGATGGGACAACTCCGCCAAGCGGGAAAAGTTACATAGCTTTAAAACGGATAAAAAAAATTATAGTCACAAGAAAAATGTAGACTTTACTTGCTGTTTAACAACAAACTGGGGAGCCAATTGAGAAATTTCAGGATGTTGACCTAAGTGGCCACTGCCTCAAAGTGTAAAAATCAATCTTGGCGCTAAATTAACATAGAGAAATTATACACCTTGCCTAAATGAGAGGTTAACCTGGGGGTGAGAGCATGAAAGTAACTAGAGGAAGAAGGTCCTGGGTTTTGGTCTAGTGGTCAAACCAGCTCATTTTATTAAAATGATCAGACATTGTTTCGCAAGAGACATTACCATGTCTGCTCTGGTCACAGAGACTTTGCTCTACCCTGCCGGCGTCTGTCTGCAATTTGAGAAGCGGCTGGTTTGATCACGGAGATACGAGTGACAGACGGTGAGCTTGACCCCAGTCTATTTCTGTAAGAGAAACCCTGCATGCTGCTACAGCTCGCTGCTCTACTGCATTGTAGACTGCTAAACACAGCTGACTACAGGAGACAATAGCTCAGACTGACGGAGTTGGTGCTGTGCGAGTATGGATCACGTTCCCACCACAAATTAACCGCTCCAGAGTTGGATTGAAAGCGTACCGAGACCTCTTCAAGTACCTCTTCAAGCAGGTCTTGGTACGCTTCTTTGGTCCACTTTTGGTGCGCAACCTGCCCAAACGAACCGCACCAGCGGGGCAAACACACTCTAGTTTGATTTAACCAAACTAAAGGTTGTCGGTGTGAAAACGCCCTCAAGCAGGCAGTACAGTTTAACAGTGATGTTTTATTCTACAGTGCTAACCTGAAGGTGGATTTAAACTCTTGTCTAGCTAAACTTTGAAGGTAAAAAAGATATTGCAGGTGCCAAAACCAAAGATGCTAAACCCAAATTTTGTCTTCTGGGATCTGCAAAGCGGGGGCGGGCACTACGACTTAAAAAGGGGAAAATTTTCCTGAGATAAAAAATCCCTTTATCATCAGCGCCTAACTCTAATCTGTAGGAGACAAATAATTAACTGATCTTTTTGGTTTTTGGGAGACGGCCCCCTATCTCCCCTGACCGACCCTTGAATCCTGATGTTGTCAAGCTTTCCCTTTAGTCTCGTAAAACACAACACTGCGATTGCTACCAATTCCCCAACTTTAATTTTTTTTTGGGGTTGTGTGTTGTAGAAGGAAAGCGGACCCAAAAACTCCATGAAAACCCAAAAACAACCTGGATTTTAATAAATTGCCTTGCCTTTTTCTTGACCGCCCGTTGAGACAGTGTTCCCCCCCCCGTTCCGTTCAAAACGGGTTTTAAACTAACCTCAAAACCTTTCCAGGCAGAGAAGGATAGAACTCTGTGTCTCCATAGATATGGTAATCTTACAGCTGTACATAAAAAAGAACGGGCCTACTTTTGGGATTTTGTAAATGCTTGGATGCTTTAAACCCCCAAAATTACCAGTTTTAAAGTTAAACGAACTCTTTTGGGTAGAATACTAATATGAAAAAGGGGGGCACGTAATTTTGTTCAATATGGGGATGAAGGATAATAAAAGCGATGAAATTCCCGGGATACCCTGACTTTTGGCGCGTTTTAAAAATTGTTGCCAGAAAGAGGGAAAGGCCCAAAAATCAAAGGTCGTCTACGTACTCCACCCCTATTCGGTCGGAAAGTTTTGGGGTTTTCAAATTAAAATCTTTGAAAAGCTCAGCAAAATTAGTTTAAGTTTGAGAGTTACTACGTAACTTTAAATAGCCCCGTGAGTTTTTTTTCTGCGTATTTTATCACCATTTTTTTTGAAAGCAAATTTTTTTTGCGCGGGAGCCTTCATTTACATTAACTTGCGGTGTTCTTTATTGTTTCTGGTTTTGTTTGCCAAACTGCTTTTCAGTTACTTGTGTGTAATTGCACCGGACCGTAGTTTAGAAGTTTTGGCCGTGGCACCTTAGCTAACGTTATCAGGACATTAATTTAGCGACCACCCACCCCACACCACACACAACACCCCCCCAAAACCCCCCCGGGAATGGGACCATACAACGAAGGGGAAATTCAAAAAAAAACTTTAACGGTCTGCTTGGAAAACGCGTGGTAAGCCAAATAACCACTAGGGGCCTCCCATACTTGCGAGCCTACCAACTTTTTTTGGGACACAACGCTGGTTTCCTCCCCAGTGTTTAAACATGGAACGGGTTAGTCCTGTTCACTTAAGAGGCAATAATCACTTCATTTATTTGATTTTTTTACAATTTTGTTGCAGTGTACCAAATAAAGTTGCCAGGGGTGACACCTAAGTATGTTTCTTGAAATATAGTTTTGAAATGCTAAAATTTTTTTTCCTGTTTTGCTGCGATTGACAACAAACCAACTCGCTTTCCCTGATAGTTAAAGGATCGGGGGTTAAAGTTTTTGTGGGGGGCCCGGGATTTGTATTTGCTTTTAATTTTGTATAAAAATACTTAAAAATTTTAAAAGGGGCCTGCTTAACCTTTTTTAACCCAATTTTGACCCTTTTCGTTGTTTCCTTTAAACAAAATGGGGCAAATTTAATGAGGTTGTAACGGAGGTTCTCGTTGAAATTTAAAAAAAAACCCCCCCTTTTTGATCAACGGGGGTAAAAAAAATTTCTGCCTTACTATTGTGTATAAAATGTTTTGAAAGAAATGTTACTTTATTAGGTTTTTTTTTTTCAAAATTCCTGCAACCCAGATGATTACCTCCGTACACGCCATGATAGGGGGGGTATGATTTGGTTTTAAAAATTCTTCTAAATTCTGTGAAAATTTTTATTTTCGTAAACCAGAGTTTAAGAGACCCACCCCCCTTACAATCAAGTGTTTGCAAACGGCCGGGAGCAGGGAAAAGTAAAAGTTATCTCCATGATCGTAAGCCCCTTCAACTTACTTTTTTTAATAAAAGGGATTGCATTGCTTTTGTCGTAAAAGATGTATATGGGGCTTGGGGGCGCAACCCCCTTTCCTGTGGTACGATTATGAAATTTTAATCATGCATACTGCCCACTGTGAAATTTTTTTTTTTTAAAATAAAAAAACAATATTATATAACTCCCCCGGGAGTGTTTAAAATCCTCCAAACAGGGTCCTGTTGTTTTTAGGTACGGTGTCACTGCTGATGAAGTCAGTCTATATCACTTTTTCTGTGCTACTGAAAATTGATTCATAATCTTTTTTTTTTTGTTTTATTTTTTAAAGGGATGCGTGCCAAAAGGGGAGTCCACAAAAAGACTGCATCTATTAAAGGGAAACCCACGTCTTGGAGCGGGAGTCCCGGGTGAATTAAACAAAGGGTCAAAAGCCACTTTTTTCCCCAAAGTCCCCCTTATGAAGTGAAAAACACCTATTTTGACCCCCCCTGACACTTGTCTCTTCTTAGGGTAGGCTTGACAAAAAATTCAAATTTTTTGAAGAAAGGAAAAATTTCCCCATCTTTCTACCTACATGCCCTATTGACAAGGGGAGAATTGGGACTTGGAAACCAGGGTTTAAAGAAAAACCAAAAACATGAAAAAAAGTTCCGAAAAAAAGTAATAAATTTATCTTTACATTAGTTTTAAAGATTGAAGGCTCTCAATTGCCCCGCATTCAAAGCAAACTTTATTTTATTTATTTTTAAACTTTAAAAAAGTTTTTTTCTTACCCCCGGGCAGACTGAGGGCCCCTGCGCTGGTGCCATCAAAACGACAGTGGGAAATTTTCTCACCAACAACGCCAGAATGACTTTTTTTGATGTTGGCTCACATCGGGGTGGGTGGTTCTTCAAGATTTGGGCAGCATGCCCCTCAACAGCCTTTCTGTTTGGGGCTTTTTACCTTTGAAATGGGTACCCCTTCAGCCCCTACACTTTGAAGGGATTCAAAAGTTTTAAAAGGGGTTGGGGGGGCTTAAACCCCCGGGAAACCCGGCTTAAAGACGACCCGCTCCAGTAAGGAGGCCACTGTTGTTGTGCACGTGAGGCCAGGTTCTTCCTTTCGGCCATGTGGAAGGGCCGTTATTTTCCCCTCAAGAATCTGTTGGCCCATTTTCAGTCTTAGTTTTTTATCTGCTTACAGGGGAAGGGATTGGAACTGTACCACGAATACGCCTCAGGGCCGTGAAAACCCGGGTCTTTGGTTAATTAGTTGCAAAAAGAGTTTTAATACTTCTAAAACACTCGACTTGGCTCTTATAGGGAACATTTTTTTTTGTGTGCAGCCCCAAACTGTGGGGCCAAGAGGGTTTTTTGTTAGCAAGCCAATGTATGTACAGAGAATTCATGGGCCCGGGCTGAAGCAGCTAAATTTTTTTAATATTTACCTTTTTGTAATGCACTTTTAACCCTTTAATGTCAGTTAAGAAGTTCTTTGGGATGTTGGAATTGGGTCTTTATAAGGTTTTTCAACGCCAATGCAACTGGTAAAAAGGGGGCTTTTAAAGATAAAAACTTAAAAGAAAGGGATAGACATTAAAAAAAAAAAGATTGTGGGAAAGGGAAATCTGTTTTTGCTTTTAAAACTTTTTTATAGTTTCATTGAAGTGTTTAATTTCAATTTTTACTTAATTTTTTCTCGCAATAGGCCCCTTTAACTATTTTGTATTGTTTTTTCTCAAAGATGTTTTCAGAAAACCTTTTCAAAAAAAAAATGTCCCAAAATTTTCCCTTGTGCTGTGATTTTGGGAAACACTGAAAAAAGATTTACGTTCACTGTTTTATTTGTTTTACGTAAAAAATTGTCATTTTTTAATTTTTTACCATTTTCCTGCGTGAAAAGACTTTTTTTTGAAAGGGAAAGGGGTTACAGGGGCCCTTTAGAAACAATCTCTGTTTTGTGCCAAAAAATAGTGTAATTGACCTAAAATACATTATTATGAAAAAAAATTTTTAGTATTTAAATGACCAAAAAGTATTGGAGTAAAAATTATTTAATAGTGTTGAAAAAACGTGGAATTGTGAAGGATTAAAAGTTCAAACTCAAATTTCTTTTCAAACATGTTTCGTCACTCGTACAAAAAAAAATCACAGTGATTTAACAGAATCCTTTTTAATTTAACTCATTGTTTTTTAAACTCTGCCAAAACAAAACACTGTTGCAACCAATGTCCACATTAATTAAATTAAACCCATGTTTTTTTTAGTGTTGATAAAACAGTTCGCCTATTCTGCCGGACCAGGAACCCTTAAAAAATTAACACATTTGTCTCTGCTGGGAATTTGGGTTTTTAAACATATTTTTTTGCGTCTATCTTTTTCTACTTAAGGTTCAGCTAAACTTTAAAAGGGACAACTTAACGTGCGATCCTAATTTCCCCTAAAATTAAGATTTAATTAACGCTTTTGTAATTCCAAAATCCCGCACTTCTTCCGTTGGAATTTTGGGGCCTCTCCCTGATTTTTTTTTTAAAAGAAAACGCCGCACAACCACACACACACACACACCCCAAAAACCCCACACAACACACACACACACACAACCTCTGAATGATCTGAAATGAAACCCCAACCTGTTTTAAAATGTTCTATATTTTCCACTGTAGTAAATCTGAGGTGGCGGGGCAGAATACAATACATACTGGACTTGATGTCTTAATCATATGTCTAAGGATGTTCTGTCCCATTAATTATGTCACTAGTGAGCCTAATTTAGCCCTAATTTACTGTAATTGTGCTGAACTGGCTGTTATTTGACCTTATTTTAGCAACATTTAGAATGTACCACACACACAGTGTTTCTGTGGAAGCTGCACATGTACTTAGAATCAATTAATGGCAGATCATTTCACTTGAATTTGGGTTTAATTAAATAAATATTCTTTATTGTTCACATTAATGATGAAATAGCAATTCAATGCATTTACATTCAGTAGTATATCTTTGCAGGGGGGATTCTAGGATCAGGCTCAGCCCCAATTGAGAATGTGACACAGATACAATACCTCGCAAAAGTGTTACCTCGCCCTCCCACCCTGCTATATCAGTAATTTCACTGGGTAACAATGACTATACGTATTTGTTATAATACAGAGGATAAATGCAAAAATATTGAACATGTGAAAAAAACTCACTTTATGGACTACCCAAATGAAATGATAATGGGGTGTAAACAATAAATTAATAAAACACTAAACATTTTTACAACTTTAACATTGGCTCAACTCAAACCAAAACCCCCACCCATCTTATCCTAATGAAAAAACCCACATTAACATTTTAGTCATTGATGAAATTAAAAAATATCGTCAATGTATCTATTTATAGTAGTTAAAATTACTGGTAGTGGTGGAGTCCACCATTCCCGGGATTCACAGGAATACTTAGGCATCAAAGTCAACAGTCATTTTGGCTTTTCTTTGTCAGTGGATCATTATTGTTTGGAAAGGATGAAATGGAACAAGAAGGAATAAGTTGGATGAAGATCTGCAGACAGCAGACTTTGCCCCTTCCAACTCCTTAGCAAGGTAACATGCTTTACTGTGTCCTGCTGTTGTGTGGAGAACGACTCACGCTGTGCGCAACCCTGAAGTCAGATCGCTGTTGCAATCACTTTTGAGTGACGTCTTTATTTTTTGAAAGCAACATGAGTTTGTCTGGCTGCGCTGTGAACAGATACACAGGCTGCTCAGGTTGGCTGTAGTACTAAACTACTGCACTTGGAATCCCAAGTGTCGCCAAATCAACCAGGACTGACACTTTAAATGGTCATTTCAACCCGGGCCTTTTTTATCCCATGCATAAGTGAATAATGTAGGCGCACATCTTTGACACTAGTCCAGTATGAGCAGTGTGATCAGCTCATCTCATCTGATCTGATCTGCTGGCTACTTAGCACTTAAGGTTGGGTTTAAGGGCCTTGCTCCAGTGCCCCTCACTGGTGGTTATGAGGTAGGGTTAGTGATCTCCTACTCACAAGCTCGCTTCTCTAACCTTTAGACTACCACTACCTTTTCACATGTAAATGGGTGAGCTTGGGAGTCATTTCAACCAAACCAAAGTGGTAATTGTTGGAACAGTGGAAAGACTAACCAAGACAGCTTTTGGCCTATCTCTGTAGGAATGATTTCCATAATGGTGTTACTTAGAATAACAATCTGACCCTTTCAGTGGCAAAAACAACGCTTTTAGTAGACAGACATTGAAGGTGACCAATTGCCCATTAATGCTACATTGTAGCTTGTTTCGCTGCTGCTGACTACAGTGGTCTTGCTTAATGCTGGAGCAATTTTAATTGATTGTTGTTCCAATCAGGCACTTAGACACTAGTCTCGCATTATGGCTAATCTAAAGTCACAAAAGACGGGGATCTGTTAAATAGTCTTGGAAAGGAACTTGCTTTTATCTGTTGACACAATACAGTAATTTGAGCTTTTTAAATTAGATGGATACATAGTTAAACCTCATTTGCTCTTACCAGTGCACCGCCGTGTGTATTTAGTCCAAAGCAAAGCCCCACCATTCGGTCCCAAACCGTCCAAGTTAAGGAGTAAATGTCGTAAAATAGTCTTTGTAAATCTTAATTAATCTGTACAACCATTCCCCGAAAGAGCCAAGAAGCTTTTTTTTATGGTCAGAAGATGATCGCCCTCATGGACCAAAGAAACCTACGTTGACTGTTGAAGGAGATATGATGTGAACCGCCATGATGAGCCACAATCCCCTTGGCAACCACATCATAAATCATTATAAATTATTACTCCGCAGTTTGAATATGGTGTACTTTCGCACCAAGGAAGCAGTGGTAAATGTAAAAGTTCCTGCCCAGTAGAAGTCCAGTCCCTCATTCTCAATCACTGGAGTTGTTGAGGGGAGTCAAGAGGAGCCGAAGGCCTGTGGAGACAGGAAATGAGTTACCTGTGTGGTAGGAGTGAGTTCATGATGTGACGTGAATGAACAAGGACGGAAAAGAATAACTCAGCCGGTGAGAAAATAAATATCACTCATGTAATGCAGAGTATTAAGGAGTTTCTTTGCCTTTCTAACAGCAGTCATATATTATTTTTCTATCAGCGACAGTGTGCTTTACTGCACTGACAATATTGAAGGCCATTCCATTTTTTCTGCACACTTCTGTGTTTGGTGTGCTTTGCTGTGTTATTGAGATACTCACAGACTGCTGCGCACAGTGCAGTCCAACTTTGGAACTGGTATGTGGCAGATACACTTTTCTGATACTGCATTATATACATATCTGGTCTTTGAAAACCAGAGCTAATGGGGTTGTGAAATAGTGGAACGTATTGTACTGGTTTGAACTTAGAATCGCGGCCTCATTGAGAATGTTGCAAAAAAACAATAAAAAATCTCCAGCAGTGGTAATTATCTTTCTATCTTTATCTGTATCCCTTCTTTTGTTCTTTCTCATCTTTTCATGCATGCTCTCTCACATTCTCTCTACGTTCTCTTCGTTTCTAACTCAAATTTCTTTAGGGCCATTGAAGAAAAACAACATCCGTTCAAGAGCGAGTCAAAAAGAGTACATGAGGACAGTGTGATTCTTCAAGGCTCTATGTGTCAGAAGCAAAAGACTTTTTCAAATCAGCAGGGGTGACTGACTGTTAATGAGTAAAAGAAATTAAACAACTCACTCATCCACACCAGAGATAACTGCATTCTAGAGGAGCAACAGATGGACCAAGTGTGTAGTTCTGCAAAAAATAGAATACAGAAAAGTGTCTCTGCTGTTTGTTGAATGCCTATTGTACAATAGAAGACTATGGCAAAACTAAAATCTGACACCATCTCGCATGTAACGTTAAAGACTGTAATAATAAGTAAAGGCTACAACTACAGCTACCGTTAGCAGGTAACTTAAAGGGAAGTCTGCAAATGTTCTGTTCTGCCCTACATACAGTACATATGAATGTGTCCACGACCCGGATGTTGGCATTTATCCATCTGTAAAACTTAGAAACTTTAGCTTAGCTCAGTGCCATAGCGACCATCAACAACACTGTCTCTAGGTGTTTGCTGCTTCATGTTTTCAGATTATATACTTTTACTACCAGGGCCGGTTCTAGCCCTTTGGTTGCCCTAGCCCCCCCCCCCCCCCCCCCCACTCTTGCATTGCCAGATCTCCACAGCACTGTGTCAGTGATAGAGTAGTAATGCATGTTCATTTAAGTGTCTAGCTTGCATGTAAGTATAGATAGGTAGTTATGTTTAATCTAATCATAACGGGTCTGGCAAGCCAAAGCCCAGTGTTTAGTTTCCAGATTTGTGTGCATGGTGACTTATGATGTGGGGGTCTGGGGGTCCAACCCCTGAAAATTTTGAGCATTAAATTCTGCATTCTGGTGAACTTTTATGCATCTATTTTTTTTACCTTTTTCTGAATCAATGTATGCTGGGAATATCTTTATGTAAAGGAAAACATAAATTACAACCCAAATATAAAAACATAATGGAATATATTGCAGTAAGGCTCTCAGGCATTCTGTATTACGTTCATCTATGTATTCTCCTGTAGATCGACTTTTCTAATTATATTTGAGTCAGCACACATGTAGCCTAGCATCATTTACTCTTCCCTCTTTTGCGTCTTTTTTGCGAAAGTAACCTCCTTAAATGTGCATGTGACGATTATTCATCTGAATGATACATTAAATCATTTCAATGAAGAAATAAACCCCTGGATTGTAATATTTCAGATGTGTTTGACCAAGATTTCTGCTCATGTTCAAAAACTTTTTGTGATATTTTGAGAAAAATAAAGTCATAATAAAATAGGCTCTTACAAGAATAAAGTCAAAATATTTCAGAAAATGATCCACCTGCACCATAGTCTGCTGTGCATTACGTGATTGCTCTGTTGATACGGTAGATCTCAGACCTCCTGACAGACACAGAGCCCCGTTTGAGACGTTGGTCTCTGAATGAGACAGTATAGGGAAGTGGCTGTTCGTTGCTCTACATTGGAGGTGGAAACCCAAAATTACAGCAAAAATAGGGACACATCTGCTGCAGCATGACCACAGCAGAGCTTATATTATTAACCTGAAGATGCAGCTCCGTGGTCTGTGCCACTGCTCATCTCTATTCTTGCAGCTAGAGTGGACACTAAGCCACGCACAGGTCTGCTTCAGAGCTCCCCGTGTTTGAGTCTGACCCACAGACTGGAAACGTCAGGTCACAAATGATTTAGTTTGACGTTTTCCCCCAATTAGGAAATTATTGAGAATATTCATCAATTCAATCTAATAATCAGATTGACAAACGTGTGGCTGAGGGGGCGTCCTAGGATGATGTTTTATTTCTCTTATCATTCTAATTCTATTATTAATGGGAAGTAGACCTGTTTGATGCCCTAGGCAATCACCTTTGTCGCCAATAGCATTTGCCAGCCAAGACTGATAATATTTAACATGTTTGATTTTGTCTGATTGTCAAGACAGGAAACTGAGTTTTTAATGACTGAAATGACGGCAGCGCCCCTACTCTATCAACTCAGGATTTCATTCCAATGTTTCTTGTTGTTTGGTATGATGTCAGCATAACATGGCTTTCTTCTGCAGTGCTGCTGCGGAGCTTGAAGCAGAGCAGAGACGGCAAGGGAGTGCCATATGCTGGAAAGTAAAGTACTAAAAGTAATCCAGTCATTTTATTTAAGTAATTTCCAGACATTGCTTTGCATTGAGTTACGTCGTCGACTCGCAGAGATTTTGTTTGGCTAGGCCCTCCAATTTTAGTGGCGACTGGATTAGTCTGGCATTGCCAGACCTTCCTCCACAGCCTTCCTCCATGGAGGGTCTGGCTAGTCCACACAGCATTCTGGGACGGGAGAAAAAACGTGCTCTGGTCTAGCAAGGGTGCCTCTGCAAAATAGCATCGGGAAGGAGGTTTTGCTTGAAAAATTGTCGTTAAAAAAGTTGTTTAGCTCCTAAACAGAAAACTAAAGGGGAAACAAAGTCTGCTACTGTCGGGTTCCCCCGCAAACGAGGCCAGGTAACCATTCCTCAGATTGGACAGATAGTCAGTAGTTTCGGGATTCCTGCAAGATCGAGACCGGAAACCATGGTCTTCAAAATCCCCGGAGGTTGGAATCCAACACAAACAAAGAGGGCTGCCAATTTTCCCAAAAAACCTGGAGTGAGATTTTGGGGGGGGAACCCTTTTTGCCAGTCAAAACAATTTTTTTGGGGGCTTTATCCTTAGGTTTTAAAAATTTTTTGGGTATGTGGGGGGGGGGGTTCTCCCCAGGGGGCCTGGGGGTAGCCCCCCCCGGGAAAAAAAATTTAAAAATAAACCCAAAAAGGGGCTTTTTGGAGAGTTTTTTTTTTCAAAAAAATGGGAAATCAAGTTTTCATGATATGTGCAAAACTGAGGGTTAAGAACTTTGCATTGTTTGTAAACAGTTTTACGGGATTTACTTTTTTATATAATTATTAACTTCTTATGTATAAGAACGCCCCGACAACGTGCCAAACATAAGAACCCCCGAAGAGCATCAAAACTCATCAACAGTGAGAAGATTTGGGTTGTGGGGAACGGCCCCGGGGCCCCCGGGGGTTTGGGAAAAGGGGGCCCAAGTTAAATTTAAATTTTAGGGATCAAATAAGACCATGAAAATTTTAAAGAATAAAAAAAATGTCTAATAAACCCTTTAACCTTTTTGCCAATGTTCGTAAGTTTGGGCCCCATCCTGGGCCCCACTTCTGGATTTACTTTTTTTTTGGGGAAAAAAAGACTATTTTTTCATTTCATAAAAACAAAATTAAATTTTTACAGTTCATTTAGAGATGCCCGAGGTTAGGAAGCACAATAGTGGGGCCCAAGTTGCAGTATAGATAATAAGGTTATATGTGTTATATAGTATGTATTTAGTATAGAAATTATAGTAAGTAGAGGTTTCACCAGATTTCTGCCCATGTTTAAATTTTGTGCACATCAAAATAAAACCCCTCCCATCTCTTTTTGGCCGGATTTGGAGAGTTTAAATATTGCTGTGCTGTCTTTGCCCCGTATATGGTGGCCTTTAGCCCGTTACGACACAGACGCCATCGGGTCTCGGTCTCTGAAAAAATTTTAGGGGGGCTGTACGCTGCGATTATGGGAGGATACACGGATGAACGGATGTCCACGAGAGCGGGCCCACTAAATGAATAAAGTTGTACGTACCACCCGCGCTGCTCACTTTTGTTACGAGAGAGGGACACGAAGCCGGGGGTCTGTGATACTCAGAGCTCATACCCAAAAGCCGGGAAATGGGGTGGACGTTAAAAATTCTCAGTTTGCGCAATTCGAACTTCACAGAAGGGGCGCTTTGAACCCCTCCCGTCTCGAAAAACAAATAGGGCTAAACAGATAAAACTATAGATAAACTCTCTTCGAAATTTGACCGACCGGGGTTTTTACACTTCAGCGTGAAAACGGGGGTGGGCGTGTGAGGTGTAAACCAGCAAATGGTTTTGTCTCACGGCCAATGGTTTAGAGTTTTGGGAGCCCCGCAAAGGGGGAAGGGGACGGAATCCGGCCAAAAAAGAGGAATAGCGGAATTCCGCTGAACGGAGCAAACCCCCAAAATAGAAAATTTGGGACACAGACACCGCTGTAAACCGGGGACAGCTTTTTTAGTGTGTTTTTAGCTTGGTTTGAGGAGGTGTGAGAGTCCTGTTCAGGAAAACAGGAAAATCACTGCCCCGATCGTGCCACAAGAAAATTTTTAAAAAACCCCTAGTGGGGAAAAAAAAGGAAAAACAACATCGAACTGCCAGGGGTTTTTGAATAGTTTAAAGTGTGTACAATAAAAAACACCGACCGTTCGGGGCCCTTTTCACGAAAACCCGGATAAGGGGTAAGCCGGGGTTTCAAGTTATCCTGGATGAATTTAGCTTTGACTCGGTTGCACGAAACCAGATTGAATTAAGCCCCGCCAAGTAACCATGGAGATTTATTCTTTGCAGCTAGCCTGGTCCAGAGCAGGCTAACAGCCGGGCTAAGATTAATCCTGGAGTCTCATGTGTTCAATCAGCTGCCGTCTGATCCGAAATAAACGTGTTTTACAGTTATTCCGTTGTCTTCTGCATGTGTTCCGCTTTATTTTTATTAACATGCATTAGCCTACTTGTCACTATTGTTGTCGCGAGTTCGATTTAAACCCTACTACAGCCGTTTAGATGTTAGAAATGGTTGCACTGGCACCCTGATGCGGAGTGGGACTTTTCACGGTGGGACGGTAGTGTGTCGAGGCCGCCTGGCGTGCGGCCGGTGCCCGGTGGCCGGTGGCCGCCGCTGCCCGGTGGCTTCTGCCCGCTGCCCGGCGGCAGACCTGTGCGTCGCGTCAGTGTCCACTCTCTCTGTAAAAGTAGAGGTGAGCAGCGCAGCGTCGGTGGTCTCAGCTTCAGGTTACAGGACGCGCTCCGAAGATTAAGTGTGAGGATATTAATGTAGCAATATTCCAAGATGATATTAATAGCAGACTGGTCAGAGACCAATACATTCATGATTCATTTTCTTGTTGCTTGTCCTTCTCTAATAAAGGGTAGTTTGTGTTACTCCTTAATGAGTGGGCCTAATGCTTTTTTTTATTATAGCTTATATTGGTTCCATAATCTTCTCAATAAGTCTCACATCACCGGACTAATAACATGGCCTTTGTACGTATAAAGTGTAGTTATCATTCATCACACCGGGAACACCACGATGCTTCTTAATCTTTTTATTTTGGTGTGGTCACTTGTCAGAAGAATAAAAACATGAATATTGTTTTACAAATGCTCACAGCGTGTCTTGAAGTCACTTACTTTTTTTCTAGTTTTTGTCCCTTTTTGTTGTTCTGTATGAAATTTAAATTGTACAAAAATTGGAATACTTATAAAGTTTTGCAGGTTGAAAAAACTTTTCCATTGTAAAAAAGGTTTGAAATTGAGCCAAAACCTTTTTCATTTCCCGGTACATTTTTCCCCTTGCTTCTTTTGGGGCAAGGATATTTTTACATCCCACACTTTCGGGGGCCCGCTATGGGGGCTTTTTTCTCTCCGTTGAAAAGACCCGGGGTTTTTCCCTTTTTGCATTTCTCCCCCCCCCTTTTCTTTCCATCAAAAGTTTTCCTGTTTTGGGGTAAACAATGGCGGGTTTCTCTCTCTGATCAAAAATCGGGATGAAACTGGTCTATTTTAAAAAGCCGTGAACGTCACTTACCCCGGGCTATCCCACCTGGCTTGAATGCTCCACCGTTCATCCCTCCCGGGCAAGTGAAAAACCGATTAGCCGGTGGCATTTTCCATTAATCAATGCCTTTTTCACTTTCCTGATATCTTTTTTACTTCGTGCAACGGCCCCCCGGGTCTTTTTTCTTTCTCTCTCTCCTTTGGGTAAAAAAGCTCGTTCAAGTGAAATGGGGAAGTCAAAATCTTAAGGCAAACGGAAAAGAGTTATAAATAAAAAGTCAAAGGGGCTTTACGGGGGGGGGTTTAAGAAATAAAGGACGCCCAAAAAGTGGTCTTGACCCCCAAATTGATTTCCATAGCAGTTTTTTTTCCAAGTTTTGGGGGAAAAAAAAGTCGAAATCCCCCCTTTAGTGTTTTTTTGCTACCTTTTGGTTTTTGCAAGGGAAATACCAAAAAATTCCCAAAAGTTGCATTAGATAATGTATTTTCAAATTTTACAAAAAACTTTTTTTTTAAGATTTTTTTTAATGCAAAAAAATGTGTTAACGAAATAGCCCCTTTACAAGTGGCATGGAAATTTTTTAGTTTTTTCTTTTTTGGTGGTCCCCCTGCAGTTCCCCCTTAAAACCCCAAATCCAAATTTGAAAAAAGTTGACAAAGACCCAAAATTTTAGAAATATATAAAAACCTTTTTTTTGCTTTGTACCCATAATTGCTAACCCCCATTTAGTTTAATTGTGTATAGTTTTGACTGCGTGAAAATTTTTTAAAACAAGACAAAAATAGTGTTTGCTAAGTTAAAATGACCATACTAAAAACTAAAATTGATTATTTTTTTCCCCAAACCTAATTGTTGAATATGAAAAACCCCCAAACGAGACCCTGATCACCATAGGGCTGCGTATATTTGTGTTTAAAATTACAAAAAAAAAAAATTAAAACTTAAAGAGCATTTGGAAAATGGATGTTTTTTGGGATGGTGTGGTGACAGGCCCGTCTACCTCCGTTATTGTTTCTCATGATTGGGAAAACTCGCTCCCGATGAAAAAGGGCCATTTTAAAATTGCAGCAAACTTGGGTCGGATAGTTCTTTGATCCCCAAAACCCCATACTTGAGTATAAATTTGGGGGGGTTATTTTCGCCCCCAAAGTTTCCTTTATTAGGGGGACTCCCCAAAACGGGTTTCGCTGTCGCTGTGTCCTGCTACACTTGTGTCCCTGTTACACCCTACCCTGCAGGCCCCGTATTACTGCACAAAATATATTTTTTTACAGATTTTTTTATGTCCTATTTTTCTGGGAATACTAAATTTTGGGTCCTTGTAAATTTTGGTGTGGGCAGACCTATTATCGTAATTTGGAAATTTTTAAAATAAAAATAAATGATATGTTAAGCCAATAATAATTATGGACCGTAAAAAGGGCCCTTTTTTATTCCATTTACTGGTGGTTTTTAAAGGGTGAAAGTCACTTCCCCTTTTTGTTTCTGTTCTGAATGGAGTTTACCAAAAAACCGGATTGTACATCTTTTTTAAATACGGCGTTCTTTTTATGAAAAAATGTGGCCTTTAGCAAAATAACATTTTACAATCAGAGAGCAACGCACCATAACCAAGCCCTAGCCTTGAAACAGGAGTTCTGTGTGTGGTGTGTGGGTTGGAAAAAAAGTGGGAAAATGTGTGTCTGTAAAACTTGGAGTTGTCTATGCATGCTTCATTAAAACCAAAGCCGATACAAAGCTGGCTTTAGGCGTTAGACTGCCTCGGTGTCTGTTTAGACACACACACACACACACACACACACACACACACACACACACACACACCACACACACACACACACACACGCTTACCTTAGCCTTGAACACTAAAATGACAACCTTTACCACATAAAAGTAACTTATTTTCTTTACTTTGGTGAAAAGAAAAAAAACTGGCATGTTGGTATGTAAGTGTGTGAATATGTTTGTGTGAATTGAAGTCATGGATTTTAAGTGGATCTGATTGGTTACCATGGCAGCAGCCATCACACTGGCAGTGTGACTAAGCAATTATTGAAGGGACACATCTGTCCGGCAAAAACAAGTGCTCAGCTAACTCAGACTCAGGTTTAAAAGTATGTATAATAAAGCAGATCAGCTTCTCCAAAGTATCTCCAAAGTGAAAATAACTCAACTATTCCTAGAACAACAGTCTTAACATTCAGTATACAACAATGCTAAATAAACAGGCAGAAAGGTGACCGACATCACACTTCACCGCTGGTGGGTGGGCCTGATGCCATGCCACTCATGTTTAAACTCCATTAAAGAACACAGAACGACGACTTGTTCCTCTACAGTCACCAAACTTGAAACCCAATGAACATCTTACATAATGTTTGACAGGAGACAGAGTAAGAAACATAGTAACATTAGTGGATGTGTTCTTGGATGCACACATGTAAATGGGGTGTTCTTATATAGCACTTTTCTAGTCTTAACTACTACCCAAAGTGCTTTTACATAGTACAGGAACCATTCACCCTTCACACACATTCACACATCGTGGCCGATGCTGCCGTACAAGGTGCCACCTGCAAGTGC
The DNA here is from genome assembly GCF_008692095.1 of Etheostoma spectabile. NCBI lineage: Eukaryota > Metazoa > Chordata > Actinopteri > Perciformes > Percidae > Etheostoma > Etheostoma spectabile. The sequence continues at coordinate 29,868,983 of NC_045734.1, forward strand.
TCATACAGTATTAAGCTTTTTGGCTCTTTCTCTTTCCTTTATTTGTGCTTTATTTGTGTGTTTGTGCATGTAATACATTTACAAAGTGAAAAAGCCTAAAGTCCAACCCAGAGGGACTTACAATCTCCAACAGAAACCCCTGTTCTGATTTGGTTAGTAGTCCTTACCTAGGTACTGTAAGGGCCCTCATACTCTGCTTCTGACTGGCTAGTAGTCCTTACCTAGGTACTGTCAGGGCCTTCATACTCTGCTTCTGACTGGCTAGTAGTCCTTACCTAGCTACTGTCAGGGCATGCCCTCATACTCTGCTTCTGACTGGCTAGTAGTCCTTACCTAGCTACTGTCAGGGCCCTCATACTCTGCTTCTGACTGGCTAGTAGTCCTTACCTAGCTACTGTCAGGGCCCTCATACTCTGCTTCTGACTGGCTAGTAGTCCTTACCTAGGTACTGTCAGGGCACGCCCTCTTACTCTGCTTCTGACTGGCTAGTAGTCCTTACCTAGCTACTGAGCATGAACGACTCCCAACGAAGATAGAAGAGAAGTGTGATGTCTCACTCTGTCGCTAAAACAGAGAGCATAACGCACAAAAAGAGGAGCTGCAGCAGTGGGCGGTACGACAAATATTTGGTGTTTTTTGAAAATGAAACCATGTAAACCTATTCTGATATAACCTCTAGATACAATTATGAACCTGGAAGGGAGCACAATATGAGGTCCATTGAAAGTCAGCCCTCAGGAAGAAGTTGGCCTTCGCTTGATACAAATTGAAATACTTAGTTGACCACCATTAGATAGAAAAGCATCTGTAGTATGTTAATATTATAGCTTCTATCCATAATGCAGTTTTGCTGTCGTCGGGCAAGTTTTCAAAAACATCATAGAATTGAATTTACTGACCACAATGGTCAAGGTCTGCATTACAGTAAAAAATGTAAAGAATTGTTGAACAACGATTCATTCAGTACTGGCAATTAAGTTACAGAAGTTACGTTTACGAGAATACACAGATTGCTCTGCCGAGTATTTTGGAAACAGTCTATTCACGGTCGGTCACATCGAACCTAAAATCCACTCTTAATGGATTCGAAAAAAACTAGAAACCCAATCGTACAGCACGTGACTGCAAAGTCGGTGAAATATCGACAGAGTGCCACTTTAGAAGCTGCATTTAGACCAATGAACAAGCTTTTAGCAACACCGTTAATCCACTTAAATTTGTGTAGTTTAAATGAAACGTTTTTCTCTTATTTCCAGCTTCCTCGAGTTGTCCACAGATCTTTGACTAGAGCTAATCCTGATGTAAAACTAACTTTTACCTTGGGTTGCAGCATGATTTAATGGAGCATTTTAGCCTAAAAATACTGGACTACAACCAGTTCGGCATGTGTTGGCATCGCAGGGAAGATGGACTCCAGTCGTGAAAAGGAATGGAGGAGCTGTCTTTGTAATGTTTGGGATCCTGAGCCAAGCCATTTGACACAGTGTTTAAAAATTGGCATGGGGGGTGGGCGTCTAAAATGCCCCCCACAGCGGGGTTTCGATGAAACAATTACTATAAATGTACGGCAGGAGCACTTTCCTCTCCATACGAGATTTTTATAACTTCGCCAATGAAGTTTGAATCGAGCCAACTAATTTGTCTGGCAAATTAGCTTTAGCATGTCTCGCAGCGTGATTCAACGCTTACAACATTTGGAGTCAAATTGTTTTTTTGCATTTGTGCGTCTGGCGTCGTGATGAATGGCTCGTCTGAAAATGGGGAAGCACCGTTTTAGCTATCAAATTAAATGGTTTTTAATCAGTTGGTGTTTTTAATGGCGGCTCGGTGCGGGTTCAGTTGTGCTCAACACCGACAATAGAAAAAACAAATGCGGCAGCTTTGTAATTGAAAGTGCTGTGATACCTCAGTTAAATAGTGGTATTATGATGGTGTTATTTTGGTTTGTTCACTCGCTCAGTTTGATAATCATGGTTTTTTTTCTAGAGGGACTTTGGAATTGGTTTGTGATTGTCTTAATGGGCATACATTTGCGAGAGCGTGTTGGTGTATGTATAGTCGGAAATGTGTGTGTATGTGTGAACGAGGCAAAAGTACAGATGCGTAGTGGTGGTCTGGTTTGTTCAGGCGTTAAGTTTCAAATTATGAGGCAAAAGATCCAGAATCTTTTCAAAAACTTTTTTGACATTTGAGTTTCTAAAGTGTGTACACATTGTGCACAAGCACAATGTGTCGACACATTGCATTACATTGCAGGCTACATCGCAAGGATTACTCAAAAGCATCAAAAAAGTGTGTGTCAATGCATCTCATCTATATATATATATATATTATATATATATATATATATATATACCCTTCATATCCTTAGTTATTTGTGTTTATGTGTGAAAAAAGTAATTTCTTGAAGTTGCTGTAGTTGTAACACAACCACACACACACACACACACACACACACACACACACACACACACACACACACACACACACACACACGCGCGCTCAACCTTGGCTGTATTCCTTTTATGAATCCAAATAGATTGAACATATTGCTGGCAAATGCATTCATACACACATGCAAAGCTATAGACTACAAAACACACACAAATACACACCCTTAGTCTTAATAAACCAACACTCTCTCGCTATCTCCCACACACACACCAATGAATATAACATTAATAACATAGTCATATGAAGTCCTCAAACTATTTTCCTGGAGGGGTTCTTTGGCAACAGAGCAATGAAGTGAAATATTCATTATTGTAAGGTCTACGTCTCTCTCTTCCTGGCCTCACACTAACTACGCGGGCTGAGCACTGAGCAGAAGTGACAAATTCATTTTTCTGGGTCAGAGACGAGAGAAATGGATGATTGTGTAAATAATGGATCATGTCCTTGTCTCCCGGCTGTCTAAATGGATTTAGATTTACTCCTAACTGATGGTAATGTGATGAGTGTATGATCTAGGCAGCTGACAGATTAAAACACAGACTCACACACACACAAACGCACGCAGGCTGACGGTGCAAACGCAAGGGCACACGCACAATATTGACACACAATGATACAAATTCTTTTTTCGCGTGGATCTTTAAACTGTGTTAATTAAGGTGTTTTTTACTTTTAGCAGGTGTGTCTAACACCCATATGTTAAATATTAAGAAATTCTTGAATTCTTCCCAAAATCCAACTGGCTGGCAATTACTAATAATAATGTATACTTTTTTAATCCAAAAAGCAGAAATTAACATTTCCATTTCTTTTTATTTACAAAAAAAATTGCAATATTTTTATTTACAAAAATTACAATTTAGATTTCAGATAAAAAGAATGAGCTTTTGGCTAATTCTGAACCCATGTATAATCATGTGTTGTATTCATTTCCACTTTCCCATTCTTAAACAAACTGAATTGAACTGAGACATTCTGCCATGACAAAGGCTGTTTGGTGTTCTTCAGTTGGAAATTGCTCAGAATTTTTTCAACGATTGTCGCAATTTATTAGGGTTTTTTGAGAAGAAGTAAATATAACATTCTAGATAATTAATCAAGTCTTAGAATAAAATGTTCTGTTAATAACGAATGCAGCTAGATGTTAACAGCGCCGTACCTTCCACTGAGGCTGGTGATGATAATTCCCACATTTAAAAAAAAATTATAGTATTTATTTAGTCTTAATATATTTGAAGATTGAAGATTTTAGGCTACACAAATTAAGAGTGTATTATTAAAGAGATCTAATGTTTTCCGCTGGCAGTGAGGAGAAACATTAGAACCGTCATGTTCGGGGGATAATTTACACTATCTTACACTATCATTGAAAAGTTAATTGAATAAATGAAATGTAACATTTTGTACAGAAATTGGAAGTCTTAAAAGGTGTTAATGATGCAGGTTCCTATACTAGAATGTATTTGTTTATTTATTTGATTCCATTTATTTCTTTAATTCATTTCTTTGACACAATTTTATTGGCTTTACTCAAACATGGCCAATTTTCCATGAGTTTTTTTCTTTATTTATTTTGCCTTTTATTGTAGAGTCAAGCAAGACATTTTACACATGCACACACACACTATATATATCTATATTCTATCTATCTATCTATCTATCTATCTATCTATCTATCTATCTATCTATCTATCTATCTATCTATCTATCTATATATATATATATATATATATATATATATATATATATATATGTCAAAATAATTATCCCACAAGAAGACAGCTTGTGATAGGATGTAATGATGATATTCTGGAATGTATAAACTTGTCCATGATTGTGAGGGGACAAAAATCACTTTACAAAAACCTCCACACACCCACACACACACACACACACACACACACACCTTCATCACTGCACATTATCTTTCAGTCTTACAGTGTCTTTTAAGTTTTGGTCTTTTGTAGACAATTATTTAAGATTTGATAACTTTATTATACATACACACACATATATACACACACACACACTATATACATATACACACACACACACACACACACACACACACACACACACACACACAACACATATATATACATATATACATATATACACACACACACATATATATACATATATACACACACACACACACACACACACATATACACACACACACATATACTACACACACACACACATACACACACACATATATATATATATATATATATATATATATATATATATTATATATATATAAATAACATAATAGAAAGCTGAGATCTGTGAACTATAAAATTAAAACTGCTTGTCAGTTGTTTTTTTCTGTCGGTGACATGTGATTCCATGACTCACTGGGGATTCAGTTGATGATTCAGGACAAACATAAGACCTTCTGTACTGGAGATCAGGGACGGACAAACATGGCATGCTCCTTTTCGCCTGTATTTTTGTGATAACGTTTAATTTTAAGTTTTTCAAATAATTTTAATCTTAAAACCAGTGTTGTCAAGACAACCTAAACTGAGGGGGGTGGGTAACTAATTTAAAATAAGAAATGAGTCAAGTTATTGGTTGCATTTCAAGAAGGAAGTCTACATCCAGTCATAGTAATTATGTTAACAAATGTAATTAGACAATGCACAGGCAATTTAGTGATTATTAGTACGGTCTAAAGACCTAGACCGATTTCAAGTAGTGCAACGCTGCTTCAAACAGCAATAACCAATCTTTCATCTATAAGGTGCTCTAAAGAATGTCAACGTTTTAGGCTACAACATTTGTTGTCACACACACCAAACATCTCCTCACTATCTGCTAGCTGCCTGTCCCCAGAACACACTGTAAAAAACATCTCCTCACCATCTGCTAGCTGCCTGTCCCCTGAACACACTGTAAAAAACATCTCCTCACTATCTGCTAGTGCCTGTCCCTGAACAACTGTTAAAAAAACATCTCCTCACTATCTACTAGCTGCCTGTCCCCTGAACACACTGTAAAAAACATCTCCTCACTATCTGCTAGCTGCCTATCCCTAGAACACACTGTAAAAAAAACATATCCTCACTCATGTGCTAGCTGCCTGGCCCCAGAACACACTGTAAAAAATCTCCTCACTATCTGCTAGCTGCCTGTCCCCAGAACACACTGTAAAAAACATCTCCTCACTATTGCAGCTGCCTGTCCCCAGAACACACTGTAAAAAAACATCTCCTCACTATTTGCTAGCTGCTATCCCTAGAACACACTGTAAAAAAAACATATCCTCACTATGTGCTAGCTGCCTGTCCCTGAACACACGTAAAAAACATCTCCTCACTATCTGCTAGCTGCCTGTCCCTGAACACACTGTAAAAAACATCTCCTCACTATCTGCTAGCTGCCTGTCCCTGAACACACTGTAAAAAACATCTCCTCACTATCTGCTAGCTGCCTGTCCCCTGAACACACTGTAAAAAACATCTCCTCACTATCTGCTAGCTGCCTGTCCCCAGAACCCACTATAAAAAACATGGGGGGTAGAGGAGGAGGGAGGGGCAAGCATGTCTTATTTGGTATGGAAATACTTCGTCAACAAGTAGTAAAGTCACCCAACATCGCTTAGAGCACCTTTAATAGTGGATCCAAAGACTATTTAAATTGTGGAAGCAGCAACACATTCTCACTCCCATCACGTAAAATACAGACGCTTGATCATGTGACTTTTGACATTTGTTATTCACGCTAAAAGTCTCCTTTAGCGTCAAATCCAAATGCGCTTGGTCGGGACTATTGATGTCACTTTTTTGACGCTCTGGGTCGGGACGTACAAACTGAAATGCGGCACCAGACCGGGACAGTTAGGTTTAGGAAAAGATGGTGGGTGGGGTTATAAAATGTACATAACAGTGACATGCAGGACACAAACTCCGGTCTGTTGGGTGAAAGTCATGTGCTGTTTGTGAGTTCCATACCGATGCTGACGGGTGACTTTCGGTGTCTGACGCTGAGAGCCACTGACCAAGCGTCAGTATTTTATGATTTTGGAATGAGAATGCGTTCTTGTGGGTCACTTGTGATGAACCCTGAGAAAATGACCACCTGGCTATGCTTGTTCTCAGCTGTGCAGAGCTTTTCTGCGTCTTTTAGCTCATTGTTTAGATTTTGATGGCCTGCAACTCACCAACCTTATTTTCAACTGCAAGAGGCAGCTGTTTTCTCTTTAAAAAAGGCTCTGATGAAGCCAGTGTACTTTACCTGCTCACCAGCAAACAGCGGACGGACACAATGAGAGACTAGCTGGTGAACAAAGTGGAGCGTTTAGCAGTTAAAAAGCTGATCACAGAAACAACAAATCACTTTTTCAAATGCTAACTTTTCATAAGATGATAATATGTTAATGTTGTGTTTACAGCTTGTTTTGAAGCTAAATGGGTTTTAAATATTTGAAAAGTATTCCTAGTAAGAAGGACACATGACTTAATCCAAAAAGAAGAAACTAAAACTTAAAAATAAAAATGTGTATACCTCGTTTCATTCGGTTTTGGGAGACCATTATCAATGTAAGTGATTACTATTATAGTGGCAACTTTCTGTTGTAACATTGCATTCCGTATATAAGGGCACATTGTTAGAAAAGTCTGTAGAAATAAAGGCTAATATACTGTGAATACTGTATACTGGAATGTTTTTCTATATTTTGATTCGCATTGAAGAACAGAAGTTTTTATTTTTTGGATTAACAGAAATGTCCGTAAACTAAAAGGAAAGGGTACTAGTAATTTTCTGGCAGGGAAAAAAAATGTCAACACATTTCTGTGGAAACATGGATGGAGACTTCAAAGTCAGCTCAGTGGTCATCAGTTGGGAACTAATGGGAGACACGTTTGTTGAAGTTCTTTTTTTCCCCATCTTTGCTCTAATGCACACGGTTGACTCCCCTCCCAAGTGTCAGCCCGCTGGAGGTTGTGTCTCTGCCGAGAGCCGGTTCATGGTCACACTGGGGCCTCCCCTGCTAAATCAATATCTCGTCATGCATGAGGGCGAAGCTCACCGATACAAGTAAGGTGCAAAACTCGGCATCCTGTTTTTATGGCTTCAAAGCACAAAGTGTTTATGTGTGGGAGACTGCTTTTGACAAACTAAATAAACGGGGTTTGTGGCGGTCACTAAAATCAATACACCATCATAACTCAGATGCATAGAAGACCTCCTCCAAGCAGCTGCCTCCGTCCAAATCGAACTCCATTCAGAAGTTACAAGATGAGCAAGATATGTGTTTCCATTAACAAGTGTGTAAATAATGTCTAAAACCATTCCCTGATTTTCTTATTGGCATTATTGGTCTGGTGTCTAGATTGGCTGCAATAGAAGTTGCATATTTGTCTAATTTGTATTAATAATAGTAACTAAGAAACACAAAGAACTACAGCATCACAGAAGTAGTCTTATAAAAGTAGTAACATTGAAAAGCGTTACATTTTCAAGGAAGGACATTTATTTAAGAATATACTACTTCAGCGAATTTTAAGTTTTAAAATTTTGATTGTGAAATTTTAGACTTTTTAAGACCCCACGGAAACCCTGATAGTTCAATTCAACTTTATTTTTAGTACCAATTCATAGCAAGAATTATCTTGAGACACATTACAGATAGAGTAGGTCTAGACAACACTCTATAATTTACAAGGACCCAACAATTCTACAAATTTCCCTAAAAGCAAGCATTTTGTGTGACAGAAAAACTTCCTTTTAGGGATTAACTTGGGACAGATCCAGGCTGACTGGGCGGTTGGGGGTGTAATGAATAGTGGGGGGTGTAATGAATAGTCACAATAAAGATAATGGAACAGTGACTAGAAATACAATTTATAGTAATTCATGGCATAGCAGGGCGCTGCAGGACGTAACGGGGCATAGTAGAACATGTAGCAGGACCATGGTGACAGCTGCAACCAGGATTTTGGAGCCTCCCAAATCCAAGGATACACGTTGGTCAAAAAAGAACATAAGGAATAGGGAATGACTCCCCAAAGGGGCCTGGTTGGGCTAGAACTCTCCCCTGCCTGCCTCTAGTTTGATTATATTTTTCATTATATGCTAAATTAATCTAATGACTGTGATGAGAAGCAGGTGGGCCGGGCTAGGTGGACGCTGCAACTTCTCACTCCCTAACTATAAGCTTTATCAAAGAGGAGAGTTTTAAGTTTACTATTAAATTTGGCAACGGCATCTGCCCCATGAACCCAGACTGGGAGCTGGTTCCACAGGAGAGGAGCCTGATAGCTGAAGACTCTGGCTCCCATTCTACTTTTAGAGACTCTAGGAACCACAAGTAACCCTGCATTCTGAGAATGCAGTGCTCTAGTGCGACAATAAGGCACTAAGAGCTCTTCAAGATATGTTGGTGCTAGACCATGTACAGCTGTGTAGGTCAGGAGAAGGATGTCTAATTCGATCCTGGACAGGCTGTTTTTCAAATAATAACAACAGCCAGTGTTTAAAAAGGTTTTAAAAAGGTATTCCAAACCTCTTATATCCACCATTTATTCTAAATGCTGTGCTTCTTTGGCATAGAATACTTGCTCATGAGTTGTTTCTGGGGTGTACTGTGCCAGTCTTTCACAGTCACAATTCATCCCCCCTCTGGTTCTCTCATTTGTATGCCTGGGTCCAGATGTATAAGCGATTTGTATGCACAAAAAATATTTCCCACATATTAACTGGTATTTACAAAACCAAAATGTTTGGTGAGAATATGTGCACCACGATTTTCTCGAGATAGCTGCTGGTATAATGATAAGGTAAACATGAAATGTAATGTGAAAGATGTAGCGCTAGAAGTTCAGGTTGTTTGCATAAGTCAAACACAGCTAACACACTAATTTCTGAGTGCGAAAAAAAAAGGGCGTATGTCGAGCACTTTTGGCAGCCATGTCGTTTCCTTAAAAACAAGAAAAAATCTGAAATGAGGATGGCAACAGACATCCAGCTAAAAATGAAGGACATCTGGCGGAACCACTGGCGAACAATCCTGTAAATAAAATCCGTTGTTCTAGACAACTCCTTTAGTGACTCTTGTTGCAGTGGAAAGATGAAGGTGGGATAAACTGTGTCTGCTTTTATCTGCTGGATGATGTCACAGTAACTCCCCCTAGAGTTTGTCTTAGTTTTGTCCAATGGGAAGCCAGGATCATAATTAAAACTTTAAAGTCACACTAGGTGAGACGTGTAACGTCTGGAGTTGTTGGCACCTGTTGTCCGTCTAGGCTGTGTCTCTACAAGTAGGTTTTTCTTTTGTTAGGGTAGGCAACACATTTTCTCTCAGTCAACATGGTTAGGCTCCAACTAATCTATATATATTTTGTGTTATACCTCCGGGATTAGTCTGGTGCTGCAGGAAATTCCGCTGGATGCATGTATTTTCCGTTTCCTTCCTTCCACCACCCATGAAGATTGAAGCCCTTAAACCAGAGCATATTTTCCTCCCATCCCGAATGCTGTGTGGAGTAGCCAGACCCTCCTTCACTGTGCATTGGAGGAGGGTCTGGCCAAGCGTGACTAGGTTCCAACATTCTTCTTAGCAAACCTGTTATGGAAACTATTGTTTTACGTGGTGGATAAAATATGAGAAATTATTGCTGAAAAGTAAGTCTTGTCTTTTTCGTCCGCTACAAGTTCTGGTACCATAACAGCGCGTAGGCTATAGACACACATCAAACTCCAAGAAGCAGCAGCTTGACCGGGTTTTTGTTCAATTGAGTGCAGTGCTTTACAGTGCTGCTAGTGCACTGTGCTGCTCTGTCTTGTCTGTGCCTGCATTGTCAATGCCTTTTCCCGCGGATATACATTTGTTTTTTTTTACTGTGTGAGCAAATGGTTTTGTGTGTGCAAAGTGTTAATTGAACAGTTGAGAGTGAAGTGCCACTAGCATGTATGTGCACGTAGTGTTTTGAACCTTGGCAGGTGTAGACGGAAAGGTGGGAAGCCCTGTCATGGCGTTGTGGCGATGATGTGTAGTTCTTCCTTGAACATGCTAAACAGTGTGATAATGAACACCTTTGGCATGCACATTTAAAGTGAACAAGACTTTAACAGCAGGGGTGTTAAAGGCAAGGCAAGGCAGCTTTATTTGCACATTTCAGCAACAATGCAATTCAAAGTACTTTGCATAAAACAATAAAGAGCACACAGAGCCACTATGTTTAGAATTTCTTATGATTATAGTTCTTTTCACATTATTATGCCAGCATGGAAATAATCCCAGCAAAAAATGACTGCAGTCCGTGTACATTTTTATATTACCCTTATGGGTGCCAGAAAGACCGAATATTCAATATTCTAGTTTTACACATTGCCGATTTAATGTGAATGGACGTCATGCTTTTGAGTGCATCTGGTTACAAGTGTCTGCAGCAGAATGTTCTACTAATTCGTTGCGGACATTGTTGTACTATGGTATGTTGAAGTGTTTGAGTTTTACTAGTGAGGTTATTAATATACTGTTTAAGATAATGTGAGCCTGTACAAGTGACAGTACTTAGGTAGGTTTTGTGGAGCTTTTGGTCCTATGTTCCTTTAAGTAAGACCCATTGTTTTGTTTGACACATGGTGTTGCAAACTACATGTCTTGACAGTGGTGTTTTTTGTAGAATGAATGGCATTGGCTTTGAGACCTTGCTACACCAATTGGATACCAACAGACCAAATTATTCCCATCAGACCACGGGTGTAGTCTAGTTTCATTGTAGTGGGTATACTACAATAGTCTCTCTGCATGTTCTGCAGCCTTTTCACCCTTTGCAGTCATATTATTCAACCTGTATATGCAAAAATAAATGACTGAAGTGAAAGTTCTGTCAAAAAACTAGGTTGTTACCCATCATTGCACAATTTTTAAGCGGGTATACGGAAATGGGGGAGTTTTCTTAGAGGGTACACGGCATACACATGCACATCATGTAGAACACACCAATGCGTTAGGCATTGGGCTAAATGAACACAATAAACATACATTCAACCTACATGGAACATAATTGTACATAATCTCGTCCAATGCTTCAATGATCATATAAATAAAAGAAGCCACAACACATCCTCCCCCTCGTATTGCACATATACCATTAACTCATGGTGTAGTCAATAACTTATGCTTTGCACCAATAACTTCTGTATTGCATAGATTAAACCTTGATTTAGGGAATGAGGACCATAATGCAGGATAGATTACAGCTTAAAGATCATGCCAACACAGGATGCAAAGTGCAGGCTTCAAAATATTCAAACGGTAAAAGGGGAAAAAGGTTCAACAAAAAACAGGCCACAGAAACAGGGACAAACGTAGAGAACTCCAACAGGAACATACACTCTGGACCAAACAAAGTCACAAAACAATCTGACAAGAGCCAAAAGGAACACAGAGGTTAAATACAAGAGGTAACGAGGAACAGGTGATACGTCCGGTGAATCACATTAGGGACAATCAGACAGACAAAAAGTAAAACTAGGCAAGACTAGACAGAACAGGAAAACAAACCATTAACAGAAAACCAAGCAAACTAAGACACAAGGACAAGACAAGACAAGACAGGACCAAAAAATCAAAGAAGGAGGGAAAGAAACCAAAGCAAAAACCCAAACCATCACCCATTCACACATGATGGATGGGTCAAACACAGGACTTTCACCCAAGAGGCCGCGGATCGTGTCCCGCGTGGGACCGTTCCTGAAGTCGCTTTCCTCTTTAACTGTCCCGTTTCCATGTCCCGCGTGTCACGGAAAAGTAAACCCACCCACTGCCTTTTTCTTAACATAACAGCGTCAAAAGGGACACCAATAGTCCCGAGCAAGTGCATTTAGATAAGACTCTTAAGGAGACTTCTTTGCATCAATGTCAATGACAAAGGCACTTGACCAAGCATCTGTGTTTTATGGATGGGAGTGAGAATGTGTTGCATCCCCAATGGATAACATGACCCTGGAGAAAATCATATATCAAATATCACAGTGCAGTGAGAAAGAATAGTAGATCCTCAAAGTTTAAGCACACTGTATGTACTATGTGAATCCTCCACTTCCAAACCCCCCCCCCCTCCACTACCACCTTCTCTCTCATTTTCATTGTACCCTTAATATTGTCCTTCTTGAGAAATAGCTTCTTCTTTCGCTATAACTATCATTCCTTTTCCCTTTGTTTGTCCCTCTTCCCATCCACCATCTCTGACTCTACAACTCTCTCTCTCATGTACTCAATCAAGCTTTGACACAATGAGGTCACACCGTTGTCTTCTACACATTTTAAACATTAACATCTATCCTGTTTGCGTCTCGGTAATTAAGAGTTTTGTGCCTACAACACACTCCAATCCGTCTAATCATGTTTCATTTTGAAAACAAGCTGGATCTGGAGGCCACGAACGTTATGAGATTAAAAGATCGACAAAGTGTGCAGCAATTTGCTAGCGATATCCCTCTACAAAACGACTAAGCCACTGCAGCACCACTTAAGGTGGGTAGCCTGTAATCTATTTTGAGCAACATGCATTCGACAGCTCCGCCGCAACTGTGCGACAGTGGAGTTCACCCACGTGACAGCAACCACTCTAAAAGCATTCTGCATTGTGCTTGAATACCAAGTTCCAGTCGTGACAAAAACATCTGCACGAGTGATCTTGCTTTGAAATAAAGCTTCTGTCATGGCTCCCTGCTTTGTGCTCCTTAAAAGGAGGAACACACTTCCACTTAAGGTCTAATTGCTTTGACAAATCACAGCTGAACATGTAGAGGCTATGGCTTTCCTTGCTGTGTGCAGGTAAACACGGCTAATGGAAATACACAGCAGGACTTTAAAACCTTATATTTTAAAGAAACTATTACACAACCTCCATAACACATTACAGTGGATAATACATCAAATGTAACTGGGGCAGTTATGAGATAAAACATTTAAATAAGTGTTATTAACTGAATATTTTAGCTAAACCTTATCACGGCTGAGACTGACTTGTTCCCTCTGTTACTGTCAGATCAGGAATGAAGAACCACCGCTGATAATAAAAAAAGCTTGACAGCTGAACAAATCATAATGTTGAAGTATGTCACCAGGCTCAGTGAAACCCCTTTAAATCCCTTAATTTCAAATGGCATGGAGGTCAGAGGTTGGATTCATGTATTCAATCAGGTACCCACATAATGGTTATGGTATTCCCCTTGTGGAGTGCTGTGAAGTTGCTCTGGGTAAGAGTGGTAGTCAAATGCCTAGTTTGTAATTGAGAATACTTCACATTTCAGGGTCCAATCGCTTCAAGAGCACTCCAGAGGAGCTGGGGCACACGTCACAACTTGACCTACCTTGGTATCCACAACCCCGTTTGGATGGGATTACAATTTCAGATTTTAGCCATGCTCCTCATTCCAAAGTCAGTTCCAAAATTACAGCAGGTGCACCATAATAGACAATTCACTTCTGGTAGCCTTAAAGGGACACTTCACCCCAAAATTTAAATACCTATTTTTCCCTCTCAACTGTAGTGCTGTGTATTATTCTAGATTTTAGATTGTAAATTGATGTGTTGTGTTGGAGCTTCTAGTTCCACAATATTAGAGAGAAGAGAGACATGTCTCCAACACTGGGCAACTCACACCAACACTATTTAGATTGATAACTACCACTATAGTTGAGAGTTTTTTTTTTTTAAACTGTCCTCATAAGCCTGGATAGACTACTTCCTGAACCCGTAGCTGACATCAGATGTGGTTGCAAGTTCTGGAAAAAGCTCAACTTCAACTTAAGATATTTTTGGCTCATTTAGTGCCAGTTTAACAGCAAGTTGAAGAAGTTGAACCATCATCAACTCAGTAACATATAGCTGCATATTATCTATGTTTGGCTAGTCTGGCTTACCAGATGTACATTGCTGAGACAACGCCTGATGTTAGGGCCACTTCCGCTATCTCTGCTAGGATTTTGCAAGGGCACCATCGCTGCATCCCATCCAGGGCTTGCTGGCGCCCAAGTCAATTGTGACTCCCATTTCTATCAAAATCATGACTACACTGCTTTCTTTTAATGTTCTATCTCAATCTTTTAAATGTGTTTGTTTTAATTGAATTATATTTGCCTTTTTAACTGTAAGGTGTCCTTGAGTGCTTTTTAAGTAATTTATCTTTTTTATTCAACCTTTATTTATTCAGGGAATGTTCACTTTGCAGGAACACCCTGATCACATTCACACAGTTGCACACATTCCTACCTGCAAGCTGCCCAGTACAACCACAGTCTGATCTGCTGCCGCTGAGCAGCTCCACTGGAGCCGTTATGAGGTTAAGGGCCTTGCTCAAGGGCACCTCAGTGGTGGTAATGAGGGCGAACGAGCGCTGCTCTTTCACTTTCCCCACCCAGATTGTATCCTGTCGGTCTAGGTATTGAACCGACGACCTCCCAGGCACTAACCTTTAGACCACCAGTGTCGACTGCTATGAAAGGTAAATAAAATGCCTTATTATTATTATTATCGAAAATATAGTGAAAAAATATTTTATTTAAAAGTGTTAAAACAATAGCCTACCTTGCTTTCTTCAATGTGATTTTCTTAGTTATTTTCAATTAAAATTAGTTTCTTTATAAAAAATATTTTTTTTTCCCAAAAATTAGTCTTTAAAGGGGGGGGGGGGGGGGGGGGTTGTCTTATAATCAGGGTTGTCTTATATTCGGACCAATATGGTACTTCAACACGCACTGAGACAAAAAAAGTACATTTTGAGTCATTTAAAAAAGTATTGAGTTTTCTTAAGGAGGAAAATGTGAGCCGAGCCCAGGAAAGACTACGGACAGAAGGAATCCTCTAGTTACCATGGAAATCTTCCAAACCACCTGTGGATGTATTCATTTGATCTAATCAAGGCAGCCTGGTTTGGATGCACATGCACCCATGTGCGCGCACAGACACAGACATGTGTGACAAGCATGCAGAAAGGCTGACAAATACACATACCGGCTCACTTTGAAGCACAGCATAGACACGCTGCAAACAAGAAAATGGCTTTAGCAGAGCGCTGGAGCCAAGGCTTCTACTTTACGAGAGAGAGAGAGAGCGAGAGAGAGAGAGGGAACACAGTCACAAAACACTGAATTACAAGAAAAACTTCTTTAGGGCACCTTAATTAAACATCACCCACCCGCTCAGGCATAGACATATTTAACACACAAACAGCATCACAGTGCATCGGAAGTGGTGGCAACCCACACGATTACACTGACATTCAAATACACTCTCAGTCTTACAAACAAGAATTTAGGTTAGATTATCACTTGATTCTGATGTTCCAGTGTTCCATATAATGTCATCAGGAATGAGGAGCGATGCATTTTTGCTTTAAAAGTAAGCAAGGAAGTCCGTCAAGTTTATGAAGCACTTCTTACAGACCGGCACAGTGCTTCACAGGCAAAATAAAAAATACATGAATATGAATTGATAGTCAATAAAAATCACAGTAAATTACAATAAATCACAAAGGCATAAAGTACATACTGATATAGTCAATAATGTGGCTAAACAGCCGCCTGACTAAAAACGTGTCTTTAGCTGCATTTTTTTTTTTTTGATGACTTCAATTCTTATTTAATTTTATGAGCCGAATGCATCACAGACGCTACTACTTTCTTCTGTGAATTTTCAACATAGACTGTATAAAATAGGTGTTAAAGCGCTCCTGAGCGCTGCATTGCTCACTCTTCTCTTCATTAAAGCCTCTATGTTTACAGGCGTGTGGTGATGAGCAATGTGCTATAGGGGCCAAAAGAAATCTATTTTTAGTACTGCCAATTTTTTGTTATTTTATGTCATGGCTCATATGTGCAATAAATATTACCGTTCGTGAAAAAGAAATCGTGACATAGAATCGTGGTATCAATTCAAAGCTAAAAAAAATCGTGATTCATATTTCCCGCCGAATTGTGCAGGCCTACTAGGAGCAACTGTTTTTAAAAGCTCTGTCACCTTTTGTGTTTTAGGAATCACAAATCAAACCCACGGCCGAGTGACCCCTAATTTCCACTGCGGATCCGATCCGGAACTGTGCCGGAGTCATTAGGTTTCTATTAAAGTCAATGTGTGTATTTCCACAGACGGGTGGGTGTTGACAGACGGCGGAGCCCGGAGCCGACACGCAGAACCAAACCGCAGTCGTTCATCATCCGTTAGAAACTGGGGGTGAGGCTCTGCACATGGGGCGCATGCTCAACCAGGGGCCCCGATGCAAATTCATTTCAACGGCACTAATGTCTGTTGACGCGCCCTTAACACAAGTGTGATCTGTGATTTGGGCTGTGGGCCGCTCCGTAGCTTTGAGAACGGGACAGGAAAAACATTACTCATGGTGAATGAATATTGTAATATTATTGCGAGATGATAAATACATACACTTTATAGAAGTTGATTACGTCAAGTCACATAATAGTATTGAGACGTTTATTATCACTATATGGCACGATTTGAGATATTGTTATAGCCAAAATTAATTACATTTATTAAGGTTGTGCTACCCTCCAATGTGTTTAGTATTATTTGCATTACCTCTATTTAAAGCCAATATCTTGTGCTAATGCTCAATGTTGTCATTAATTAAAACCCGGAATGGAACTTTATTTTTTTCAAAATAGAACTAACCCTAAGACGCAAAATAGTGCCAGATAGGCAGAGAAAGAGCATGAGGTGGACAGAGGGAGAATGACTGACAAGAGCGTAATGATTTCCACATTTGTGAGATGACGTATAAAGACAGCCCCTTCAGTCCCTGATATATGGCTAACACACCCTAGAATCAATGGATTACATTAGCAGTGGCTTTTAAATGAATTAAGGCTTAATTGCACCTCAATTTCATTCCAATTTTCCCTTAGTTACATCCTTAATTAGCATTCATCACAACACAGGCTAAATGAGAGGAATGCATCTTGGGTAGATGAAGCCACAGTCAGAGACATAGAGTAAATGGGAGAAAAAGAGATTTGCTGTCATTGGACAAAGTAAAGTGAAGTAAAGTAATGTCATCGGAGGGGTGCTGTACTGCAAAGCCTGATTAATGGCTTAGCGAGTAATGTTGAGGCTAATGCCAGAATGTTCAATGTTTCAAAGGTGCTCTATTAACCTGGCTGGATCACCATGGTAACCTATGGTGTACACCTAACCTGCTCAGCTTTATATATATAATACTTTACATGTGCAAACTTGTTGAGCCGAATGTTAATAAAACCACTGAACGAGCCAGCATCCCAAACGGGGCTCTGTGTCTGTCAGGAGGTCTGAGATCTACCGGATCAGCAGACTATGGTGCAGCTGGATTATTTTTGGAAATATATAAAAATCTGACTTTGTAATAGCCTATTTTATTATCACTTCATTTTTCTAAAAATATCACGACCAAATCTCAAAGAACACAGATGAGATATATTTTTAATGTGCACGTTTGCAAGTTATAGAGCAACAGAAATCGTGCTTGAAATCATCTGAAATATTACAGTCCAGGGGGTTATTAATACCTTCAAATTAATTCATATATAACTGAGGTGAATAATTTTCACATGCACATTTAAGGAGGTTACTACCTCAAAGTGGGAAGAGTAAATGATGCTAGGCTAAATGTGTGCTGACTCAGCTATAATTAGAAAAGTCAATCTACAGGAGAATAAATAGCAATACAGAATGCCTGAGAGCGTTACTGCAATGTACTCCATTATGTTTATATATGTGGATTGTCTATGTTTCCCTTTACATAAAGATATTTCCAGCATAAACTGAGGCAGAAAAAGGCAGAAAACTCAATGTCGCCTAGGGCAACCAAAGGGCTAGAGCCAGCCCTGATTGAGTCAATCAAGGAAATCAGGGAGAAGGTGAGCTAGTAGGAAGGGAAGGTCAGGTGGTGTTACTGGTGGGACAAGGGCTATCAGAGGACAGGGAAACGGGCAGAATGAATGAGTGGCTGTGTTTCATCTGTGGTTCCACTTCCCCTCGGCCACTTCCCCTCAGCCTACGTCACACGGGGGGCACTCAGAGAGCACAGGGGAACAGGGCGTGGCAGGAGCAGGGGGTTCAAATGGAACACACCTGCCTTTGTACACTTTTTGCCCAATCTAAAGTATATGGATCGACCACCAGTCCAGCAGCACAGAAAAGTCATATATCTAAAGATCCTGACTACACATGAACTCATATTGCAACGTATCTTTGTCTGTATGTGTCACATATTGTTTTGCAGTAGGTCAGAGGCATTACAGAACCATATGTATTAAACATTTTCCTTTATCTTTCTTATCATTCATAGTTTTTCCATAGTGCCTTTTCCTCTGTGCATAATCCATTGACAATTATCAGAGGACTATGCCATTTCCACCTCGTTAAATATGGCTTGAGCCTCAACCCCAGTCACCATGACAACATAAAACACTGGCTGTGCTGTAGCCATGGTGATGAAAGCAGGTGGACACTGAGGTGCGAGGGGTGATGCAGAATAGGAGCAAGAGGGAGGTTTAAGGGGGGGAAACGGAGAAAAAAACGGATGTGGATGTGTCTTGGAAGTGACATTACAGAATAGGAAAGAGGAAAAGATGAGGAATGAGAAAAAGGGAGGGAAATAATCCATAAAATTATTGTTATAGCAGATATTGTGAACAGTCTCAATTTGCCACATGTCCATCTCTCTCTATTTCTTCTACTACCTTGTACTACTGCTCTCTTCCATCCTGGTTCCGTCTGCTTTATGTCTCATGGGGTCCTATCTCGCACCCAGCACAGCGCAAAGCTCTACACAAGTGTCTTTGCGAGTTTAAGACCGACACAGTTGTCAATTTCCCATCCAGCACCCACATCATTTAAACAGCAAAAGCACCTACCCCCATCTTTGCGCCCATGAGCGTGCTGGTCGTACAGGGAGGTGTGACCAGGTGCATTCTGGGCGTATTGCTATCTTGAGGCAGCGGGAAGTGATCGTGCCATTTACCAAAAAAACCTGGGCTAAGGTCAATAGTGCAGCATGTCACTGTTATTTTAACAGCGCATTAGTAAAAATGCTCGTGCGCAGTATGCTTGTTACATACAGACACAGGGAAGCGTAGCAGCACACACACACGCAAAAGACTGCAAATGAAAAAATATGAAATCTTTCATCATAACAGCAATGTTCCAAGGTACAAACACGCCTGGCTTTTAAAGGGAATGGGAGATGACACTCTGATTGGCTGATTGCATGTTACGCCCAGAACAAACCCATGATTAATGAAGACACTAAGTAAGTAAGTACTACACTAAGTACTTTTTCCACCAACAAACTAGCAAAAGTGGATGTGTACACACCGTAAACGCCATGCGCTTAGATCATTTAAATAGGGCCCTGAGTGTCTGTCATACACTTTCTCTAACTCTCATTCTTCTGTCCATTGTTAATGATCCCATACTGTAAAAAGTGATATGTCCATGGATTTTTTCTTCACAAAGCAAGTCAAGGTGCTTTATAAACTGTGTGTCGCTGCAACATGTAGTTCCATTTTTGCACGTCAGGCCACGACGTAGGGTCCGGTGTGGGGTCCGTGTCTCAACACATGGAAATAAATCTTGCATTGTTCAGAATCTGTGCTTTTAAACAAGCCTGTCAGACCTTAAGTATGGTTGTGATTTCACAAATACACTATTATGTAGGTAGAAAGTGTCAATACTGACCAGGAAGAGCAGACCGGGAAGTTTATTTTTATCTGTCTGTCTGTCTGTCTGTCTGTCTGTCTGTCTGTCTGTCTGTCTGTCTGTCTGTTGTCTGTCTAAAGAGACAGCCGGTAAAACTGAAGGTGACTATTCAGACAGACAATATGTGAAAAACCATGTGTTTTTGAACATTAAAGTATTTCAAAATGTTCCAGAATAAAGTCAAAATACATGATATGGGACCTTTCAGTCATCTTCTTTTTCACCTGCTACCACTCATTTATCCATTATTGGCTGGTGGCATCTTGCAACCCATCTGTCCCATCTTTCAGCTTGCCACTCGTCTGTCTCCTCCTACAACCCCTGGATACCTGTTTTTGTCTCAGTGTTTTTGCTTTCCCCTCTCCCTGCTTTCTCTTCTCTTGCTGTGTAGCGATAGCATGGTGAGGAAGATCTGCAGCCCTGTTCAGCGGGATAGAAATGGGAGAAGTCACACAGAGACAGACACCTCTCTAAAACTTTACCTTCTCTGATGCCCACTTTTCTTCAGACATTAAGTGAACTCCGTCCGTTACTATCAGTATTCATAGTTGTTGCTGCTTTTCTGATAATTGATTTGAAATAATCTGCATGATGCCTGGAATCCCCAAAGAAATATCTAGAGAGCAGCTTTAGGTTGAGCTGGGGTCTCATTTACTGAGTATACTTTATGAATGCTTTTTAAACGTGATCATGTCTCTGTAATTGACCAAAACCACTTCTAGTCAATTCATTTGAGGCTACTTGAGTCATCGACTCTGCAGATAATAAGAGAGCTGATCTTGGAGTGTCACAGTTCTAAGGGTATAATGGGCATAATGTTTTTGTCCCAGATACAAGACCTTTGGTTTGGTGCAGTTTTCTAGTCCGGCTGTCACCAGACCAAGCCAAGCTCAATAGATTTGATGTTGTGCCTTGGTCTGGGGAGTCTGTATGAAGGTGAATATGGTGCAAAACTTGCAGAACAAAACAAATGGGTCGCTGCTACCGGGTCTGGAGCTCTCCATGTCCCGCTGGAGATCGGATCAGACCAGGTCAAGGTTGGCAGCGAAGCTTTCTTGCGATGTTTCCACGCTGGCGGACCCCCAGTGACGGCGGTCCGTCTGCAGCTGCAGGACCTGGAGCTCACCGCCAGTGTTTCAGTTTGACTGTTTTCTCGAGAGATTGCAGCGACAGATTTGTGTAAATTTTGAACTACATGCTTGCAGCTGTCATTGTGTTCCTGCAAATATCAATCTACACATTTGTGAATGTTTTCCATAAATGCAAATTTCAATTTACAAGTTCAGATTTTTTTTACAAGCTCTTGTGTTTTTTTTTCTTTGTGTAACTTCAAATTCAGATCACATGTTTGCGAATATCTTTTGCAAGTTCAAATTAGATTTTTTACAAGTGCATATTTCAACACACAAGTTCTGATTTTTTTTCCTGCAACTTCTCACATGGTATTCAATAAGTCTCACCTTTTGCACCATATTTCTCTTCATAAGTCTGCTCTCTGGACAATTTTTCTCTGGACAAGAGGCGTGACCGACGGACATAGTTCAAATAACTCTGTCTGCAATTGAATATTCCTTCAACAAATCAGAGCAATGATCCTGGTGGCGTAGAAGCGACAGCAACATCAACGGGTTGGTGGCGTTTGGTGGCCGCTAGGTTGAATGGAAACAAGAAGCTGCATGGTTGCTTCTCTATCGTCATGGAGTTAAACCAGCCAATAGCGCACCGGGAAGATAAGCCAGCTTGTGATTGGTTCTCGCAAAATTGTGAACTGACGCAGGAGAAATTAAAGTTGCCGGTTTCAAGTCCGAGCTGCAGGTTGAAATCAAATCGCCCGGCAGAGTGGGCGGGGCTTATCCAGTCTAGCAGTTTTTCTCAGTTTGGCATGTGTTAGCATGTGCAGAAAAACAATGGTGAAATTACAAGAGTTTAAACCAAACAGATTTATCATATTAACAGTTATTTACCGCTAGACACATGTATTGTAGGTCTGTGATTTGCTCTGATCCAGATTTATAATAATGAAAATAATATAACATATATACACACACATTTCTTTTTTTTCTTTTACAATAAATAGAACCTTTTCCACTTACACATGCATGGTAAATGAATTATGTAAATCACATGCTACTTGACTAAAATTCCCTCATTAAAGGTTCTGCTCGCAACGTTCAAATAAATAATAAATACATATTTTCTACGTAAAGATGAGGTGGAGTAATGGCGTCCAGACTAGAGCAGAAAGTTACACTCCCTCTTTCTTGTTTTCTTAGCCGATCCGGGCCGCGTACATGTGAGTGCCTTGTGCGTCGGTATCATACGTAGAGGGCCGTGACGAAATGTCAGTATTTGTGTTTGGGGGAAATGTCTGTGAGAGCCATGTGGAGGCAATCTCCCATCACTTTTTTCAGTATTTTGAATACAGCCCCTCTAACCGGGCTTTGCTGGCCTGGCTCTAATTAAAAACCACACTGTACTGTAATCATTGAGATCCTCCATTTGTGGATGTGATCTGATTTTGAATAGAAGACCATTATTGGTCTTAAATACAGTTCTTAATAGAGTTGGATATCTTTGAGTCACGTACACAAACACACAAACTCCCCCACCTTTTCCCGTCACTCTCAGTTTGATGCTGGGCTTTTTTAGTCGTGGAGTGTCAAGCAGGACAAAGAGAGGTGCCAATGTGGGATAGGATAGCAGAAACACAGGGCTGATCTTATCAAAACCTCACACACACACACACAAGCGAGCACGCACACACACACATACACACACACACACACACACACACACACACACACACACACACACACACACACACAGTCCCTTGCCTCTCGTAACAGATAATAAACAAAGTGCAGACTATAATTGCTCTCCAGGATCTGTGGCGCCTATTGCTGTTGGGATGTGTGTGTGTGTGTGTGTGTGTGTGTGTGTGGTGTGTGTGTGTTATATGTGTGTGTGTGTTCCCATCTATTATAGGGGCATTGGTGGTCATTAAAATTAATGTTGAGGGGTTGATGTCACCAAATAAAAAAGAAGTGTGAGTGTGTGTATGCGTGTGCTTGTGTGTGTGTGTGTGTGTGTGTGTTTGTGTGTGTGCGTGTGCATGAATGTGAGTGATAAATAGAGAGGAAAGGCAACCGGAAGATTCAGTTTCAGACATGTCTCTGGGTGTGAATGAATGCATTTTTGGTATGCATGTGTGTTTGTGTCCATCACCACCATTTATGGATCGCCAAAAAGCATAAAGGAACTGTGTGTAAGATGGAGAAAGAGAGAAGAGAGAGGGAGATTTAAGACACTTGAGTGTAAATCACCGCTTGACTCTTTTCCCAAATGGACACTTGTATCTGTTTGTAAGTAAGACAGGAAATGGGAGAGAAGAGAAACAGGGTAGACTACCAATATGGACCAGTCTATGATTTGAACCAATGGGAGGAAAGACAAGGGGCCTTATGTACAGTATAAGCGATGCATATGCAAGAAAACCTTGCCTTTGGGGTTTTTTTATGCACACGGTGTGATACGGTGTATAAAAATTACCTTGACATGTCAATGTGCGGGCCGTCCGTCTGGCTCTGTAACGTGGCCAGTTCTAACTGAACTCAAATTTCAATGACCTTGACTAAGAAAAAAAACATAGTTATATCTGCTGATACTACCCATGAAAAGTCTGATCATTTATGTAAATAATGTTTCACATCAAAAGGCCAAAGCCCAAACAAGACATCTACGACTTCTGTTAAACATAAAGGAGCCAAATGAATGAAACGTTCACTCGGAAAATATAGTCCCCCTCTGCCGGCCTATATATCTATGTAGTGCGCACCCCGGCTTTTTTTCCCCCACAGACAAAATACCTTACTCACTGTGCAACAACAAGATAGACAAGGATGAATGCTATTGGGTTTGTGAGTCTGTAGTTGCTGAGGCTCACATGCATCCAGGGGCGTAGCACAAAATTCTGGGCCCTGTAGAAAGGCATTTTCTATGGGCCACTCCCATAGACCTCCTCACATAAGGGCCCTGGGTACTCAGTCCCCTCCCCCCCCCCCCGTCCAACGCCCCTGCATGCATCTGTGATGAACAGGAGGCAAAATGCACAGATCCATCTCCCCATGAACATACGCAGTGTTGGGTGGGCAAACTCATGGGATGCGTAGTTGATCCTATGGATGATTTGTATGTAAGTGAACAAGGTCTAGGAAATGAACCCAACCTGGACCACCACACATTGGGACGAATGCAACAGCTTTACAGCGCTGTTTGGATCTCATAAATGTGAAAAAGTGGTAGGAGACTTAGCATATGCGTTGTAACCAGTTCTTACATTTATGTTGTAGTGTAATCCTGGACTCCAAACTTTCTTTTGGAGCCTTTTATCACCTTAAAAACATCTCTAGACTCCGGCCTTCATGCTTTCATTACCTTCCGTTTGGACCACTGCAATGGAGTCCTGTCTGGGGCCCACAGCAAAACCCTAGACAGGCTCCAATACGTCCAAAACTCTGCCGCCAGGGTCCTCACCCACACCAAGGTCTGGGGACCATCTCCCCAATCCTCATCTACTGTCACTGGCTCCCAATTAAGTCTTGCATCAAATATAAAATCCTCCTTCCCAACTACAAATCCCTCCATGCCCTGGCACTGGACTTAAGCACCAAATACTCTGTACCTTCGGAGACAGAGTCTTTGGTGCTTAAGTCCTGTCCCTCAGGGACACCCTCCCTGCAGATATCCACAATGCTACATCCCTGGACATCCGTGTTTGAAAAAACTCCTCAAGGGCAACCGGTTTACTACAGCCTACAACCTCCCTTGGCTTAGCTTAGCCCCAGTATTTCTGTAAAGTGTCCTTAGGTTTTGTGAAAGGCGCTATAAAAATGTTTTATTATTAATTCTGCACAGATTTTTGTTACTGTATTTGCTATTTCATTAAAACACATAATAGAACATTTCTTCCTTGCCTTCACCCCCTTGATCAGCACCTCCATCTTACAGTTGGTGAAGCTTTTATTTTTGTCATCTGCAGTGGGATTACTTGTTGTGATTGGACAAATAATGATGTCAGGGGTGAATGTATAGTCATTTGCAAAGTAAGTTGTAGGAGGAGGCAGGACGGGGTCGGTGGATCCTTCACATGCCCTCAATGTCATGTTGATTGGGATGTATTAAGGATAAGGTGCACAAGGGCCTGGCGTATGCTGAGTTTTACACATGTGAATATCTCTGTGCATACTTTGTATGTTTTGGGTGTGTGCCATCTTCTGGTATGAAAGTTGCTTTTATACATGAGCCCCCAGGAGATAGTGTGATGATACGCTATCCAAAAAAGTAGAGTACGTAGAGTAAGTGATGGAGCTGGAGGGAGAACTACTATCTGTGTTAGATTGTTGATGAATATTGCGACCACTGTTCACCCTGCAACAAAAAATAAGAAGAGGAAAGGAAAGTGTATGAAATTATAATGTGGTGATACAGCAGGAAAACAAAAGTGAAAGGATGAAAGCAGAGAATACCTAAGAACCGATGACACTTGGTAGAGTTCAAACCTCTGCTTGCATCGTGCAAAGCTCCAGCTTCTGTAATGGTTTGTTAAAATGTAACTTTCCAACAACAAAACCCACATGCCTTATATGTGGTCCAATTTATTTAGGTCTAACTGCGATTCTCCACTGGGCACTCTGTGCTGTGTTCCTGCTGCCCCGCTGTTTTGTTCCGTCCTCCGCCTTACCACACCTGTCTCAGAAGCAGAGCGTCTTGCTGCTCAATTTGCAGATATTATTGTCTCTACTTTGTACGTTACACAACAATCACATGTTTATTAGCTCACATCTACCTTCCACTCCGAGCACTCCTTCAGTTTGACTCCATGTCTTCTCTATTCTGGTGTGGTCTGGATAAAAAAACATTTGTGATGTCCATTATGTTCCTCCACCTTCAAGATGAATCTCTCATCGTCAGTGGTGTTGTAAAGGAGACAGAAACGATATTACGGAGGGCGTGTTTTGGCGAAATGACAGGATAGTCTCGATGTTTCACTTCCAGCCCGGCTTTCCGAAATAGACCTATCTTCAGCGGATCGGAGAGCCGCTACACGCACGCTTATGGGATGCGCCGTGCCGCAGCTGGTGGAATAACAAACATTGACTTGAATGGCATTGCTTCACGGGGCACGCCATGTACAAAGAACACAGCGCAGACGTGCCTCATGGACATTAGGGGTATGTGTTTTTTTTTCATCAAACAGAACCCCATCATGGACATGTCACATACAGCATTACTTCTGGTATTTTGCATGTATGTCTCTAAAAGCAACAAGAGACTGTCTTTAAATATTTAAGTACTATTATGGAAATGCCAGCATGCAGAGCCAGAGAAAATTTACATAGCAACCATATGGAAGACGTTCTTGTGCATTATGTCTACCTTACTCAATTATCCTCACTTATTATTCACAACAGTCTCATTTGTTTTAGGAGAGGATGTTGTTGCAATTCTAATTTACAGTACCTAACTGTATATTCCTTTTACAGATACAGTTACTTTTTTAGGGTATTTAATTGTGGTATGTAGTAATTAATTGTACATATTACAGAAATGTCTGAATATGTGTGTACCTGCCAGCAGAGAAGTATAACTCAAGCCATTTTCATCAGCAGCCTTTCACCCAAAGTCACCAACAACCCTTGTAAAGAAAGTAGGATGCTACTAAATACTGTTGTGGACCCCAATGCATACAGTTCTGCTCAGGGGAGAGCGGGCTGAGTTGAGTCAGTTTTCCCTCAAGGCACACACTGTGCTTCACCGTGGCGTCCTCTTCAGCTACAAGCCTAAATACACCAGCTCAAGCTTTGCAAAGTGTCAATAGAGGCTCACCACTGTTCAGTATGCTGGTAGGAATGTCATCCAAACGCTTTGGTGCTAAAATTGCCAGCAACTGTATTAAGATGCTGGGGCTGGGCCAGACCACATGCTTGATGTAAAAGGTTGGATATAATTCATATCCCCAAAATGGATTCTACTTCCAAGTTCTGAAGTAAACATCATAACACTATTTGATAGGGGTGGGCAAAAAAATCGATTCACATTGGTATCACAATTCAAGCTCTACAGATCCAAAATCGATTAATAGCATTCCAAAAATCGATTCATATTTTATTTTTGTTTGTTTTGTAATGGCATGTATACGTCCACATGGGAAAAGTAACTACATTAACATACTGTGAATTGTTTTGTTTTTTAATTGAAAAATCGATTTTGAATCATATCTTGAAATCTAAAAATCTATTTTGAATCAAATTGTGACATTTTCTGAATCATACACCTGTACTATTTGACAAAGATTGTTTTCTTAAATCAAGGGAACTTTCCTGGAGTACTTTGCTGAACACCTTGAGTGTCATGTCATGCTAAGCACAGTGATGACGAATTGAGTTCATTGCAGTGGAAATATGTTTCATATTTTGCTTCTTATTAGTTTATTCTGTCTTACTGAGTAAGGTATGAGTTGGTGTGAAAGGTGCAGAACAGACTTTCAGCACAAAGCAAGAGCTTTACCCAAAACAGAAAGAAGACGGCCTCACTCTACCTCATTCATTCATGCACTTATGCAACGTTCAGATATCTGCCCCTTGTGGCCCATTGGAAACCTGTGCTACTCCAAACAACACTATAGCAGGATCCTGCACTCATCCCTGTGTGGGACGTTTGGCATCAACGACACTGTGCGTTCCTGTTCCATTTACATATTACTTTACACTTTGTTCACTGTGGCAACACACATGGAGACACACACATTATGCCTGCTGAAATTAGAACAATGTGAGAAAGGAGAAGATTGTGAGAGCAGGATAGATCCAAAATGGTCTCCTGATTTTCATGTCCAAAGCCTAAAGACAAGTTTATCTTCCTATGCTTCACAATGTCTTTGCTGATAGGAAAAACACACACACACACACACACACACACACACACCACACACACACCCCACACACGATGCACTGACTATACAGCAGTAAAACACCTCTCCTGAAACACTCAACCTAACCTCTGGGACATGCTAGTCTACTGAGCACACACACAAGACGCAGACGCACACACACACATACACACACACACACAGAAAGGAACAACTTAACCTCAGAGAGTTGATCCTCGCTAAAACCTACTGAAATATGAAAGAGCTGGTGGTGGGAGGGGAGGAGGTTGAACACGAGCAGACAAAAAGAGAGCAGGAAGGAGAAGCAGAAGGAGTGAGTGAATATTAGATAGGGAAGGACGAGGTCATGAAAAGGTCTGGGACATGTGCTGTGTCAGTGACGCTACATGATGGGAGATCTACTGTGGCAGTGCAGTTTGCCTGGCCTGGAGACACTAAAACATCCAGCTTTAACTCTTTACTGTATACTGTGACATTGCAGAAATATTAGCATAGAAAGACCAAGGCCGGCTTACTTGACATGCCGTCAGAGTAAAGATGATGTAAAACAATGGCGGTCAGCAAAATATATAACATACTGTAGGTATTGTAGACATTCTAATGCAGAAATATTATTTATTGTACCTTTAAGGATGGTTGGGAATTCATAAAAGAGGTATTTATCTTGCACATGTTACAAAGTTAAAGTGTCTATATTTAACTTTCAGTTTTTGTTGATTCTTGCAACCACTTTGGACAA
Organism: Etheostoma spectabile; assembly: GCF_008692095.1. NCBI lineage: Eukaryota > Metazoa > Chordata > Actinopteri > Perciformes > Percidae > Etheostoma > Etheostoma spectabile. The sequence goes on from NC_045734.1 coordinate 29,897,841, forward strand.
AAGTGGTGGTGTTTTTACTACACCTGCTGTCATAAAGATCTTTTCTTCGCAGTGCTGTTTTGCCCACTGCAGATTAGTGAATTAGTGTTACGGGGAGGTCTATGATTGTTTTGTTCTGACAGACAATCATCCATTTACAATAAGAGAATACGTTACAGAGAAGAAATCTGTGACCCGTCAGAATGTGTTGCCGTAGCGCCGTCTGGGACATTGCAGGGAAAATCAAACCCAGGCTAAGGAGATATTAAGAAACGATATAAAAATAGCGCTCTTTTCACTGTTGGTCTTGTTTACAGTTACAGGTCATTTATGATCATCAGATGAAAAATGATAGAGCCTCAGAAACATATAAAGAGTTACACATAGTTAATTTAACTATCAAATTAGAAAATACTAGCCATCCATTCTTTTAAACCAAACATCAGTGACATTGAAAAAGCTCACACTATGTGCAATAAGCTGTTTAATGAACATCACACACACTTCACAGGTTACAGACAGCCAGGGAGTGCCAGAGGTTAGAAAACTGATGTGGAACAAGAAAAGGTTGAAAAAGAATAACCAATGGGGAAAATGGCGCACACATACTGTACACACTACATGCAAATACTTCCTGAGGAGTGACAGAAAGGTGTAACAAGGTCAGCTGGTGAGAGGTTTTTTCACCCAGAATGCACTTGTACAAGCCTCCCAGGGACTCGATCAGAGAGTAAGATTTAGGTCAGGTTGTCATCAGCACATAAATAGAAACAACAAAAATGTCAACATGTCAATGCAAGTGTAGCCTTCACACACAAACACACAGGCAGGCAAAATAACAATGAAGCAAAGTGTGTTACATTTAAATATGCAGAGTTGGAAAAAATATTCTCTTTTAATTGCCTCCTGTGTTAACAAGGCAGGGTATTATGCTGGCAAATTGCATATTGCATAGAGATATTTATTTGAATTCCGGTTTGTAAAAGGCTTTTGTAGGTATCATTTTAAAAGGAAGAACACATTTTGGTTCTTATAGAACTAAATTGCATACTTACTTCATTTCTTCATGTTTCCTAAAGTTTTCAGATAATGATGTCCCTCTTGGCAGCTCAGGTGTCTTTGGAAGCACCAAAACAGAAATGGAAGCCCGACCACTAGAGCTACGGCATTTTAATCACTGTTATTGTCCGCACGGGATCGCATATTAAACTTTATGGCAACGTGGTTTAGTACATGTCGAAACAGACCAAAGGGTATTGGTGGGGTGGACAGAGGTATGCACTGATCTTCCGGGAAAGAGGCCCAGAAAATGTCTTATGTTTTTACACCTTCAAGATGAATCTCTTGTAGTCTGTGGTGTTGTGAAGAAGACATAAATGATATTGTGCAGGGGGTGTTTTGGTGAATTGACAGGATAGTCTTGCTGTTTCACTTCCGGCCCTGCTTTCCAAAATAGACCTGACTCGTATCTTCACGCGCGCTTCTGGGATGCGCCGGGCCACAGCTGGTGGATTAACAAACATTGACTTGAATGGCTGTGATTGCTCGCGAAAAATAAATCCAAAGGAATATCAAGAGGGGACTGAGCCAGCACAATTTCATAATAGTCCCTTCTGATTGCTGCGGCAATAGTGCTTTAGAGAGAATCGTTTAGAGACATGCATTTTTTGTCATCATCAGCATCACCCACAGCTGGCATAAAGCACACATACATCTCTACAGTAGAGACCTTTGAAAGGAGCGAGTTAACCTTACAGAGTTGATACTTGCTGAAACCTACTGAAATATGAAAGACTTGTTGGGAGGGAGGGATGGGGGGGATGGAAGGAGACAAAGATGGAAAGAGAGGAAACAATTAATATTAGATAGGGAGAGACGAGGTCACAGAAAGGTCTGGGACATGTGCTGTGTCAGGGCTGCTACAGCACCAGCTCAGTTAGAATTGGAGTAATCTTGCTTTGCCAGACCAGCGCTGCAGAGGAAGGTCCGGCTAGTCCACACAGCATTCCTGAATGGGAGAAAAACATGCTCTGGTTAATTGGCATTTCTTTAAACCAATCACAATCGTCTTAGGCGGTGCTAAGCGCCGGATGGAGCCACGGTGCCTCTACAAAATAACCTCTGAAAGAACTTGTTTTGATGGAACATGTGTACGTTCAAAAGTAGTTTTAGTCGTGCAACAAAAAACTCTGATTGGACAGATAGTCCAGCTAGCTGTCTGGATTTACCCTCCAGAGATCTGAGGACCAGGTAACCATAGTCCTCAGATTGGACAGATAGTCCAGCTAGCTGTCTGGATTTACCCTGCAGAAATCCGAGGACCAGGTAACCATAGTCCTCAGATTGGACAGATAGTCTAGCTAGCTGTCTGGATTTACCCTGCAGAGATCCGAGGACCAGGTAACCATAGTCCTCAGATTGGACAGATAGTCTAGCTAGCTGTCTGGATTTACCCTGCAGAGATCTGAGGACCAGGTAACCATAGTCCTAAGATTGGACAGATAGTCTAGCTAGCTGTCTGGATTTACCCTGCAGAGATCTGAGGACCAGGTAACCATAGTCCTCAGAAATCCACTGGAGAATTCCAACACAAAGGGAAATAAGGGTAAAGCGGAATTTCCAGCGGCAACGGGGCAATCCCGGAAGCGAAACATCAAGGATATAGATTACAGCTGACGAGAATGGAATATTCTGCTAGTAGGCCTACGTACAAAAAACCCCATCTGAAACCATTGTTATTATCTTAAAAGGTACTCTAAGTCAATGCCACGCATAACATTTGTTGTTACAATACAGCAAACATCTCCTCACTATCTGCTAGCTTCCTGTCCCCTGAACACACTGTAAAAAATATCTCACTATCTGCTAGCGGCCTGTCCCCTGCACACACTATACAAAAAAAACAATCTCTGCACTAGCTTCTAGCTGCCTGTCCCCTGAACACACTGTAAAAAACATCTCCTCACTATCTGCTAGGTGCCTGTCCCCTGAACACACTGTAAAAAACATCTCCTCACTATCTGCTAGCTGCCTGTCCCCTGAACACACTGTAAAACACATCTCCACAGGCTAGCTGCCTGTCCTTAAATATTACATATTAATATACCAATATAAATAATTTACATGCATCAGGTCATTTAATTGAACACGAGTTTGTGTATTTTATATTTGCAGTATTGTGGTATGTGTCAGAACATTTAGGAAAAGTCAGGGCAGAAGGGAAACAGCAATAAAAAGGATTAAATATAATAATTAATTTTATTTGAATAACAACGTTATGTGGTGCGGGATATGGCGGTTAGTGTTAGTGAATTTGAATTGTTCATTTATATCATTTGCAAAAAGTATTTGTCATAATTTCTTTTTTAGTCATGTAAAAATGAACTCTTTTGGGATCTATAGTCCTATTTGTACTTAACTGTTAGGTCGTTATAGTAGTTGACAGTTATACTTTACTATAATAACAATTTACACATTTTATGACGACTGTTTTTTTAAGTAATAGCCAATAGAAGCAAGGTAAATGGTGAGATGCTTTCTGTGCAATGCAGGAGGCAGAGATGTGTGTTTATAATGACTTCCATTATCCTTCCACCACTATATGTAATATACTTCTAAGTGAAAATGACATGTTTATACAGCATGATTCTATGTTCTACATTATATCCTAATGCACAAATGTTCTGTTCATAACGCTCTTCATACCATTAAGAGGGTAGTCTAAATGGCGACGTGTGTCTGTGTGTGTGTGTCTGCACTGTTTACATGAGTGTGTTTAGAAAGTCTGCTCTCCGCTAATCTATTCCATACTTTGACTGTGTGTGTGTGTGTGTGTGTGTGTGTTTCCATGCATCTGTTTCAGCCTTTAGAGTACCGATGAACCACAAGCATATCACTCTCACACACATACACACACACACACACACACACACACAGAGCTTGGTGAAAATCATTATAAGCAGGTGTGTTTAGATAGATCTAGTTTCTCTGACTGCTTCTGCACAAACTCTAGCTCTCTCTCACTCTTTCTGTCTTCTCCATCTCCCTTGCTCTCTCTATGAAGTGGTTTTCTGTTTACTGTAGTTTTAAAACAGCTGTCTGACTTAAAACACACTTCAGAAAAATAAAGATGAGTGCATTTTGAACAAGAATGAAGTCAAAATGGAGCAATAAAACACACACTCATGGACTAGCAATAATACACTCAAACATTTATATTACTACCGGATATAAAGTCCTGATAGTGAACTATAGGCAGATTTCTCTGCAGAAACACACGCACACACACACACACACACAGTCCACTTCAGTGGTTAATGTGTTTACAGACGTGCTGTTATTGTCACATCTAATTTAGTGTAATTATTTCCTTCCTTTTTTTACTCAGTTGAATGCTTGTCATGTTAAGTTTTCATAAAGTCACCAAAAGCATTCATATTCATTCCCTAGGGCTTGCAAATATACACAGCAGATTCCATCGATATTTCACCAACCTAGTTTTCCTTGTTGTGTGGTTTGTTAAAAGTGTCGGCCTCAAACTTAATGGCTTTTTTTTTCTGGACCAATGTGTGGCACACTGACAGGCATCCTTGACCAATGTAAGGGCTTAGGAAAGGAGACAGGAAGAAGTCCTCAAGGAAGAGTGTTCTGCAGCTTTGACCAATGTTGGCCCTTATGTCACTTTTGCAATAATTTTCATGACTACTCGTGATTTATTTAGTCACAAGAGGGACTATATGAAAGACAAAAACATCATGTGGCTGCGTTAGCATTAAAGCCTCTTTGTGTCCCCCAGATTGGCAAAGCATATGGCATCATCTTTGTTCCTGAAGCTGCATATATTAACTGGTAAAGCATGTAAAGGTGCATGTTCATCCCTGAATCAGACAGTGTTTGTGTGTGTGTATGTGCGTCCTTGTATTTGCGTCCTGTATGCAAAAGTGACAGCACACATCCATGTTTATTTATGTTTGTGCGATGTACAGTATGTGCATCTACACTTTGAATACATTTAGTCAGAGCGCAATTTGCCGAGGCAGATGCTTGGGATTTCCCCCTTTCTGTTCTACAAATCCCTGCCTCTGCTAAATTATTTTAACTAAATGTATCAATGTATCCCCCCCCTTAAAGTGACCAATGCTATTTCAGCAATAGTCTAGACCATATTGTAATTGTATATTTAAATTTGAAGCATTTTAAACTGAGTAAAGCGATGCAACGAGAACAGTCTAGCGCCATAGAACAAGCAGCGGTTGCTGGTTGGATTTAGCCGCTGCAGAGCCCTGGGACGCCGGGTACCAGCAGCAGTTGTTTAGCCGCCAATAGCTGACTGTGAGCCAGCTACAGGCACCGCCAGATGAGGGCCCTTTTAGGGGCCGTGGTAGTGGAGTTTACCCATAAAAAGTGATTGACATGCAGTATTGACAGACAAACCAAAATAAATACTCAAATTTAGGAAAAAGATTTGGATTAAAACACTCTTAAGGAATGAACAAGCGTTCCTGGGTGAAAGTATTTTGTTTTCACCGCAAAGTGAACTCCGCTCTCTGGCTTGAAAGTGCCGTGGTTTATGTTCATACCACATTGTGCTATTTCATTTTGAGTAGTTATTTTTTTCAAGGAATTTTGAAGTACATAAATAAGTGTTTTGGCATGGCTGGCTTAGTGGGACTACAGTGGGGCTCAAAAGTTTGGGCACCCTAGGTGAAAATTTGTATTAATGTGCATAAAGAAGCCATGAAAAGATGGAAATATCTCCAAAAGGCATTAAATGACAGATTATACATTTGTATAATATGTCACAAAAAGTTAGATTTTATTTCCATCATTTACACTTTCAAAATAAAATAAAAACAAAAAAATGTCATATATATATATATATATATATATATAAATAAAATATTCATCATAAAGAGATGGTATGTGTAACATTTGCGTCACATTGGAATGTATTGCAGTTTGATTTTACATTTAAAACAAAGTCAAAACAAAGGCCAAAGTCTTACTTTTTACTTACTTACTTGTGCTGTATGTTTCAGTGTGGGTGGGATGAAGGGTGCCATTTTATTGGATGACCTCTTCAGACTGCATTAGAGGCTGAAAGTGCTGTGACCTTAAGCACCCCTTAACCAATGGAAAGCCCTTGACACGCAATCTCCTCACCCACGACAAGTACCTAATCATTTTGAACAGTGGCTTGGCTAAAAACCTTCAAATAGCATGTGAGGTCACTGATCCTGTTTGTGTGTGAATGTGCATGCCTTTGCACTTGTTTGTAACTGTATATCTGTTAATGTGCTTATGAACTGTGTGGGGGCGAAGGCTGCATGTGTGTCCGACTTATTTTTATTTTTTTTAAAAGACAACAACAAAAAAATCCCTCTGCTTTGAAATGAAAGCAAGTCCTGACTATAGTTGTTAAAATGGGGCAAGGAGTTTCAGGGGAATTTGCCATTTACAGTCAGGCACTGTGAACAGCTCCCCTATGGGGACCTGAAACATTGAGTCCCCTGGGACATATATGCTGTGTTCTTCTTGGAAGATTTATGAGTGTTTATGTTTGGCTTGGTATTTAAACAAAACAAATGATAAATACTGGAGCTATGCAATAAAAGTAGGCTGGACTAACAAACAAGAGGATTAACAGTTCAAATCTGCTGAATAGATATTTATAAGACATATAAACTTGATAACTACTTATGGAGTCTATAAAACTGAATGGCAAAACAAGTCCTCTATTTACTCTCCCTTTGGGTCAATTTGTGTACGTTTGTATTAAGGCTCTATTATGTATCAGAGTTATGGGAATGGAGATTGGTGAGAAGCAATACTGTATCTATTTAAATCTACTACATTGAAGTCACAAAAACCTTAATGATCAAGACTCAGAGCCTTAAGAATTACAATGGCCAAGTTCCAAGTTTTGGTGGGTCCATAAAAATAAATTAAATGGATATAAAGCCATTTCCTTTCAAATCAACGTGGCAGAATGGTCAGAGTGGCACCCATTTGTATGTGTTCCATTCCCATGGTAATGGTTAAACCACATGAACTGACTTCCGGAAAGTTGCGAAGGAGAGGTTTCGTAGTAACAGACAAACGAGCAGTAGAGTAGTAAGATTAGTTCAATTCAATTTTTATTTCATTCATAGTATCAATTCATAACGAGAGTTATCTCAAGACATTTTACAGATAAAGTAGGTCTAGACCACACTCTATAATTTACAAGGACCCTACAATTCCAAAGATTCCCCAGACTCTTGGTAGGCAGTGTCTGACGGGACCGGTTAGAGGTGTAATGAATGTTTGGCTCTGGCTCCCATTCTACTTTTAGACTCTAGGAACCACAAGTAACTGCATGCTGGGAGTGCAGTTCTCTAGTGGGACAATAAGGTACTCAGAGCTCTTCAAGATAAGATGGTGCTTGACCATTTAGTGCATTGTAGGTCAGAAGAAGGATATCAAATTCAATCCTGGATTTTACAGGAAGCCAATGCAGAGAAGCTAATAAAGGAAAAATATGATCCAATTTCTTAGTTCTGCAGCATTCTGGATCAGCTGGAGAGTCTTCCAGGTTTTATTTGAGCATCCTGACAATAGGGAATGACAGCAGTCAAGCCCGGAAGTAACAAATGCATGGACTCAGCATAGTTTTGATACAGGATGTTCCTAATTTTGGAATTGTCATGAAGATGAAAAAGGATGTTCTTGAGGTTTGTTTTAAGTGGGCGTTAAAGGATAGATCCTGGTCAAAAATAACTCCTAGATTTCTCAAAGTAGTGCTAGAGGCCAGGGCAATACCATCTAGAGTAAATATCTTCACATAATGAGATTTGGAGGTGTTTAGGGCCCAGCACAATAACTTCAGTTTTGTCTGAGTATACCATCAGAAAAGTGTAGGTCATCCAGGATTTTATATCTTTAATGCATGCTTGAAGTTTTAGCTAGTTGGTTTCACCTGGCTTAATTGATAGGTATAATTGGGTGTCATCCGCTTAGCAATGAAAGTTAATTGAGTGTTTCCTAATAATACGGCCTAGCGGATGCAAAAAGGTGAATAGGATTGGTCTTAGCACTGAGCCTTGTGGAACACCATGACTTACTTTAGCATACCTGGAAGATTTATTGTTTTTTTAATTTGAGATTGATCAGATAAATAGGACTTGAACAAGCGTAGTACGATTCCTTTAATGCCACCTAAATGTTCCAGTCTCTGTAACAGGGTGGTATGGTCAATAGTGTTGAATGCAGCACTGAACTTAAGTGAAACTAGTACAGAAACAAGTCCTTTGTCTGCCGCAGTTAGAAGGTTGTTTTTCACCAGTGTCGTCTATGTGCTGTGATGCCTTCTAAATCCTGACTGAAACTCCTCAAATAAACTATTGCTATGTAGAAAATCACATAACAGATTAGAAACTACCTTCTCAAGGATCTTGGAGAAAAAAAGGAAAAGAGTAGATATAGTTCTAAAGTTTGCTAAGACCTCAGGGTTGAGGGTTATTTTTTTCAGAAGAGTTTTATTTTCTGCTATAAATGACTGCGGTACATAGCCTGTTAATAGAGACACAGTGATCACATACACTCACCTATAGGATTATTAGGAACACCGTACTAATACTTTGGTTGACCTCCTTTCGCCTTCAGAACTGCCTTGATTCTACGTGGCATTCATTCAACAAGGTGCTGAAAGCATTCTTTAGAAATGTTGGCCTATATTGATAGGATAGCATCTTGCAGTTGATGGAGATTTGTGGAATGCACACCCAGGGCACGAAGCTCCCGTTCAACCACATCTCAAAGATGCTCTATTGGGTTGAGATCTGGTGACTGTGGGGGCCATTTTAGTACACTGAACTCATTGTCATGTTCAAGAAACCAATTTGAAATGAATCAAGCTTTGTGACATGGTGCATTATCCTGCTGGAAGTAGCCATCAGAGGATGGGTACATGGTGGCCATAAAGTGATGGACATGGTCAGAAACAATGCTCAGGTAGGCCGTGGCATTTAATATGATGCCCAATTGGCACTAAGGGGCCTAAAGTGTGCCAAGAAAACCTCCCCCACACCATTACACCACCACCAGCAGCTTGCAAAGTGGTAACAAGGCATGATGGATCCATGTTCTCATTCTGTTTACGCCAAATTCTGACTCTACCATCTGAACGTCTCAACAGAAATCGAAACTCATCAGACCCGGCAACATTTTTCCAGTCTTCAACTGTCCAATTTTGGTGAGCTCTTGCAAATTGTAGCCTCTTTTTCCTATTTGTAGTGGAGATGAGTGGTACCCGGTGAGGTCTTCTGCTGTTGTAGCCCATCCGCCTCAAGGTTGCGCGTGTTGTGGCTTCACAAATGCTTTGCTGCATAACTCGGTTGTAACGAGTGGTTATTCCAGTCAAAGTTGCTCTTCTATCAGCTTGAATCAGTCGGCCTATTCTCCTCTGACCTCTGGCATCAACAAGGCATTTTCGCCCACAGAACTGGCGCATACTGGATGTTTTTCCCTTTTCACACCATTCTTTGTAAACCCTAGAAATGTGCGTGAAAATCCAAGAGACTGAGCAGATTGTGAAATACTCAGACCGGTCCGTCTGGCACTAACAACCATGCCACGCTCAAAATTGCTTAAATCACTTTTATTTCCCATTGTGACATTCCTTTTGGAGTTCAGGAGATTGTCTTGACCAGGACCACACCCCTTAATGCATTGAAGCAACTGCCATGTGATTGGTTCATTAGATAATTGTAATAATGAGAAATTGAACAGGTGTTCCTAATAATCCTGTAGATGAGTGTATAGTAAAGGAGTGGTAACTACGAGTAACGCTTCTTTATGTAGCCTCGTTGGGATGGGTTCTAAGAGACAGGATGATGGCTTAGTTGAAGAGACCTTTAGCATTAATTGATGGAGGTCCATAGGACAGAAGCAGTCTAACTATATGTCATGTCAGGATAACTTGAATATCCCGGCATAATCCCTTATACTGGTTACGTGCAACAGGCCCCTGGAGCTTGCAAAAAGAACAACAAATATAATTGGCTGTAATGTTTGCCATGTTGGATGTTGAGGATTAAGAACAACGTTTTCAAACGAGTTATAATTTAGGTTTAATTTAGTTTAGGTTTAGGATTAATTAACAAACTTGAATCAAAGATGGCTGCAACTTTGCCCCCCCCCCCTCGGCCTGAGCCTCATTCTCTGAGCCTGAGAATTTGAGTATTATTATGACTGTGACTTCATTTAGACTAACATATATTCTTTATGTCCCAGCCGTGTTTCATTACGACAGAATAGATCAATTTTATTATCTGATATCAGATTGTTTACTAGTATTGCTTTAGAAGAAAGAAGTCTAATATTTAATAATCCACATCTAATTTTCCTATTCTGTTCTACCATTGCAGTGGTAGTTTTAATTCCAATTAGGTTGTTAAGTGTAGCCCCTCTTTTGAGTCAGGGAACAGACACCGTGGTTATTAGACCATGAGTGGGTGACTGCTCTAACGGAAGAACAGAGGAGCGCATTGCACCTCTGATTACAAATATCAATTTAATACTCCCTACCCTTTGTGTCTTTGTCCCAGATTTCCTCTCATTTAATATTAATTCTCTCTTCCAAACCTAATATCTAGTATATTGTGTTTATTAAATGTACTTTTAGCCATTTTGTCCACTATCTCATTGCCTTCTATACCCACATGTGCCAGGATCCAGCAAAAATGGATCTATTCCAAGATGCTGTAAATTAATAGACATCTCTAAATAGAGGTTCCATGTTGTTTGTCCTGACTCAATAATTTGTATTGCTGGCAATGTGAAGTTCCAGCACCTTGCTGCATGCATAAAGGGAGAGTTAAATCAGTACAACATAGCACAGCCGAGACAATTAACTCACCTGGCACTGCTCTGCTGATCTATCCCCACACCCCTCTCCACTGTAGCTGATTGCAGACCACGCCCCCCTCCACAGTGTCTGGTTGATGGAGGTTTGTACCCAGAGCTATTGTCTACAATAATGGATGCCACTGCACAGCCACAAATCTGTATGCCAAGCAAATTCAATTATGTGGTCTATGAACAGCACAAAATGCATGAAGGAGGGACAGGGTAACATTTGAAGCAAATAATCACTGGTCCCCTGAGACTCAGTCCCTAGAAAATATACAACTATGAATACATATGGTTTACATATTGTAACCTCAGCGGTAATCTTGATCTAGTTTGACCAGCCATTCCCTTTCAATTCAACAATTTATTTGTAAAGTTTTGTACAATAGGGATTTTGCAATTAAAGATTAAATGATAAATGCTGGCAAACGTCTTTGCAGTATATTTAAGCAGGGAAAAATTGAACAAAAACACCATTCCAGAGCAAAGTAAAAAATAAATGACTAAAACTTGTATCTAAAACATGTACCTTGCTTTTTGTGTCTTGGCCCGGTCCACACACATGTTGTAGTGGATGAGTCTTATCAATGGAACATTCCAGGCCATGCCTTGCTCCATCTTGCAGCCAGTAACATGTGCTAATGGTGTTCTCAGTGACTTACCTAACTCTTGAATGATGATAGGTGTACACATGCTGCTCAGCGGTAAGGTTTGACCTGCTTTTTCTCTGAAGGCCCATTAGATGTTGTATACAAGCCTCTCACGCTGACCCGTGATGCAGCCTCTTTCCTGTACCAACTCACCTACAACAAGACTTCCTCCCCTATGACAATATTCCTATTCCAACTGTCATAGATCATAAAACTAAAACCAGGCTTCAAATCATTCCACAAAAAATGTCTGGGATTTCCTCCAGGTCCATGTTTTTCTACAGACATATTTTGGCATATGCTTCTATACGCCCCTGGCTATAAAGTTGTACTGTGCATTACGCACAGCCATCAGGATTGAACCGAAAAATCCCTGGTAGCTTTGAAAATAACTCCCAACTGTTGGCTGGGTTTCAAACTATTGCGTTTCTCATCCATTGCTTCGAGATGCTTGAGGTAGAACCACGTCTTGCAATCCACTGGATATTTTCCCTCTGTGCTGCATCAAGGGAAGCCATAAAGTCACCTTTCAATGCAGGCCGTGAAGCTTTCACTCCTCACTTACTATTCAGCCGACTGTTGCAGCTGCTAGCTTCAAACTGGCTGCCAGAAGCGAGAAGTAGAGGGTAACACCAAGCCACTACTTCGCTGCACCCACTGGCTGGTTTGATGTATGTTTGTGTCCAACGGGACAGACTTAAACTAATGGTGCATTTAGCATTAGTTATCTAGAGTTGCTAATATATGGTGGAATATGTGATCTCTGCTGCAGGAACTGCTGCTTAAAAAACAGCAATACAGTAATCTACTCCAGTGCAGCCTTTGGTGTTGCAAAGGGGGGCTGAAATGTAATGTATTGAAGTGTCTTTGATCTCAAAGAGAAGTCAAAGTTTGCAATTATTGAAAACAGTTGTTATTTGTCTCAATTATTTATATATTGGTACGTTCATAAAACAGTCTTACTCAACCAAAACATGAAATAACCTTTTGACAAAATGATTGAGCTTGGTGGCCATCTTTAAAGCCCAGTTCAAAACAAAGATTTAAGACCAGATGAAAAACTATTTAGAACGTAGCAGGGAAAAGTAGCAGCAGCGTCAGCCCATGTCAGCTTGACTGAAACCAGCTGATGGTGTCGCTGAGACTCCGCTGGTCAAGTCTCCAGAGGCTGGTTTTAGAACGTACGGGATGCCATGTGTTCATTAGCTGATAGCAAAGTCAGCTGGTCAAGTCAGTTACAGCAACCTGATTTAAGTTATGTTATGTTTAGGACAGAGGCTCAACGTGTCGATTGAGCTAGAGAGTGGCTGGGTTAGAATTGTCTATAACCACAACATTCTATTTTTTGGATTGTTCAGGTGTCGCCGGAAGTTCTGTCAGATGTCTCTCTTTTGGGCCGTATGTCCATCACCTTCCGCTTTTTTTGTGTTTAAACTCCATAAGACTATGGTTACCTGGTCCTCAGATCTCTGCAGGGTAAATCCAGACAGCTAGCTAGACTATCTGTCCAATCTGAGGACTATGGTTACCTGCTCCTCAGATCTCTGCAGGGTAAATCCAGACAGCTAGCTAGACTATCTGTCCAATCTGAGTTTTCTGTTGCACGACTAAAACAAAAGAAATAACAGCATGTTAGCCCAATAGAATAGAAGATATTCTGCCCAAAACAGCAAAATAAATGATAACTTAAACGCTTTACAGATACAGGGTTTTGAATATATATTGGAGAACTTTTTTTTCACTACTTTTGAACGTACACAAGTTCAATCCTGAGGCTATTTTGCAGAGGCACCGCGGTTCCATCCAGCGCAGTTAGCACCGCCCAAGATTGTTGTGATTGGTTTAAAGAAATGCCAATGAACCAGAGCAGGTTTTTCTCCCATCCCCGAATGCTGTGTGGACTAGCCAGACCTTCCTCTGCAGCGGTGTGGAGGAAAGTTAGGGTTAGATTATCCAAATCAATAACTGCATCAGAATTAGAAAAATATTTTTTTTTCATCACTACTTTAAATACAACTGTAGCAACCATCTAACTATGTAAATTCATTTTTCATTTAATGTTTTTTACTATTTCTTTTAGGGCTTTTTTAGCTATTATTGGATAGGATAACTTAAGACAGGAAAGGGGAGAGAGAGGGGGGATGCCATGCCACGAAGGCCCGCGGGTCGGACTCGAAACGGGCCGCTGTGGTAAGGACTGAATTCTCCAATGCTCATTCCTATTTCAAGACACAACAAATCATATTCAGCTACATAAAAGCCTGACACGTCAGACGTTAGAATGAGAGAACAGAGTCGTTGCTGTGGAGATGATACACGCCACTTTTAGTCGCATTGGTGTAAACTGGCAGCTTTCAGAAAGTTTCAGACCAGCATTACATGCAGTTTCCATTTTCAACTCATCTGGTCTGAACTGGGCTTAAGGTTTCATTCCTGGTTGATTTGATTTGTATTTGAGTGAAAACAATGGAATCGTGCTGGTAGTTTAGAAGTCTGGAGCATAGACATAGAATAATCGTTGCATTTCCAAATGAATGAATCTTATTCTATTTCTGTGGTCTGGAGTCTTGTTTTTGATACATGAGCTTCCCATTTTCAGGATTGTCTGTTACATGTTTTTGGGTGTATATGATGGCAAAAAACTGTATTTCAGTGGCAATCTATTTCAAGGAAAGTCACTCAGACACCAGTTCCTTGGCTAATAGCGACTGTGTGGAGGAGGGGTGGGGGTGGTGAGTGATCACCGAAGGCTTGTATCATGTGGACGCACTGACAGTTTTGTTGTTGGCACTACTTAACTTACTAACTTAGAATTCCTCATGGGGGAGACAGAAACTACACGATTAAAAAAATAATATTAATGATAATAATAAAAACATACCATTTTTCTGGAGCTGTGTTTCTGGTCAACTGATGAATGAAAGTCCAATGTACCCTCTCTTTAGCTGCTGTATGCTTCATTACATGTTCATCTGTTGTTTGGCGCTATAGCTGTTATTGCTTAGTGAGTTTATCAGTTGTTGGGTTGTCTGCGACTGCTGCTGGAAATTAGGGTTGAGACTGAACCAAAGAAGTTAATAAACTGATGAAACCCAGCTTGTATATCATACAAGATGACAATAATTGAGACTTAACCAAATAAGTAAATAAATGAAAATGAAACACACGAGCGGAAATGTGCTATGACGTTACATATAGATGAGGGGAACTGAGCAACCACTTTCATGTGTTAGCATATTGATTAGTGCAGCTAATGAAATGAAATTAATGAAATGCCTATCTTTGCAGAAAACTAATTCAAACTAGCCTTTTATCAGTACTGTAGATGTCAAATAGCTGAAAATGATGTGAACCATTCATAGGGTGAATATACCACATTAGAGAAATGGAAGCATTAACATGTTCTTACATCCAGCACCTGTAGTAGAATCTAATCTTACAGCTTGTGTTTTATTTTCAGTTTTTTCTCTTTATATTCTTGTCTAAAACTCCATTCACGTGAATGGCATTGGTAAGAATACATTGGAGGCCTTCAAAGACACTGGAACAGAAGATTGCAAGACAGTTTTTTTTCTTGTCAAAGTCCCTGGTTACTCTGGGGAAATATGAATGTAAATATGAATCGACTTTCCGTTGTTATAACTTCACACCACAAAATAATACATTCGCAACAAATACTGAGATTCGCAACACTCTAGAAAAGCCCCCCTAATAGAAAATGTTTCATTTTGACGCATATGATAGTATGTGTGGTTTTACAATATTTTATTCAGAACTGAAGCAACCTCTATTAAGCTTCCTAGTTCTGCTTAGTAGCATTAGCTTTGGTAAATTATACTGGTTTACAGTTGATGTCAAAGTGCATGTTTTTAACCATTTATTTTGACTTTTTTACTTTTGACTTACTGTGTGTTGCAAGACTTCTGAGTTTTGCTTTACGTACCTTTCCGAATAAACTTAATTTACAGTTACATATTACAAATGAAATAGTTTCATATTTTACATACAAAAGAAGACATTTAACGTCATAATTGACACAAACACGTTTCAGTGCTACCTTCCTCGCAATTGTCTCCAAAAACATCCCTGACTGTGTGCGCGTGTGTATGCAGCCGTGCATTTGTTTGTGCTTAAACTCACAAATGTTTCATATTTCTGTAGGTGTGTGGGCTTCTGTATGCATGCTCTTAGCTTGTGTGTGCGTGTGCATGTGCGTGCGTGTGTGTGTGCGTGTGTCTGTGTGTACCTGTGACATGACCAATTTGCTGTAGAATATATCTACCTATTAAAGTGAAATGGAGTAAGTGTGATGTTGGTCATAAAAAGGCCTTGTTATCCTGGCTAATAGGCTGTGTGTGTGTGTGTGTGTGGGGGGGGGGGGGGGGGGGGGTGTGTTGTGGTGTCTAGTTTTGTGTGTGTGTAAGAGCGAGGGAAAGAGAGAGAGAGTTATTGTTAAGGTAAAGTTACTTTTCAATTGCTACCAGGTGTGAGTGAGACAGAGACATGGGAGAATTACGACTCCCAGCTCGTATTCTGCTCCATTTGTTTCAATCTGCTCTGCTTTCCTTCTCTTGATTTATTTGTCTTTCACACTTTTTTTTCCTATTTCTCTTCTTGCTTCTTTTCTTTCTTCCTTTCTTCCCTCTTTTATTTTGGTCCCATTCGCAGAACTCTCACTTTCCATTTCCTCTGTCCAGCCTAATGTTTGCCCAAGAGAAGGATCATTTACTAAAGGAGGGGTTTGTTTCAGTCACACTGATCCATACAACTTGTATCTGAGGGGTGACAGAGAGAGGGCTTTTGTTTTGGCACCATGCAGGATTATTCTTGACAGCAGTTTTTTTGACGTGTTATGAACTGTTGATTGACTAGGACAGGTGATGATAAGGACTGATAGGAATGTGTATGTACAAGAGAACAAGATGGACTTAAACATCCATTTTTCCTCCACAGTTACCCAATATCCAATTATAGTTTGTGTGTGCATTTGTGAATTATTACCCTTTGTGAACAGAACTCTGCTCTTCCATTGGCGTGTCTCCCGGCAAAGCAAATAAAGTGCAGGACACGCTAACATGAGTTAGCCCCAAATCCCTAATGAGTAAAAACGGTACAGCTAACAGCTAATATATCAAAGTATTCCTTTGGCTAAGTATGCGGAGGAGGTTAGATATGTGGATTTCATTATGGTTATAGTTAAGAAGGAAGTGGGAGGGTGTCATGACTTTAATATCCTTCAATCTCTTGAGTGTTTTACTCTCTCTCAATTTTTCTCCCACTCACTGTTTTTTCCACATATTCCAATTTTTCAGATGTAATACAAAAACTGTGTACTAAGTAGATCAGCTCAAAACACAGGTAGTCATGTTTTATAGTGTTGACCTGTCTGAATGAAATACATTACTTACTCATTACTTACTGTATATTCATCAAATCATTCACGGCAGTGCTAATTGATGATAAATGAAGAAAATAACTTCACAACATAAGTTTAGAAGGGTATATGTAGGAGAAACATGTTATATATTTACTGTATTAAATCTAAAAATTACCGCATTATGTCGTCAGATATTAAGCAAACAATAATGCTAACGCCAGTATTTTCTTCTTTGAAATGGTCATTCCATTTTGACACCCAGATATGAAATGATGTAAAATAAAAAACATTAAGCTTTACGCTAATTCATAATTAGCATAAGTCATGCAATTATGCAATTGCTCGTGGGGGTCACGGCGCCTCCAGAACGAAGCGCAAGGGCGCCCGCCAGATGGAAAGTAGGGGTAATAACAAATGTAATTATCTTAACGCGTAATGAGCTGCTTGCATAATTGACCCATGTGGTCGTTTAGTGGGTAAAGACCGTCTGACAGTGTTTTTACAGTGCTGAGACATGTTGAATTTAAATCTGTGTATTTTCACTCTGTACTAATCTACTGTATACTGAGGCCTTGGCATGCAAATAAACATGGACGTAGTCGATATCCTCAATGTTTCACTTCCGGGATTGCTCTGGCGGCGCAGGAAAAAATTCGTCCAGATGCATGTATTTTCCCCGATTCCCTGTTTCCTTCCTCTTTCTTTGTGTTGCGTTCTCTCCGGTGGATTTCTGAGGACTATGGTTACTTGGTCCTCAGATCTCTGCAGGGTAAATCCAGACAGCTAGCTAGACTATCTGTCCAATCTGAGGACTATGGTTACCTGGTCCTCAGATCTCTGCAGGGTAAATCCAGACAGCTAGCTTGACTATCTGTCCAATCTGAGGACTATGGTTACCTGGTCCTCAGGTCTCTGAAGGGTAAATCCAGACAGCTAGCTAGACTATCTGTCCAATCTGAGGACTATGGTTACCTGGTCCTCAGATCTCTGCAGGGTAAATCCAGACAGCTAGCTAGACTATCTGTCCAATCTGAGGACTATGGTTACCTGGTCCTCTGATCTCTGCAGGGTAAATCCAGACAGCTAGCTAGACTATCTGTCCAATCTGAGGACTATGGTTACCTGGTCCTCAGATCTCTGCAGGGTAAATCCAGACAGCTAGCTAGACTATCTGTCCAATCTGAGGACTATGGTTACCTGGTCCTCAGATCTCTGCAGGGTAAATCCTGACAGCTAGCTAGACTATCTGTCCAATCTGAGTTTTCTGTTGCAACACTAAAAGTACTTTTGAACGTCCACATGTTCCACCAAAACAAGTTCCTTCCAGAGGCTATTTTGCAAACGTACTGTTGCTCCCTGCGGTTCTTAGCGCCGCCCAAGACAATTGTGATTGGTTTAAAGAAATGCTAATAAACCAGATCATGTTTTTCTCCCATCTGGGAATGCTATGTGGACTAGCCTGAGCCTCCTCCCCAGTGCCCTAGAGGATGGTTTGGAAAAGCGAGAGTAACTTGGATGTGAACAGCTCTTACCCTTAAAGGTCATGTACAGTACATGTGTTGTGACCATATGCTCACTTGCAATGACTTGGGTTGGGCTGCCATAGGGAAGATCAGCATTTGGTGTCTTTCTAGTGTTAGCAATTCAAAAATAACTTAAATTCGGTTGTAAAAACTCTGTAGTGAAAAGTACTTCATTGGAATTATTGATTCACAGGCACAGGATTTAGATTTCTCAGACTCAGACTTGATATTTTCACTTTTCACTCGCAAGGAACACGGCACAGCAGTGAAATGAGTTAGTATTGGATATTGAGGATGGAATAATGCGTGTTTTTAGGGTAACAAGGCCAACCAGAATTAATATTTTGAGCCAAAATTATATTACACTGCAAGAGACTGTTGGCCAAAGGTATACAATGCGGTCTTCGTGACTGAAAATAAATGAAGCTCCATCCCATGAAGGTCTAAGAGAGTACTTGCAGTGAAGTAAAGCTGATTTGTTATTTCCCATCATCTGATAAATATTCCAAAACAGTAAACAGGCTCACACTAATTCATTTGGTTTGAGAACTATATTGAGAGTTAATGAGTCGAAATGTGTCCTCAGAGTAATGTCATGAGAAAGACTATGAATCTTTGTTGCATAAAGCTTTATGAAGTGATGTCACATAAAAAGAGGCCATATTTGTAGCCTACTGACAGATCCAGTTTTGAAACAAGCAGATTCATAAATATTACACCGTCAACATGCAGGGACTTTCAGGGAAATTATCTGTTGATAAATAGTGTATCATTAGCAACATATTTAAAGGAAATTAGTTTAACTTTAGGGCACAATGGATGATTGGTTTAGTGTCACTTTCAGCCTTTAATTGGCCCTCTTAGCTGATGATGTGTGCAGAATTTAACAGTTTAAAAACTTAAGTTCCTAAAGCTAATAGTCTACTTTGAGAGGATGAATCAAATGAAAGCCACGATTTTTGTGGGTGCAAATGAAGTCATGTCATGGTACAAATAACCAGTTCAAGGGAAGGTTTGTAAAAATGAAGTGAGCTTACAAATAAATAATTCATGCACTCAAATGACCAAACTTTTTTACTGTTGATATCTGCCGTGTTCCGTGTATTCTTGCCTCCACAAGGTAATCACATTAGCTGTTCAATGTGACATTTAAAGTTGTGTTACACCTGTTCCGTTTAAGGCATGACTCATGCTCATTTTCACCTGTTACCTTGTGAGCACTTTGTCAGTGAGACAACCATAGCACTGGCTCATGACACTTATAATATCATTGCGCTATTTAAAAAAAAAACAATAATAATGTATGCTTTCTTAATTTACACCTTGTTATTACACACATTACACACAGGCCTGGATTATACACACATGCTCAGTACCTATGCATGCACTAAATGGAGAGATGTCAGAGTGGGGGGGTTGGCCATGGAAAGGTGCCCCGAACAGTTGGGGGTTCAATGCCTTGCTCAAGAGCACTTTGGTGGTGCCCAGGAGTTGAATTGGCACCTTCCAGCTACCAGTCAACCATCAGCTACTATTCTGAGCCCGGCTTCTAGGTAGTTGTGGTTCCCTGCTGGTAACAGACTTTGGGTGCAAGCAAAGCACACACAAATTAGGATTGTGTTGTTGTTTTTTTTGGAAACACAACTTTCCTGTTCAGAGTCGTGTTGCTATTGCTTATCAACCAGCACAGAGCCTACTTCAGCTCTTTCTGCACCAGCAGGGGGTCTGTGTGTGGTATGGTGTGTGTGTGTGTGTGTGTGTGTGTGTGTGTGTGTGTGTGGTGTGTGTGTGTGTGTGTATGCATATGTACACCCCAAAACAACAACCACCTCGGCCAGCATGGGCCAACACTGGCCCTGTCTGTCCTTGCAGGTGGTCTCACACACACACTGAAGACAGTGAACACACACACTTTCTTTCCTGCGCTCCTTTGTGTAAGTGGTATGGATGGTGTCTCCTAACCTCATTTCACCTGTTTTTCTTCTCTTGGTGCGGTAGTACCAGTCCCTAGAGACTTGGTTCAATGGCACGAGAGTTGCGGGAAGTTTATGCTGTCTATTTTTTTTTTTTAAGTAGTTATATTTCACAGCCTAAATTTAAACTAGAAACTCATTTTAAAATGTATTTTTATTAGGTTTTTTTTGTCTCTTCACTATTTAAATGCTGCAGGATTTGCATGGCTTGATCTGCAAACTTGCCCACTTGATGTTGTCATGGAGTTTGTTGAGAAAGTGTTTGTTGACGTTATTCTGGTCAAGAATTAGGAGAGCGTGGCCAGGTTGGCTCAGTGGTAGAGCAGGTGCACATGTACTTAGAGGTTATATGCCTCGACACAGAGGTCTAGGTTTTGCATCCGAGTTGTGACTATTTCCTGCATGTCCTCCCCCCTGTCTCTCCTCTTCCTCACCTAAATATCCTGTCAAGAATTAAAAGTGGAAAAGCCCAATTTATAATCTTTAAAAAAAAGAATTGGGAGGCCACTGGCCCTCACTTGTTACGCGTTCCCCTCCTGCCACCAAGCGTGATGCCCTGATGATGGGCTCCATGGCCATGATGAATGCCAGGGGGTAGATGGTACACCCCGCCATGATGCCTTCCTCCAGGTGCTGCAAGATGTAGTCCTTTGTTGCTAACCCAGACCATGGTAAATGGTCTGCATTTATATAGCGCCTTTCACACTTATCAGACAAAGCGCTTTACAATTTGCCCATTCACACACACATTCATACACCGACAGTGGCAAGGCGCTGGCCTGCCATCGGGAGCAACTTGTGGTTTAGTGTCTTGCTCAAGGACACTTTAAGATGTGGATATGTCAGATTTCTTTTTTCTACAGCTTTCAGCAGTGATTCAGAATGAAAATCTGCACACAAAAAAAAGTACTGCTCATGACCACACTTAAGGTTAATTTATTGTCATTCTACAGGGCACAATGAAATGCAGGTTGCAGTCCCCTTATGTTACACAAGAAAAACAAAACCATTTGTGTGGTGGAGTTTGTGTGTGTGTGTGTGTGTGTGTGTGTGTGTGTGTGTATGTGTGTGTGTAGGGAAAAACGTAGGTATTTTGCGTGTTGGGGAACAGTCTGTGAGTACAGCCCCTTCAACACGCAAAGTATCTGAGTAAATAGTGTTTTGTCCAGTGTTTTGTGGTACTTCACTCCTGTTTGTATTACATACTGAGTTAGTGGTTTTAACAGAGGAAGATGCATACAACTGTGTACTTTGGGAGAATTAAAAGGACCATGGAGCTGTTCCTGATCAGTTTACTGACAGGTGTCAGCAGTAAAACCAAGGCTGGGGTCATTGATTTTGTCGAGAAAATTACCTTGTAAACCACAATCAAAGGTGGAAGGACTGACTTAGTAAATGTCTACTAGGCACTATTACTGATGACAAATGTGTCACTTTTCATGTTTATCTGCAAGATTACATGAATCTAGACATTGTGTGATGAAATTATAATTTTAAGGTATGACGTCTCAGATACCTACAAAAAAACATGGCTGGACAATAGCAATGATTTTAAATTTGAATTATTTGCCCCACTAATTGTGGCTGATGTGAAGCAATAATCTGGACTTTTTGTGACAAAATGATGTTTTTAAGATAGACACGATCAATCGTTGTAATGTTATTGCTAAATTCTTTTTCTGAATCAGTGCTCTCCTAAAATGTCAGGTTCAAAGTCTCCATCTAAAAGAATTCTTTCTTTTACTTTTAATATAATAGCTTCAGCTGCCAATAATGAAAAGTAACTTTTGAACTTAATTTGGACTTGGTCCATATTTTTATGTTTGCAAAAAAGATAAAGGTGTGCATGTGTACTGTTGTTACCCACTAACACTCTGCTTAATTTTTTTGCTTTTTCAAACATATTTTACATACATAGCCTATTTACTTGACTTATATTGCCTTAAATTATGCTGCAATAGAATAGGATAATAATGCCTCAAAACAAGTTTCTCATGAAGTGACATGAAGTGTTAAAGAAAACGCAACAATGGGAACTATGATAAGCCGGGAATAGAGAGATCATTACAATGAGTATTAAACTGTTGATTAGATGAATAATTATATAACAAGAAACAAATGTAGAGATGGGAATTTACAGAAAAGTAAAAGAAAAATTAAAAGTAAAATCTGATCTTTTCTACACAAATTTAGAAAATACACTGACCGCCAATTGGTAAGCTGAGACTCTGACTTATACCTGCTTTGTGCTAAGATATTAAGAGTTTATGCTTGTTTTAGCTTTTGGAGGAATAAGATGACGTATCTGGTCAACACTTTACACATTTCCTATACTGGAAGGGGGATATTTCTTGCCTTTCAATGGGCAACATGCATCAGATGCACAGAAATAATACGCATCTCTTGAGCCAGCACAGTTGCTAAGAACGAATTCAAAATTTGTAACAGAATTGTGTCTTTCATTTACGGTTTTGTTTAAAGAAATATGAGACAGATGCACAGTATGCAACAAAATAGTATTCCTATTCACATGTGGACACTCAAATGTGAATTACCTTGCTATGAAAAGCTTGGCAGTGTTGCAGAATGAAATCGACAATATTGTAAATGACAATGAGTGTGGAGGCTCCAGCTGTTTCTCCTTCATTTAGCGCAAAATGGCTCCATAGTGGGAGACAAGATGGCATGGAATAGGGTTAGACAGGGGGACATTTAAAGACCATAGGGGGGCAATGCTTCAGAGTTCATTCAGTGACCAGGACACAATGTGCCACCTGCAGAGTGAGTAGGGCCGTGGAATAATACCAGACCAAAGAAGAGCTGCAAAGCTAGTGGGTTTGCCTCTGTGACCCAAAATGGCTGACTGCAGATAGGCTGTGGCATGAAATGACATTTGACAGAGAAGCGCATGGCTGGCTGTGTAGGGGGTCAAACTGTGTCAATCCTAAAGGGGATGGATTACACTTGGGGGAAAAAAATCTGGCTTTAACACAGACAAGTATATAACGTGTTCCAGGATGTCGTGTACCATGCCTTCACATGATATGGTAATATCCATCAGAACATCGTCACAGTTCAAAGACTGTGGCCGTATTCATATTCAGACATAAACATTTTATTTTTCTAAATCCAAATGTATCAGTCCTTCACAAAATGAACTACGAGTGATTAGAAAGTCAATTATAGAAATCATAGAAATATACAGTGATTATTGGCACAAACATTTATTGGACAAATGTTAATTGTCATTATGTTTCCAAAAAAAGTAAACAATGTGGACTCAACCCAAGCCATTAGCAAAATAGTTAACCCCAAATCTCACATTTGGCTGAGCAAAAGGTTAACTACACGGCAGAAGCCATTATATTTGAAATTAAAATGGAAAACCGTAGTATTGTACCATAGCATGCTATATGTGATATTACAAGAATATTGGTGGTACAAAATGGCTAAATAAGAAAAGATAAGACACTGATATGGAGTAACGTTACACACAGAGCTGTGGAGGATCAGACGTCATGCAATATCATAACATGCTCATTTTAAACTGCCTGCTATCTTAGCAGTACCTACCTTTTCTCGTGGCACATGAACTGGCTGCCGCAGGGGTGACACTGTGCCATGGAACAGAATCAGACAGAGAGACACTGCACGCCCATGGGGGGTCCAGCAGAGCTGGGTCTCCCTGTGGAGCCTGTGCACTGCCTACTGAGTTTCCCATGACCGTTCATTTTGTAAAGGCTTGGAAACATGACGGCTCATGTAGGCGGAGGCACAATACACACAACGAAGCACGCCGAGAGAAGACGGTACAGTGAAGCAATGCTTTGAGCATACCTTGCCTTGCACTTCATCTGCACTTTGTTGAAACACCACATAACCTGTGGATACGTTTTTTTTTTTTTTTACTTAGCCTCCAGTTCGTCTTCACTCCTCAGTTTCCAAAGACAACATTTTTCTGTACAATTTTACTGGCAGGAGAGGTGAAGGCCGGTATTATTCCAATCAGACCAATCCAGTCTGGGGAATGTGATTTACTGATTGAAAAGGAAGGGAGAAATAAAATGGCTTTTATAACCACAAACACACGGCCTGTTGCATGCCTCTGATTGTTTTAGGGGGACATGATTTTGTAAATCGTGTTTTTTTTCGGGACCTTCAACTCCAACTCAAACTCTCTATCCACCCTTTTCTCTGTCCTCCAGATGTTGGTGTTCTCTTTTTAACATAAGACCACAATAATCTTGGACAAAGACACACTGCCTGCCTGACTTCTCGAGGCCAGAACATACCGGTAAGATTTTGATTTTTCCGAGCTTTGGATTGTTTTTACAAATGAATGTTTCCATTTCCGATTCAAACTATGGTTGAATTGTTTGGTCTTCAATTAAGTGCATCAGTAGTCGAACTGAAATGAAAACTCTAAGTGGAGCGCTGACTCTAGAGTTCACGGTCAGAGTTCGGTGTCAAAAGTAGGCTGCAGCATCACTGTGATTCTATTAGTTAATGTCATTAAACAGATACACATGCAATTCAGTGGAGTGTACACGCCCGCACAGCACAAAAAAGGAATAAAATGAATGGTGCCTCATCGCACCGCATGACAGGCAGACACACACACACACACACACACACACACACACACACAAAGCATCCACATGAAAACCGTTAAGGGCATGATTCAAGAGCAATAGATTGAGGAACAAGAGGCGTATACTTGTTACATTTACAGTCTTTCCAGCTTTGGCCTAGCTTTACTTCTTGAGGAAGTGTTATTTAAATGTATTCACTCCTTTTTGCTTGATTCTCCGATAATTGCTTGAATCATTTGGTGTTTTACAATGACTTGTTAAAACATCAGTTGCTACAAATATCGATGTGAATCGCTGCATCTGCTGTTGCAAGATTGGTGCTCTGCAAGACATGGCAGGATCCGATTGGGTGCTGCGATGGCCATGCTTTATTCATCTTCTGAGCCCTTTGCTTACACAGGAAATTATGTCAGTAACCTCATTGCACTTATGCATGTTCATTGGCTGTCAAATGTTGCAATGGGAAGGCCCTCATGCTTAGGATGAAAACATTTCGACATGGGTTTGCCTGTTAGGAGCTCAAACAAGGACAGGACTTCCTTGGAAACCACACTAGGGAAGTAACCAATGAAAATGCTACCTCCAGAGGCAAGTCAACCAATCAGCTTTGTGGCAGTTTGGATAGCTGTCCAATCACAGTACAGAGTTTCACATGTGCCACAAAACGTCCATAAACAGATTAGGGTTGGTTTTATTTGGTTTCAGATGACTGGCCTGGCACTGATGTTAAACAGGCAGGGTGTCTGGTAAATATTTTATTATTTTTTTTTTGGTTGCTGGTTAATATGGCGGAGCAGAAAAACACTCTTCTGACATCATGACAGTCACACACCGCCCATTGACCGTGAGAGATTATAGGTCTGTGGAAGATTAAATAAGAGGCCAATCATCCAAGAAGATATGTCTAAAAATACGCAGTAGTTACCATGTTTGAATGCTAAAAAGCTAATAAAATTATTTTACTTAAACATAAAAATCCACTATTTTTCTAATTTAAAAAAATCAGTAAAATCACATGATGAAAGAAATGTTTAATGTTTCTTTTAAAACTTAGTTCACTGATTATATTATGTTATATTATATTAGAATTATATATACAGTATATATATAATAATACTATATATAATGTATACCAGTATCCGTGTACAAGAAGAATCTGTTACAATAATATAAATGTATTTGCATTATTAGTAACCCACTGACTGATCAGTGTGCTAAACATTTGACCAGGAAACCGACTAGATATGTATATTTGGTCAATAAACTGACAGTTACTAGTTATAGGTCAACACAATTACTATACTATAAGCTCACTGCACCAAAAAAACTGAAAATAAAAGCTTGCCAAGGAGATGAACACCAGGACATCCATGTGAAAACAACAACAGTACGGTCTAAGTCCAGCTGTCCCACAGACATACTGCGTACCTAACCAAACTGTCTTTTTGAGCATGCATAATCGTCATGTAAAAAATTAAAAAGACTACTTTGAGAGTTCCGTTTGTGATTAGGGTATCGATGGACACTGCTTTTCCACAATGCTACTTTTCTTATATAGAATGGTGGAGGTAAAAAAGTGGAAAAGAGGTTCAACATTTTTCTTAATTGTTGGTTGTGGAGACCATGGATAATATAAATTAACATCTAGATTTTGCCATGTGCCGTTTTTATTTCTCGCTTGCTGAATTAATGCATGCATTAAATGCTAACATGTCCTGCAACATGCAGACCAGACTATCACTACATGAAGTGAACATTGTCGGAGCTACATTATTTCTTCTGAAATGCACAGGAAACCAGCACCAAGTTTAGAATATTTAGGGTCCTTCTGCTGCGGAGATCACACAGCACTCGCTACACGCCTACTGTACATGGATGGAAAGGTAGTGCTTAGAAAAACACCTGCATGACAGGCACACCTACCAGTATTCAGATACTATTACACACACACACACACACACACATAAATTCTACTAAATTAGACACGTACTCTCGAGTGACAAAATAAATAACACAAATGAATAAATAATACAAATAGTAATAACAGTTCCCTTTGGCTAGAATTGACAAGATGAACAAGCCTAAATGTGTGACTTTTCTTTTTTTAATAATTTTTATGTGTACATATTGTACTTGTTCCTATCTACCTTAAAATAGAAAATACCTACACTGACAACTTACACTACATTTGTTTCTAGTAGTTACTCTGCAAATACATAATTACGTCATGACTTAATGTCTTTAAAAGTTCTCACCATAAACAAATGTTGTTACTAACGCAATACAAAAAGCATATTTTCAATAAAGTGTATTTGATTGAAAACGAGCCTACACTTAACTGACATGAAGCGGAGAAGGACGCTTTCTATAAATGCTGTGCATTCCAAAGTTTTAACTTCTCCACGTTGAAAGAGCAGTTTCTAAAAGGTGTGTGGAATCTACATAAAAGGAAAAGAAGTACACGTTTTTGACAGTCATCCCCTCCAAAAACCAAGGGTGGTGTGTATCCAAGCTGTCCTATTTTTCACTTCTCACTCAAGGTGCGGCATCACACTGTGCATACTGTGTGTGTGTGTGTGTGTGTGTGTGTGTGTGTGTGTGTGTGGTGTGTGTGTGTGTGTGTGTGTTTTGTACATATGCCCATGTGTGATTTGGAATTACATTTCCTTGTGTACCCTGGAAAAGCTTTTGTGAACACAAGTCTATCGTCTGTGTGTATAGCACTTGTATTTATCAGTCACTGTGTGTGTGTGTGTGTGTGTGTGTGTGTGTGTGTGTGTGTGTGTGTGTGTGTGTGTGGTGTGTGTGTCTGAACCCCCTCTGGTGCTTATTTGCCATCTCTATGACGGAGCATACAGCTGCATCTCAAGACAAACTAGGCCAACAGCAGCTCTGTGGAGATGGAGCTTCTGACATTTGGCACCTGTTTTCCAAACCTCTAAAGAGTTTGGTATATCAGAAACTCTCAGGTGTGAGGATCTCTGTGTTCTTTCTATCCTGACCTGGGTTTCTTTTTTCTCTACTTCTTCCCTCTCTCTCTTGTCCAAAAAGCACCAAATGCACTATGCACGTAAGAGCTCACATTTCAGACATTTTTGTTAGGCGATGAGAGCGAGTGAACTGGGGAACTCGTCTGAATGGGAAAGCCAATGTCGAAGATTAACAATACTGTAAAAGCTGGCTCTGACACTGACTTATGTTTTGTAGGAGCACTGTGGCTGGAAGCCCCGCTTGATTCTCAGAAAAAAACTCAGTACATTAAAGCACCTGCAAAATATCACAGAAGTAGCAGTTTTTTTATCTGTATTTTTCAATCCAAGACTGCTCTAACAGTGTGTTTATACAGTATATGTATATACACACTGTATATATATATATATATATTTGCCAGTTTGTGCTGATCTCATGAACCATTCTTACATTAATTTAGTTACGAAAAGTGTTGCACTGTAATTCATATGCATTCCACGTATTTATTACTGTAAGCCCCACATTGAGGTTTGCTGTGAGGCCGAAGAAATTAAGGTGAAAACCATCACACTTTTTTTCTAATCTTAACCAGTTGTTTTGCTGCATAAACTTAACTGTCACATGGCCGTGTTTCAGTCGCTTTCTGATGCCTGAACTTAGCTGTCGATGTTTTGAAGAATGGTTTTGGTTACCTTGCAAGGCAGCTGGAGTCTCGCAATGTCATGATCATGACTACATATGCTCCCGCGAACATCCAAGAAAATCCATCAGGCTTCAAGTCAAAGCTTTTGCATCCAAACAGCAGCGGACCGAACCAATCAGCATCTGGTGACGAGCTACTGGCAGCTACCAACCCATGCTCACTCGTTAAATACTGACGCTTAGGCAGTGGCTCTCAGCGTTGGATACTGACGCAAACATCTCCCTTTAACGTCTGTACGGAACACACTGGATGTAGCAACAGCTCGAACGGAGTGCCATAAGATTGCGTAGTGTTAAAAGACACAACTCTAAAGAGTAGTATGAACAGAGCGGTAGGAACATATTTTGAATTGGAGGTGCTGACAAATTTCGCAGAGTGAAGTTTTTAACAAAAGTCAACCACCGGACAAACTGTATCCATCACAATTTATTGAACTGTATATAGATTCAACTCCTTATTAACAGCGTATCCATGACAATAATTAGCCTGCCATAGGCTAATGATCCTGAACCACTGGAAAATAACAGACCATTATCGTTATTCAACCAAGTTAAATTTCTTTCATACCCATACTGTCAAGATGAAGACAAAATATCACTATTTATTAAAACAACGGTACTTTGTGGTGTCAAAACAGTACTGAGACTTTGTTAATGAAACTGGAACACAGGTAAGAGCAGCGAAAAAAAACAAGAAGGAAACCCCAAATCAAAGACTCGGCACGGGCAATAGGATATAGGATATAGGCACTTTTAAAGCTACGACAATGGTACAGAAATTGCTACAAAAACGGAGCCACGAAACACACAAGACATGAATGGCATAAAGATATTGGGCCTTATGTATCAAAAGTTCTTTTACAATTTACAAGTAATTATTTGGATGTCTACTTTTTACGTTTACTTGAGTCATATTATTTTGAAGTAACAGCACTTTTACTTGAGTACAATTTTTGGTTACTCTACCCCCCTCTGGCCAAAGGGTTAAAGGCTGAAGGAGACGTTTCGCATCAGTAACAAACGTCAAAGGCACTTGACCGATTGTCGTTTTTTGACGCTCTGGAAGTGAGAACAGTTTAGGTGTGTGTGACGGCAGCGACTGTTTGTTTCAAAACAACAATGGCGGACGTGATGGACAGATGGCTCATCCAATAACCTGCCAAGTTTTTTTTAAAGTACTTGCCCTTTCCTAAACGTTTTCCTGTGGGAATGTGTTGCGGCTACGGGCATGGTTTAGGTGTGTGTGACGGCTGCAACTGTTTGTTTTTTAAAACAACAATGGCGAACATGATAGACAGATGGCTCATCCAAAAAGTCACATCCAAAGTACCTGCCCTTTCCCAAACAGTTTCCAATGGTGCCTTCTCAGATCTTTCATCTGTCACATCAGGTAAACCTTTGAGCGGTACACCTTGACTACTTCTATCTGCAAAACGTGTCCTGTGTGTGCATTGGGCATCAACTGGTGCATGGCTCTGCAACATGGTTCCACTTAACATTCGCTGCAGTACACAGGATGGCCTAGCCCTGTTGCATAGTGCTGTTGTGCCCCTGCCCTGCCAATGTTTGGAGAGTCATATCATAACAGATGAACAAACTGTAAATACAGTAAAAAGTAAAGTAAAAATCTCAGCTGTGTTGCCAGATGTTCAGATAGGCTATCATCGTCACATGAGACCGAGATCTCTCCGATTGAAATTTCTTGCCAAAAGGTTACAAGTGCCAATAATATGTGATGTTGGTGAGTACAACTGTCTTTGGATGGAGCTGTTTAGGAAGTTGTGACTGCTTTGATTTAAAGTTATGAAAATTGCTGCGTTCATGTGAACACTAGAGTTTGAGGAAACATAATTAATCTACGGAATCTCAAATAGCCAGGATGGGAAGCTCTTTAGTGATGCAGCCCTACATTGTGGTTCAGTTTTAGAATAATTGTGTTTTTCAAGTAGAAATGAGCCTGATGCTGCTTTTAAGTGCAGTATTTTGCATCTTAAACCAAACTAGGACAAAAACAAAGCTTCGGAGATGCAGAGGTGACATTTGGCATTCACAGCAAATCTCCACAGAGTTCCTCTCAGAAATTCTATTCTTATCTTTGTTACCTTAGATATGTTTGTTTCCTCCCAGTTTCTTTCTGACTTGCTACTCTCTTTCTCGCTGGCAATCCTCGGAAGAATTGAACTCATGCAGAATTATTTGTCCATTTTACATTGTTCTTCTGTATATTAACCTTTGATTTTTTTCTAATTTCCGTATCTCATGAATTCCATTGTCATGTAGCGACAGGGATTAAGAATTAATCAGTTTAATGGTCCTATGCTATGCCTATATGATGAGGATAAATCCTAAAACAAAATTATGATTCCCTGACTTTGGCCAAATTAGGCCAACAATTTAAAAGAAGCCAAGTAAATAAATTCAATCAGGAGGGACTTTGTTGCAGTTATGTAAAAGTTTATTAGTAAGCTACATGTGAACAATATGAAATGTACCAAGTCTTTGAAGATTAGACTCCATTGTGTACAATATGTTTTCAAGGGTCAGGGAAACCCAGACATGTCACCTGATGGAGTCTCGATTCTGGTGGTGAGGTGAAGGAGCATGAAGACGGGAATAATGAAACCGACAGATCTAACAGCCAAAAGACAATCCAGGGTGCCCTGAGCGAAGATGACTGGAGGAAGAAGGGAAGGAGGGCTGCACTCTTCCTGAAATGACCAATGACAGCCGCAGAGGAGAGAACAGATTTAAAGCCCGGATGACCTGCTGTGATTGGCTTTTGAACACTTGGCCAATACTGATTGGTTTAACTGAAAGTAGTGCCTTGAAACAGCTAATCAGTTTAAAATATAAGTGATAAAGTTATTGAAGTCTCCCGTAATGAGTTTATGCTCAGCTTCATTTCATTCAGGAGAGACTTCGTTGCAGATGTGCAAAACTTTATTAGTAAGATACATGTGAACAAAAGGAAATGTACGACAATATGCAATGCACAAAGTCTTTGGAGGTTAGACTCCATCTTATAAAATGTGTTTTCAAGGGTTAAGGAAACCCAGACATATCCCCCAAAACTTGAAAAGAACTTAGTGATTGAAAGACAAGAAATGAACATCTATACCTTATGGACAGCAACAAATCTGTAAAGTGATACAAAAATAAATCTAATAATTAAAGCAGGTGGAGTAATAACAGTAAATAAATCTGGGCCAAAGTCAGGTGGCACAACAATTCTTGGCCAATGCAAATTAAATCCTGGCCAGAAGCCGGTGGCAAATTAAAATGAAAATTACTCTCGGCAATTCAGGCTGGAACAACAAAAATCCTCTGCCATATAGGCAGGTGGCAAGATAAGAAAAGGCTAAATTGATCACAACAAACACAGCAACCACCCGGTAGGGAATGTACTCAATGCCTTCATGCCTGATGTAACTCCGGCCACCTACAAGCAATATTATTAACCTACCCATATAAATATATAAACACCTATTTACTCTGTAATATGTACAATAATTATGGACAATAACATAACCCCACCACCAGTTATATGCATGCTTACCATATGCGTGAGGACGAATACCTGAGTATGCCGAGGATACTTATATCATCTAAATTGTTATTGGGACAACTTGATTTGTAGCAGTAGTAGCAGCCCAAATTCTAAATGAATGACCCGAATAATGCTGAGGAAAACTGAGCTTAGAGAACAAGCTTAAATACCATTTTCCCAAATTAAACCAGGGGAACTCTCAGGAGAATTAATGTTGAAGAAGCTAGTACGAGCATTAGCAATAAGTAGTCTCACATAAAGTAAGAAGCAGAAGAGCCTGTCAGCACAACAACATTTAGAATTTAGAGTTGTAAGCAGTATCATGTAAATTAAGGCCAAATGCATGAGTTAGGCCACTTACAACGTCTGTGATACTACACGTAGCAATGCTGCAATACGATGAGTTTCATAGAGCACGCTCCAATTACAGGTCTGTTTATCCATGCTGAAAGAAAAGGACAGGTTAAACATGCTGTAATGAGGGGGACGGGTTAAACCTGCTGGTATGATGCGGTCTAGTTGCCCACGTTGCAAAGACACTGGGATCGCTGCTGAGCCATTGCACATGATGATAAGTTTGGAACAAACATTATATAATAAGTAAATGATTAACCACTGCACTCTTCTTGAAATGACAACTGACAGCCACAGAGGAGAGAACAGCTGCGATTGGCTTGTGAACAAATGGTCGATACTGATTGGTTAAACTGAAAGTAGCGCCTTGAAACAGCCAATCAGTTCAGGTGGATGTGTGTGAAAATGCCATCATGTTCCCCAGTCCCAAACCCTGTTTGTGTTAAGGTGCCCATACCGTATTGACCCGAATTTTAGATGACTCTGCTTATAAGACGACCCCCCCCCAACCCTTTTTCAAGACTCATTTTTTTTAAATACTTTTTTAATATCAAATCTTGTGTTGTAATGTTGACATGATCTATGGCTGGGATGGTATGGATTTGTTCTAAGGCTGTGTTAAGATGGCATCTGGCGGCCAGGTGATTCACCTCAGGGTTGTGCAGCGGTGTGTCACTCTGGAGTGTCACCAAATGGCTTATTCGTGTGTTGTCCTGTTCTGTTCTTTAACTGCCAAATGTAGTACAAGTAGACTTTATATTTGGCCGTTGTTGTTTTCCGTCACATCGCACTAATTAATTGCATTCATTAATTAAGATAAATTAATGCAGTTCTCCTTACCAGTAAGACAACTACAAACATGAACTCTCACAAGTTTTTAATTTATTGACAAGGGATAAATAAGAGATAACAACTATTGCTTACATCATAGCCTATTAGTGTCGGTGATGTTACCCACCATCGCACGTTGCGGGCAGCAGTGAATTCTCCTCTTGCGAGCAGACTGACGCTGATTCACCTTCTCCATCTCAACAAAAAAATGCACAGAACAGCACAGTTCATAGATCCACAACCATTTCATCCAGTGTTTTGAAATGGAGCGCGCACAAATGACGTGCACTTGCTGGCCTGTTCCATTTACGTGTTCTCCAAAGCACCAGAGGAGCCTGACCAAGCCTCTGGAGGACCTGACCCGGAAGGACCAGTCCTAACCAAGAAGGATCCTTGACTTTTAGAAATGTTGTAAATCTATTGATCTGTGCTTGATTGGTCTTCCTTCATCCTTCAAGTACCCGGATCTCTGTCACAGTAACTTGAAATTGAATTTTGTGAGCTGAATTTGAATTGAGAGAACTGAATGTGAAGATATATAGAGAGTTGAATTTTCATTTATGATCATATTTTATTGGATTTCAGTTCCAAACAAATAAATTCAATTTCAAACTATACTATTCAGATTCAGTTTTCCAATGCGATGATTCCAATTAAACAATACAATTTCAAATTAGGTGATTGCAATTCAGTTTCTCAATGCAATTCTTCAATGCAGAAAAAGCCTCACATTTTAGAAACTGCAACCAATCCAAACTGTCAATCAACTCGGTGTTTAATCTGCCAATCATTTCAGTCAATCATTTTTAAATTTTCAATAAAACATCATATTTTATAAACTACATGTGTTTTGTGTGAAAACAAATAATGTGGAGATTAACTAGTAATTAAAGCTCTCAGATGAATGTAGTGGAGTAAAAAAAGTACAATATTTCTCTGTCAAAACAAGAAGTAGAAATTGGCATGAAAAGAAAAGACTCAAAGTACAAGTACCTCAACATGTGTTCTGAAGTACAGTGAATGTACTTAGTTACACTACACAACTGGACTTGTCCTCCTCTGAATGAATTGTATCAGCTTTGGAGATCCCCTCACTTTTCCTAGCCCCATCAGCAGGTCATCTTCTACATCAGATATATGCTTCACTTTTGTTTATGCCAAATACCTACCAG
Organism: Etheostoma spectabile; assembly: GCF_008692095.1. Classification (NCBI taxonomy): domain Eukaryota; kingdom Metazoa; phylum Chordata; class Actinopteri; order Perciformes; family Percidae; genus Etheostoma; species Etheostoma spectabile. The sequence goes on from NC_045734.1 coordinate 29,932,401, forward strand.
TGACATTCCCATCAGCCCCATCTGTACTTGTACTGTACTGTTTAGTGCTAATTAGCACACTAAACTAAGATGGTGAACATAGCCAATGTTAAGCCTATTAGCATAATTGGGAGCATGTTACCATGCAAGCATTTAGCTCAGCTATGCATGAGTAATGCCTTACAAGAGCAAAGTCTACCTGCAGACTTGGCAGTGTTGTTCAGATTCAATTAGTACTTTCTGCTGTGCACGTACAGTACCTGGGTTATTCCTTTGACAGGTTGATAAAAATCAACAACCACAGTGTTGGAAAAGTTGTGAGTAGTAACAGTCTGAGGAAGTTCTTCCTCCTGGCAAAACAATGGGTGGTAAAATCAAATGCCCATGACCCCATGGCCTTTCCTTAAAACCATCCTCTGGACAGACATACTCATAGCCCAATGCCTGGCAACGCTTTCGGAATAGCAAAGCAAAAAAAACACTCCTAGGGCAGGCAGGTTACAACTCAGATAGATTTAGATAGATTTACAGGGCTAACACAAACAAGAAATCCACAATTACACCCAACCATATGTCCAATAGTTACAATAGTGTACAGCTTGTATTTGATTCTTGTGCATCTTTTCCTAAGTACGCTCTCTTTCTCTCTCTTTCTATCTCTCTTTCTCTCTCCCTCTGCTTTCATAGGCCATTTTCATTTCGTGACTAGAATGGTGTTTGTAGCAGCTCTGCTTTATTATGTTGTAAACAGGTGTTTCCTACTGCAGAACCTTTGCACAGAAAGACCAGAGCAAGTAATATTGGGTGAGGTTTTGGGAAAATACACATCACCACACAAACACACACACACACACACCCACACACACAGAGACACCCACATACACCAAGGGGTGGACAAGCAAGGGTACTGTGCGTAGTGTGATAACTTCATCTCAGCGTGGGGGCGAGTTGCGGGAGAGTAAAGCGCCTGGGGTGAAAAGGATTATGGGTAGGGAGTGGGGCGCGGCGTCGAGACCGCACGCTGAGATAGAGGACGCTTGACCCAGACAGAGAGAGAGAGAGAAGCCCAAAGAATTGCACACACACACAGATACACCCAAAGATGCGTAGCTTTACTTGCTGGGTGACGCACAAATGCACACAAACACTCTCTGAAACACACACTCATGTCAGTACACACACACAAACGCACACACTCCCTCAAGCATATATTTCTGTCTCTCTGTCTTCCAGCTCCACAGTGATTCCATCACAGAGGGAGCAGAGACAACAGTACTAGGTGACAGATTTATCAGCTGTCCCTCTCTTTTCTTTGTCCATCCTCTCCTCTTCCTTTCATCTTTTCTCCATTCTGTTGTTCAGGCTGTTGTCTGACTGCATGGCATTCCATTTGGTTACCAGTAACAATTTTGTTTTGTTTGATTTGTCCATCTCGCACACAAACGCAGCGGCGGCATCACACTTGGTGCACTCTGACCTTTTGTCACAGAGAGATTTTACAAAGTGTGAAAGAAGAAGAAAAGGGCCAGAGTTGAAAAAGGAGGGAAAGAACAGCAATTAAAAGATAATTATCTACTGGAAAAGGGCCACAAGGACGAAGAGGGAGAATGAGTGGATTGCCTGCCGTGTAAATGTCAAACCCTTGCTACGACCTTCTGCTACTTTGTTGTAGTTCTGCTGCTATAGGGTGTCATTCTTATTCAGATTGATTGCTTACAGGCGAACTTGAATTGCAAAGCGTATAAATGTGTCCGTAATTTGCAAAAGCTTGCAAGTCTGTCTGATCCTTGACATATTTCCATAAAAAAAACTGTCAAATCCAGACAGTCAAATACCAAAGTTGCCCTTTTTATGCAAACAATCCAGTTACCTCTGGCCTGAAACCCAGGTCAAATCAAACCAGAGTTCCAGGATCCGACTTCCCAAAAACGTATTACAACCTTTCATTCTGAGTGGTCTTCTCAGGCAGCCCTTACATCCAGGCTGAGTATTTCCCCCAACAAGCTTTAACAATTCTAAATCTCAGCAAGCAATTTCTTACCTTCAGCCTGAACGGAACAGCTGTATTTGTAGCTTGTAGCAACACTGCAGAACCTAAAAAGCTGTTGGGTCGCAATAATCACAAAAATCTAAAGCACAAAAATCTGGGGGCTGAATAAAAGTACCCAACAAAATACTCTCTTCTTTGAGTAACACTTTGCCACAAAAAACAAACTACAGTGACCAACTGTTTTAGGATAGAAGGAGGAGAGAGAAGGGGAATAAGCAAAGGGCCGCAGGTCAGAGTCAAGGAGCAAACCTCTATTCATGTGCACCTGCCCTACCAACTGAGCTATCCCGGCCACATCACGGAAAATTTTAAAAAGTATCTATATGTTTATGACCCGTTTTGAAAGAAACTTGAGTGGGAACTAATGAGCATTAAGCATACTTTGTAGGGATGTATTGAGAGATGGACTAACACATTGGTCTGTTGGTTTTTTCATGAGATTTGTTGACAATAATCCTTTCAAAGTACTTGAATAAAGGATCAAAAATAAAGACAAGAGACAGTACTTTTTCCGTAAAAAATCAAAGCAGCTGACTGTAGGCTACATCATTTTGGTTGCTTATTGTTATAAGTAAAGTTGATATAGTGCAATGGATATGACATACGCCTTTGGTGAGGGACATCTGGGTTCAACCCATGTGTCCCTGAGCTAGACAATTAGACACCCCTATATGCTCTAGAGGGACGCAACCTCTGACATATATAGCAATTGTAAGTCGCTTTGGATAAAAGCGTCAGCTAAATGATATGTAATGTTTATTATAACTGGTCTGGCTAATGTTATAGCTTGTGTTTTTGTTCGTTAAATAATGTAATAGTTTGATTGAATCACAAAAACAAGTACATTACTAATAATAGTCAAGAAGTAATATTAATGATGGCGAAATGCAGCTGCTTCAATTTAAGGGGCCAGGTAGTGTGTCCATGCAGGCCCACTGTCACACTGTCATGGCTTATGTTATTACTGCCGGAAAACACAGAACTAAATATAAGTCAGTAAACCTTCCAACAAATTCCAACAGAGTTTTTTCTAAATATCCCTGCTTCAACAATCAATATATTGGAATTCACTTCCAAACTGATGAATTTAATTTTAAGTGATGCTATTCGTATTCATTTTTTTTGTGCAATTATTCAAGTTGAGCAATTGAAACATAAATAATTCAAATTCAGTTTCTAGAGACAATTTTCTGCCCATAGATTTAGTCTTTTTTTTCCTCCCTCATTTTCTCTTTTTGAGATGTGTAAATCAGATTTTAATGATATCGTCGATCACCAAAAACAAGCTGACAAAGACATAGGCTTTGCGTGTCTGAATACCCATAAAACCTCAATTCCATCTTGGTTGCCACAGTGTAAATAATGAAACGCAGTGTCAGGCATGACACCAAAGTCAAAGGGAAGTGTTACAGTGAATTGCTTGTCAACGAGTGCTTTCATTAGTGTATTGCAGGGAAAGTGGAATGATTTGTGAAAACTGCACTTCCTGTCATTTGTCTGAGGGCTTGAGAGCACTTTTGTAAAACAAAAGTGCCGGAATTGGTTGAAATTGCAAGTCGTCACAATATAGCTGCAAAGAACTCAACTTTGTCCCTGCGAAAAAACAAGACAACGGTGCTTTGTTTTTTGTAACATTCATTCATGCAATTCAACTTAATAATACACAGTAAATGCTCACAATGACACATGAAACCCCATAACATGAATATTAGTTATGTGACTGTTTGTCTTGCAGACTGGACTTTTTAAGTTTAGATTAGAGCAGTCATGACATAAATCAAGGCCCCATAAATGTCAGTGTTTAACTGAGGAGAAAATACTTATTTTTATTTTTATTTATTTTATTATACTTTATCAATCCCACAAGGGAAAACTACACTTTACACTCTGTTGTTATTACACACGGGCCTGAATTACACACACATGCTCAGAACCTATACATGTACTAATGGAGAAATGTCAGAGTGAGGGGGCTGCCCATGGAAAGGCGCCCCGAGCAGTTGGGGATTCGGTGCCTTGCTCAAGAGCACCTTGGCAGTGCCCAGGAGGTGAACTGGCACCTCTCCAGCAACATACTTGTACTCCCTTCAAAACCAATGTTAAACCATGACTCTTACCCCCCATTCTCCACCGGGTCCTTCACCATGCGCCATGACCCACAGGGAGCGTCTCAGAAGTGGAGCGTCTTGCTGCCTGACTCGCAGATTATGTTGCCTCTAATACTTCGCAGAAGAATCACATGTTTATTAAGATAGTATCTATATCTTCCACCTCAAGCACTCCAACCGTCTTTAATTCTGCCGTTGTCTTTATGAAAAGGATCTGTGATGTTGTATTATGTTTCTCCACCTCCAAGATGAATTTCTCGTCTCTAGTGGTGTTGTAGAGGAGACATGTAAAACATTGTTTTGCTGTTTAACTTCCTGCCCGGCTGTCTGAATTCCCCACGGCTCGCGTGAAAATAGACCGGGCGCGTATCTTTAGTGGAGAGGAGACCCGTTTCAAGCACGCTTCTGGGACGCACCGTGACGCGGCTGATGGAATATCAAGCATTGACTTGAAGGGCAGCGATTGCTTGCGGGAGTCGCAGTGCCTTCGGAACACAGCGCAGACGTGCCTGGTGGAAAATAGCGGTTACACCTCATGGACGCAGCTCTCTTTTAACCTTAACTCAGAATGGCGAGATATTCTCTCTTCTTCGCTGTTGGGAAAGATCATTCAAACATCAGTCAGATCAAGTGATGCAAACACTCAATCAATCCATACTCAGGCCTACTCAGTGTGACACCAACACTCTATTAACCACTAACTGTTGCACTCCTCACTTGATTTGGACACATCAGCAGGGTTGACCTCAAAAAATTTAACTTTTTTATAATTTTTTGGGGAGACTGAAATAAATATCTCTGAGACTGGCCTGACCAGTCGCCTACAGCCCAGTTCAGACTAAAAATTCATGATAAGACGAGTTGAAACTACTTGCAATGCGCCGGTCTGCAACATTCTGAAAGCTGCCAGTTTACACTGATGAGACAAGACGAGACGACTACTAGGCAGTCAGGAGCAGAGTATGAGAGTGTGCCCTGACAGTACCTAGGTAAGGACTACTAGCCAGTCAGAAGCAGAGTATGAGGGTGGGCCCTGACAGTACCTAGGTAAGGACTACTAGCCAGTCAGAAGCAGAGTAAGAGGGTGTACCCTGACAGTACCTAGGTAAGGACTACTAGCCAGTCAGAAGCAGAGTATGAGGGTGTACCCTGACAGTACCTAGGTAAGGACTACTAGCCAGTCAGAAGCAGAGTATGAGGGCCCTGACAGTACCTAGGTAAGGACTACTAGCCAGTCAGAAGCAGAGTATGAGGGCCCTGACAGTACCTAGGTAAGGACTACTAGCCAGTCAGAAGCAGAGTATAAGGGCCCTGACAGTACCTAGGTAAGGACTACTAGCCAGTCAGAAGCAGAGTATGAGGGGGTGCCCTGACAGTACCTAGGTAAGGACTACTAGCCAATCAGAAGCAGAGTATGAGGGCGTGCTACGCTAGCAGCTAGGTGAGCATTATAACGTGTGTTACAAAGTGACGCACGTCTCAGCTGGACTACAATAGAGCTGTTTGGAGCAGTTTGTGAACGGTGGTTTCTGTTGGACATGGTAAGTCCCTTTGGTGGGGGACGGTGGACTTTGGGCTTTTTCACTTTGTAAACCTATAACACGCACAAAATATGTATAACACAATAAAGGAAAGGGAAAAGCCAAAAAGCATAATATGAGCACATTAATGTCTGATGACACATTGTGGTCCTTTTTTGGATTTATTACAGTATATATATTACATATTGCACCTTTAAAAGTCACGTTGACTCACTTTAGTTTTGTAAAAAGTAAAAGATGTCAAATAATAACACTGGTCATGATCAACACGTATTGTTTTACTATGAATAAAGGCTTGATGGAACTATTGATTTATTTGCTTGGTTTATTTGCATGCATAAATAAAAAGCCCACAAAAAAATAAATAGTGATGATTGTGTGGCCCTTCTTTGTAGGTTAAGATTGTTATCCAAAATCAGTGTGTTTCCTGGAGCTGTCTTTGTCAAAGCACAAAAGCCTCTTTAACAGAATAAAGGAACACTGATTTGTATTGTTATCCAGATAAATCCTGAAGCCTAAGACGCTCTGCTGTCCGCATACATGCAGAAAACATGGTTAACGGTTCCACTCCAACCTCCTCCGAGCAGTTTGCTTTGGCACATCAGATGCCAATGGGTAGCTATGGAATTAGCAGTTAACTTTCTAGAATGTGTTACAATGGGCAGTGCATATCTGACCAATGCAGATTATCTGAGACTATTGTAGTCCAGTTTGCATACTGTGTGCTGTATGTGTATGATTGGCCATGTGTCTTTACCACAAACACTGCATGATTATCCAAGTCCTGCCAAGTTCATGGCATGTAAAGGTATGCAACGTGGGTGTAAGGTTTATCATAAGTGTGTCTTTCTTACCGGATATATGGAAAAGCAAGAGCAACCATGTATGTGTTGTGTGTATTTACAGACTACTTCTGTGATCAGGTAGGAAGTGGAGTAATTCTGATATATGACACATGGAAAGGAACGTTGAGATTGACAGGCTAGACCATATTGTGATGGCTGGCTCCTTGGGGTCCTTCAGAAAAGGCCATGTCTCCAACACACACGCTAACGTGATTTCCATAGCTATTGGACCAGTCATATTATTTGAGACACTTTTGGGAGCAATTCTTTGATTAAAAGAACAGTTTGAGTGAGAGAGAGAAAGAGAGAGAGAAAGAAAAGATAGCTTCTCTGTGTGTGATCACACTGAGAACAAGAGAGACGAACACAGATTTTGAGAAAAAAAGAAGCTTATCTGACCTTTTCCAGTCAATGCCAACTTTCAGACAGACTCCATAAGGCCTGCAAACCATAAACATAATAATAGACCTCCATTATCATGCTTATCCTCATCTATTTACATCAACTGTACTCAGTGGCATATGGAAGGGTGTGTCTACAAAAGAGAAACCAATGAGGGAGCTTGGATGGCTCAAATAATAATAGTGTTAAAGATGTGACTCATTTAGATGTCTATAATGTGAAGAAACCTTAATATATCTTTAAAGCTTGAGTGAGAAAGATTTACGAGAGGCAGAGATGGGGCAAGATATCGATTTTAATACAGATCAGCAGCGTATTCTGCAAGAGACAAAGGTTGTGTGTGAGATATAAAGATGTTGAAAGGGGTGGTTCAGAATTTTGGACATGATACCTCATTTCCAAGTTAGCCAGTGTGTGTGTTTTTTTTTTATCAGTGGAGACAGTTTTCAACACTTTACATCCATTCTTTCCAGTTGCAGAGTTCGCTGTTGCTAGGCTAGTCCAAGTCAACAGTATCTGCTAGCCTCTCATTAAAAACAGTCTTACCCACTCACACAGTACACCAAAGGCAAATAAATTATAACGCCAGACTCCATCCATCCATCCATCCATCTTCATCCGCTTATCCGGTATCGGGTCGCGGGGGCAGCAGCTCCAGTAGGGGACCCCAAACTTCCCTTTCCCGAGCCACATCAACCAGCTCCGACTGGGGGATCCCGAGGCGTTCCCAGGCCAGGTTGGAGATATAATCTCTCCACCTAGTCCTGGGTCTTCCCCGAGGCCTCCTCCCAGCTGGACGTACCTGGACCACCTCCCTAGGGAGGCGCCCAGGAGGCATCCTTACCAGATGCCCCAACCACCTCAACTGGCTCCTTTCGACGCGAAGGAGCAGCGGCTCTACTCCGAGCTCCTCTCGGATGACTGAGCTTTTCACCCTATCTCTAAGGGAGACGCCAGCCACCCTCCTGAGGAAACCCATTTCGGCCGCTTGTACCCTGGCCCACGCCAGACTGTCGATGTAAATGTCTGTTGATAGAATATTGTTAGAAATAAAGCTACCCTTGCATCTCAGTGATTGTGTTACATTTTGAGGGACTATTTTCTCAGCAGCGGCGGAAATTTACTTTTCTCCTGTTAGTCGTACTGCGCCAAAAAGTAAACAGAGAACTACACAACATTTGGGACACCTATATAGCTAGTAGTAGCCTTGTATGTTATTGAAGCATTGGATTGGAAATGAAGGACTAGGAAACCTGGTGATTCAGTGTGCATTAGAAATTGTAAAAATAAACCAAAAAGATGGGCACCACCCGTCTCTCGATGTTCTGTCATGATTCTCTACGGCACTCTTTCTCTTTCTGCCCTTTTGGCATCCATCTCTATTAGTTCTTTGTCTGTAACGATTGCGTGACCAGAGACATGACAAACCCTGGGGAACTACTGGGGATGTATTTGAAAGATGGAGACAACAATTTAATTTGTGTTTGCAACGTTCAGCCAGTTCAGCGGCCGTAGCCGACGAATGGTGAGTAATTTTGAGCCAACGAAGGGTGGCTGTAAACCAGGAAGAGAGGACTGTGAGATTGCACTGTTTTTTGTTTGTTGCTGCAATTATAAGCCGAGAAAGTGTGTCTGTTAGTCAGATAGAGAGGACATGGATTTGACGGTGTTTATATTCATAAGATTATTTTTTGGGGCATTTTAAGCCTTTAAATCAGGACAGATGAAGTCATGAAAGGGGAGAGGGGACGGCGATGTCATGATGTTTTAGCGGTTGTTGCAGCACTTTTAAGCAGAGATAGGGTGGCTGTCATTTGGGTACAGAGTTCTGCGTTAGCACAGGCTTTAATGACTGTCAACATAGCCTGCATCTACCGTTAGCTACTCCGCTGTGCTGAGGAGTAATGTACATAGACAGTTAAAGAAATGGAACAACAGAACCCGTCGCTCTGGACGGAGACCAGTGAAGGATAATAGAAGCACTTTTCCGGTGATAGCTGAGCGTTACTGCACAGCCTCCAACTGAGCTTGACGACGTAGATGTGACGCGAGCAACCTGTCTGAAAGTTGTAAGTCTTCTGGTAGCTGTGCAAGAGAAATGTCAATCATTCCCAATCAGCAGAGACGGAGAGCTTAGGTATATGTTAGGAGATAACATAGACACAGGCTAATTACCGCTAACTAAAATAATAGGTAACATTATTAATTAAACCTAAACAGCTAATGTAAGTCGAAACTGCCTGCAAGCTTATCCTGTACTGTTTGGTAATGTCCTCTACTATGCGACAATAAGGCTTTAGAAATAAACAGACAGACAAATAGAGTCTTTAAACGCTTCAGATGTAAAGTTATATGCTGTCAAAGTGACATCAAAATGAATGGCAGTCAATGGAATGCTAAACGACAGGTGATGGCTTGTTAGCATCAAAATGGCTCCATAGGGGCTACGCTTCGTGAAGGCTTTCTTACCCCCTTGGTAACACCTGGCTCTGTTGGACAAGCATCTAGGAACATTGTTGTGGATGCTGCGGTCTCAGCCTGGCAACCTCCGTGATCTTTGAGCAGGAGGGGGCGGGGGAGATGAATCCATCCAGTATTTAGAATTTGGACAGTGGTAACTATTTCAAACAAGCTAATAGTCAGTATTACACATTGCACCTTTAAGGGAACCTTAAGAGAAAGTCACCGCAGTGCTTTGAGTCAAGACAGAACAACAATTAACACAAACTCATTTTATTTGATTTTTTTACCAGGAAGTCCCATTGAAATCAAAAATGTATTCTACAGTCCAAGAAAGACCTGGCCAATGCTGCTGCCGTACAAATACAGGATTGATTTTAACATTTTGTATTTGTTTTTAAAGCCATTCATCGTCAGGCTCCACAGAACATTTCAGAACTCCTCAGTCCCTACTCCAATTCCAGTTCTCTTAGATCCTCGAATCAGTTGTTTTTAACTGTTCCTCGATCAAGGTTAGTGCGTAAGGGAGATCGTGCCTTTTCTGTAACAGCTCCAAAGCTTTGGAATAATCCCCCACTTTGTCTCAGATGTTCCCCCTCCATTGATAGTTTAACACATCTCAAGACATATGTGTTCTCGCTGGCCTTTGGTTGCTCTTAGAGGTTTTTAACATTTTAATAACACATTGTACTGTATTGTCATGCTTTTCTTGCTATTTTATTTGTATTTGTGTTATTTTATGACTCCTTTATTTGCTTGGACCTTAATTGTTATGCTGTGCACTTCAATTCTTTCAGTACTTTGGTCAACTTTTGTTGTTTTAAAAGTGCTATAAAGATAAACTTGACTTGAAAAAAACTTTACAATTATGCAAATGCTCTATATGGAAATAAAAATTAAATATAGGAGATACAAAGGACAGGATACAGTCACCACCAACATGAGCTGTTTTTTCACAATTTGGAAATTCTGCATCTAACAGAAATTGTTATTGATTAGTTGCAATAATGTAATATTTACAGTTTTGCATCTGTGAACCTCTTTAAAGTAATCCTTGCATGTTTGAAAGGGTGGATCAAGAAGAAATAAGAATTGCCTGCAACAGTACCGAATGCATGCTTTTAAGTGAAAGTTGAAACCTTTACGTCCAACAGAGGCACTCTGTGTACAGTACTGTAATTGGGCTTTTTGCAAAAGTGAATTATTTCTTCATATTATAAGAGGAGACCCAAAAAGTGGGTCATGGTCCCTGTTTTTGGTGGGTCCTACCATAACAAGAGAGCGTCCTAATGAGCTTGAGTCCATGGGAGAAGCCAAATTTATTCCATTTCTGTCCCAAGCTGAGAATGTTTAAAGAGCCGCCACAGTAGGGGATTTTCAAGCGGCCCCTCCTGTGATTCTTCAAATACTGCAACCGTCAAATGGCTTGGCTTGGGATTTAATATATCACACAGAGGATAGCCCTCTACACCACTCAAATATTCAAGGCAATTCTATCCTGTTCTCATCGTCCTCTTTGCTGTAGGCCTTTAATGATGGGTCAGGACCAAAAAATGGGTCATGGGATTTTTTGTATCGACTCCCCGCATAGCTGGTGTGTTTTCTTGACCCTATCACCCAGGGTGACAACCTACATTCTCTGTGTTGGTCTCAACATGACCAGAGTGTTGTACTGTGCTAACATGTTTTTGAAGGCCTACTGACATAAGATTAGATTAAATTGTGACCACATACACAGAAATCTAACATGTTATCCTCCAACAAAGTATGTTAACACAGGGAAATAAATGTTGTCGTTTTCAGCATGACTGTAACGTTTAAAGGTCTGACTGATCAGACATTTCTGCTGGGCTGTTTTGCTTTGCAAGCGTCTTTAATAAACCAAATCTATCATTAGGAAGAGCACCATTTCACCGTCAGACTGACCTCTGATTTAGCATCCGTCATCTTCCTTAGTCTGTGGCCCAACGAGTAAATTAGCTCTCCAAGCTAATGTTAGTGAAAGTGTGACTTACAAAAAGCAGCAAACATGTATTTAGATTGTAGAGAAACAGATGAGAGTATTTCATATTGTTCCTCATCCCCCTTTGCCATGCATGGATAATGTAGATGGTGTATGAATCCCTTAAAACATTGGCACTCAAAAACTTGATATGAGCATTCTGTCTGCAGTTTGGATTTGATTGGTAGAGATCAACCTAACAAGGACGCTTTTCATTCAGCAATGCATTCTCATGAACGGGTTCGTAGAATATTGTACAAAAAGTTATGGACACTAAAACACATGATATCATACGGAAACTATGAGACCGCTGGCTGGTCACGTGGCATTGGCTACAGAGCTCTGTGGCACCAAAGGTTAGTTGCTAGCTGTTTAATCCACTACAGAGCTTTGGGAGAGCTCCTCGTTACAGCAGCACTTAGGCAAGAAAAAGGGAGCGTTATGCAGGGACGAAAGTCTTGATTTGGATTAAAACAACCCCAAGGAACACACATTTCACACATTTCCAGGTGGTGAACTCCGCTCCCAAAGTCCTGTGTGCTTAACTCTTTAAACGTGTGGATCATGAGAACAGGCTGCATTCAGTAAGAAAGGCAGAAGTAGTGTGACAGTAGTTACGTGCCAAAAAAACACTAGGGAAGGAGGTCAGTGTAAAGTTGCTTTTCTTTCAGCTACGCCCAATATCTTTCCCCACACTTCACCAAGTAGTTTTGTGCCTAAACCTGACCACACCTATAACTGCACCAGTGGCAATCATAAAACATATGAATCTTTTTTGTAATTAGAGGGCCCTGACTAAACATGTTGTCCTGCAGATAGCTATAACCCTAATCTTTTCCTAATATTTACCACTTTTAGTGACTTACCTTAACCATACTTTAACTATTGTTTATTTGCCATAACCAAACTGTTCCACAGTTTAGTGGTATTTTTCGATACCAATGTACTGTCTTGCAATACTCTCATGGCAGCTCAGCCTACACCACAATACAGTAGGTTAGTTAAACTGCAATCTTTAACAATTTACAGAAAATGTAGATTCACTTTCAATTTTTAAATGATGAGACATAATGTAATGATATACTATACATAAATATACATATGTAAAAATGTTTTTGGGAGGCATTTTCGGCCTTTATATTGACAGGACAGCAGAAGACATAAAAGGGGAGAGAGAAACGGGGGGGGGGGGATTAATGGTTGTTGGAGTCGAACCATCTGAGCACCAAGAGATAATATAATTCTAATAATCAAGGCCTTCTGCAATTATTGAAAAATACAAATTGTATCCCTGTAAAAGAAGTATTTTGCTAATAGCATCGTTGACGGTTCAAGTTTATAATTTTCAATTCTGCTTTATCATGGCCTGTTTCAAGCACTTCACAGACAAAAAGCATATACTTTCTTCAAACTATCCACTTTATCCATCACACGACAAAATGAAATTATACATTTAACGCCGTAGATGGAAATGTATTTGTGCTGTACTGTAAACACAAAAAGCAAAAAAACACAAGAAAAGACGATGGCAGACAAACGCATTGCAACAGAATGACTCATTAGTAAGTCTGTCTAGACAGAACTGCTGACAGAAAGGTGATTCAGAAAATGTAAAGATCAAAGACAAAAGAAAGAAAAGATACGTAGACACACCGACTTGTTCTGCATTGAACCTTCGCAGAAAGACAAAACGCCCCAGTACAGCTGCACGATCACAAAGGTTTGAGCGTTAACGCACAACACTGCATTAGACGGTGTGCCAGAGAGCAACACATGCTGACACATTTTGACATGTTGTTGAGTGTGAGTGCAAAACACACAATAAAAGCTAGTGATTTGTGGGAAGCTGTGTTTATAACTCAGCCCCTTTTAGTCAGAGTCATCGCCATAATGCTGGGGCTTTCATTGTGCTGTCTCAGGGTATCTGGGAGTGTTTAGCACCTTCACAAAAGGCTCTGAGCTTTAATGTTAGGCAGATAATCTTATCCTCATGTTGGTCTTGTTGGAACTGGGACTGACAGCTGAGACAGATACCTACCATTACTACCTACCATTACCTACTATTTCATATACTGTACTGTATGTAGTTCTATCACTGAGCTTAGACCCCATATCCTAGAATGGAAGCCCTTTATTTTAAACAGAGAAAATTGAAAATCCTGGTTAAGCTAAACTTTTTGAAGTTGCTATTTTTGAGATCACTTCCTTCATTATTTCTAAAGGATTATGGATACTTTTGCACTCACACTGTAAGAAATACAACATCCTTTTCTCTGCTTGGAAGATCAGAATTATAAAGCAATAAAAGCAGTGAACAATACTAACTTAATTTGATTGATTTATCTTAAAGGTCCAACATGTAATATATAAAATAAAAAAATCGAAATATATAGATATGTATAAATCAAAAAATGACCCCAATGCGACTTTAAGGAAATGTGCTAATTTGAATTACATTCTTTTCTGACAAAAATGCTAATGCCAGTATTTTGTCCTTTTGTAATTTCCATTCCGTGACAGAATGTCTGTTTGTGTTTTGGCCTGTGTGTTTTCATCAATTGCCCAGTTTGAGAGATATACCTGTCATCATAGCGCCCTGCAGATGTAATGTTGTAAGCAGCAAACAAACGAACGGGATCAATGGAGTTAGATTCTACCCAACTTAAAAAACCTGCATGTTTCGAACAGTTGCGTGACCAGAGACGTAACAAACCCCGGGTAAACATTGGAGATGTTTTTGAAAGATGCAGACAGCTTAGAGAACCAAGAGGATGCTGAGTTGGCTAATGTCCTCCTGAAAAGAAGCATTAGCTTCAGGTTAATTTATCACGGCTACAAGTGACAACATCCTTGTTCTCACATTGAATTATACAGCTAGAGTAACTGAGTTGTGTACTTGTAAAAACACCTGAGACCCAGCCAGTAAGGTGATCCCGACTGGTCCCGGCTAACTGCTAACGTTACCAGAGGACCAGGCAAGCGGGCCACGGCTGTTTACAACGTGTAGCCTGCTCAGCGGCCGTAGCTGACAATGGTGAGTTTTTTAAAACCAAGAGAGGGGGGGGTGTAAATCAGCAAGAGAGGACCGTGAGTTTGCAGTGTGTTTAGTGATTGTTGCTTTAATTCTAAGCCAATAACGTGTGTTCAGTCAGGTGGAGAAGACGAGTGAAGTAATGTTATTTTTAGTGGTTCTTACCGTAATTCTAAGCCAAGGAATTGTGTCTGTCAGTCGGGTACAAAGCTCCGTGTGAACTATTATGACTATCGATATAGCCAGCATCTAACGTTGGCAACTCTCCTGTGCTGAGAAGTAACGTCTAAAATATCAATATATAAACATGAAATGAAATGAAATGAACTTGCTGGCTTCTTGAAATTGTTTCTTTTTTCAAAAGGGCCCCCTACAGCCCTGAACAAACTTATGTTAATAAATGCAATGTTAACTGTCTGTTCATGTAGTGTTGGACTTGTTTAGGGTAGGCGAGGCTTTAGCACACAGACAATATTTAGGCAAGAGCGTAATCCTAGAAGGTTTAGCTGTCTAAAAGTTGAGTAAGTGTGCAATGTTTTCCACACTGATTTTTGGATCATTATACTGTAGTTTACAGTCACATGATTGCCCATGTGTAGCAGGTCTTTCAATAAGCTTGCTCACTGCTGAAACATAAACATTGAAGACCATTGAAACAGTGGTTCCATCTACCGTAGGCATCTTAAATATTGCTCCTCTCAACCAAATTGAGCTTTGTTTTAACCTAGATGCTAAAACATCTCTTCACACTCCTATGTTTCTTTCTAAACAGACCGGAGAACAAAAGACCTCTTCCACGCACACCAAAGCTTTTTCCCAGGGAAAACAAGCCACACACCACTCGGGCCCTGAGGCCAAAAAAATTATGTAAATCAATAAGCCATCAATCTGAAGGGCGAAAAGGTGAACATGGACACAGAGGTCAAATAAAGTTGGCTTGAAGACATATGAAAGATTCCAAGTCACTTGTCAGTAGGTGGGAAAGTTTGTAAGCTAAAAAAGAGCATGAGAAACGATTTACACAAACCACAGTCAGTCTCACTGTGGCCTTCTATCTGGCCCGTATCTAAAGTCACAATATGCAGTCATACTTGCAACTTTTGGTCTCAATTTTGATTCATTTACTTTTTATTGAACCGAGTAAAAGTCTATTTTTCAAGGGGAGATCTGTCTGAAATGGCAGCACTGGACCATTGTTACAACAATTATGACAAACAACACATTTCTGTTCTTCTCCAGCCAGAAGGGGGAACTCATTTGCAATTGTATCTCTTTGTGCAGTAAATAATCTATTGCTTGCAATACATGGAGAAGAAAGTCTTCCGACAGCTCCAAAGCTTTCTTGTTTAGCGTTCCCATTGTGTGTTGTTATTAGCACACACAACATTCAAGACTCTGTTGGGTTTTTCTAGAAATATGACTGCAATATGTCTTATGACTGCAATCTTACTTACAGCTGCTAAGAAAATGATTGGATACCACCTCATGATGTGTCTACTCGTACATGGACCCTTTCCTTTTTGGATTTTGTGTGTATGGAACTACAGCTCGCCTAAATGGAGCACCAGAAAAAAAGGGCTGAATCCTTGAAAGCCATGATGTAGCCTTCTTACCTCTATTTGCGTATGTGTTTGGTCCCTCATCTTATGTCTGTCTGTTTGTGTGTCTGCTTATGTGCGTGTTTCTGTATGTATTATTTGTACATGCGGACATCACTCTTACTGTTGTGTTTTTATTGTGTTTCCTTCCTTCCTGTCTTTCCTCTCTGTGTTCTCTGTGTCCATTCTCATGTCTCAGCATATTGTTTGTAATTGTTTGTAATCTTTAAATAAAAACCTTTGGTCACAAAAAAAGAAATATGACTGCACAATCTGACAACCCCACTACGGTGACATGGATTTTCAGATTGTATGTGCAACTACTGGCCACACTTTTACACTACATTATAATAAGCTGAAAATTACCAAATTAATTTGATTATAAATCAAAAAAGTGACCTCACTTCTACTTCGAAGTGAAGTACTTAAACTATTATTATTCCAATTATACTGAATAACAGACCTTTACATCACCATTGAAAGTGAGTACTCTACAAAGCTTTGAAATGAACATGTTTTTAGTCAAATTGCATTTTAATTTCTGTAACTCTGAGTTTGTGTGACATTAGCCTACAATGCCACTATTTCACTAAAGATGACTTAAGAGATATTGATGCAACATTTGGAGCACAGTACAGATATTGTGATTTTTAAATTAATTCCATTTTAGATTTTCCAAGAATAATAGAGCATTATGTATTCACTGACATTAGTATTACAAAATATCCATGTCAATGACTTTAAAAGTGTGTTTTTTGTTGCTCCTGTTTGGGCAGAGATGGAGATGCATTCTGTTATAACCCAGTGTTGAATAGATATTGATGTAGTTGTGTGAAGAAGCAGTGTAACTGACATGATGAAAGAAACCAATGCACCTGACAACATAAAGCTGGTGATAGAGATAAAGAACTGCCTTTGAGAACAATAAGCTGTGTGTGTTTGTGCATATAGGTGTGTAGCACGTGTGTGCGTGCCTGCGTGTGTAATTGGCACACTCACGCGCATGCATGCACACACACGTGCTACACACCTATATGCACAAACACACACAGCTTATTGTTCTCAAAGGCAGATTTAGCGCAAATGGCTAAATCTTACCGTCTGTCATCCCCTTTTATTTGCCATGTAAAAGTGCCCAGTCAGCAGGGCTTAGTGTAGAGCCCCCAGCTTGGATAGTTTTCTCCCCAGACACAACACACTCTGCCCCGAAAGGCAAAACCTGACAGCTGGATATTGGCCATTTTTCATGTAAATGGTGTTCACTGACAACACCTTTTTTTCTTTAACACTGTTTGATTTTCTTGCCCTTCCATCCTTCCTCACAAAGCCACTGTCTAAATAGAAACAAGATTATTTTGATGTGTTTGCCCGGCTGTTTCATGCCTCTAATAGTTTAACTGGCTGTCATTTCTTTCTTTTGTCGAACTTTACATTTGCAATGCATAGTCCTCTTTGGCTCTGCTGGAAGCAAGACCTCAGGGCACAGCAAATGCAAAGGGCCATGTGAGCAAGCATATGTGCAAGCATTTGAAATTTAGTATAAATACCGTAATTTCTCAAACAAAGACCGGTAAATAATTAAAAGCCTCTGATAGTGGCCGGGGGCATTGTCAACACGGAAAAATAAAGGCCGGCCTCAAATTAAGGCCAGGGAAAAATTTGAGTGGGTAATCTCCTAAGTGCCTTTCATATAATATGTGCTCAAGTTTACCCTGATGTACATTTCTACCAATTTAATTTAACAGATTCAACAATATATTCAGACTTTTTTCCACACTTTGTTTTTCTGGGTTTTGTATGGTGATATTTTTTTGTTAGGCTAAATTTGTTGTCACATACAGCAAACATCTCCTCACTATCTGCTAGCTGCCTGTCCCCAGAACACACTGTAAAAAACATCTCCTTACTATCTGCTAGCTGCCTGTCCCCTGAAAACACTGTAAAAAACATCTCCTCACTATCTGCTAGCTGCCTGTCCCCTGAACACACTGTAAAAAACATCTCTTCACTATATGCTAGCTACCTGTCCCCAGAACACACTGTAAAAACATCTCCTCACTATCTCCTAGCTGCCTGTCCCCTGAACACACTGTAAAAAACATCTCCTCACTATCTGCTAGCTGCCTGTCCCCTAAACACTGTAAAAAACATCTCCTCACCATCTACTAGCTGCCTGTCCCCTGAACACACTGTAAAAAACATCTCCTTACTATCTGCTAGCTGCCTGTCCCCTGAACACACTGTAAAAACATCTCCTTACTATCTGCTAGCTGCCTGTCCCCTGAACACACTGTAAAAACATCTCCTCACTATCTGCTAGCTGCCTGTCCCCTGAAAACACTGTAAAAAACATCTCCTCACTATCTGCTAGCTGCCTGTCCCCTGAACACACTGTAAAAAACATCTCCTCACCATCTACTAGCTGCCTGTCCCCTGAACACACTGTAAAAAACATCTCCTCACTATCTATTAGCTGCCTGTCCCCTGAACACACTGTAAAAAAACATCTCCTCACTGTCTGCTAGATGCCTGTCCCCAGAACACACTGTAAAATATGTCTCACTATCTGCTAGCTACCTGTCCCCAGACCACACTGTAAAAAACACAGTCTCTGTATACAGCCCATCTACCCACACAGAAGCTTGAGTGAAGATATTGACCTCTTCTGAAGAGTTTATCATGTTTTTTTAATCCTCTGTGTCCTCCTTGGCTACTAACAACTGGATGGAGGAGGGATGGGGTTGCATGCATGATCACAGAAGGCATGTGTACCTGCACCCTACGCACGAAGGGGCAAGACAGCCAACTCTGCTCAGAGCGCAGAGCTGTTTTAGAATGGCGTATTTTCCGATGCTAAAATTACTGATTATTTACATGGAGTCTGGTGGGTTTAGAAAACGCAATTTCGCGGACGTTTATGTTTTAAGAAAGGATCTTAGTGTTTAACAGAAAGGTCGACATCATTAGAAATCCAACAATAATGTTGTCAGACACTTAGAATATTACTCTGAGTCACTCAGTGGCAAACAAGCACTTTTATGAACGTAAATACAAGCTGGACAATTATCCAATTAACTTACATTGTAACATGTTTCTCTGCTGCCAACTGCGGCGATCTCATTTAATACTGGATCAATGTCAAAGGAAAATATTTCCTCAATAGTTTGTATTGTATCCAAAACTCAATGAGCTGTTGCAGAAACAAACCTAAAGCAATGAAGCAAAAGCTGTCAGATAAATGTAGTTCAGTAAACATTACAACGTTCCCCTCTGAGGCGTAGAGGAGTACAGTATGAAGTAGCAGCAGGGGTGATTCTAGGATCGGACCTTTAGGGGGGGTCAGCCCCTAATAAGAACAGCTCTAGGTCTAGTGTCCCCATTTTAAGTTTTACAAAACTAAAAACATGATGTGTTTTGGAGGTATATACACTTCTGAGCTGAAAATGTCCCCAGATTTTGTCTGAGAAATCTGGTCACCTCAATGTAGACGTGCCGACAGTGTTGTTGTCTTTACTTAGAATTCCTCATGGGGGACACAGAAAGTACCAGCTACACCTTTGGCATGCTCAAAAAGACCCCAGGTATCAGTGTCTGGCCAAAACCAAACTGCAATAGCGGTCTTTAGGAAGTCTCAGACCCCCCCACGCCCATTCCCACCTGCAAAGTCTCCCAGTGGCAGGGAGTAACAAACCCCTTTCGGCCCTGTGATTGAAACATCCAGACTTGCAATGTATACAGACATGATATTGTGGTTTTAGCTGCTGCAAAGAAGTGTAGTACAACATGTAGCCTACTACACTGGGAACAATGCAGAGACGATTAGCAACGGCCCCTGTAGAAAGCGATGTTTCAATGTGCTCTGTCTGCAGTCTCATCCACTGCCGCTGTTTTACACAAACTACTCTGCAAATAGCAAACAGCTAAAACAAGCTATCAGTATGTAGTCTGTAGTCTGTAAACATTAGACTGTTTATCGTAGTTTGCAACAAATCTTAATGCGCCATAGTTAGACGCGCTTGGTTGGGACTCTGGGCGTCACTGTTTGACGCTCATCTTTAGATAGATAGATAGATAGATAGATAGATATTTATTGATCCCAAAAAATATGGGAAATTACAGTGTTACAGCAGCACACAAAATATACATACATACAATATACATGAAATAATAACAATAACAAAATATAAGAATAAAATATATCAACAAATATTTAAATATATACAAGATGGGAAAAAAACAAATGTGCAACTGTTTAAGTATAAGTATGCTAAAATGTAGATGAACCAATTGTGCCAGTTGCCCTTGTTGCAATATTGTGGTGTCTCAGAGTCTCATCTACCCCCCAGGGATGACGTGTTGAAGAGTTTTATTGTCTGAGGTAGGAATGATTTCCTGTAGCGGTCCGTGCGGCATTTAAACTGTCGGAGCCTCTTTGAGAAGCTGCTCCTCTGTTGGACCAATGGGGGGTGGAGAGGGTGGTCAGGGTTATCCATGATAGATAACAGTTTGTTCAGTGACCTCCTCTCCACCACAGCTTCAAACTTGTCCAGTTTGCAGCCGATCACGGAGCCAGCCTTCCTGATCAGTTTGTTCAGTCTGTTTGTGTCGCTGGCTCCGATGCTGCTGCCCCAGCAGATGGCGGAGGAGAACAGAGCGCTGGCCACAACAGACTGGTAGAACATCTCCAACATCCTGCTGCACACGTTGAAGGATCTCAGCTTCCTCAGGAAATAGAGTCTGCTCATCCCCTTCTTGTAAACAGCAGTGCTGTTGGTCTTCCAGGTATCTGTAATCCTCCTCCATATCCACGTCACTTCCCAATATGCAAAGGAGCAGCGGAGCCGTTCCCTTCCTCCTGAAGTCGATCACCATCTCTCTGGTCTTATCCACGTTCAGCAGCAGGTGATTCTTACCAGACCACTCCACAAAGTCACCCACCAGTGCCCTGTACTCCCCCTCCTGTCCATCCCTTATACACCCAACAACTGCAGAGTCATCAGAAAACTTCTGTAGGTGACGTAGGCCTACATTAAACTGACATGCGGGAAAGTTATGTTATGTTGTGTTATGAAAAGATGGTGAGTGGGGTGGAGTGACACTCTGGACAAGAACTGGGCACACATGTTGTTTGACCCATCCGCCACAACAACCAACCTCCTTAAGCAGATCTACTCTACCTATGTCTCGCTTAATACTACGTCATCTTACAGACACTGACCAAGCATCAGTATTTAACGAGTTGGGAGTGAGAACGGGTTGGCCTGCGTTCTTCATTCATTCTCACCTTATCTCAGGATTTTGATGTCAGGAATAAGATTTATTTTATTGACAATAGCTCAGTGATAATGGGCATTTCCAGAGCTTTCTCACTCTCAAATCAGCCTAATTAGCCTTAACGATTGTGGCGTACTTTCAAGATAACATCTCACACTGACCACAAACCATGCTCTTTGTGTGTGTGTGTGTGTGTGTGTGTGTGTGTGTGTGTGTGTGTGTGTGTGTGTGTGTGTGTGTGTGGTGTGTGTGTGTGTGTGTGTGTGTCAATGGGCCTCCAGGGTATTAATGCAGACAGACAACCTAACTTTCTTTTGACCATTTTTCTCTCTCCGTACTTCTCTTTTCATTCACTCTTTTTGATTGCTTACGTCCTGTTTTTCATGTTTACTCTCCCTTCTTCATTCTCTCTCTTTCTCCCCCCAGGGTTCTCTCCCTTTTGACCCATAGGAGGAATAAATCTGCATGATTTTCCTTCGGAAATGTCCCCAGATGTGGTGTGTCAGTGAGACAGATAGTGGTGTGTCAGTGGGTGTCTCAGTATTTGGACACGTGTGTGTGTGCATACATAAGTGCATGTGAGTGTTTGCTGAGTGTTTTAATAAACAGAATAAAGGTAATAATGTAAATGAGAAATATTTCATAAACATCAATATTATATTATCAAGGCTACAACCCGGTTTGCGATCTTTTTTTCACCTATCTTTTTATTGTTTCACAATACTTAATACGTGTCATACTACACAATACAAACGGAAAGAAATAAAGGAGAAAATAAGAAACAAATACTAAATTATGAAAGTATACTTTTACATTATTTTCTATTTTTATTTTGCTGTTTTCTGTCAAACATCCATCAACAAACAGTGAAATGTGGGAATGATTTTCCAGAATAAGAAGTTACCATTGGTTTGACTCTCATCTGACTGATGGTTGGTCCTTTTCATTGTACTAAGCAATTAGTTGTGGATTTATAATGTCATGAGCCTTTGTACAAGTAAATACAATTTTAACAATAATTGCTTTGATGTTGAAACTTTATCTATACATTTGTTTGATGGCTGAAAATATATCTGTAAAGTATGTTTGTATGTCTGTTCTGATTTGCATTCACCCTCTTGGGACCACGTCATCCATTTCAAACCATTTCAAATAAGTCCTCCATGTGATTCCAGACCCTTTTTAACCTATAGAATTACCATGTTTTTGTAAAAAAAAAAAAAGACAATTATGAATCCCAAAATCCAGTCGTGTAATCTGCTATTTCTCAGTGGCGCTGCTTCCTAGAAGCTGTCTGTGTTTTTAACCTGACAGCTAACGACTACTGCTTTCAAAGGGGGCTTCCGTGCTATCATAGCCTTCATCTTTCAGAAATTTAGTAATCTGGCCTGTAACTTAATTAACTTTGCAGAGACTTTGCACAATAACTCCACAGCAAAATATCCGCGATTCAACTGCTATTTAGTCATCCTTTTCTGTAAAAAAAACGGATTTGGCATTTTCAAAAGCCAAAAGCCTTCAACAGTGTTCTTTATGTGATGCATTTCTGTGAGATTTAATTTCCGTTTAGTCTTTTCTTTTCTCTATAGTCATTTAGCAATTTATACATTCATGTGACATCCCTGTAGCATGCATATCCTATACATTGTCAAAGTTGTCCTGAAAAAAAATATTGTTCTCCAATATATATTTAAAACCCTGTATCTGTAAAGCGTTTAACCCTTGTGTTGTCTTCCCGTCGCCCACGAAACATTATTATCACTTTTTCTGACATTTATGTCACTTTTTCAATGTTGTGGGTGCGTTTTTGGATGTTTTTTCCAAAGTTATTTGATATTTTTAATGTTGACATTTCCAGCACTTATTTCGAAAGTCCATTTTTTGTGACAAAAAAAACGAAAATGGGTTAAATTTGACCCAAGGACAACATGAGGGTTGAGTTATCATTTATTTTGCTGTTTTGGGCAGAATATCTTCTATTCTATTGGGCTCACATGCTGTTATTTCTTTTGTTTTAGTCGTGCAACAGAAAACTCAGACTGGACAGATAGTCTAGCTGGTTGTCTGGATTTACCCTGCAGAGACCTGAGGACCAGGTAACCATAGTCCTCAGAAATCAGCCGGAGGTTAGAACGCCAACACATAGAAAGAGGAACGTAACGGACATCTGGCTGAAATGAGAGTCATTGGATGGAATTTCCAGCGGCACATGATCAATCCCAGTAAATGAAACGTTGAAATAGACTAATAGTCAAGTAAAGCAGTGGGTATAACATTTCCCCGGCCAGACATATTTTCCAATTTTTGGAAGGTCTAATTTGGTGTTTGTCCAGGTGTGTCTCATTCAGTTTTTTGATAAAAGCTTACATAGCAATCCCACATTATGTCTTTCAAACCCAGCCTTTATATTTCCACTTCCCAGTCAAGTATCAGCTTAACAGTAAATACACATTTTTGGTGTTTGTTGGTATTAATTACCTCTAAATACATATCTTTAACCACAGCAGACAGATGATTTTCATGTATCCACCAATACCTAAGACATACACCTGAGCTGAAATCAATGGAGGGCGTCCAATATAAATAGCTGTATATGTGGCATGGCTCACAGTACTTTACACATAATCAATATTGCTAAGGCAATTTTCAGAACTGTGAACATCAAAAGACGCACTTTAGAATACAAACTGGTTGACCGACCGCATCTTGGCCAAGGCTCTCTGCTCGTTCATACAGGAAAGGAATAGCCATGAATGAATGAATGAATCCTTTAGTGATGTGCTCATTAGGTGAATGTACTGTATAGAACATGTTATTGTCCCAATGTGCAGAAAATCCTCCAATAGAAAGACCTAGGGTCCTAGGGTCTTTCTGTTGCATCAGGGTCAAAATGAACAGAATATAAAGGATTAAACATCCTATGTGTGGTATAAAAAAGAAAGAAAGAAAGAAAAAAAACAGAAAGAGAAAGAAAGAAAGAAAGAAAGAGAAAGAAAACCGCAATGACCTGTTTCTGGAAGAAGGCAACACACACACATACTCCGCTAAGTAAACACAGTTAGACCCCCTTAAGGCAAGTCCAGTCAAGTTCATCTGGCACTTAACACGTAACCATTAGTAAACTGATCTGTGAATGGGAATTTGTGCATTATGTGTATATGTACATAGGTGCATGGGAAACTGCTCTGACACAGGGACTTCCCCAAGTGGTTTCAAACATATTTTTATAGCTGTATGTGTGTCCACTTTCCCATGTGTGGAACATTCCTCTGAGCCACCTAACCACTTGAACCTAATAGTGTGTGTGTGTGTGTGTGTGTGTGTGTGTGTGTGTGTGTGTGTGTATCTTCATTATACACACAGACATGTAGAAGATTACAAGATTGAGTTTCAACCTAAAAGTACAAGACGGTCCATCTATCTATTTTCCTGTGTTTTGACACGTCATGTAAACGGTTCTTCCTTTAAAAGAGACTCTTGAGAACACAGATGTTGATGAACCCACACATTGCATTACAGCGTGCACCAGTGGGCTATGAGGCTCAGGTTAGGCACTTAGTGGTTAGGGAGAGAGGACCATATTTGACAAAAGATGTGTGAGGACCGTCTGAGTCAATTTCCTGAATTTAGTCTGTAAGCACACATACGTTTTCTTCAATTTCCTCTTCCCCAGGCACTTCATGCACAAACTTTCTGTATTAAGTCAACTTAAAAAAAGAAGACGTTTTAACATAGATGTACTGTATACTGACATTTAGTGAGTACAGCTGCAGTGTTTTGACATTATATTATATGTCTCATCCAGTATTCATACTTATGAACCCATATGTTGAAATGTCAAAACGTAGCAGATACAAATACCCAATGAAGATGTGATGTTGAAATGTCATAGCAGTTCTCTATTGTATCAAGATCTCTCCACTGTTACAAATTCCAAATGTACCGGGGATCCCCGTACATTTGGAATATGTACCATTTGGAATATGGAATATGGAATATTTAATGGTGGAGAGATAGTCTCTTCACTCAGAGAACCAAGGTTACGTAACCTAGCCATGCAAATGCCCGATGAAGACGTAATGTCACACTTTTTTCAACATTTGAAATTTTCAATGCATTGTTTTTTTGTTTTGTTTTTACTAACACCACCTTACTACCACTAGTTTTACACTTTGGAATCCATGGTCAATAACCCTCTTTTGCATTGAATTATACATAAAATTTGACGTAATATAGGATAAATTATTAATTATTTTGACTAATAGTTAAGATCAGAGGAGCGTATGTTGAGTGGATGAGTTTGGTCAGGATACTGATTTGAAAGCATTTCAATTTTCACCTGAAATTCAATGAAAGTCATCAACTGTATTTGCAAAGAGCGACGTATGGAAGCCAATCAATTTTTTGTGGTAATTTGGTTACAAAGAAACCCATGTTTCTGATATAGACATGTTTAAAAGGGGTCAAATTTGACCCAAGGACAACAGGAGGGTTAAAGTGGGCCGGAACGATCCGGAACGATGACGGCAACTTTGATTAATAAGTAAACACATCTAATAAGCAGTTTCATACATCGGCCCCCTTCGTTTAAAATAACGCCAAATATCCATTCCAGTGTTGCCCTTTTTCACTCTCAGCAGCCATCCCATTCTTGTAAAATACAGACGTTTGGACAACGGCTGTCAGCGTCAGAAACAACGACAAAATCACACAAAATCGTGTGTAGAACACACCGGGGTGAGCAGCAGCTACAGAGGGTTTGAAGATGACGTAGCATTAAGAGCAAACAACCCAGGACTTTCTCCCAGACCACGGGGGATTGTGTCCCACATGTCACCTTTTCTAAACCCAACTGTCCCCTTCCTCTTTTTCTAAGCACAACCGTCCGTTCTTGTCCAGCGTGTCATGAAAACGTAAACCCAACCACGACCTATTCCTTAACCTAACTGCGTCAAAAGTGACACCAATTCAATCAGGAGAGACATGTTTGCAGACATGCAGATAAGATTTATCGTACAGCTCAAATAAAATCTACAGTCTTTGGCAATTAGACTCCATCGCTATACAAATCTTTTGTATATCTATATATAGGGGTAGAGAACCATCAGACCCCCCAATGGAATCTAGACACCGGTGGTGGCGACGAAAGACCCCGAGGACCAGACCGAAGGTGGCTCTGGACAGGTTAGCTGGAGTAGATGACTGGAGGTGGAAGGGGGATGGAGGGTTGCGCTCTTTGCCTGCAACGACAGCTGATAGCAAAGGGAGAAACTGGTTTTTTAAAGCAGGATTTTGACTCTGTGATTGGTCCTTTCTATTGTGTAACAATTCAGATTGCTTTAGCAGGAAAGTGAACAGCAGCTGATTCGAGTTAGGTGGAGCATTGATTAAGAGTGAGGTCGTCCTTAAGTATTTACACTGAGATACATTTCAATCAGGAGAGAGTAGTTGCAGATATGTGACAGTTATACACAGCATGATGAAATATACATGTATTTGGATAACAGCTGAATTTATTTAGGAGTGCATCAATTTATAGTTAGGTCTTCCTGGAAGAATTTACGCCGAGTTAAATTAGTCCCGACCAAGCGTATTTAGATATGACACTCTGACTTTTAGCGTCAATAACAACGCCAAAGCCACCTGACCAAGCATCCATGTTTTACGCGATGGGAGTGAGAATGTGTTGCGCACCACAATGAGTCCATGAGCAAGGCAAACTGTCTGTGGTGAGTTCACATGTCTGTATTAATAGCAGGACAGTTGGGGCCACTATCTAAGTCAGTTGGACAGGTGAAGATCCCGCTGTTGGTTACGTATCGGTTCCAAACAGGCTTGTTAGCGTGCTGCAGATGCGCTGTTTTCAGCTGAGCTGGACCAGAGAGTATTCAGTTAAAACAGATCGCTGAGGTTGTTCTGCCCTCATTTTTCTCCACGAAGTTAACTGGAAGTGAATGCAGCCCCGGTGTGCTTTATGTGGACTGGCTGCGTCAGACTCTCTTTTAAAAATGTGGTTACTTAGGAGGCAATTTGGCCTTGCATGCTCTGTTTCATTTTGCATGCAGTTATCACACCAGTCATAATTTAGCTTTAATGAAAACTCAACTCCTGGCTGTTTTGAAAAAAATATCAAACAGCAAGTGAACTATAGCTGTATAGCTGTTTTTTGCACTTCTTTATTGAGAGTACAGATAAACAAACAAAACAATGCACATTCACAAATTCACTTAAAAATAGAGCTTTTGCCAATAAAACACCAAACCCTAGGAGCATAAACGTAAATAAAAAATAAAATAAAGAAAAAGACTGTTTCAAAGAAACTTTATTTTTTGGATTCTTGTCAGTTTGTATGATGAATAAATGTCCCCCCTCCGATTTTAGGGTTCCCCCACCAGCCAGATCCCACTTATACCAGTAAATGTCATTATGTTATAGCAGATACAAATACCCGATGAAGACGTGATGTGGAAACATGGTAGCAGATACAAATACCATCAACGGGAGACAGAGCAAGAGAGAGAGAGAGAGAGAGATGGAAAGAAGACAGAACAACACAGCTACAGTGGGGTGACATTGGCTTGTTCCAACCCTGTGTGTGTGTGGTGTGGTGTGTGTGTGTGTGTGTGTGTTGTGTGTGTGTGTGTGTGTTGTGTGTGTGTGTGTGTGTGTGTGTGTGTGTGTCACCAAAACTTACTGTTGCATTAGATGTGCCATAAATTACCAACACAATGACAAAGCTGGGCATATGTGTGTGTGTGTGTGTGTGTGTGTGTGTGTGTGTGTGTGTGTGTGTGTGTGTGTGTGAGTGACAGAGTAAGATTGATGCCCATTGTTCGGTGGACATTGACAATGAATGTACATAGAGTATAACACCTAGCTAAAACTACATTTAAAAAAAAAAATACACACATAAACCACACACACGCACACACGCACAGACACTGACAGAGACACAGAGAGAGGTTTCGCTTGAATACACACCTGTCCTTTGCTCTATGGTACACAGCACACATACTGACCACAGACCACGCTCTCGGTGCGTGTGTGTGTGTGCGTGTGTGTGTGTTTTCTCGTTTAACTACATTCGTGGGGTCCAAATCTGAGAAAACAATACACTTGTGGGGTCCAGACAACTTTGTGGGGCCAAAATGCTGGGCCCCCACAAAGGGCTGTTTAAGGGTTAAGACTTGATTTTAGGATTAGGGTTAGAATTGGGTTAGGGTTAGGGTGAAAGTAAGGGTTAAGGTTAGGCATTTAGTTGTGATGGTTAAGGTTAGGGGATAAGGAAGGGGATGCATTATGTCAATGACCGGTCCCTACAAAGATACTGTGTGTGTGTGTGTGTGTGTGTGTGCCAAAGGGCCCCCAGGGTATTCATGTACACGGACAGCTCCTCACAGGCCCAAAGCCAACAGCCTAACTCTCTTTCTGACCATTTTTCTCTCTCCGTACTTCCCTTTTCATTCACTCTTTTTGGTTGCTTACTTCCTATTTTTCATGTTTACTCTCCCTTCTTCATTCTCTCTCTTTCTCCCCCCAGGGTTCTCTCCCTTTTGACCCATAGGAGGAATAAATCTGCATGATTTTCCTTCGGAAATGTCCCCAGATGTGGTGTGTCAGTGAGACAGATAGTGGTGTGTCAGTGGGTGTCTCAGTATTTGGACACGTGTGTGTGTGCATACATAAGTGCATGTGAGTGTTTGCTGAGTGTTTTAATAAACAGAATAAAGGTAATAATGCAACATATACACATATCTTTCATTGTCAGTATTTCAAAACAGCCAACGAAATACATACGGCAAAGGTACTACTACTGTACACTATACGTAAGGAAAGAAAGAACGAGAAAATGAGAAACAAATAAGAAATTATAATTTTTTTATTTTACTGTTTTATTTTACTGTTTTCTGTCAAACATCCATCAACAAATGTGAAATTTGGGAATGATTTTCCAGAATAGGAAGCCATTGGTTTGACTCTCATCTGACTGATGGTTGGTCCTTTTCATTGTACTAAGCAATTGGTTGTGGATCCATTAAATCATGAGCCTTATAAATAATCCCATTGATGTTTAAACTACTGTATATCTGTACTTTTGTTTCATGGATGTAGTTGCATGTGCACACAGTGTTTCTGATATATTTCTTACCCCGGTATCTGTAAAGCATTTGAGTTTTCTTTAGTTTTTTTTTTCTATTTTGTGCAGAACTTCTTCTATTTTTCTGTGGACAAACACAACAGTTGGTAATGGCCAGGGGCTATTAATAGTAAGTGAAATATCTGTATGTCTTCAAACCAGTTGAGGTTTGAATTGGGCATTTGCAGAGAAATTGCATAAGCTGTCGGTCTCAGGCAGAGTCTGAACGCCTCAGGCCTAAATGTCCAGGCATGTGCAGGGCTCTATAGGGGCCTGTGATGTACTAACCCGTCCTCACTCCTTACTCGTCAAATACTGATGCTTGGTCAGTGTCTCTCAGCGTCAGCTACCGACGCAGAAATCTCCAATCTGTATGGAAAACACCCATGGATGTAAGATGAAGCAGTATTAAGAGCAACAACAGTAGGGAGTAGTACGAAAGAGTCATAAGGAGCCAGGTTGGGGTGGTGGAAGGGGCCAACAACACAGGACTTACACCCAGTAGACCAGGGCTTGTGTCTTGTTTTAGTGAGTCTTTATGCAATGCTTTACATTACTATCTCTGTAATCCCATTACAGTTACTTATCAAAGAATTTTTAATTTAATCTGTTTATTGATCCCAATAACCCATAATTGACCCATTGGGGAAATTACAATTTACACTCTGTGTCCACACTTTGTCAGTTATCACACACACACACACAAACGGAGAGATGTCAGAGTGAGTGGGCTGCCAGCCGAACCAACCTGAGTGGTTGGGGGGGTACGGTGCCTTGCTCAAGAGCACCTGGCAGCTCTCTCCAGCCCCCAATTCACACTTTTTGGTCCACACGGGGACTTGAACCGGTGCGCCTTCAGTTCCCAACCCAACTCCCTACGGACTGAGCTACTGCCACCCCCAAATGGTTGCGTTACTGGTTCTTCAACTCTCTGTACAAGGTGAGGACAGACTAACAAATGTGATTGTGCAACCCCACAACACTGGTGTGAATAAAAAAATAAGATCAGGAGTCACCAAACAAGAAGTGCGTCTGACTGAGACTCTAAAGGAGACTTTTTGCGTCATAAACCATTTGGCTTTTTGGCACTCTGGAAGTGAGAATGTGTTGGATGTATACAGTGCATCAAGCTTGTGGGAGACACTGCTGTCAGGCAGTTTGTAGGTCACTAATAATCCCATGAGGATGTTATCTAAGCCAATTAGTGAGTAGGCTGAAGCCAAAAAAGTCATTATAATACTGTATGTATAGAGTAGGATTTACAGTATGTGAAGTACTCCTGTGTTACTTGTATGATTGACATGTATATTGTGAATACCCTGATCTATCAAAGTGTTAGCACTTCATGAGCAAACACATATGACATCAGGTATTTGCCTCTACAGCTTTTTATTCTTTTCTGCTATTTTTCTTTGATTCTTTAATATTTAAAATTAGAGAAAATCATATCTTTTACTGATTGTGAAGCGCTCTTTTTTTAATGCCCTGTTTTTTTTTTTTGGGCTAGAAAATAATGACGTGACTTAATGTCAAACGTGTGACCATTAGTAATGAGAATACATGAAGGCTGAATTCCTTTTAGCTGGGCCAGCCCCAGGGCCAGAGTGTTGTGCATACAGGCCCACCTGCAAATCTAAATGGAATGGAGTCATCCTTTATGTTAGCAGTCACATGTATGCTTCTCCTGCAATGATATTTAAAAAAATTAGTTGCTGTGGAAATGGTCTGTGTAACAAGTAGGACATCTTTGGATGTATCTTTGTACAGAGAGATCATGTTTGAAGTTAAAAATGTCATTGATTGGATTGTAAACTGCAGCATAGGAACAGAAAAAAGTAGTAGTCCCATAAGCAACCAATTTAAACATCTTAATCAGAGTACTGCCTTAGTCTGACAGCTGTGGGGGTCAGAGAAAGAGAAAATCCCAATACAAAAAATGTAAATGTCAATTAATGGCATTTATATAGCGCTTTTTGATTCTTATCGACTACTCAAAGTGCTTTACACACTACAGGCACCATTCAAACACACACACACACACATTCACACAAGGTACCAGCTGCTCATCAGATAAACACCCACACACCGATGGCGCAGCGTTGGGAGCAATTAAGGGGTTCAGTGTCTTGCCCAAGGACACTTCTACATACAGACTGCAGGGCCAGGGATTGAACCACCAACATTCCAATTGGTAGACAACAACTCTACCACCTGAGACACAGCCGCCACTAAAATGTAATCAATGTTAAGAAACTTGACTTCAATATAAAATATAAATAGTATTGAGTATGTGTACATATTTCTTTGATTTGTTTTGCTGGCGTACGGTACATTTAATTAAACCTAGATTTGATTAAATAAATGCTGAAATACTTAGCGCTGAATTGTGAGCAGAGGGAGACCAGTGCATTTTGAAATGGCATTGAAATCTTGAGTCTTGACTCTTTCTATCTGGCAGAGCATTCAGATCTCCTTTAAACCAGAACAGCCCTCTAAACGAGGAAATTAGATGCTGTAAAATAAATAAATTGGCACAGATTAAACACATAATAAATGTACATGATGAAAACGTGATTGATAGCTAGATAGATAGATAGATAGATAGACACACACAGTCACATTAATACATGCAAGTGAATGCATGTTTATGACATGTACTTCTCTGTATGTATTTGTGTGTGTGTGTGTGTGTGTGTGTGTGTGTGTACTTCATGTATTTGGTCAAATTCAAAATCCACACACTGGGTTTCCTGCTGTGTAACATAGTAACTGGCGTTGCCTGGTGTGAGTGAGCTTAAACAACACAACACACTGTCACATGCATAGGTATCCACACACATACACCAGTGGTGGAAAAAGTATAATGAATTGTCTTTCAGAAGTTGGTTTGACCCAGTCTTGCATTGCCATACCCTAGTCTACTTAACATTCTACAATGGTAGAAAAACGTGCTCTGTTTTATTGGCATTTCTTTGAACCAATCACAAACGTCTTTGGCGGAGCTAGGGGCTGGACAGAGCCACGGTGCCTCTGCTAAATAGCCTCGGGAAGGAACATGTTTTGGTGAAACGTGTACGTTCAAAGGCTGTTTTAGTCGTGCAACAGAAAACTCTGATTGGACAGATAGTCTAGCTAGCTGTCTGGATTTACCCTGCAGAGATCTGAGGACCAGGTAACCATAGTCCTCAGATTGGACAGATAGTCTAGCTAGCTGTCTGGATTTACCCTGCAGAGATCTGAGGACCAGGTAACCATAGTCCTCAGATTGGACATAGTCTAGCTAGCTGTCTGGATTTACCCTGCAGAGATCTGAGGAGCAGGTAACCATAGTCCTCAGATTGGACAGATAGTCTAGCTAGCTGTCTGGATTTACCCTGCAGAGATCTGAGGAGCAGGTAACCATAGTACTCGCAAAGAAAGTTTGAGGTAACAGATATCCGGCCATAAAGAGTGACATCCAGCGGAATTTCCAGTGGGAACGGACCAATCCCGGAAGTGGAACGTTATGGATATAGACTAGACTTGTTGAAGTCCAGTGCAAGAGGCGAGATGACCATAGATAAAACAAAGGACCACAGCCAGATTTTAACTTCCAGATCAAGAAACTCCAGTTTGACAATGCCCTAGGTCGTATACAGCCAGATTACATCTCAAAAATCAGTTTTTACGATGAAATTCAAGTCTTGAAAACAACCACTGAAAATAAATTGAGCCAATTGATTAGATTAGCCATACTGGACACCTCTCAAAAATACAAATTCCATGAACAATT
Organism: Etheostoma spectabile; assembly: GCF_008692095.1. Classification (NCBI taxonomy): domain Eukaryota; kingdom Metazoa; phylum Chordata; class Actinopteri; order Perciformes; family Percidae; genus Etheostoma; species Etheostoma spectabile. The sequence continues at coordinate 29,965,600 of NC_045734.1, forward strand.
AAATCCAGGTGTGATAGATTAAATTATGTTTTATTATAAATTAAACTACCTGACGATACGTTGACCTATAAATCCATCTGAAATATTTAACAGATTAAACAGTGAGCGAACTGGTTTGATCCAGGAGTTCTACTACAAGGTCTGAATACTTCCATCATTGTGCTCCACCACACGCTCGCCAGCACACATTACACTACCACTCCTACCAAGATAATATGTAAACGGGGATTGCTTTTAAACCCCTGCGTTGGCCATTTTGACAACATAGCACTGTGAAAACACCACACTGTGACACAGACAGGTGCTGAGATATGGTACACATGGAGTCAAACAACAGATGAATCCAACATTTTTATTTATTTTTTAGATTTTTTGGGGGCATTTTACTTAAATAGGACAGATGTAGACATGAATAGGGGAGAGAGAGGGGGAATGACATGCCGCAAAGTAAACCTCTATATACATAGAGTGGTGTGAAAAAGTGTTTGCCCCCTTCCTCATTTCCTGTTCCTTTGCATGTTTGTCACAGTTAAGTGTGTCGGAACATCAAACCAATTTAAACAATAGTCAAGGACAACACAAGTAAACACATAATGCAATTTGTAAATGAAGGTGTTTATTATTAAAAGGTGAAAAAAAATCCAAACCATCATGGCCATGTGTGAAAAAGTGATTGCCCCCTAAACCTAATAACTGGTTGGGCCACCCTTAGCAGCAACAACTGCAACCAAGCGTTTGCAATAACGTGCAATGAGGCTTTTACAGCGTCCTGGAGGAATTTTGGCCCCTCATCTTTGCAGAATTGTCCTAATTAAGTTACATTAGAGGGTTTTCGAGCATGAACGGCCTTTTAAGGTCATACCACAACATCTCAATAGGATTCAGGTCAGGTCTTTGGCTAGGCCACTCCAAAGTCTTCATTTGTTTTACTTCAGCCATTCGGTGGTGGACTTGCTGGCGTGTTTAGGATCATTGTCCTGCTGCAGAACCCAAGTTCGTTCAGCTTGAGTACACGAAACAGATGGTCGGACATTCTCTTTCAGGATCTCTTGGTAGACAGCAGAATTCATAGTTCCTTTTATCACGGCAAGTCTTCCAGGTCCTGAAGCAGCAAAACAGCCCCAGACCATCACACTACCACCACCATATTTTACTGTTGGTATAATGTTCTTTTTATGAAATGCAGTGTTCCTTCTACGCCAGATATACTTGGACACACACCTTCCAAAGAGTTCCACTTTTGTCTCATTGGTCCACAGAATGTTGTCCCAAAAGTCTTGGAGATCGTCAAGATGTGTTGTGGAGAAATTGAGACGAGCATTGATGTTCTTTTTGCTCAGCAGAGGTTTTCTCCTTGGAACTCTGCCATGCAGGCCATTTTTGCCCAGTCTTTTCCTGATGGTGGAGGCATGAACGCTGACCTTAACTGACGCAAGTGAGGCCTGCAGTTCTTTGGACGTTGTTGTGGGGTCTTTTGTGACCTCTTGGATGAGTCGTCGCTGCGCTCTTGGGGTAATTTTGGGCGGCCGGCCACTCCTGGGAAGGTTCACCACTGTTCCATGTCTTCACCATTTGTGGATAATGGCTCTCACTCTGGTTCGCTGGATTCTCAAAGCTTTGGAAATGGCTTTATAACCCTTTCCAGACTGATAGATCTCAATTACTTTCTTTCTCAATTGTTCCTGAATTTCTTTGGGTCTCGGCATGATGTGTAGCTTTTAAGGATCTTCTGGTGGACCTTACTGTGTCAAGCAGCTCCTATTTAAGTGATGCCTTGATTGTGAACAGGTGTGGCAATAATCAGGCCCGGGTGTGGCTAGAGAAATTGAACTCAGGTGTGGACAACCACAGTTATAGTATGTTTTAACAAGGGGGGCAATCACTTTTTCACACAGGGCCATGATGGTTTGGATTTTTTTTCACCTTTAATAATAAACACCTTCATTTACATATTGCATTTTGTGTTTACTTGTGTTGTCCTTGACTATTGTTTAAATTGGTTTGATGTTCCGAAACACTTAAGTGTGACAAACATGCAAAGGAACAGGAAATGAGGAAGGGGGCAAACACTTTTTCACACCACTGTATGCCTGCCCAATGTGTCACCAGACACGATTAAGACAACATTCTGACTGGTTTCTTCATAACTAACATTTGTGGTTGTGTGTTCTCCCTCACCAATTGTAGTCCCTGCTCAATCTGCTGTAGTTTAGTGTAGGCTGTAGTCCATTTGTGCATTCCACCATCAGAAAGAAATAATCCAAACATGTAGAAGAAGTGAGATGTAAGAGGAGCACAGGGTGCAATTCAACTTTTCATACTCTGTCAGTCCTTACGTACTTTCTATCCATGTCACCGCTTGTCTAGCTATAAAAAACATAGACCGCAAAGGGAGAAGATTAAAACGAGGCTACGTACTTAAAGTACTGTAGTAAAGGCCCACGATGCCTAAATCTGTTGTTTTATGTTCCAAAATGCCAATGTTATACTTTTTGTTTGAGTTTGGAATCTTCAGAACATGGTAGTTTGGTAATTTTTTTCCTTTGTTCATAGTTTTAACCATTAGTAAGATGGCTTTTACATTTCTTGAAACCGGGCAGTCAGAAGCCTCCGCCGTCGCTCCAGGCGCTGGCTGACATGTTTTTCATTTGATTTTAGATTAAGTTTATCAACTTTTCTACTTTAGTTATATACAGACAATTTAATTCTACATGCATGTAAACTTAGTTATAGGCACATACACATGCATATATACCTACATATTATCTCTACCTAGCTACCTAGGTAGAGATGTCAAAAGTACTCACTGTTCTTACTTAAGTAGAAGTACATATATTTGTGTTAAAAAATACTCTGGTAAAAGTGGAAGTACTGATTAAACTTCTTTACTCAAGTAATAGTAACAAAGAAAGTCCTTCCTGATGCCTACTATCTCAAACATCTCTCTCTGATAAGGCCGAGGATGATGGGAATGTCTTGCTGCTTGTCTGCCGGATCTCTGTTTTCTTCATTTTCAATCATGTCGCCATCCATACTACTATGTGCTAACGTTAACACCATCAAGCCGCAAGGATTTGCTGTGAATTAATGCAGAGTGCTGAATCTGTTGAGTTGTCTTAGGTGTGCGTCAAATGCAACGTACAGTAGATGTATTCCCATCCATTTAGATTGAATATGGTATTGATGACGTAAACAATAATAACGAGAACTCCAGTGAAAAGATGTGAAAGTTGAGGACTAGATTAAGACTGTATTAAAGCTGATTCTGGTTTCCAACTTCACCCCAGGTGTGTCTGTTGAAACACGGACAAAGACAACTTCTCTTTAGCTAAGTTTCCATCCACTTTTCAATTGAATTACAGAATCTGAAGTTCAGTAAAAAAAAAAAAAAAAACTCATGTGAAGAAAGCTGGTGAAACTGTTCATGCTTCATTAAGATTAACGTGCAACCTAGCTAAAATCACCAAAATCACGACCTAACTTACTTTAAATGTGCAAGAACTATAGACCAATAACAGGCTTAAGTGAACTGACTACACCCGTGCACCCGCTCGAGGTGTGAGTCTGCGCTATTCTCCGACATGACGTCCTCTTGTACAAAACTAAAGTAACGAGCCGATTTTGTAAAATGTAATGAGTAGAAAGTACCAATGTTTGTGTTAAAATGTAAGGAGTAGAAGTAAAAAGTCGCAACAAAAATAAATAGTAAAGTAAAGTAAAAAATATCAGAAAAGTCTACTTGAGTACATTAACAAAGTATTTGTACTTCGTTACTTCCCATCTCTGCTTACAAGTACATACACATGCACATAAACCTACTTACAGGCACATATACACAGGCATATACAGCTACTTACAGGCACATATACACATGCAGAAATACCTACTTACAGGCACATATACACATGCATATACACCTACTTACAGGCACATATACACATGCATATACACCTACTTACAGGCACATATACACATGCATATACACCTACTTACAGGCACATATACACATGCGTATATACCTACTTACAGGCACATATACACATGCAGAAATACTTTCTTACAGGCACATATACACATGCATATACACCTACTTACAGGCACATATACACATGCATATACACCTACTTACAGGCACATATACACATGCATATACACCTACTTACAGGCACATATACACATGCGTATATACCTACTTACAGGCACATATACACATGCAGAAATACCTACTTACAGGCACATATACACATGCATATACACCTACTTACAGGCACATATACACATGCAGAAATACCTATTTACAGGCACATATACACATGCATATATGCCTACTTACAGGCACATATACACATGCATATACACCTATTTACAGGCACATATACACATGCAGAAATACCTATTTACAGGCACATATACACATGCATATATGCCTACTTGCAGGCACATATACACATGCATATATACCTACTTCGAGGCACATATACACATGCGTATATACCTACTTACAGGCACATATACGCATGCACATATACCTACATGCATATATACGTAGTTAAAGGCACATATACACATGCATTTATTTCTACTTACAGGCACAAAACACATGCATATATACCTATTTACAGGCACATGTACACGTGGATGTATATACATGCATGCATACCTACTTACAGGCATATACACATGCATATAGACCAGGCACATATACTGTACACATACATGTATACCTACTTACCGGCACATATACACATGCATATATACTTACTTACAGGCATTTACACATGCATATATACCAGGCACATATACTGTACACATGCATGTATACCTACTTACAGTTACATATACACATGCACGTATACCTACTCACAGGTACATATAAACGTGCATATAAGTATACACATGCATATATACCTACTTACAGGCACATACACATGCATACACACACATGCATATACAGTATACCTACTTACAGGCACATACACATGCATATTTACTTATATTCAGTTATGCAAACCCATATACACACATGCATATACACAAATGTACATATACACATTTTTTCTTTTTTTTTCTCTTCCACCTATCGCCATGTTTCATCTGTCAGTTAATTCAAACGGGATAATAACAGCTAGACATAATACATAACCCCAAGAACAATACAGTCCGTACACATTCACATCGAGTCCTTCTCGTACCCCTTCAAAATATTCATTTTAAGAAGTCTCTTGAAATTGCTCATTGTTGTATATAATTCCATCTCTTCGCTGCAGCTGTTTCATAAATGATCTCCTTTGGTTGTGATTGGTTATGATTAGCATTTGTTCTTATATGTTTCTTTTTAAATAAGTTCCTCTTAAGTGATGTTTTCTTTCTCTCATTTGAAACAGCACTTGGATACAATCCGATTACTTTGTACATGTTTTTTTTTTTAAATTACCATGAACACACACACACACACACACACACACACACACACTACTGTATCGATTCAATGCCACATAAACCATCCTGCTACCCAAAATACGTACTAGAGCACCCAGTGTGGATTAGTCCGCCGCTGAAAATAGTCCACTACAAATGAACTGTGTCCTCCTGTTTTAATCACGTTGTCTAAAAAACCACTGTTCCAATGTGTTTTAGGAAACTACTGAGCCTTTAAAAAAGAGATCATTTTAGGAGTGGTCAAGAGCACTCCTACCAACATGAGAAAAAAACGATGATGCTCAGGAAAAATCATGTTTCACTGCTGCTGAAGTTTTTCTTCTTCCAGCCTTTATTTTGGCTGGCATCTTTCCAATTTATAGGCATGTATCAGAGTATTAACACCTTCCCTAATAAAATGTTCAAGGGGCGTTACCTATGCTAATAAACAATTATGTCAAGTGGGATTTATCATTAAGCACACCTCAGAGCAGATTTAGATGGCTAAGAACATTTGGTAACTCTGGATTTGACTTCTCAATTTTTTTCTCTTAACAGAAAATTAGGAGAAAATTTAAAATGTAAGAGAATGTCACTGCAGGCTCATTTGTGTGTTTTATGAGAATAAGACAAAGGAATTGCAGCTTCATCCATGAAGTGTTCTGTTTTTTAGTAGATGGTGTTGAACAGAAGGCATTTATTTTAGTGCATAGCAATTTCCTATCAGTCAAATGTCAAAAGAAGTATGGAAACACTCAGAAGTAAAAATACGAAAAGCTTTGATTATATGAAAGACACAACGTGAATGTTTACTAGATCTTTATCTGTGCAACACAGAAAAAATAAGTGGAGCTAATTACACAGACTACAATTAAATATCTCACTTACTCTGCACATCTTGCATTGCCTATTTCCCTTTGTTCTTTTTCATTTTAAAAATCCCTGTATCAAATTAAAGTGAATTACACTGACATTACATTTTCACTTTGTTATTGGCTGATTGACTCAGTTTTACACTGTTTTGAGGTTGTGGTTATTCAGTATTGAAAAATATTAAAAGGTGTTTCTAATATTTTTTTCCAACACATACAGATGAGGACAATTTTAGAAATATAATGCAGCATTACACGTATCCAAGAACTACAGATAATAATGCAGATATACACCGAACACAATTTCCAATAATACCAACACTGAACCGTTTTCAGGCCATCAATAGACTATATTTTACTTTTAAAGTGACAGTATCAAGGAAAAGGCTAAAAAGCTAATTACACTCAAACGCTACACCTCATTCAGTCAAATGTCTTGCATATTGTTAGGACATACATATCCCATGTATCCATCTTCTCAGCCTGTGTTATGTTTTTTGTTCACTACAGCATTGAAAATTTCAGACGTGGTCCGGTAGTCGCACGACGCGCAGTTGTATAACTCAAGCATGAGAAGTAAACACTTCAAACAATCAAATACATTATCCTGAAATAACACATATGCCCACTCCGCTTTACAATACGGCAAAGAATAGCCATGCAAACAATTTACTCCTAAATGAGGAGACGTTTAGCTGAAGAAGGTGCAAATGTGTTCAGTGAAGGCCTTCACCGTGATGTGCATGAACTGTGACGCTGTAACTAAGACTCGTGATCCAACCATTGTCACATCAACTTTAGATGTACATTAACTTGATGTGCTGCCTGGAGGGCACTTGTCTTCACCACGTGGTTGTGTAATTCTACGTGTAAACACATGATAAGATAAGCACTTACTTTGTTTTACTTTGAATTCACACACACACCACACACACACACAGGTGATATAATTGTGAACTCCGTCCCCTACAACCTATTGTCTCTCCATTTCTCATGTGATTGTTTAAAGGTGTTAACCTAACCAACAATACTTTGCTCACCAACTATCTGCAGCCACACAAGGAGCCGTGAAGGGGGAGGGACACACGGATACACATCACATTATCAGTCTCTGGAACAATAAATACGGAGTTGAATGAACTCCTCTGACAAATTTAACACAGTATTTAAAGTACCGCCGTATTGGATTGTACTACAAAACAAAACATTTCATAATTTCCCTCATCACTCATACCACATTAAAGTAGTGTGACACTATCAAACAGTAGTGTGTTACTCCCACCTCTTGTCAGTTTACATTATTTGATGAAATTGGTATTTCAGAAAATTTTCATAACAAAGGATGTATGTAAAGATGGAACTTTTTTTCTTGTCTTTTTTTTTTAACTACAGTGCAAACGTTATAGTTTGACCAACGTCAAGAACCTGGCAGTATTATGATTATGATATACATTTTATGAATCAAGTAGATGGCTGATCTTTTGTCCGATAATTCGCTTGCTTTTGGACAATCATTTTCCGGAGTCGGCACCGGTTACGTGTCAGCCTGCCCACTGTCCCTGCGCCCGTCTGCCAGACGCCATGGTGCTCTCTCCGTAATGCTCCAAGCTTTGGACTTTCTGTTTTTTGCGCTAACCACAAGCCCCGGTGGTGACTAACGCATGCACGTTCACACACCTTGAACTGTGCTTTCTTCTGCATCTCACTGTTGTTCTCTGTATTACAAATAATTTGAAGGACTCGTACTGTACCTTGCATGTGCCCCCCTTTGTTATTGCCAACCAGCACATCATGACAAAGCTTACATTTGTTTTTAGTTGTTGAATATATTTCAGAAGCACGATCTTAGTGCTGAAAGCAGGTAGAAAGCAATGCTTGGGTAACTGTTCATTGAATGCAGCACACTGTGAAAACTGGCTGATTGTTCCCCCAGAATGTCAAGGTTTAGCCTTTGAGTTTTCTCTACAAAGTTCAAATGAGACAGACTTATGCCTGTTACTCAAAACATATCATACACTATTTGTTCCCCTTTGATCAAGCACAACGTTATGTTGTTAAATACTCTCTTGTATTTTGAAGTAGTCATTTAATACAGTTTTTTTTTTTTTTTTATCTCAGTTGTCTTAGCCAGTGTAGCAATATTCCCTCTGTGTAAAAACAGAATACTTCCACACTGACAACTTTCTTTAGGCAGAAAATCCTTTGAATAAGTACCTCGGAGTTTGTCAACTGACATTAATTGCAACATTACTTAATTATTTACACTGCACATTGTTGTTCACCATGGCTAAATGGTGAAAACAAGAATAATAATGCTCATCTTCAGCGGACATAATGTTCATTTCATTTGTCACCCTGGCTTTGAGAAGCTAAATACTATACATATAAATATATACATATGTGTGTGTGTGTGTGTGTGTGTGTGTTGATTGGAAATAATTATGAAAGGTCGCCAAAGCCAGCTGGAATTGCAATCACAATGTATTCACAGCCTCGTTGAAGTATTGTAGGATCACTTCTCATTGCTTTGAGGAGACAAGTTCTCATTACAGTATGGTCTAAAATCAGAACTTAATCAGAGCATAACATCGTTTTATTAACATCTCAGGCTACTGTTCGGACTCAGCCTCGTTACCCTGGGCTATATATCACTTTTAGACCATCTTAGTGTGTTGGTGCTTGTGTGTAGACAGTTAGACTGAAACACCTCGTCAACCGGATGGCGTTAGTTGGTCCCCGTGCCACTCTCGCTTTGTCACCTGTCACAGTCAGGGCATGCAGTTCAAAGTCACGGCTGACCCTTACCACACACACGTACGCGCACCCTCACACACACACACGCGCACGCCGGTGGAGACGTCAGGATTGGACGCAGCAGGGGATCCCCAGCATCCGTTTCTGCCTCGCTTGACGTATCATAATCTTTTACAGAGAGGAGATGAGCTCGCGCCGGCTCACACTAACAGAGGCAAGCGGTAACAGAGGACAGGCTCGTTTCTCCGTCTTACCGGAGCGCGCTCTCTCGCTCCTTCTCTCTTTCCCTCTCTCTCCCTCCCTCTCCCTCCCCGTGTCCGTGCTGCAGAGACTGGTATTACCTACTGGAGTTGTCGCTCGCGCCGGGCGGCCGGTGCAGCGCGAGGAAAGAAAGAGTAGAGAGCAAAGGGGAAAGGTGTTTCACCAGCCGAGCGATTTATTTTCTAAAAGTAAAGGACGCTGTGGACGAAAAAACATCAAGGTTTAATTGGCTCACTGGTCATTTTGAATTCCCTCCCGCCGCTGTAGAGACAAGAGAACCCTTTGATCTGTCTTCACCGCAGCCGACACTTCGTTCACCTCACTCGTGTGTTGTTCTGACAGCCGCGCGCGCCGTGCCGCCTTGGATATATTGTCCTCGAGCCTCCCCGGGTTGGTCCACGCGCAGCGCTGCATTTAACAAAACATCGGCCACAATTTAAAATGTAAATCACTCCACGGGTAAAGAAAGAAAAAACACTGTCTTTTGAGGGACGGTTCATTGGGAAGTCAGTAAAGTAGTGGCGCGGACTGAGCGTCAAACGCGGTGCTCTAGTTTTTTTTCTTGTTATGATTTTTTGATCAATTTTAACGTTTAAATCGATACGCGGAAGAGGAGGAGGAAGTTTTTGTTTGTGGGAAAAGTGGAAGGAAACAATTGCAGCTACACGACGGTGGCTGGAAACTGGAAGAGGAGGGTCCCCTACGCTGGGACGAACAGGTAGGACAGCCCTGACTAACACTGAACAGGACTAAATCAGAAAAAAAGAGAGAAGGCACATGTGTTGAAACACGCTTTGTTCATTTGAATAGCCTATCGGGGTAGCATCGCGAGGTTAATTTAAGGCTATGTCGCATCTACGACAGATGCCATTCTCTCCGTTTAAAATGGCAGGTCACTGCTGCTTGGCATGTTGATACGCACCACGAATGTTGGAGAGCATTAAAATACCATAAGCCGCTCTTCAATTCGTCGTCCATTTCAAAAAAAGCAAAAAAGCAAACAGCACTTGTTTATTACAATTGTAACTTTTCTAATTGGTAGGCTTGTTTTAACCGCCGTCTCGTACCTAGGCTACAAACAGACGAGCGGTCGAGCCAGCAGTGAGAACCTGTTATAAAAGTTGATTTTCTTTAAAAAGAAAAAAAAAAAAGACACAGCACTTCTTAAAGAAGGGCATGCCGAATGGTGACTTCTTTACTTTACGTTTAGAACATGCCTTGAGTCGTAAGTCACTACACCGTAAACGGTGCCGTTCACACGGGGCAAATTCAATTGACAGTTTTTTGAATGGCGATGGCGTTTTCTACGAATGCCACTTCAGATTTGTTTCGCGGTTAGATTTTCAGCTCATGACGTGTTTCATTGTCAACATTTGGTCGGAAATTGCAGAGAGCTATACTGAGAAAAAGTGGACTAATAATGGCGATTAATTCCATACTGTAGCTAAGGTATTTTAGTGTAAAAGGAGGGATATTAAGAGGAGGGGGGCTATTGGTTTCGGAGTGTGCTGAACAAAAGAAAAATTCAAAACAAAACTCATGTTGTGTTATTTAGCATTTAAAAAGTGGGAACACGTTCTGTGTGTGTGTGTGTGTGTGTGTGTGTGTGTGTGTGTGTGTTAAGTGTATTCCTATGCACATCTAAAAAAAAAAAAAAAAAAAAAACATTTATTATACCAAATCCCAATTTTATTTAATTAAATTCCAGGCTTCTGCATGGAGAGATATTCAATTGTGATTTTATTAAATCATGTTAGAACTATAGAGAAAGTGTAATAGAGGTGAGAGTGAAACCTAATATTATACCTGTCATTCTCCTGCAGTCTGTAATTGAGGCAAATTCTTGTGAATTAAGTAACAATAAATTAAACTGCTCCTCCTCTGAGTGTTCCTGCACATACTTCGAAAAAAAACCACCGTCATATAATATGAGCGATTATTTCAGTTGTAACAGTTTAACCTCTGTTCTGGTACTGATTACAACCGAGACCCCACTTTGAAGGAGGAATGCCTGCATCTATTTTGAGGAATTGTTAGAGGCTTTTCTTGTATTGTGTGTGTGTGTATGTGTGTGTGAGAGAGAGCAAAAGGTGATGCCAGACTCTATTTTATAATATTGCAACCATAGAAATTCAAATTGTACTGAAAGGATAAACCGGCAAGGTAAACACTGGGTGGTTTCTCTCTCCTCGTGCTTCATGTCTCTATCATTTCTCATGGCTAAGTTACGGCAGCTAACCCATGTACTGAAGGTCCTGTGAAATCCTTAACTGCCCTCATGTAAAATGCCCAATAGAGGGTTTGTGCACTTAGTATTTTTTATTTGTTTTTTTTTTACAAAAGTGCACTCTATTTACAATTTTACCGTCACTTTATTTGTGAACTTTACCCACTGTTTTGACCACATGTTCCAGTGAAGTGACATTTCTTCTTGCCTTACCTTTTTTTCCCTGAGTCTTCTAAAATAGAGAGTGCATGAACAGTCTCTTCACTGCACTTGACAGGTAGAGGTAGTGACTAAATATTTGTCCCGTTTAATTGTTATGCTTTGGCATAAGCAGAATTGAAGTGACATGTCATGGAACATTTTGCATGAACTGCAGTGGCTTTATGAAATTGCGGCGCTATTGCTCAGACATCGGAGCTTCTGTAGCTACTGTACACTACTAGTCGGTAGAGTACTGCGAAGGTGAAGGGTGTGGTAGCTGTGACCTTGAGTACAATAAAACAATCAAAACAATATTCATATCACACATTAACGTGTTTCTTTTATAATGATGGCGTATCTGCACTGCGAGTGTTTTTGATGAGTCAACGTAAGGAAGTTGGGTTTGTTCAGTAAACTGTACAGTGGAGATGTTCCAATACAGTATTTTCCTTCCTGGTACTAATTTCGATAGCCGAGCTTGCGTAGTACCGATGCGATACCAGTGCGTTAAATAAATGTATATATACATTTATACAGTATATATACATATATATAGTACAGTATATATAATACATACAGTATACATTATACAGTATATATTTCTTTTTAACAGCTGTACATTCCTAACCCTGTATAGATGTGATACTATTGCTATCATTGTTGAATGGCCTGGCTCAGGTTAAACTCCTTGTAAAACATGAACAAATACACACAGATAACTTTGTTTTTGGCAGTCAGTCATAACGGAGAAAAAAACGAAATAACCTAAATCAAAGTAGATTTCTTTAGTGCTAAATTCTGTGTTATCGGATCAGTGCCTAGCCTTTAGTACGCTGAAACCTAGACCGGCATTTTAAGCGGTATCGGAAGCTTTTACGATACTGGTCTTGGTATCGGATCAACTCCACTATACTTTCATTATCATTTCATGCTCATAATGACATGATGTCACAAAGGTGATAATATAGTGCAGTGGTCTGCCTGTATAGATGCACCTTAGTTGTTCTATAGTGTTTATAAATGCTGCTGATGTACGCTGCACTGTACATATATGCAGAGAGTGATATTAGAACATAAGATTATTTGTGTGTGTGTGTGTGTGTGTGTGTGTGTGTGTGTGTGTGTCTGTCTGTCTCTTGCTAGTTGACTGTTTGTGTTAACATATTAACAGTTCAGCAACAACATAGGCACAAACATATACACACCGTGTGGGCTGTTTATTGTGTGTGTGTGTGTGTCTGTATTTTCAATAATTACCATGAGCGGCCTCAAACTGAAAATGTATCCACATTGTGTGTGTATGTGTGTGTGCGCACGTATTTTCAATAATTACCATGAGAGCCCTCAAACTGAAAATGTAGCCACATTGTGTGTGTGTGTGTGTGTGTGTGTGTGTGTGTGTGTGTGTGTTTATTGTCCAGGGGGTATTCAGACTGAAGATCCAACTGATGAAAGCTACCTGGAGCTTCATAAATGGGCCCTTTGTCCAACAGCCGAGCTGATGTGTGTGTGTGTGTGTGTGTGTGTGTGTGTGTGTGTGTGTGTGTGTGTGTGTGTGTGTGTGCGTGTGTGCGTGTGTGTGTGTGTGTGCGTGTGTGTGTGCGTGTGTGTGTGTGTGCGTGTGTGTAAGTGCTTTATTGAAAGATTATTTTTGGGGGGCTTTTCCCCTTTATTTCAGAGTAACAGTGGATAGACCGGGAAGGTGGGAGAGAGATGGGGGAAGACTCACAGGAAAGGGCCGCAGGTCAGATTTGAACCAGGACCGTTGCAAAGGAATCAGCCAACATGGGGCGCACGCTCCTACTGGGTGAGCTAGAGGCCGCCCCGTGTTTGTGTTATTAAGCCTAAATTAAGTCTAAATCTTCACTGAAAATCAGTGTTTTAGTTTGGTCAGAGTTTTTAGGGATGCTGCAGACCTGTCAAGCTCTTGCTGCTGCCCTGCTTCTACTTTGGGATTTGGTAGAGAATTCCTCAGTTGTGACAGCCGGGTGCTCAAATTGTAAATAAGTTACATAGATATTGGGCATATTGTTAAATTTGAACCCCAACAATTCCCAGGCTTTTTCAGCAGCCCTAGTATGTATCTGTCATGCATATCTGTAGTCTCTGGAGTACAAGGCTACGCAGGCTACACTGTTTCACTGAGCCTCTGTACATGGGGCACACGCTCAACCAGGTGAGATACCCAGACACCCTAGGCTTTTAAATGATGACATTCAAGATGGGTGTAATATAATATTACTAAACCTAGTACTAGTGATTAAGTTACAAAATATACTTTGTACAACCTCTGTTGTCTGCATGCTCTGAAACACCACAGTTCTGCTACTCACGTGACCATACCCGACACACACTACTTCCTAATCACACTGACACACTGAGTCCTTAACCCTGGTCACTGGACATCTTCTGAGGAGTGTGCTTAATACATCTATGTGGTAGCGTAATTCAGAGGGCAGATGCAACGTAGGTTCAACACACAACCACAAATCCGGCAGTAGCGAGAACGAGAATGGTAGGCGAGTGAGGGACGTCTGTGCCTGAGTAGTGAAGCGAGGAGAGAGACCGTGAGCGGCGTTGGAGTTAGCTTAGTGGCTGTGTGACGGGAAAAGCGAAAGGAAAAAGATATAGCTTAATTAGCTTAATAATTTATGTGGGCAAAAAAAAAAAAAAAGAAACATCATAGTTACACACATGGCATCGCAAAATACTAATGGTGTTTAGATCGTGGAAGAGGATGGCCGCATACAAAACATTTGACTTTGACGCCTACGGCCTGCATCCCATTTGAAAGTAACTGTGTTGACCATCCAAAGATTTCAACTTCAAATAGTCTTTCCCTAACCACAACCGAGTCATTTGAGTTGCCCTAAAGGCTACACCCCGATGAATTGAAGAGTTTGCATGGCATCGATTTTAGAGGTCATGCATGTTATAAGTCGACCAGCAACAAATGAGCAGGATTTATGATGTGGTGCTCCTTGGCTGGAAGCCAACATAGCTGAAGGAACCAGAGAATAGGACACATTTCCAACATGGTGAGAAACATTAGAATTTAATTTAGGGATCAACCGATGTGGATTTTTTAGTGCCGATGCCGATACCCATTTTTATTTCATCAGCCTTAGCCAATGACCAATACGGGCTGCCGATTTTCTTGAGCCGATGATACTTTGGTTCCCCCAATTTACATCATAAAAATGTAAACCCTGCCACACTGGCTTTGTTTTTGGAATCAGCTCTGCGCTTTCTTTAAAAATGATTTAAAAAACACACATCAGTGTCACTTCTGCAATCATCTGACATTCAAATCACCCAAATGATGTGTGCAATGTGCATCATATGGATGGCTGCACTGCATATGGTTAACTGTGCAAGGGTTAAAGGTTTTCATCAAATTCTACAACAGAGCCTTGATAAGACATTGCCTTCTGACATATTATAAGACAAGTCATCATATAACTCATCACAAAATGTTCTGCGTCAACGCTTCAATAATTAAAAAAACAATAAACCTGAAAAGTAGCCATTGAAATAAAGTGCTTGATTTGTAATGTGAGACTGCCATGGTGCTAGTGGTGGAAGGGCAGTGCAGGGTCTGCGTTTTTGAATCATAAAATGTATCATTTAATTAAAATTACAAAATTTATACATTTGTAATGCAAAATTGATCAGCACGGAGGGCCCTTGAATAAACTCAGGTGTTTACACCCTGACAAGAATACGATTCTGACTGAAGGTTAAACACATTTTGGTGGCAATAGTTGCCCATTAAAAGATTTTTAGGAACACATTGACATTTCCAATACAATGGCTCCTTTTCTTGTACATACTGTAAAATATGTTTCTGAATAAGGTAATGTGTCCATGACACGTACATATGTGGCATAAAACCATTTTTCTTTATGATGTAAAAAGACGAAGGATTAAGTGCACACTGACTTCACTGACATTAGCAAGGTGAAGCTGTCTAATAAAGCACACAACATGGTACAATTATCTTCCCTTCATCTCACTGACACACACACACACACACACACACACACACACACACACACACACACACACACACACACACACACACACACACACACACACACTCTTACGCTTGCTTTTGCCAATGCGGCAAAAGTCCATTTAGTTATACAGCCCAATACCACAAATCACACATTAGCTTCTGGGGGCTTTTATTAGTTGACATTCACATGGTAGGGTAGATGGATAGCACAACTTGACCTCACACTCCACTGATAGAATGTTTGTTGTGTGGGTGGGTGTGTTGGGGGGGGGGGGGGGGGATCAGTTGGGTTTGTCTGAGAGATAGAGAAAGTGAGGGAACAACAGTGTGATTGATAAGTCTTGAAGTAAATACAAAATAGATCAGATAGTGCTGTTTAACAATACTGTAATCCAGACGTGAAGAAAAATCACCTTGATAAATGCTAAAAATCTCGATTGTTTTATGCATTATAAATTCATATCATTTACATTACATTTTTGTGATGTTGACATTCTGTGCCGCAAGAGCAAAAAGATGGTATTTTTCCTAATGAGGAGAATGAAAAGTTGAAGGTTCATAGCATTTGGGATTTGGATGTGGCTACTGAAGCATGGGGAGATTGATCATCGCCACAAAACATTCAGGATGTCAACGGGCCTTTTCCTTTTGCTATCCCAGAGCATATTGTTGAGATGATCTGAGGACCTTGTCATTTCATTCATACTATCACTAGTAATATGAATGTTCAAATTAGTCATTGATTATCTATTCCTCAATAGAGCTTTGCATTTACAGCTTTTATTGTACATTCTGTCAATTTATGTTTACTTTCAACATTAAAAATTCATTAAAAAAAATCAGACCTTTTGAAGTTGAAATTAAGTATCCTATTAGAATCAGAATCAACAAGGTATCGTCCACGGCAAGGCAATGGAATGCCGCGCAGTACATTTAGAATTAAAACATACAAGATACTGCTAGAATCAGCTGCGTACTGTCATTGCACAAAGCCCCAGTCAACATTAACAGACAACAAATGTGTACTTAAGCCCAGTTCAGACCAGAAATTCACGACAAGATGAGTTGAAACTTGAAACTAGTTGTAATGCGCCGGTCTGCAACGTTCTCAAAGCTGCCAGTTTACACCAATGCGACGAGATGAGGAGGTGTATCATCAGCATAGCAACGATTCCGACAACGATTTACAACACTGAATGGGCACAGTGACAGTGACATACTTGCAACAGTTGCATTTCTAGTGGTGATGAAACAGTGAAAATAATGTTTGATTTCTTTGATTCACTGCTTTGTTGTAACGCCGCTGCCTTTCATCATTAACTCTAGCTCGCTCTACCATTGCTTGGGGGCACCCGTTGAGTATCCTGAACCGGATTTCATATATAGACATACTTATTTTATTTTTTTACCTTTTTGTTACGAAGCATTTGTAAAAAAAAACAACACCTTGATTAAACTGTGGAGCTATTTGTACAGCTGGCTATGTATGCAGCAAAGAAACATACAACCCATATGTCGTTGTGTTTATGACAAAAAAAAGGTCATTGCCACCTTGCATTGAAAGTGTGGCTCTATTGCTGGCTGACTGGTTATATTAGCAATCTCTGCCCACACACATGCGCACACACAACACACACACACGCAGTGTGTTTGAGCACGTCGGTTGTGTGTGCCTCTTGCTGGCTGGTTGGTTACATTAAAGCAGGCTCATTGGTGCTCAGCCAGGCTGAAACACTAGTGTGTGTATGTACTGTACTGTGCGTGTCTGAAATCCCAGCATGCTCCAGCCCCGTGACTCAATAGCAAAAGTAAAGATGGGAAGTAACGAACAGTGTGGACCGGCATGAGCAATCCATTTCATGTGCAAATGCGTGTAGTAGAGAACACTCCACCACATCTTCAACATTTATCACCCTTAACCTCTGCAGTCGCTCTTTGCTTTCATCCTTTGTCAGTCTCTCCTCTTGTTGACATCCGCCACACTATGGTGTCCCTTCTGACCTTAACTGTAGTGCTCATTCTAATAAAAATAAGTCTTCCTGTTAACTGTGAAGACATCAACATTATGTCCAATTTAAGTGAGTAAATAAATTTAAAATACGTGAAATAAATAATACATTGTGTAAAATATACTGTATATATTAACCAACAGTTTGTGAAACAATTGAAGAAATTAGGCTATATTTATTCTGAAATGTTTCCCCATTCCTTTTCCAAATTGCTGACATTTTTTGAATATCATTTATATTTCATTATATGCAATCTCAATGTTGCTAGCGTGTGTATATATGAAAATATGTGAAGGAAAAATTGGAAAAGAAAAAAACTATTAATGCCGTCCATTTACCAGTGGCTTACGCAATAGCTGCAGCAGTAGTCGGTGTGACACGGTGTAGACATACATTACTCGCCCACCGTCGTTTGGCTTCTTTTATAAAAAAGTAAAATGTGAAAGTGTCTGCTCCGCTGTCCAGCGGCAGCATTGCAGAGCAGGAGTCAGATTTCACTCATTGCCTGATGAGACCAACACCATGATGGTGCCAGAGGATTTGGTGTCAAAATGAAAAAGCAACAGTGCAATATCAGATGATTTATATTATATATAATATATTGATATAGTTTAGAATAGATTATCAATGTGTTTTCTTGCCAGATTCACTTGCGACTTGCAGATAAATTCAACCAGAAACTAGAGTGGACCACGGAGCTCCACACCGGTCTGAACTGGTTAACATAATATGTGTATAAATAGACTGCATTTCTATAGACCTTTTCTAGTCTTACACACTACAGGAATTCATTGGTGGCAGAGGTTGATAAACTCATCAGATAAAAAAATCACACAGATGGAACAGCAAACAGAAACCATCTGAGGTTCAGTATGAACTACAGTCCTGTCTCAACCCAGATGGGCAGCCAGCACAAGCTCAACCGGAGAGCCGGATCCAGAGAGGAGTAGTTGTGCAGCGGTGTGTTCGTAACACCGGTCTTTTCCTGTTATGATTACATTGTTATTATTCCTACATTCTAACCTAATCTATGTTTAAAATCAGGAAAACCTCATCATAGGTAACAAACGCATACATCTGCCCTAATTATTAACTGATTTATTGCCCCACCCGGCGAGCAAACCCATGATGGTGACCAACAGGGGCATGACGGGTCTAGCTAAAATGTTAATGGTTGGTTCTCCAGGAGGGACCTTTACTTTTAACTTCATTCACCTACGTTCGGTGAGGTGCGTGAGGCTGTTTTGACCATCCGTGTCACAGCTGTGACTGCCGAGCGCTCATTCACCTCAACGTGTTTTCACTTGGTGGATCACAGTGGGCCAAGAGAGGTTGAGTAGACTGGTGAGTACTACAACAATGTATTTGAGGGTTGTAACTCATTGTTCAAAGCAAAAGTGTGTGTGCGTGTGCGTGTGCGTGTGCGTGTGCGTGTGCGTGTGCGTGAGTGTGTTGTGTGTGTGTGTGTGTGTGTGTGTGTGTGTGTGTGTGTGTGTGTGTGTGTGTGTGTGTGTGTGTGTGTGTGCTGCCGTGGGCAAATTGTGCAGGCACTCTTTTTGCTTTAATGTGTGTGTTTGTGAAATGTAACTGCAGTGGAGTTTATATTGTCTATGGATGTACAGTATGTCTTGGTGATGCTTTTTTTAACTGATATGTAATGTAATGTAAAATTGGTGTTGGAACACAAATGACTCTCCCTTGTGGGGGTTCAAGATGACAGGTGAGGCAGGTTGATTAGTCTGACCGCAGCAGTGGGCTCATGTTGACCTGTACTAAGAGAGTTGGTGGGCACAGCAAAGGTTCAAGCCCCCAGTGGAAGAAGACAGAGGGAAGCTGAAGCGTGGCAGAAGGTGACAGTGAGGGCTGTTACACTAGACACTTTTTGTTTGCAAAGTTACTGTTATGCGAGTAAAGCAGATTAGCACTGGTAGCTCAGTGTAGCTAGTAGTTGGCAGTGGATGAATGGATAATAAACTAGTGAGGTACTATAGCTTGATATGAATGCTACTCACTTCTGCATTTTGGGATGTGAGATCCAGCATTACAGTGTCAAAGGTCAATTGATCAGTTGAAACTGTTTCTAGGTTTACCTTTTTTTCAGATGACTCATTTCTTTCACGTTAATAGGGCTCGACAGTATCTAATTTGTATCCTATTTAATTCCTTATTAAAAGGGAAGGGGATTATATGTATGGCTGTGCGATTTGCTTCTATGTAAAACTATATATACTGTAATATCAATGCCCAAAGTTTTCTGGTAATTCAATAAATACATAGTAGAGATGTGACAAGATTAAACATGATACCATTTCTCGCTGAGGTAAAACGTGCCTCGTGATATGAGTTTATCAGTGCAGAGCAGCAGCCTGCAGATACAGAGAGCCCACACATCTAGATAATTGAGCGGGATTACAGTTGTGTTAGTCTATACATTTTGTAGTATAATACTGTAAAATAAAATGTTGAGAATATCATTTACAACTGCAAACACAATTTACAAATTGCCTGAAAAGTCCCAACCTACCTAAGGAACGAATATGCGGGTCTACCGCTAATCTTGACCTAAATTTGAAAGTCAAATTGAATCAACAATTTAGAGAATCTTGACACCCCTAATATTTTGTCATATCACCAAGCCCTTTGTGACACCACAACAGCATATTTCAAAGAAATGATCCTTTCCTCCAACATTACCCTTTAGAAAAGAAATATGTGGAATTAAGATCCATTACTTAAGGGCAACGACAACTTCAAAGCCGTAGGTGGGCATCTTTTAGTGCACCCGTATTTGTCAGACAATTCACAACAAATGTAGAGGAATGTTGTCTGGAACACACAAGACATTTATACGACCTCATCATTGTGATGCTTTTTCCATCTCAGGTTGGAAATGTCACACATGTATGTTTTAATCACTATTCCATCATTTTGTTTGCTGTTGTTGAAAGAATTTAAGTGGCAGCAGTGGCGTTACACATGAAATTATTAATATGACGTCTTTTTTCTCAGTCTAAGACCTTATTCAACTCTCCTCCCACCTGTGCAGCATGCTGTGTGCTGGGCACTAAAATACCACACAGCAAAGCCAATTTCATGGTCAGGAACATACCAGCGAGGGAGTGCTCCTTGCACTGGTCCATCACAAAAATAGGGCCCTCTGTCGGTAAGGACAGATATTATAGCTTTGTAATTGTCTGAACGGAATCTGGATACAGTGCAATTTAAAGCAGCTCAAATAAATATACGAATGTAGATATGGTGCTGGCGGAAATAAATAATATTTTGACATTTTTAAAACATTCTGTAGAGCGTGGAACTGTTGCATTTACATATCATGGCATTTACCTATTTTTTGGAACAATCACTATAATTAAAATGGTTGAGCTTCAGAAGTACTTGATTTGGACAAAGAAGAGGCAGAGATCAACTGGCTCTAGCTAACTGTAACCTGGGTTTAATGGATGCCAATTCCCTACTAATCACAGAGTAATAGTGCAAATCCTTTTGTCTCCGTGTCAGTGTGTATGCCCTGGACATTAAGATGGCTCAGTGGTTAGCAGGACTGAAATTGATCCCCAGATTCTGCACATAAGCTGCCCACTGCTCTTAAGTGGTTAGGATGGGCTCATACAGAGGACACATTTTCCAAGAGGGATCAATGGAGTAGGGATTCTCTGAACTTTGCATTTGTGGCATGTTTTTGTAAATGTTCAGATTCAGATTCAGAAATACTCTATTGATCCCCAAAGGGAAACTCTGTGTCACAGTAGCACCAGTAGTAAGAAGACAGAGACGGAGCACTGCAACAGGCAGCTTGCACGTTAGCGCATGCACACACTTCACTTCAAATGTTGCTGTTCACAAACCTTTCATTGACAAAAATTTGTGGATACCTGAACTATTCCCCTGGGCTTTGCACCGACGACTTCTATTGTGTCTAGTGCCGATCAATAAATTGTTGGTTTTCATTGTCAACGCGATACTAACGTTCAACAGACTTTCTGAAACGCGATGAATAATTCTTCATTTAGGGGTGATACCAAAACCTGGTATTAAACTGGCCCAATGCTAAAGACTCTAGTATGTTTGTCTGTTTCAAGCTGAGCAGTTAGCTCTGCTTACAACAAAGTATGACAAGCTAAAAGAAAAGCTGTCTGTACAAAGTCCCGGTTTTTATTTTAGTTTCCAACCTGTCTTTATATTTGGCAATTTTATTTAATCTTAGCTGCTTACTGACACAGACCAGCTCAGGCTCCATGGCTAATTATTAAGCATGCCGATGATGTCATTGGCCCTCGGCAGAGTGGGGAGGACAGAGGACAGGATGGACTGATCCTGACTGATGTCTGTGCTCCTAATTCTTTCTAAACTTCACTCAGTATTTTGATGTCAGGAATTTGATTTTATTGACATTTTAGATTGTTTTCAGTGACATATTAATGGGTTTATACTGTGTCTGTATTTAAAATATTTTAATTCTAAGTCTTGAATTTATAGACAGCCAGGCTGACATGTGAAATGTATAGCTGATATGCACACTTCAATATTTATTGAAATTTATTGAGTAACAGGCTCTAGGCCGTCCCAGTCCTTGCAGTAAAATTCCACCAGGAAAAAGGGACAAAATTCCACACACCGTACCATTGATAACCGCTGGCTTCTGAAACCATGCCACCAAAATAGAACCCAGCACAAGCCGAGGAAGCTGATGATATTAAGCGGTCGCTTGATATGCTGACGGAGGAGGTTTCCGCTGTTCAGAAGGCCATCATGAGCTTGGTGGAAGAAGTGAAGGCTTTAAGGCTACAAAAAATTACGGAAAAGTGGATTATGCAATTGGAAAATTGGCTGGAAGACCTGGAACAACATACCAGAGTGAATAACATCCTAGTCACCGGTTTAGAGGTCAAACACAGATCACATGCCCAGGCTGCAACAACGCTGAAGAGTGGGGAGATGACCGAACAGGATGCTACATCGGTGGAGCAACAGGTGACAGCATAATCCACTCAAGGGGGATAGAGTTGGATAGGGGCTACACTGAGGCCTGTCACACTCTCCCCAGAAGAAACAAGACATATAAACCAGCCACAATCATTCGTTTTACCAACAGGAACTGCTGAAACAGGGAAGACGGCTGAAGGGCACATGTGTACTTGAATGAACACTTGACCAAGAGAAATGCTGACATTGCCCGAAAGGCCCGACTCCTCAGATGGAACAAGAAAATACAATCCACATGGACCGCAAACTGCAAAATATTCATCAAGTTGAATGGAACACCACAGCAAGCTAAAGTTCTAGTCATTAGGGACCTGGAGGAGCTGGATAAATACCATTGAGACAAATGATAATAAGGTAATGGCTTTTACACGCAATAGTAAGAAAAGAAAAGAAAAAAGAAACTATAAACATGTATAGTATAAAGTGCATGATATAGAAGATAATATTGATCCAGAAAAAATGTACTAAGCAATATCAATAACAGTTGCAGGTATTATACAGAGATTACATTCAATACGACTTTCCAAGAACACAATATATCAATTATCCACTTTAACAGCAGAAGCCTATGTGCCAACTTCCATAGTATCAAAATGTTTTAAGACAATTTAAGAACCAATTCAACATCATAGCAATCTCAGAGACCTGGATAAACTGAGAAAGGTGTGGACTTTGAGATTGATGGCTACAAACTGAATTATAAAAGCAGAGCGAATAGAATTGGAGGAGGTGTGGCAATACATGTGGATAAAAGACTGAATTATAAGGTGGTGGAGAATATGACCGCAGCTGTTGATAATTTGCTGGAATGTAGTACAGTAGAAATCTGTATGGAAAGGACAAAAAAACATTGTTATGAGCTGTATATACAGAACTCCTGGAACAAATATTGAGCATGTTATATAAATATATATAACATGTTATATAAACATATGTAAGTATGTGTGTGCATATGCGTATATATCCATGCATGTATGTGTGTGTGTACTGTATATATATATATAAATATCGAAATACAAAATGAAATGAAAAGAAATGTATTTTTCGCAAAACACATGTATATTGCAACACAGAACGATGTTGTCGCACATAGCAGATTTTCCTCATACCAGGCAGGCCTAGTATGTTGGGTATTTCTGTGACTTTTTGTGTAGTACATGAGGCTGCATCGTAGGGGGAGGAGAAAGACACAGTGGGGGTCTTGTCCACAACAATCAAGCTTCATTGTGAGATTCTGTTTCAAACCTCACTAGGACTTATAGTTGTCACACACCTGCTCAGTCCTGCTCAGACTGCATTGGATGCAAACAGCTTGATCTGTAGTTTAAAAGTATTTTCATAGGTTTACCAAGTGGTTCACATGTAAATAGGTCCTATTCAAAAGTGCAATAGCGCTCTCTGTAGATGATGGACTGGGCAGTTTAACTTTAATGTTATTCCTTAAAGCAAGGAGGAAAGGAACATAAATACAAGATGGGTGTGTGGAGTGTGGGACAATGCTTTATGAAACAGAACACACTGTTACACATGTTCTTTGCACCAGACGAGGGAGAAAGGTCTGGGGGTTGTTGGGCCAATAAGGTACAGAAGAGACAGATATGAAGGGACTAAAGTAGCAGGTGTCTCCAACTCTTCTAGTGGAGAGGATAAAGTGGTGCTATGTTGAAGAGAGCTTCAGCTAGTCCTCTCTTCCTACACAAATGAGCGCACAGGGAAGAAAGGAAACTGAAACTTCAATTTAATTGATTTTAGAGCCAATTCACGCTGCCTGCATTTTATAAGGCATGTGTAGATGTCTGTCACTTATTCGTCAAATGAAACAAATATTCTTCTATTTCTACAAATCTATCAACACATAGTACCTCAACCTTGTCGTCTTTGGCGACAAGTTCTCATCTACATCACACCTCTTCTCTCTTGCTAACCACTAAAGAAACAGTCTATTTGAAATCTTCTGCAGATGTGTCCAGACATCCAGCATTCATTAGGCTCAGTATAAGAGAGACTGTCCTCCCTAGAGAAACGCTCTCATAGGTTGTTTGTTCAAGCAGCAATTACGACTCATATTAACGTTTTAGTGGCAGTGCCCTCTAGTGGTCATAGTAATTATGACAGGAGCAAAGCAGGAAGTAAGGTTACGAAATATAAATGCGCCAAAAGAGGCCGGTTGGGGTGGTGGATGGGTTAAACCAACGCAGGACTTTCACCCAGGAGACCGGTGTTTTTGTCCTGTTTGAAAACAAAAGTTAAGGGCAATTTTTTGTTTTTTTAACCGGAAGTGATGTAGCGTCTAATTTGAACCTAAACCACAATGTTTTTCTAAACTTAATTGCCTTACTAACTACTACTATTTTCCTCACCTGGCACAAGTCTTTCAAAGAGCTCATCAAGGAATGAAAATAATTGCTCAGTGTTGTACGTCCTAATTAGAAGTTCATGCAATTTTTAAATTTCTTTTTTGATAAAGATTGAACAGAATGTAGAAAATTGCCGTCTAGTTAACAGAAATGGTCTTGTGTTTTTAACATATGTAAATATGTAATGTCAGCTCACGTTTTTTGACACTATTAACACAAAGATGGAACTAAACCTGACACTTAATCAGTCATAGTAATAACGACCAATTTCTAGCAAAATATGTCACAGTGCATTTTTACATGCTAACGTTTTAATTTAGGTTCTAATCTGCGCCATGAAATGAGACTTCTTCTCCGGGGAGTCCTGACGTTAAACTTCGAACCGCACTCCTGCTCTCTCTCTGACGGATTAGCTAGAGACTCGGCCAAAGGCAGGCAAGAGTCTGGCAAAACCACCCCCTATCGGGCCAAAACTAGGTTTCTGTTAACCCTTTCAATGACTGGGTTACAAGTGCATAGCATCAGTGACAGACACACTATTTTTTTATTATTATGATTTTGAGGGGGTGCTGAGATGGATGTAAGGGGGGCTTGAGCCCATACACCGGTTTCTGCTGTGCACTTTTGCATGATTGACTTTTGTTAGTAATACATACAGTACATACATATATAAGTGTGTACATACATATATACGTGTGTGTTTATATATATAAATATATACATACACAAATATGAATGATGTAGTTGAAGACCATTGGTTGTTTCAGCTCCTTGGTACAAGAGCTTCTGAAGATGAAGTGATGCTATGATTGAGTCAATGTATAATTGAAAGGATGAATCATTTTGTGGTGCTTACACACCACTGACATCTCACCTCTGGTGTAAATTTCGGGTCTCCCCTGCTCATTTTCTGCTTTTTCTAGAGGTGTGAGGTGTGCCATATGTCCATTTACTACAATACCGGTATTAATTGGAATATGATAATCCCACTGTGGTGACTATATACATGGGGTGAGGTTTGTTTGTCGTGTGGAAGAAAATCGGGCTAACCCCAGGGTTACGTTATAGTAGAAATGTGATTAGAGTTAAAAAGTTACTTAACAGTAAATGTATGTGCTGATCATGAAAGAAGGAAGAATGCGTAGTGGCCTGAAAGTGAGTGAAACGTACAAACAAATGAATTATCTCTTTGTAATGTTTCATTAGAAGAAGCCTCTTTCCCTGTTTTTGCGTGTCTGTATTCACAACATTAGATGAAACAACACATAGGTTCGGTAACGTGTTGTATGTTCTGCATGACCCACCACCAGTGTTGGAGGGTAACTAGTTACATGTCACAGATTTACAGTACATAATAAAGAAAAAATGTGTCATTAAATTGCAGTTACTAAACAAAATGTTGGTGATTAAAAAGGGCTTGGATCAAAATATATGCTTTACGGTAAACATCTTATTTTACAGACTTTTCCCTGCTGATATACAGGCGTTCATATCAGCTGGTTCAGGGGGGCTGCCTGGAGGTCTGAGACCCAGGGTCTCTTGGCAGTTATCCTTGGTATCATCATTAGCACGCTCCTTTTTTTGAAATAATTAATAAATTGTTTGACACAGCCATTTATTTTTGAATTAACCTAGTAGTAAACATTTTCTGAATCGGCTCATGTAGTTTATTTTATTATTCTGTTACATTTTGATTCTTTTGATTTACTGAATATGATTGCACAGAGAACATTTTACATTTGTTAAAGAAGTCATCAAAAAGTATTCATACTTATTACCCATTTAACAAGGTAATTTGTAACCTATTACATCAAAAGTAACCTTCCAAACGCTGGCCAACACATGGGTCCATGTGCTATGAATGATGCAGGATGACTCAAATCGGTCCATGCCATGAGTCAGTCCACGTGACGGTAGGCTTAACCTTGGTTTTGCTTTGTTGGACCAAATGATCTGAATTACAGGTAAGACAGCAATTTTACCCAGCTTGACCTCGGAATAAAGACATCATTGTCATGTTTAACTCAAAATGTGTAGGTCACCTTTTCGTAAATATTATACTAAGTAAGTAAGTGTATATACCTTAGTATTAGTAAACCGAGGGCCCTTCAGACTGGGAACCAGCTAGTTGCCACCTTTATTTATTTCAATGAGAGCCTGGTAGCTTTAGCACTCAGCCCAGTGTTAGTCTGGAGAATGTGGTAGCTGGGACACAAATTTTAGAACAAAACAGAAATGTGCTCATTGTAAGGAATGATATACAGTAGTGGATCTAACCGTTACAGGGATTCCTGAGTCCATCTTCAGGATCAGGTTCAGGGTCTTGTCTGTGTGTTTGTGTATGAATTTGTATGGTCACCATATGTTTCCTTATTCTGCCGTTTTTGTTTCCAGCATTAATGTAAATATGCTAAACATTGTGTTACTATGGAATCCATCCCTAACACCTATTTGTGTTGCCAACGCAGTTGGGCTTTATGTTGCTAAGTGTCATTTTTTGTCATATTCTTGGAATTCTCAAAAAAAAAGATTAAAAATAAAATGATAATGTATGAGATATCCTGTATATATATCTTCTCTACTGCTGGTGAATGATGAATACTATCAGTTACAGAAAGGTCAGCCTCCCAGAAAATGTCTGTCCATTAACACAGACAGTTCATCATTAGTCCTGCACAGCGGACTTGTTCTGTATATTTTTGTGTCTTGGTTATTTTAATGTCTATCTCTCTCTGTCTGTGTTATGATGATTTGTAATGTGTTTATGCCGTGGTACAAAGAGCAAAAATGTGTACAATGTGATTCATTGCTGGCACAAACAAATAGTTTGGTGCTTTCAAATAGACATCGGAAACTACAATGTATAGGGGTATGAGGCAGTAACACACAGGAATGTAGTTTATGCATTTGTGTTACTCTCTCTTTTGTTTTACCTTTTCCTATTTATCTCTTGTTGTTATTGTTCAAATTTGTTTATTAGGATAAACCCCTTGAGATGTATCATCTCGTTTTTGAGGGGTCCAAACATATAATACAATAATTACATAACAAGAGAGAATTAAAAAAAGCAAAAACAACAACAACAACACCTGCATATGTTCATCAATAAATTACTACCAACAATAGGCCAAGATGGTCAATAATAAGTAAATAAGTAACAGTAGAGTATGAGTGAATTTCTAACAGTCAAATATAAACATCAGGTATAGACAATAGATATAAGGATAACATACATCTTTAATAACGGAGGCAGTTTATTTTAAAGTGAGCAGGCAGGGTATGTTTAAACACGCCAAATAAAGAAATTGATCCTTTTTCTACAGATTCTTAATGTTATTCCAATCTGCTGGAGCCTTAAACTTAAAGGAGAATTCCAGTCAATTTCAACATGTAGCTCTTTTTTTTTAAATGTGTAGGGCTGTTAGTAGCGAGACAAATGAAACCAATCAGTGCAGTCTACCCCGAGTTATCCTCCTGCTAGAGTCAGCACCCAACAGGCTTCAACAGGGCAAGTTCTAAACTTGTTTTTGGCCTCTACACAGGCTCAACATGTCATTACCAGGGCCTGCCATGTGCAGTTATTCCTTTCAAGTGAACACAGAGAATTTGACTGCAGTAGATGTGACAGAAAGGGACAAAAGTTGTGACAACCGACTTCACCAGATAACAGGAAATAAACAGAGGTATGTGCAGTAGCTGAATTAACACAACTTTTATGCCTTTCTGTCAATATAACTAGCAATACATTTAAGAGAAATTGATTCACAAAAATCTGATTTACTTCCCTGTAGGACTACACATTGTTTTCTATTATGCAAGTATGAATTATTATTATTATTTTTATTAATAATATTAAAAATAATACATTTCTTTTTCATAGCGCTTTTCTAAACACTCAAAGACACTTTACATTTGTGTTTTACAAACAAACAAAAGGTACGTAGACATGACAGACAAAAAAGAAAAAGAAGATACATAGGGGCATGAATAATCACAGGTAAAGCAGCAGATGGTAGGCAGATAATTAAACCACAAAACTGCATTTTCAGAAAAGGCCGATTTCATTGGGGCTTATCGAAAAGGTGGTAATGATCAACAATATCAAAAGCTTTACATAAATCAATAAAGATGGCATCTGGGAGTTCACCATTATCTGCAATTTAAGTAGGGCAGTAGTTGTGGAGTGATTGGACCTGAAGCCGGATTGAAATTGTGATAGGATATTATTGGTAGTGAGATAGTGTGAAAGTTGATTATAAATTAATTTTTCAAAGACTTTAGCAATAGAGTGTATAATGTATATAGGTCTATAATTGTTTGGGTCAAGTGCATCTCTATTTTTATGGAGTGGAGGGATGCGTGCACATTTCCAGATAGCTGGTAACTCACATGTAGGGAAAGACATGTTGAATAAATGGATGCATAAGAATATGGTAAACTAGTTTAATAAACCTGTTTTTTAATCCATCAAGTCCAGCACCACTGTTAACATTTAGATAATTAATGGCATTCTGAACTTCAGTTTGTGAAATTTAACTAAAAGAAAAAGAACTGCAGCAGGGTGAAGTATTACCAAAGGAACTTGGTAATACGTTGGAACAGACTGAGGAAAAATGCTGATTGAATGCTTGGGCAATAGATAAAGAGTCATGAAGTGTTGTGTCAGCCACTCTTATTTGATTAATACAGTGTTTATCTGATGTATTAATAATGGTTTTGATTTTTTTTCCCAATATTGCTTCTTAAAATCACTAGTAAGACATTATAGAATTTTGATTTAGCATTACGAGTTTTTGTCTTGCTCAAATTTCTCAATTGCCTGAATATTTCCCAATCAGCCCTTGTCTGACAGAATGTTGACCACACTTTGTCCCGGTACCTAAACAGACTAATTAGTTCGGGGCTGATCCAAGGAAGATGTTTACCCTTGACCTTTGTAATTCTCCAGGGAGCATTTGTTTGTCCACAACATCAATACACTCTGAATGCAGAAAGTCCCAAGCATCTTGTACTTCTGGTATTAATTGGTATCTGCCCCAATTAATAGCAATCAAATCATTAATAAATACATTCAAATTGAATTTCCTATGTTGTCTAATTTTGATAAGTCTTGGTGGCAATTTAGGAAGTTTGATTTTCCATATGCAGTTCATCAATAACTAAAGCAGTCAGACATAACACCAGACCTTATGATTCTTTTGGGGTGTGCAACAAGTCTTCAGTCAAGCAAAGATTTGGTTCTAGGGGTGATTCAAGTAGGCTCATTAATTAATTGAGTACAATTTTAAACTATTAAGTATAGGTTTTTCATTGTTAGAAGACTTATCTAACCAATTTATATTAAAACACAGTATTACAAATTAATTTCTACAGGAAATGGAATTAATAGTAGCGGTCAGGCAGTCAAAGGACTCTACAGGTGAAGGTGGGTGGCCTATAGATACTACCGAAGGATAAACATTTATTTGTGTAAAAGATTACCTTAATAAACCCACATTCAAAATGTAGAGGCTCAATTGGGGGTATGATTAACTCTGACGTAAATCGCAACACCTCCACCCCTGGAGCACCTGTCAGATCTATATAAGATATAGATTGTAAGGTTTATTTTGTTATCCGTTAAGCCATGATTCAGACATTGTAATAACGTTAGGTTTATGGAGAACAATCCATATATGAAGTAAGTCATTTTTCGGCAAAAGGCTCCTAATATTTAAGTTAATGATTTTGAATCCTTTAGCATCATCCATTGAAAGTACAAAAACAACCAGTAGTAGACCTTCTTTCACTTTTCAGACATAAATATGAAATTGATTGAATACACTGATGCAATACAGGGTTGTAAAGCACAAAGACACAAAACAGCCACACCCTTCAAGAACAACCCATCAGCCCCAGACACCATATTCCGGAACATTTCCCTAAGTAAACCCAAATATGATGGTAAAGTCCATTGAACTCAAGACTCAGTCTGCATTAATAAGAAAAAAAGAACAGAAAAACAAAAATAAAGTTGTGTACTTTACATGCAGAATTTTAACAGCTAGGGGGCAGTAGTAGTACCACTGGGTGTAACATACCAAAGCAGAAGAAGAAGTTATGCACTCATCTTTACTTATTTTTTCATACTGATCTTGCTATTGTATTTCTTTCTTTCTACCTTGTAAAGTGTGTTTGAGTACCATTTTTAAAGCACTATTTAAAATAAATGTATTACTATTTATTCCCAGTGCATTAGAACCCATTTACAGACTGGGCTGAATAGTTGGGTTTAAGATTAATTTATGTCTAATAGTCAGAATACAAATTTGGCACAGGTCAGCATCCAGGTTGTCCTAACAACACAACTGAGATTGAGAAAGTCTATTTGTTGAGTGTTGCTGAGATTTTTCTGCAGCTATTTTTAATTTAGTAACAACCTTAGTTTCATTTTCTTGCTTGCTCACTCTCTCGTGCTGTCTCTTTATCTCTTTTTGATATGATAAAATTCCCTGAACAAGTTTCAAATGGAAAGAAGTGAGAAATAAGGAATTGCTAATTAATAATCCCTCTTGGGCAGATGTAGTGTTATTCCTTCTCTTGTTATTTTATACACACAGGCCAGAAATACACACACATTCATGTGTGGAGAGCTGTCAGAGAGAGTGCACTGCCTAGGATGGTGCCCAAAAAGTTAGGGGTTCGGTTCCGGAACCCATCCACACTGCGTCCTTGGGCTGAGGGGACTAGGCTTGGGAACCTGAGTGTTCAAGTCCAGCTACTGCTGCCCCTAAAAGGGCAAATGATTGAGTTTCTGTTTGTGTCGGTAAAGGGAGGAATGGAGAAGTAATGAGATCCCACCAGCAGCAAAAAAACAAATCTCTTACCAGAAATTATATGTTTTACATAAATAATAATGAGTTTAAAAAATGTCATGTACATCCAGTAATTCTGCAAGAATCCTGCTTCTCCTTGGGCTCTCAGTGACTGAACTTGCAGATAATTTCAACGGAAAAATTACAAATGTTATTGATGCTATTGCTCCCACTATGGTCAAAGTTGTCTCTGGTAAAAAAAAATCCCCATTGGAGAAATGTCCTACTGGTGAGAACAGAAAAAAGAGAGTGTCAAAAAGCTGAACGAAGGTGGCGAAAAACAAATCTCCTGGTCCATTATAACACCCATGAAGAGAAACTTTGCATTTTTAATTTGGAACTGAGGAATGCAAGGAGGTCCTTCTTCTCCAACACAATTATGGTAATTATGCATCTAAGCATACAAATATGACGTGCGGGGTTCCCCAAGGCTCCATTCAGGGGCCTCTTTTGTTTAACATCTACATGCTTTCACTGGCTCAGATTTTGGAAAACAACTAAATAAGTTACCATAATTATGCGGACGACACACAAATTTACAAATTTAAATTGTAAACTGACTTAAGTGCATCGAACAAATTAACGGCTGGATGTGCCAGAACTTTCTGAAATTAAATGAAGGAAAAACTAATGTGGTTGTTTTTTGAGCAAAGGAGGTTTAAAAGTCTGCACTCAGCTTCAAACAACAATGTTAAAAACAACAGACAAAGCCAGAAATCTTGGTGTAGTCATGGACTCAGACCTGAACTTTAACAGCCACATTAAGACAATTACAAAATCAGTCTATAATCAGCTTAAGAATATATGAAGGGTTAAAGGACTTATGTGTCAACAGGATTTGGGAAAATTTTTTCCATGCTTTCATCTTCACTAGACTTGACTACTGTAACGGTGTCTTTTACAGGTCTCCCTAAGAAATCAATCAGACAGCTGCAGCTGATTCAAAACGCTGCTGCTCGAGTGCTCACTAAGACCAAGAGACTGGATCACATCACTCCAATTCTGAAGTCTTTACACTGGCTTCCTGTGACTCAAATAATTGATTTTGCTAGTTTATAAATCACTAAACAGTTTAGGGCCAAAATACCTCTCTGATCTGCTAGTAAACTACCAACCACCCAGATCTCTCAGGTCATTAGGGACACGTCTGCTTTCTGTCCCCAGAGTCAGAACGAAACAGGGTGAAGCAGCATTCAGTTTCTATGCTCCTCATATCTGGAGCAAACTCCCGGAAAACTGCAGGTCGCTGCTACTCTCAGTTCTTTTAAATCAAGGCTGAAGACCTTTATTTTTAATATTGCCTTTCTTTAAATGGCTGTTCATTTCTTTAATGTTTAATTTGTTATACTGCACTGTAACTTTTATTCTTGTGTTTTATCTGTTTTTAGTTTTTAACTGCTTATTCTTGTGTTTTATCTGTTTTTATTTTTTAACTGTTTAACTGTTTTTGTGTAAAGCACTTTGAATTGACCTGTTGCTGAAATGTGCTCTACAAATAAAGCTGCCTTGCCCATTGTATGGGCTGAAATATGTGCCAACAGAAACTGAATTTGAATTATTTATATTTGAATTGGAATTGCTAAACCTGAAAAATTGCATTGAAAAACTGAATTTGAATCACATAATTTGAAAGTGTATTGTTTACTTTGAATCATTGCATTGGAAAACTGAATCTGAATAGCATACTTTGAAACTGAAGTCCAATAAAATATGATCATGAATGAAAATTCAACTCTCTATATATCTTCACCTTCAGTTCACAAAATTAATTTTCAAGTTACTGTGACAGACATGCTGGTACTTAAAGGATGAAGGAAGACCAATCGAGCGCAGATCAATGTGTATCTTTTCATGCACCCACAATCCTATGCGCGTGGCTTTGCCGGCATGGCGGACGTAAGCGTAGTGAAGCAAAATTAGAACAGCATCGCTGATGGCACAAAAATCATTTAAATGTAAGTATCTTTAGTGTTTGCTGTGCATTTGTTATCACTGTTAATGTTTATCTTAATGTAAAGCTAAACGCTTTAATGCGTGTACAAATTGCTATTAATAAGGTAACGTTACGCTAACTGAACCTAATCAACCTAATCATTCAAGATTAGGCTGTCAGCTGGGTGGCTGTTATTTGTTTCTAAAGTTTAATGTCCGCTGGCCTTTTTATCTCTTTTTATATGCCGTTACTGTAAATGCTTAACGGTAGCAGAGATTTAGAAATGTGTGTGTTTATCAGCTGTAGCTGAGGATGGGAGGTAAATCTGCCCCTTGTTTACTCTACTAGCAACGTTAAATGAATGCTAAAATGTATGAGTAGATTCCCACGTAAAAAGTATAACGTAACGTTGTTGCATTCATAACGTTACCAATTGTTTTCTTGTGTTTGCTGTCTTTTAACAGGGACTAAGGAACAAACGGGGGTGGTCACTGAGGATGGAAACCACCGCAGCGGGTTGGCCCTGGTTTGTCAACATGGATGGGGCATTAGAGCAGTCTGCAGCCGTCTGATTGCCCCGATCCAGGAGGACAAACCCGGGCCAGGCGCTGCAGTAGCATCAGCAGAAGGGAGAGATGAGGGGGAGGAGAGGGAAAGCAAAAGACAAGAGAGCAGTGAGACAGAGGCCAAAGAGAGATGTCGAATATACTGTATGAATATTTGCTGTATTAGAGATTGCCATTAAAAAATAAATGCATTAAATTAACTGCTTTGTCTGTGTCTTTAAGTTTTTAGGTGTGTTTATGATATAAACTGTTCAATGTCGATTTTTCCATCAAATTATGACCTGGACACAGGACCCTTCTAACTGAATAATTATATTCAGACGCTACCTTCATGTTACAATTAAACTTATTCAAGTTTAGCAATTCAAATTCAAATATAAGAGCCATGGCAATCTGCACCTGCAATTTTTTTTGTAAAATACCAGAGCTAAAAATTGCAAATACTGTAGGCACTGAGCCCCCAGGAGTACTCAATCAAACGTTGTCAGTCAGCGTCTGCACTACTTCACTACATCTGCCTAACCTCTACGTTCAGTAGACTCAAGTAGTCACTGGCTCGAAATGTAATGCCTTAGATTTTAATAAATTCTGCATATTTGTCTCTTCTTATTTTATCATTGAAAGAAAATAAAGTTGTAGTGATACACCCAGCCCTAGCTAACCCAGAGTTAGGAATTAAAAGTACTGACCAGTAGGATCCTGACTTTTTCATTTCTTACCAACATGTTTGCGTCTTTTTTTTTAGCGCTTTGTACAACTGTACGGTCCTGATCGACTGAAGCTTCAACACCAGAGTCCCCTCTGCATTACACCTGCCAGCACAGGTAATGATGTATGACTGCGCACACACACACACACACACACACACACACACACACGCACACACACACACACACACACACACACACACACACACACACACACACACACGCATACTATGTCTGCTGCAAGGGATGGCAATGAGCAACAGTTGCCAAATAGGCTAGCATGCTTAGATGTGTGTGTGTGTGTGTGTGTGTGTGTGCGTGTGTGTGCGTGTGTGTGTGTATGTGTGTGTGTGTGTGTGTGTGTGTGTGTCCTCAGTCCAGTGGACAGTTTAGCTCTTTAGACCGTATTGGCTCTCTTTTGTTGCACAGGGAGTTGGTTGAACTCCCAGCAAGTAGCGTATGAAGCCATAAACCGCCAGCACACAGAGCTGGAGCACATTATTCAATTTTCATTTCATTCATGTTTTACTCTGTCAGCCAGCTAAAAGCTGCAGCTTATCACTACTGTCCTGGACACAGAGCTGGGAAAAGAAAGCAGGAGGAGGATGTCTGTCCAATTTGATAAACATTTTTTTTTTTTTTTTGCAGCGCAGAGTTGTCAGTATTCTTTCTGAACTTGTGTGGAGGTATGTGTTTATAATGTTACTCTGTTACTACGGTTGGGTGCCTTTTGCATCTGAACCAATACCTGTCCCTATACCGGTACCTGAAATTTGGTTCCTGATACCCAACAATACTTTTTTCGGTACTTTCCCTCTGTAATAATTCAAAACCAAATCCAAACCAACTTAATTAGAACATTATGTTATTTATTAAGAATATTTTACCCTGACAGAAATTAAACAAAAATAAAACATAAAAGCCATCCCTCTCTCCTCCCAAACCCATCCCTATAAACCTATTCAATTGCATAATTATTAATTTCTCACTCTCTGTAACTTTTATTCTTGTATTTGTATATAATTATATTTTACCCTGTTTTATTTTCATCACTCTTTAATGTTTCATGTAAAGCACTTTGAGTTGCTTTGTTGCTGAAAAGGGGCTGTACAAATTAAGCTGCCTTGTCTTACAACCTCAACCTGTCAGACAGTCCCCGGGGCATAGAAACTCCCTAACTGCCTGCTCGTCACGGAGGAAGTGTAGTGTCAACAGAACCGTGACCCCTTTCGCCTCGCCGTTAATATCACATCACAGTGAATGGTGTCTGCGTGAAGTTTTGTAAAACTGTAACCACACTTGAAACCACTTCATCGGCATTGCTGTGACTCACCGCGACTTCAAAAAAACTGCAAAGCCGACGTAGTTTGTTCTGTCCGCACCTCTGCGCGTGTGTGTGTGTGTGTGGTGTGTGTGTGTCGGACCTCCGCTCTCTGTCAATATACTGAGAGGACAGATAAGCTTAGGCTTACTCTCAGGTACCGAAATTTGGCACTGTTTAATTTCATGTGAACCAATACTTGGTAGTACCGACGTGATTTGGTTGGTACCGGTAAAGGCACAGGGTTCGGTAACTAACCTTATCTGTTACACACACTAAACAATGATAAATAGACCAACCTCTTAATTAATCTGTGTATTTCAAAATTCATTAGTGGATTGTTGTTGAGCACAGAGGGACAATGCGACACCAATGTGAATTTAGAGTCCACCTTATAATAGATGTTATGAAAATGATGTGACAGTGAGAATGACTGGGGAAGGATGATATATGGATATATTACATGAATAAGCCATAACAGGAGCCATATTATTTCTGCTGTGATTGCTTGCTAATGATAGCTCACTTTTGCATCTACTTATAGTCATGACCTGCAATACATAATATGGATGATAATGACAGTAAAGACCCGAAACATGTGTGACACAACAGAGATACAACAAAATGAACAAAGCTAAAATGTTAACGTTGTGAAGGGAAATAATTCTGCAAACAATGTTTTTCCCAACAGCAGTATTCTTTTTTTTTCTTTTTTATCTCTTTTTCTATCTTTTTTTTAGGCTTTAGTGATATGAATATGAGTATCAGAGGCAGAAGTCATTTTTTCTCACATCTGTAAAAATGAATCATTTCAAGTGGCCATCTCCTTGTTTCCTTCCTCATGTTTTTCTTGTCTGCCTGCCTCTCCTCCTCTCTCACACACACACACACACCACACACACACACACACACACACACCACACACACACACACACACACACACCACACACACACACACACCACTTCTCTTGCTCTTTTTCAGACAGCTCTTTGGTTATAAAAACCACCATGATATATGATGTTGTCTGACCAAAACACTAAAAGGTCCCACAGCGATCTAAACAGCACAGTATGCTCTGACTTACACATGCATGTACTCAGGAATACACACGCACCGCACGCACACACACACACACACAACACACACACACACACACACACACACACACACACACACACACTCTGATTTTGGAATAATGTCCACATCAACAGTTTTTCTGTTTGGTCGATCTACTTTTCTTTCCCACTAAAGTCCCAAGTGGGTACGTTGGCATTTTACTGGACAACAGACACACACACAAACAAACACACACACACACAATAATGTAACCACAAAAGCTTACATACACTGAAAACAATTTTGATGGTTATTTACTTGGGAAAACCTAGGAAAGTTTTTGCATCTTGATACAAAAGAAATGTGATATTTTGCCCCTTGTGCTTTTCACGCCCACACTCACATCCCTGATTCGTTGAAAATGGCCCAATGACCCACCAGTTGAGAACCTCTGGTTTAACTTGAAAATGCTGATCTAACTTCTTTTCTTGTGTCCCCAAAACTTAGCCACTTTACATGGCCACATGTTTAATACAGTGCAGCAAGTTGAATTAAAAAGGACAACGTTAAAACAAGAGAAAAATAAGAAAATAGATAAATACAACTGTGCCATATTTTTCTTTTAGCGCCCTCTTTGAAAGGACAACTCATGGGTCAAACATGTGCACTCAAGCCATAAGCTTGTTTTGCAGAGTCAGGATTTTTAGGGACAACTTTAGGACATCAAGCTCTAGAAGAAGCTCTTGAAGAACTTCAAAAGTGCACTTCGTTTTCGGGGAGTAACTCAAGTTAATGACATAAATGATACCCATGAGCAGGAGACCTTTGCCTTTGCAACACTTCCACAGTTGTCACGTACCTCAGTCCCTTCAACAACAACACATCAGTTTTGGATGCACCTTCATCTTCTTCTTTTGTGTGAAGACACAGATCCTAAGGACTTGCTCAGCCTGGTCCTCTTGAGCTTCCTCCCTGCATACAGTATACCCTGTAAAATATATGTGAATCCATGTTCAGGTGCTAAACATTGTTTTTTTCTTTCTTTCTTTCTTTTCTTTGCTAATGACACAGCTTGAAGTTGCTGTGAGAGGGCACTGTGCTTGATGTAAAAAGTTGTTGCTTTGGGCTAAAGGACAAAAACACAAAGACAAAATAATACATTAAAAACTACAGAATATTACAAGACATACTACATTAAAACAGAAACCAATCAAACCAATGTATTTTTGATAATATGCTGTCAGAATATTTATAAATGTTGCTCTGATCTAAAAAAGAAACACAGTAAATAAAGAATGGGTTTTCAGAAATCCAGCGTTAATGCATAGTATTTCTATTTTTGCTAAAGGTTTTGGTCTAATGTTTATCTACCGAACAGACCTAATGGGAGATGTTCATGCTTCTTTGTTGTGTATTATCATGCTTCATAAAGTGATTACTGGGTTTGCAGATTTTTTAGTAGGCAGACATGATAAGACGATAAGTAGCTTTAGCAAATAGCCAGATGAGCACACCCATCTTCAAGCTGTGCTGATGATGGTCTCATGTTATAGGGTGACCATATTTTGATTTCCAAAAAAACAGGACCCTTAAACACACAATTTCAGACAGGCTTCTCAGAGGTTAATGGACATGCTTTGTTATGCCTCAAGGTTAAAACAACTTATGTAATAAAATAAAATATATAACAACCTGTAAAAAAATAGTAGCTCCTTTCAAATAAATAAATATGAAATAATGTTTTAAATATGACCTATTCTCGTGTCAGCTTCAAAATCCAGCTTCAACTAAATATCTCTTAAAACCTTTTCAATGTAATAAGATGTTCTCCAGCACCTTTATTAGACACTGACACAAATGTGCCAGCTTTGCACACGGTGCACTCCGCCTCCCACTTGTCCCAACTGGGACGGTACGTGGAAAGTTTTTTTTGCAGTTCAGCTGTGAAGCTGCTCTTAAGCGTCTGCTCCGCTGTCTGATCTGCTCCGCTGTCTGATCTGCTCCCTGTATGTGCTCCTTGTCTGATCTGCTCCTGTCTGATCTGCTCCGCTGTCTGATCTGCTCCCTGTATGTGCTCCCTGTCTGATCTGCTCCGCTGTTGATCTGTCCCTGTATGTGCTCCGCTGTCTGATCTGCTCCCTGTATGATGCTCCGCTGTCTGATCTGCTCCCTGTATGTGCTCCTTGTCGGTTCTTCTCCCTGTATGTGCTCCCTGTCTGATCTGCTCCGCTGTCTGATCTGCTCCCTGTATGTGCTCCCTGTCTGATCTTCTCCCTGTATGTGCTCCCTGTCTTATCTGCTCCAAGTATGTGCTCCCTGTCTGATCTGCTCCACGTGATCTCCCTGTTGTGCCCTGTATCTACTCCCTGTATGTGCTCCCTGTCTGATCTGCTCCCTGTATGTGCTCCCTGTCTTATCTGCTCCAAGTATGTGCTCCGCTGTCTGATCTGCTCCCTGTATGATGGTCCTGTCTGATCTGCTCCCTGTATGTGCTCCCTGTCCGATCTGCTCCCTGTATGTGCACGTTGCAGAGCCGCCCGCAAGGCAGACTCTCGAGAATTGGGTCACGCAACAAAGTACCGTAGTATTGTGTGCAAAGCGCCAGTCAATTTAAGTACAAGCCTAATGGTCCCGGGAAAATTTCATACATTTATAAACCCCCGCGGACGCCCCGGACAGTACATAAAAACATGTCCTGGCAAAAGAGGACGTTTGGTCACCCTATAATAATGATGATTGGATTTGATAGAGCACCTTTTTACAGACAGTGTCACAAAGTGCATCACACAAAAAAAGGCCCAGGCCATAACTTTATAATAGTCATTTTGATTTGCTATAGCACTGTATAGATAGTGTTTCACTGCTCTGCAGCCGTGTTCACTGATTACTTTTGACTTGACTCATAATGGAATAAATATCGGAGTGAGGTATGTATGTATGGGGGTGTAAGTATAAGCTATTTGTATTTCAGTGGCTTGCCTTTGTTTACCTGAGTGCAGAGAGACAAATTGCTGTCAGCTTTGGTTGATGTGGCAGTAAATGAGTGGAGAATCCTAAAAGCTAGAGGACCTTTTGTGCTAGTAACCACAGTGAGTAGGATGGTGTTTTATTCTGGAATAGCTATTTGCTACATTAACACTAAAGCCTTAGTCGAGAAATCTGCATGACAGAAGATTAAGACAACAAATAAACTACCCTGTGGATTTCCGTAATGGATTTTAGGAATACATCATTTGATTCCTGCAGTCATAGAACATTGTATCGTAAATGCCTAACTTTTAGGTTCCATCGAAATAATGGCATCTGCATGATTTCAGCTATATTTCTTTGTTCTGTTGTGTATCACATTATGACATGACATACAATTTTCTTTACTTGTTCTTTATGATTCCAACACTTCCTTTACTTTAAGGGTCTGTCAAAGATCATTTTAGGTTAATACCTTAAAACGCCTGAAGGTCTGACAGTTGTACTGGATGACAAAAAGCTGCCCTGTTCACATGGGGTTTTAAAAGCAAGAAAGATGAGCACAATAAAAAATGTAATGAGAGTTTTGAGGAGGAATAGACCTTTTTCCTTGTTCTTTATGACACAACAGCATAAACCATAAAAAGACAGCCAAGTTTTCAACTATTTCCTTTGCTTGAAGCTCTTTCCTTAGAGTACATTTCAGATTTTGATTAGATATTGTACATTTCAAATTTCTAAAGGTTGACGGTTGCCCCCTAATCCACTATTCTCTCTCTTCACTTCCTGACTTGGGCCCTTGAGATTGGCCCTGAGGGAGTATAAAACCAATCAAGTGGCTTTAACTGTAGGTTCATGTGGGACCATTAAGACCAATAAAAAGGCCAGGAAATATTGGGGAAAAAAATGAAGAATCCTCTTGTTAGGTGTGAATCACAGCCCTCTTTCTGTCTTACTCATTTTTCACATGTACTTACTCTCATAAGCACACACACACACACACACACAAACACACACTGTTCTGTGTCATTTTATTGTTCTGCCCACACCCTATTCTGCTCTTGCTATTTTTCTCGAAACAAAGGGATTCTTGAAGTAGACTTATCATCCTCCAATGATACTAAGCTCTTGAAAGCCCCAAGAGCAGCAAAAGCTCATGTGCCACACATATTGACTGAGCAGATTTTTTTTTTAAGACAATCTTTTGGACATTTTAGGCCTTTATTGTATAAGACAGATGAAGACATGAAAGGGGAGAGAGAGGGAGAATGACATGCAGCAAAGGGCAGAAGGTTGGTGTCAAACTTGCATCCGCTGCGTCAAGGAGTGAACCTCCATATATGGGCAAGCACGCTACCAGGTGAGCCACCCAGGTGCCCCAGGGTGCTGACTTTTTAAATTGACAACAGCTACAGCAGGAGTTTACCTACAAGTTTGATAAACTGATATGTCCAAGTGCCAAACAAATAAAAAAGAAAGGGCTAAAACTGGTATTCAGAGACAGACAGACAGACAGACAGACAGACAGATAGATAGATAGATAGATAGATAGATAGATAGATAGATAGATGACAGAACATCTAACATGAGTGTATAACAGGGTGGTGTGTGTGTGTGTGTGTGTGTGTGTGGTGTGTGTGTGTGTGTGTGTGGGTCGTAGACTTAAACCCCCACTCTTGCGTAGTGTCCACTGTATTAGTTGAGAAGCCCAGAGTCGACTCACAATTTTTCAGCTGAACACAGCACTAGCTGCATCATTATTAAACAGTGAGTAACAGGAAGCAGCATGAGAGGCTGTACAACGATTCCTGTGATGGGGTGATGGAAGAGCAGAGAAATGCCTTGCAGAGCAGCGCGGCTCGTTTCTGTTCCTTAAGTTGGTTAAACTACTTTTGACCTGGACACTTGTACACCCTCTTCTACTGCTTCTTTGCCAGCAGAGTTGAGATAGGAGCAACGGCTTCGTGGACTGTGCTGCAACAGGGTAGAGTGCATAAGAATGAACCACCTGACACAATGAGTCAACTTTAATAAAATATTGGCCTGCACGTGTGCACCGCCACGTTGTGTCTAATATCATGGATTGGGTCTGATGACATTGTGTCTTACATGGATTCAAGGTTTTTTAAACAAAACTTATCATCAAAAGATGGAGCAAATCCGACCTTTGGCAAGTTGGGGAGGGCAATATTCCATGACACATAACACACACAGTAGGGAAGGCAAAGACATTTCTCCGTTCTCAGCTGATGTAGACACATTAACATTACACCTGCAGTGTTTATCATTGCACATTAGCCTAGCAGCTAGCGGAGTGACCTTCTGTTTATAGCTTTATCCCGATATAATGCCACGGTTGAATTCAGCCTGCATGCACGTTTCGTAGACTAAAACAGAGTGGCTTATATTGGTTCAACAAGTTAGTGAACTACCTAGTCGCCCACTCTGCTCTCTGTCTGCTCAGCTGCTAGACAGGCTGCACTTGGGATGCAACAGATGTTGTGGGTTAAAGTTTAAGTCAATGTTTTTTCAGGGGTAA
The DNA here is from genome assembly GCF_008692095.1 of Etheostoma spectabile. Taxonomy (NCBI): domain Eukaryota; kingdom Metazoa; phylum Chordata; class Actinopteri; order Perciformes; family Percidae; genus Etheostoma; species Etheostoma spectabile. Next base: position 30,008,665 of record NC_045734.1, read on the forward strand.
CGCCATTCACTTTACCGGCAGTATTGACAACAATTAAGGCCGCAATGTCTTGAGCTGTGTGTATTTTGTCCACAGCAATCCCACCGTTCGGACCCAAAACATCCCTATTATAGAGAGTAAATGCCCGAAACCTATTCTTTGTAAACCATTACAATCATTCCCCGAAAGAACCAAGAGGCCTGATTTGTTGCGCGATCCAAATTGTGTTCAAAACTAATTCAAAACAGTTTCAGCATGTAGCTTGCTAACTTGAAGATTGTTGTTTTGAATGGCAACACACATCGAGTGGAAGGCAAGGGGCAAAGGTGCAGGCTTCCATTGATTGGCTTCCATTCCCGAATATTTTAAATCAACAACATATCAGAGCATGCAAATCATCTGAGTCGGAATATACCCTCAGACCCCAAAGCGGTCTTTCTCTGACAAATATCCTTTTATTTGTAACTGCTTGTACGATTATCTTTGTACTTTACTTTGCTTGGATGAATGAGAAATGGGAAATTTACAGGATGTCTACCTTTTCAACCAGTATTTGTGCATATGAGTCGTGCTGTTAATGCCCTCAATTTAAACAGTTGACATGTTGACCTTATCTCCACACCAGTGAGACAGTGAGACAATAGGTTAAATACACTGAAGAATACTCTTAAGGGTTCATTTGTTGGTTTGTGTCTTTGCTGCTACTCTTGAACTTGATTGTGTTTGATTCTACGTATATTTATACTGCTGTTCATTCCATTTAACACATCTTACATGTTCAGCCATTTCAGAGAACAAAAGCCTGTAGGCCCTGCAAGACTACAGCAATCAAAGGCCTCTGTTGATGAGGATCCAGCTAGTTATTAGCAAGGTCTCGTTAGCATATTGTTGATGTAATTATATACTTAATTGCTAATTAGGAGGCTAATTGCTAATTTTCATTGATTGCATATGTAAGTAATGTGTGGGGAGTTGTATTAATGCGGTAGTGAAGTGAGTGGGGAAGGGTTCATTGGGCAGAAGTGACTGTATGGTTCTGTTCATTATTTCCATTGTTTGTGGCTGCAGGTATAATTGATTGGCTATGTAATGTCAATCCTGTTTGAGCATGTAAGGCTCGCCACTAATTTAAAACACAAAACGTCTTTGTTGAACATGAATAGGTTTGAACCTTTCAACTGAAGCATTGCACGTACTGTAATTACGCGCAAACTATCACTATATATAGAATAAGCAGCAGGATACAGCTGAATGAGCAGCACATAAATTACCAGTTTGCTTCAGCATGCTTTCTTTTGTCGTGGAGATTTGCTCTCAGACTTGGTTGCTATGGAAAACGTGCACAGTACACAACACAGTATGTCCTTTATGGTTTCAATTTATGTCATTTGTTGTTTCTTGTGTGGTCCTGACTAAACGTTTTGAATCACAATCATACTTATTGGGTGGCCGGATAGCTCAGTTGGTAGAGCAGGTGCTCATAATTAGTCCTTTACTCCTCAACGCCGCTGCCGCGGGTTTGACTCTGACCTGCAGCCCTTTTGCTGCAGTCATTCCCCCTCTCTCTCCCCTTTCATGTCTTCATCTGTCCTGTGAAAAAGGTCTAAAAATGGCCAAAAAACAATCTTTAACAAAATAAATAAAACACATATAACACATATTCAATATACTATTCACTCACTGACTAAATACGGACATTGACAGCAACAATACATTCTAACTATACAGTGGAGGGCAGGCTTGGACAGGTAAAGGGTGCAATCATACTTTATCAAGGCAAAGTTTTCAGGTGATCTGCCAAACTCATTGTAGATTTTTGATAGCCTATGCAACTTCCATTAAGTACAGTATATCTGGCAATTGACCTTTTGTTTGACATCTTTGCACATTTTGAAATTATACCATACTCTTTCCACCTCGACCTCCATGTTGCTTGCCCTCACTTGGTCAATAAATAAAAGAAATGAATAAGGTGTGATTACTATTCCTTATTTAATGGGCTATTCAGTATTTTTGGGGTAATGCACAGAGGTGGAAAGTCACGAAATACGTTTACCCACATTTCTGTATTAAGCAGTTTGGTTGTGTATTTTGTATATTTTGAGTAGTTTTTAAAATTGGTATTTTAAAATATACTTGACTACATTTTGAATGTTTTGTATTTTGCTACATTACAAATCCCATCCGTTACTGATAATCGGATATTTCAATCTGCTCAGTCCACTCATCCACCGCCATGTTTTACACAAACACAGCTCTACTCTGCAAATAGCAAATTTTAAACAAGCTAAAGCAAAAGCTGTCGGTTTGTAGTCTGACGGTTTATCTTAGTTTGCCACAAATCTTGAAATTTTGACAAATTCTTATAAATTTAGTTTCTGGCTAAACAAACCATCCTCTCTGCTGGAGCGGTAAATCTATGAATGCATAAAAGAACAAAACAGATGCATGCGGCTACTTAATATGCACGAGACTGACTCAATGTTATGTTCGCCTTCCTCCTTGATGATGCTGGTTGTATTATTTTTCAACAGCATTTTTCATTGCAGATGAGGCATACATGACGAATGCATGTCCTGCTTATCAGTTTATTCATCATTAAACCACGACAACGTTTCGCTTCAGCCTCTTTGACAGTGACATCTTTACGTGACAACAGCCATTTCTTTCTGCAAGCATTTTCCACCAATCAGGATGCTGCATACTACAACCATGTTTCAATAATCCCAGACCAGACTTTAACCATCACCTCTCAGTGAACTGCCTCCTAGTCTGAAATCTTTTTCTAGTTAAAGAACCAGTTATCATTATGGACTTTCCATGATTTTTAGGAGTTTGCTCACACCAATACATGTATAAAAATAACATTAATTCAGTAAGAAAGTGAACATTTCTAAAAAGGATAGGCATATTAGGTATAAATTCATTTTATTTACAATGTGAAAGTCCGGCTCCCGGATTGTCGGCTTAGAAAAAATGCTGGCCCTTGGAAAAATGTAGTTGGTTACCCCCTGTGACAAATGATCAGCATCTAATCTGCCTACCAGACACTAAGTCTTTCTGTAGGAGACTGAGAACGATATGGAGGTTGATCAGGCGAGCAGCGACTGTTTCAGTAGAAATGCTAGCTGAAACATCAAATTCTGCTGCTCAAAACAAAAATCCTTGGCCACGTTTGAAAGAGTGTTATTCAAGAGGGCCAATGAAATGTCATTTGTGCCTGTCAAAAGGTGACTGAACTGGCAGCAGTCAATAACTCCACATCTAATCTGCGGAATCGCGTCTTGGTAGTATTTGTGCGTTGTTACTTTAAACAAAGTTTTCATGAATAAATGGGATGAAAGCAGAATAAAAACCTAAAAGCAGAGAAGGGCAGGCAGGCAGGAGAGAGTTTCCAAGGCTTTATTTTTCACAACAAAACAAAAAGTAACACAAACACAGGATGCACTGGATCAAAAACCCAAATCCAAAAAGCAAAAATTCACAAAGGTCCAGGGGGTAAAAAAAGAAAAACAAAGAACAAAGGCAGGGGAAAAACTCATGGCGTTAACAGGCCACAGGAACGGGAAATAACACATCGAAACCTGCGACAGGCCGACAACAGGCACGGCACAAAGATGCAAGAACAATCTTACAAAAGGGAACACAGAGGTTAAATACAAGAGGTAACGAGGAACAGGTGATACGTCAGGTGAATCACATTAGGGCAGGACAATCAGACAGACAAGAAGTAAAACTAGAGACAAGACGAGACAGAGACCAACTTCAAAATAAAACAGGAACCCGAACATACAGTCACTCACAGGGGAATACAAGACAGACTACCACACAAGACCGGGGAGGAAACTAAGACACAAACACAAGGAGACAAGACAGGACCAAAAAACCAAAGAAGGAGAAAAAGAAATCAAAGCAAACACCCGAACCTTAATGGTAATGGGAGAACTCCGCTTTTTTGGAGAGGATAAAAACGAATAATTCAAACATTGATCTGGACGTTGATTACCATGGCAACAATCTAAGCTTTGACACATTTGGGTCAGCTATACAACTTTACAGACTATATATAGTAGGTGGCATATTCCATTAAGTTTGGTCTTTGTCTTCCAACAGGACTGAGAAAAGCAAATTGGACAAATATCTTTCCATTTCTTCCTCAATTTTTTTTCTTCCTATCAACAGCTACCCTTTCAGTCTCTTATGTGCTTTTCATCTTGCTGACTTCTTTACCTCCATCTCCTGTTTCCCCCTGTCCTTTTTGTTCTAGTACCCATGTGGCCTTTTTTAGATTGTCTCAATGAGAAGTGAAGATGACTCTCTGTCTATTATTTCTCTCACTTTGTCTCTCTTCTCCCATTTCTCTCTCTGCTCACCCCAACCCCCTCACTCTTTTATGATATATCTCCCAACTGAGACAGGAGTAACAGGGGCTAACACATCATTAAGGATACGCACACACACACATACACACACTACAGAGATGTTTCGCTGTTAGCTCACGGCTAATGGGAAACAGTGTTTGTTCACAGCCCCAGATCCTTACTGTCCTTACTCTGACACACACAGACAGGAAGATGGTGAAGCAAAGTGTTCCGCCAGTTGTACAGAGAGATGGCGCGTGAGGGAGAGATAAAGAAGGAATGTTAGCGCCTGACAGATGGAGTGTGGATAACAATAAGCAGACAGGGGGGGAATGGAGGGATTCAAAATGGGAAAGCAAAAACAACAGGCTTTTAACTGTATTGTGCTATGGAAATTAATGTATTCCATATGTTTGCCTTAAGTAAGAAAATGTACATAGAATTTGCGGAAGATTTAACAATATCATTAATGACTCAAACATTTCAATCAAAGAGCAAATTTATGTCCTCAGTAAAATTATTTCCAATTTAAATCCCTCTTCTGATGAGCAAAAAAAAAATAGTCACTGTAGATATTTAACGTAAAAACTTACCGATGACACTTAAAGGACAAATCCGGCTCAAAATGAATTGGTTTTCATGCTAATCTAATGTGTCTCTAGCTTCAAATGAGCTACCGCAAACCGGCGGTTAGCTGCTAACGCTAGCTTTTAGAGCATAGGGTAAATCGCTATTCAAGGCTCAAAATAGCACCTCACTTCAACGGTAGCATAATGAGGGTACCTCTATGTAAACCGAAGCATTGAAGGTTTACATGCAGGCGCCATCTTGGAAAACAGGCATGACCAGTCGAACAACGAACGCCGTGCAACCGGTAACCAGTAACTTGTGATGCGTTCCAGGCGACCTGAAACTCGTGTTTTCACAACCTTCTACCCATGAAAGTGCCCTGGAACAGCAGTCAAACCCAAAACTCACTACCTGTGAACTCGTACCAGATCGTTGTGCTCCCAGTTTCAGTTTTGACGTCACTCACACATAAACATCAATGGCGTCCCCTGTTGATGCTGTAAAGACGCTGTGAGAAATAGTATAAATAGGCAACGTAATGTAATTCCACATATTTTAATCAAAACAAAAAACACATGATTGTGTACTACTACAGGTTATGTTCATTAAATGAAGCCCGAAATATTGCGGACTAGAAATTGCAACACTAACACTAGCTAGAAGGGTTTGTGGTGACTTTGCCTGGAATGCTACCAAGTATTGAATCGTGACTTGAAGTTGTAACTTACAGGCAAAAAACTGTGTCTGGAACGCAGCATCGGCTCAAACACAGCGTTCCTGGTTTGGTGTTTCTTATAAAGTTCACAATGCTTTTGTTTACGTGTAGGTACCCTCATTATGCTACCGTGGAAGTGTGGTGCTATTTTGAGCCTAGTTAGTGGGATGAAATAGTGATTTACCCTATGCCCTACCACCGGTTTGCAGTAGAGTATTTCAAGCTAGAGACATGTTTGATTAGCATGAAAACAGATCCCAGAGAACAATGGACTCAGTACACATGTTATTAACCCTTCAGTTCAATTTGCGCCGGAATTGTCGTTAAAGGGAAACAGCAGGTAAAGACAATAAAATGGTAAAAAAATAAACTATAATTGTATTGGTAGGACAGTCAATAGCTTGATCTGCCTTCTGGGAGGCTATGTAAGTATTTTTCTAACTTTAACTAGAAAAATGAAATGTTTCAGTTGCAATCAAGATATGATTGCAGTGAAGAAACACAGGCAGTGGATGTTACCATGGTTACTCAACAGGTATCATGTTATTATAGAGCAGCATAGCGCATGTATAATACAGTTTGTATGTGGTTAATGATAATGGATCCTGATTACTTTGGTTAGTGAAACCTTCCAGGAGCGTAGTGCATTGTTACAGTGCAGATGTCTTATATAAATGTCCATAATAAAAAAATACAACCATATGTGTGACTGTCTCTTTGTGTGTTTCAATGTAACTAGATGAAACATATTAATAATTAGCATGTGAAATGGTTTTGTTGCTCGCAGTGATGGGTAAATTGCTCTAAAAAGTTGTCAAAAAGTAACCTTAACTCTCTAAAAAAGGCATTTAGTTCCTTTTTTTTTTGCAACAGTTTGCTTTATTACTGTCTATTCATGTGTTTTACCGGTTTTTAATGCTTAGGATTTTTAACTGTTTTTACTTGTGTTTTATCTGTTTAACTGATTTTGTGTAAAGCACTTTGAATTGCCCTGTTGCTGAAATGTGCTCTACAAATAAAGCTGCCTTGCCTTATTTGCAATTGTTTCTCAAAAGCATCATGTCTTACATTACATGCCAGGATATAATGGTAGTGTCCCTTCCCTGTCCTTACTCACAGAAAGAGTTATAAGATCAGAATAAAGTCAGTTTTAGCCTAAATTTACTTGTGTAAGTCCGTTCAGCTTTAAAGACATCACATATAGCTACTGAATCATTTCAGAAACCTTTTGGAATGTGCATCTCAGATCACATTTTTACTCACTATGACCACTAATGAGCTACTGTCGTAATCTTTGTATCAAAATATGAACAACAATTTTGTCTAATTACCACTACTTGATGAACAGCTGAAGGAGCGGTGTCAACAATTTTGTGGTTTGCCGCTGCTGAATGTAGAAAGCAGAAACACTGATATGTGTATATATATATATATATATATATATATATATATATATATATATATTGAACAGTTCGAAAACTTAAAAATTTTGATATGTACTACTGATAAACAGAAAAGCTCTCACACCATACAAATCTGCTTTTGGCATTTTCAGGATAATACTAGAACATGTTTGCATGATTTATTATTTTAAAAAAAACACACACTTTACTCTTTTATTATACTGCCCATGGCTGCGGCACCTGTATTTACCCTCAGTATGAGATGCTCTGTAGGAGTGCCTGTCTCTTTAAGCCCCCCCCCCCTCACGACAAAGCCCAGTGTGCTCTGATTGGCCAGTGTTCTCTGCTCTGCAGCCTTCGCTGCTGTTTCACTAGTTAAAGCTGGAGCTACTTCACAAAGTATATAGCAGGACTGCGTACCGTGAAAAATCACTTACTTTACAAATACTTTAAAACTGGACAACTGGTCCCAGCAGTAACGTGACCCAAATTTGGGTTAGGATCTTGGGTTACAATGCAGCTATTTAATATCTAGCACTAGGCAAATGTTAGATTGTAGTGAAACAAAGCAGCACTTTCTATCGTCAAAAATCTCAGATAAAGGCTTGTGAACCAAATACTACTTCTACTACTATTACTACTAACAGACAATGGTTAGGAGCAGTGTGATCTGTAATTGTGGAGAATTTAACAACACTGACAGCCAAGATGACTTATTTTACTGCCGTTAGCATGTAGCTACATGCGACAATGTTAACACTGCTTTAGCTTAAAATAAACACTCCAGTCCTGCCTCCGTGAAGCAGATGACCAATCATAGCAGAGCGGCTTAGAGTCAGCCGAGAGTAGAGCGTTCAGAGCAGTTGGAAATCTGAATGTTTTAGTTCACAGGAATTTCTCTAAAATGCATTTGCCTCATTATTTGAATGTTGTTAATTTTAACATTGTAGATATGACAGAACATACTTATCCACGCGCCAACCACCCCAATGAGTTATTGTCTCTCTCTCACACACACGCACACACACATACACACACAACATTTAAACCCAATAAAGAGAGATCTCCTGTCCTCCTCATGTCAGATTCTCTTCAGTTTACGTGTTGCTTATGTTGCTTCCTATCACATTCCTTGCCCACTACATTTCTTCTCTGCGGGAAAGCTGGTTTTGATATTGAAGTAAAAAATTGCTGGTATGGTGGCACCACTGAGTGTTTGTGTGTGTCTAAACACACTGTTATGAAGAGAGTTTTTTTGCTTCATTGTTCCCCAGCGAGCGGGTGGAATTGACTTGTCACAATATGTTACTTTAGTTCCATCTGTCTATCACTCCATCTCTCTCTGCACCAGCCCCCTCATCCCTGATGTATTTATACCACAATCTACTGCCAATTGATAACATCTATGTTTGGCTCTCGCTGTGCATTTGTATACAGTCTGTATTTATAAAAACTCCACAAGAGGCAGTAGCACGCCAAATGTTGAGCCAGAGACAAGGCAGGAAAACACACAGATCTTCATGTTTGTGTGAATTCACCTGCAGAGCGCACCAGTACAAACCCAGATCTGGGTTTGGGTTAGGGTTTCATCGACGCAATCACGTCTTTGTTGGACGCAAGTGGATTTTCTTGCTCCTGTACCTCCAATTGATGTTATTCTTGCCAAGGTCAGTGAAGTGGCAGATCAATTTTGGTAATATCCTGTGCATTGGGAAGCAGCATTTTCCATGGCTGTAGTTGGCGGATTTGCAGATGTTTTTTTAATTGGGACTTTTTGATTGAATATTATGCCAGTGTGTTGGGATCGGTCAATTCAATTGGATGCAAGTACCAAAAACAACATTTTGGTCTTTAAAAATGGTTTATTTTAGAAGTAGTTGTAATAAAACTTAGCTCTGGGGCGCTTATTCCTACTCCTCAAAGGAGTGCTTAGGAGTGCTTATTCCGCACTCCTTTGGTTTCCATGGATGGATAGATGGATATTCAACAATATTAAAAATAATCACTAAGAATGTCAAAGATTTAATTGGTCAATTTACGAGATTAAACATTATATTAGAAAAAAAAAACCTTCTCTCTGACCTTATAAAGTAATTGATGACGAAATATTTTAGAATTAACCTTTTGAACTCTGCTAAAAAATTGGTCCGCCAGTGCCTACATCGGTACAGAGGCAACGATTTATGTTTTCCTCCGTGGGTGCTCACGGGCGCACGCCCTTTATAAAAAAAAGCAGTCAAAAAATGTTTTTCAGGACCTTAGGAAATGGAGAGCAGCCGACACAAACACAGTAAATCAATGTAGCCTGCTAGCTAATTAATACAATTAAATTAAATATTAAATATTTCAGACATATTTTGATCAAATTTTACTACTTAAAAAAAATCAAAACATATTGATCAAAAACATTTCTAAACGTAGAAACATGAAATAAATAGTCCTTAACACTCCGTAAGTTATTTGAACTATGTACATTCATTTGTTTTTGAGATATGCTCATTTTCATGAGCTGAGTGTAAGGGTGATTTGAAAATTTCATCTGCCATAGAAATGGTCCGCCAGCTGTTTTATACACGATTTATGTTCACTTTACACTTTCAATCGTCATTTTCAGATGCTCAAGAAAAGTGGATGCAGATGGTTTTTATAAATGGTCCAACAAAAGACTGTAGCTCATCCTTGTTGGCCCCTGCTGTACCCAGTATAGATCGCATTGTGCTGCTTCTGGGGAGAAGAGTGGTAAAGCCTATACATCTCATTTAGTCTGTCAAGTGACATGTAGGCACACACACGCACACGTGGTGGCTGTGGGTCAGTGGTAGAGCGGTTGCCTGCCAATCTGAAGGTGGTTCGATCCCTGTTGAAGTGTCCTTGGGCAGGACACCGAGTTGCCCCTGATGCTGCGCATTGGAGTGTAGATGTGTGTGAATGCTTATCTGATGAGCCTTGTACGGCAGCCTCGACCACAATGTATGAATGTGTGTGAATGGTGAATTGTGTAAAAGTGTTTTGAGTAGTCATTAAGACTAGAAAAGCTCTATACAAGAACAGTCCATTTCCATTAGTTCCATAAGCCGTTCACCTTGCACTGCGTCTTTCACTGCCCAGGTATAGTAAAGAGAAAAAAAAGAACTACCTCAACTCGTTGTTCCAATGATATCAATGCATAATATTATAAATTCAGCTAGATACTTTGAGATGCATACTGGGACTTGATGCTCATTGAACCATATTAATGAGCTTGTCAGGATGGAACCCACCAAAAGCAGGCCGCCAACACTTTGGGTGCCAAGCCATAAGAAATGTATCACAGATGTACTGCAGATATTTAGATGTGTCCCTATTCAGCAGAACAGTCTACACACTCCTCTGCTGCTCTAATTAGCTCTCAGTGTCCCACTAGTACATCTTCATAGACTCAAATTGCTCCACGAGGGCCTGTCACTGGTCCCTAAAGTTTCCTGAAAGGAGGGACACACACAGATACACATCCATTCATCTGCTCATTCCTCAGATACACAATTAACATTACACACATGAAGCCACTTTAAAACTGCATCAGTAATGTGCACAGTAAGTATAGGGAATGTTGGATTTTGATGATGCTGCGGAACTGATTGTGCACTTAAGCACACTGTCGTAAATATCAGGCCATCATTGTGTGCTGTCAGGAGATGGCGGATGGTCCTGACTAATCACTGATCTAATTTGACACGAAATCCAGACAAAATAATCAAGGTCCCATATTGTGCTAATTTTCAAGTTTATACTTGTATTTATAAATAGTTTGTTAAAAAAACACATTCTTTTTTTCATAATGTCTGTCTGAATATACCTGTATGTACCCTCTGTCTGAAACGCTGCGTTGGAGCGCCTGTCTGTTTGAGTCCCGCTCCTGAAGAAGCCCCTTTGGCTCCGATTGGTCAGTGCTTCCGGGTCTTCTGAATCTGTGCTCTCTGCGGCTGGGGAATGACTGTAACGGCACTGTAGCAACATTTTTCTCCTATATATAGTGTTTAGACATCACAAGGGACAGAAGTCGTGACGGCTCATTTAAAGGCACAGATTCTGAATACGGGTTGTGTGCATTTCTCTGTGGAGGGAGCATTTTGATACTATATAATGTATAAAATGCTGATAATATGTGATGACAAGATAAAGAGATGTTGTTTAAACAAAAGAAGTTTTTAAAAAAAACAATGTCTAGCAATATCAGAAAAACCTTTTATGGTTAAACAAATAGTCTGCCGTACTGCTACATTTATTTTGATACTTTTCTAACGTTGCATTTTACTTCATATTGTTTTTGTTGTTGACAAATAAACCCTGGAATCATTGAATGTTGGTTCACATAGATAGGTAGAATGAAAGATAACCAGAGAAAAAAACACCAAAAGAAAGCCACAGAGACAGTGTGACAGATGAAGAGATACAGTTATGTGTGTGAGATTCACATAGCAGAAATAGAAGGTAGAGCGAGGCGAAGGCCGTGAAAGACAAAGGAGCTGAGGGTCTTGCAGAGGACGTTGAAGTTACGTTTTCCTCGTCAGTGCCATACTAAGACTTGTTCTGCTAATGATGGCAGAAGGAGGGAAGCCACAGCAGCGTTTGGTGAGCAAAAAAGGCAAAATCAACTCTATGGTCTGGGAAAAGTTAACGTTAGCTAACCCTGTGATCCCTCTGCTTCTGCCCCCCCCGCTGTAGTAGATGTTGTATTCCCCCAACATACTGTATTCCCTTACAGTTTAAAACTTTTTCCAGCTGCGGGGGTGCATAGGCTCAAAACCAACAAGAAAAAACAAGTAGTAGTAATGTTCCATCACCATTTAGTTTAGTTGTTAAACTGTAAGTAAAATTAGCAGGGACGTTAAATCACCTGTTTCACATAAAGTTATTCTAAGATACCATCTGTATGCTGGATTTTTCCTTAGGTAGCTAGTAAATAAGCCCACTGAGGTTACCCTCAGTTATTATTATTAATATTTTTGGTACATTTAGTAATGACAGTAACTAGTAGTGGTCACAGCATAGAACATTGTGTTACAGTGGGGCTCGAAAGTTTGGGCACCCCAGGTAAAAATTGTATTAATGTGCATAAAGAAGCCAAGAAAAGATGGAAAAATCTCCAAAAGGCATCAATTGACAGATTAGACATTCGTATAATATATCACAAAAAGTTGGATTTTATTTCCATCATTTACACTTTCAAAATAACAGAAAACAAAAAAATGGCATCTGCAAAAGTTTGAGCACCCTGCACAGTTTCTGCAGTCCTCACCACAAGCATCAGCATTTGAAGTTTGCAAATGAACATATAGACCAGCCTGATGCATTGTGGAAACCAGTTCTGTGGACCGATGAGGTTAAAATAGAACTTTTTGGCCGGAATGAGCAAAGGTACGTTTGGAGAAGAAAGGGCACAGAATTTAATGAAAAGAACCTCTGTCCAACTGTTAAGCATGGGGATGGATCAATCATGCTTTGGGGTTGTATGCAGCCAGTGGCACAGGGAACATTTCACGAGCAGAAGGATAAATGGATTCCAAAAAATGTCAGCAACTTTTGGACGCTAACTTGATGCCATCTGTGAAAAAGCGGAAGTTAAAGAGAGGATGGCTTCTACAAATGGATAATGATCCTAAACACACCTCAAAATCCACGGTGGATTACATCAAGAGGCGTAAACTGAAGGTTTTGCCATGGCCTTCACAATCTCCTGACCTCAACATAATTGAAAATCTATGGATAGACCTTAAAAGAGCAGTGGTGACAAACAGCCCTGAAATCTCAAAGAATTGGAAGACTTTTGGAAGGAAGAATGGGCAATGATACCTCAAACTGATTTTATTCATAGTCCAAAGACTCTTTCTGTGAGAATAAGATTACTAAAAGATTATACCCTGGACACTGACCATTATACCCAAAGATTTATGAATAATCATGTTAAACAATCATGATTTCAATATTGACCAAAATAATCGTTTTTTCCATAATCCTGCCGCCCTAGAAACATGCTAAGTTGAAATCAGGAACAGAGGAATGTGAGTTTGCAGCATTTTTAGCGATTGTTGCCTTAATTCTGAGCCAATAAAATGTGTTCAGTCGGGTGGACAGGACGTTATTTTTTCGCAGATTTAAACGTTACACTAATAAGAACTGCATTTAGGCCTTTCACTGTCCAATAATACGGGGCACGTGGAAATCATTTTAGTTTTTGGACAAATCAAAGTGAAAAGTGAGAAAAAAAATGTAATCAGACGCTACGTGCCCCCTACCCTCAAACCCCTCCCCTTCACGTTAAAATGGTGACAGAAAGTTGGAACTGAAAAAAAGATTGAAAAAAAGACTACCTGCGTAATGTTTGGGCCAGTGTTTCCGTTTTCATTTTGGATTCCGATACGCACTCTCACATCTCTGTTCATACTCTTTGCCCATGTAACATGGAAGTCAGGGAAGACACTGACAACATCTGTCTGGGTTATCAGGCTGCCGGAGGTTGCTGATTTGCTGTTTCAACAGTACATATCTACTGCTTCATCATACCCTGTGTGTGTAAAAAAGTACAGAGAGAAACGAAGTGAGACATGGCTGTGTGTGTGTGTGTGTGTGTGTGTGTGTGTGTGTGTGTGTGTGTGCGGCATTTCATAACTGCAGGCTCTGATCACAGATAACCTTCTTGGTGTCCGCTCACTGACTCTACCTAACACACTTCCAATTTGTGTGTGTGTGTGTGGTGTTGTGTGTGTGTGTGTGTCCAGATGCTGAAACCAGATGCTTTCCTTCAGACTGCAGGCGCCTAAGATAGTGACAGGGAGCAAACACACACAAGGTTATCACACACAGACTCTCCAACAGGCACACATGCACAGAATATAATATCCCAGGTAGTCCAGGTCACATTTCAAACCATCCTCACTCAGAAAACGGCTGGATAGGTCGATTGTGCAAGCAGCATAAAACGACTCATATTAAAGTTAGTTCTTAGGCGCAAATATCCAGTAGCCATAGTATTTATCGTAGGAGCATTGTCAAGCTGTTCATCTTCATATACGTTGTAAGGTATAAGTACTGAAAAAGTCGGTATGGTGCTTCTCTAAACTTAATATACTTTATGTTTGAGGGTTCCAGGTGAACTCATGGAAGACATTACCATTGCATAGTTGTGTTGCAGCCATGAGCACAACAAGCACCACTTTTGTGTGTGTGGCTTTATTTTACGTGAAATCACCACTGAATAAAAATACATTGTTCCTCTTATCCTCTTATTTGTGAAATAAGCATGTGACTTGTGTCTACTCCACCCCGTAAATAATGAAAATCAATAAGAACCGTAATTAAAATGAAGAATTGGAATCAGAATTGTTCAAATCAAAAAGATGCCCAACCCTACTGGTATTGGTATTGGTATTGATTACTACGTTTATGGCTTATGAAAGAACTATTACATGCTACAGCAGGGCCAGTGTTACACCTTCACCTCTTCAGTTATCTTTATTTTCCACAGAGCATTATTATTTTCACGGTTGGAGAGCTTTTCTGATAAAACTATGTGAGATAGACTTTCCTTTGACAACCAGTGAACGGTGAATGTCTCTCTCAGAAATATCTGTGTCTGTCAAAGCTCAACAACCTGCTTGACCCACGAATTCCTACTTGAAAACCTTCCAGCACACATTACTTGTTTAGGTTCTAACTTCTTAACACTAATATTAATGCCCAGAGCAAATTGTCCTAATCAGACTAATGCTCTGAAGTGCATACAGCTTCATTTCTCTACTCGCCTGCCTCTCTCCTTACCTATCTATCCACCTCTCTATAAATCCACCCCACAGGAATCTCAGTCTGGCTTGAGCGTTTTAAAATGCTGCAAGCCTTTGCATGCATCTAAAAGACACAAAACACACACACACACACACACACACACACAAGCATGCACGGGCAAAAATATCCACACATGTTGAGAGACACACAAAGTAAGTCTGTAAAGTGAAGGTTTGATAAATAAATAATGTTGCTCAATAATGGAACAGTGTGATGTGTTGTGGGAACAAGACTGACGCTGCCATGACAACCTTAAGGGTCATGTGAGGTCATCCGCAGCTGTTTGACGCCATTACACAGTCACTTCTCTCTACACAGAGGTTGAGTGTATGTGAGTTGATATGTCTGTGTGTAGCACTTCTATATATCTGTTCAGTGTGTGTGTGTATGTGTGTGTATGTGTGTGTGTTTGGGTGTGAACATGGTAACCAAGGCAACTAAATGAAATATAAGCAGCCAGTAGACAAACACTAGGATGCAATATCATATGCATTTTTTCTTCTTGTTTAAGATCATTTTTGGGGCTTTTTGCCTTTAATGGATAGGACACCTGAAGACAGAAAATGGCGGAGAGACACTAATGTTCGATACACTTAGCTGTAAGCGTGGCTAGTGGGGGACCGGACAGCATAGCATTACCCAGTATGGACTGCTCAACAGCACCTTTGCTGCTTGACAGAGCAAGATAAATAATAAAACTGAGCCTTATTGGGTTTGGATTGTCCGGACATTATAAGTAACAGGACAAACGACCCAACAGAACTGCTAGAGATTTAACATTTAACTACCTGAATTAGTCTCCAGTAGGCCTGCACGATATTGGGGAAAAAACTGCCATTGCGATATTTTTCCCCCTGCGATAAATTGTGATATGAAAAAAGAAAAAGTATTTGCACGGACCCCTTGTTTCTTTAGGCTAACTATATTAGCTTTAGCCTGGCTGGTAGCAGCTTTCTGCTTGTTCCTTTAGGCTAACTATATTAGCTTTAGCTTGGCTGGTAGCAGCTTTCTGCTTGTTTCTTTAGGCTAACTATATTAGCTTTAGCCCTGCTGGTAGCAGCTTTCTGCTTGTTTCTTTAGGCTAACTATATTAGCTTTAGCCTGGTGGGAAGCAGCTTTCTGCTTGTTTCTTTAGGCTAACTATATTAGCTTTAGCCCAGCTGGTAGCAGCTTTCTGCTTGTTTCTTTAGGCTAACTATATTAGCTTTAGCCTGCTGGGAAGCAGCTTTCTGCTTGTTTCTTTAGGCTAACTATATTAGCTTTAGCCTGGCTGGTAGCAGCTTTCTGCTTGTTTCTTTAGGCTAATTATATTAGCTTTAGCCTGGTGGGAAGCAGCTTTCTGCTTGTTTCTTTAGGCTAACTATATTAGCTTTAGCCCAGCTGGTAGCAGCTTTCTGCTTGTTTCTTTAGGCTAACTATATTAGCTTTAGCCTGCTGGGAAGCAGCTTTCTGCTTGTTTCTTTAGGCTAACTATATTAGCTTTAGCCTGGCTGGTAGCAGCTTTCTGCTTGTTTCTTTAGGCTAACTATATTAGCTTTAGCCTGGCTGGTAGCAGCTTTCTGCTTGTTTCTTTAGGCTAACTATATTAGCTTTAGCCTGGTGGGAAGCAGCTTTCTGCTTGTTTCTTTAGGCTAACTATATTAGCTTTAGCCCGGCTGGTAGCAGTGGGGAAAAATGGCCAGGAGACGTTGTGATTATGTTGCATTAATCAGGTAATTTAGATTGTATTTGCAGCGAACATAAAACACTGACTACTGTAGCTTCACTGACTACCCATCAAAACTATGCGCATCGATAACAAACCAAAGCACACATGACAAACCCCGTCGGACTAACGTCACATACACACGTTGCCCACATGGCTACCTGTCTTAAAGGGGAAGGGTCGATCGGTAATGATCATGTAAAAGAAGAATGGTGAAAGTTTACTTTTCTATCAAGCTGCAAAAAAGGATTAGCGTCGATATCGCAACCTCCCGCAATGTGACTATTGCGCATGCGCACATTACGATGTTGATGCTAAAACACAATATCTTTTAGCCCTTGTCTCTAGTCTCCGTTAACCGTTAGCTAATCTTAGATGATTCAGTCTGACTGGATTGTCAGTAACGTTATCCCAGGGCCATCAAAAAGTCTGTCATTATGCCACGTTCATTAAAGCTATATTAAAGACTAGTATTATGTTTAATGAATAAATTCCATGTAAGTGTTACAGTTTGGATTGTAGCAGTGGCGTTAGTGGTATTCCCACCGGCTCCTGCTGTCTATTAGGGAGTATATAACACTTAAGATCAGGGTTTTGTAACTTATTAGAGGCGCAGGACGCCACACAGCTACTAAAACAAAGAAGAAAGATTAACCACCAATATTTTTCATTTATATTACTCTGTTCCTACTAAAATTTATTTTGCTGTCTGTCTGTCTGTCTGTATCTCTTTAATGACATTAAATATTTTAATCTTAGAGATTTGTTAAAATTCCAACCCATGTCCTGCCTCATTCTTTTACTACTTATCTCAGTGTGTTTGAGGAGCACACATGCACACACAGACACACACACACACACACACACACACACACACACATACACAAACATGCACACACACACACACACAGCCATTTTAAATCAAGTTGAAAATTATTGCTCGCTGATGAACAATTACAGCAGAGTTTTTTGTGACAATCACCTGTCTATTATCATAATCAACGTCACACAAGGAGATGCAGCTTTGAAAAAGACTGAGAGACAAAGAGAGAGAGACAGAAGAAGAGGAGACACTCTTAACTCTGATATAGTTCTCCATTGGACACACAGAAATGAGAGGGAAATGGTTTCATGGAAAATGGCAAGATTGCAAGGCTTCACCAAGAATCTTCTATATGTCAGTTAGACACAGACCATTTAAAAGTAACTCTTCTGTAATATGCCATTAGTCTGTAATGTTGAGTTCTTTCCAGGAGTTCATTCATGTAATTTAGTCCCTATGTCTACTGGCTTTGTCTCAACCTGCCTTGCTTTCACCTTCAGTTTCTACATTCCTGTTAAAACTCCAGGTTATGTTGTAACAATGGTGTAACAATACACTTTGTCAGAAGTATCTTCACATCAGCGGGAGAGGGAGGATAGAGGATAGAGGAGAGGATGAATGATTCCACAGGGCTGCTATTCCGTTTATTGTAAAGGACTTGCAGCCTTTCTAAACATCAATCAATCAATCAATCAATTTTTTTTTTCAAAGTGCTGAACTACCATGTTTCATTGTCTCATAACACTACAATTAAAAATGAGCAAAAAAAGATAAGAAGAAATGTGACAATCACATTTAAAACATCAATAGCCACTTTTAAATAGGAACTGATGCACCTTTAAGCTACATCGCCATCTGTGTGAAAGTTACGAAGACCCAAGGGGGGGGGCTCTGTCGCATTTAAGCCGGCAACAGAGGCAGTCACAGAGCCAAACCAACGTCTGTGTGAAAGGGACAGCCGGCCTGGTGGGACTACCTGCAGTACGATGCTCGAGTCAACCCACAGGACAGTCGGAAAGTGACTGCGTTCAGAGTAACCAAAGTTAAAAATTACATGCAGAAACATAGCGGGCAATATTGCCCACCTTCTCTTCCACTCTCCCTCTCTCAAACATGCGTGCGCACCCACACACACACAAGGAGACAGGCTTTGCGTCCGTCCGTCTCTGTCCTTCTCTCTACTGATTGCGCTGCTATAATACATACAGTTGTAAGACCGATTGGGTTTGCGGTGTCCATAAAAGATGCAGATAGGCTCACATACACACCAATGCTGTTGTGTTATACGTCACACCTTTTTTTTGCTTCTAGAAGTGCATGCTATGTGAAATCACACACCAAGGCGGCAGTGTCATGTACAGCTATGTTGCCACCTGCGCGCCGCCCAAGTATTCTAACTGCTTTCTCTAATCAAAGTCATTTTTGCATGCTAATTAGACTAATTGACCATGTACATTTCTACATGGGAACATGGGAACGGCATAAGACTGTATTTTTTAGGAAATGGCCAATGATCAAGAATAGTGTCTGAACATTGACACTGTTACGTTAATGGTTTTTGTTTATTCCTTATAAATGTGTTGATCTAAAAATGTAGCCTTTATTTTACTCTGAACAGTTTGGCATTTGTAACATTTGTTACATCAGCTATGAAATAAGTAACTTTACATACCTACAGTTCGATATCCTTTATTCTTTGGAGCAGCTAACATAAGATAAGATAAGAAAACCTTTATTTGTCCCACAGTGGGGAAATTGCAGACATCAACACATCCGGTGTTGTGTGGAATTACCATTGTGAGGAGTTATTGATTCAGAGCACAGTATCACCCAGAAGAACTACATACATACAAAGTGGATGCTTACATTGCCCTGGCGGACAGCAACAGAAAAGACTGTTTTATGCATTATCCTCAGAAGATTAGAGCAAAATGGCATGTCTTAAAAGAAGTCCTTGCTCCTGAAATCAAACTTCAAAGTAGTGCGCTATGGACTGTCAACATGGGCCCAGGAGTTTTTTGTAGTGGTTGTAGTTGTAGTGTCTTGCCTTGATTTCTCCTTGAACACGTCATTAGCAACATAGTTTACAGTACTCGGCGTACCTAACTCAAAGGTTTTCAGTAAAGTACTGTACTGTTTAGCTGTAATTTGACCAGTCACCGCCCCAACTTACATGTGTTGCTCAGGTCTATGTGACATTGATTGGTTGTAAGTTGTGTTTGTTGCCCCTATTAGCTGTAGGTCGTGTTTGTTGTTGGATTGGTTGTAGGTCTATCTGATTGCGCCTAGAGGTATTGTGGTCAGTGACTCTTCAAACCGAGAGGTTCCAGGCAATTACACATTTGCAAATTTAGTCTGGCGATGCTTCCTATTGAAATACATTAGTTTAAAAACCATGCTGTGTTTCAGTAAAAAATTATGGGAAAACCGTGTTTGTGTACACAAATCAACAGATACAATTTTGTGACTATTTCACGAACTGCGGTGAGACTGGGTTGCACGATCACACTAGATGTATTTCTTCAATTCAAATTCTGTAGCTACCAGGGCATTCAGTGAAGTCCCACTCATACCCAGACTTATGCATTATTTACCACTTTCTTGGAGCTGTTTGAATCTCAGATAATGTTCAAGTCCGAATGCAGCAAAGGCTAGCCAGCTGATATCTCATATAAGAGACGATAGTCATTAAATGGCTGGATGATAACTGCACAGTCTGTCAGTCTGTTGTATTTGATTGAGAAGATGATATGTTTCAGCTTACCATTTCATTATGTAAAGAGTGTGTTTTGATTTTCCTAGACATCACTAGCTTTGATTATGTGTAGGGTGTGTTCTTGTTTGTTTTCCTTCTCTTTTGATTGGTCATTAACCCTCAACCCAATCAACTTTTTGATGACCATCTTTATATGCATATAAAGTATCCCAGATCCCAACTGTTGTCTAGAATAAAGCTATTTTCGAAACAAGATGTTTATATACACTATATTTATACATACACTCACCTAAAAGATTATTAGGAACACCTGTTCAATTTCTCATTTCTGCAATTATTTAATCAACCAATCACATGGCAGTTGCTTCAATGCATTTAGAGGTGTGGTCCTGGTCAAGACAATCCCCTGAACTCCAAACTGAATGTCAGAATGGGAAAGAAAGGACCGATCTGAGTATTTCACAATCTGCTCAGTTACCGGGATTTTCACGCACAACCATTTCTAGAGTTTACAAAGAATGGAGTGAAAAGGGAAAAACATCCAGTATGCGGCAGTTCTGTGGGCGAAAATGCCTTGTTGATCAGAGGAGAATGGGCCGACTGATTCAAGGTGATAGAAGAGCAACTTTGACTGGAATAACCACTCGTTACAACCGAGGTATTCAGCAAAGCATTTGTGAAGCCACAACATGCACAACCTTGAGGCGGATGGGCTACAACAGCAGAAGACCCCACCGGGTACCACTCATCTCCACTACAAATAGGAAAAACAGGCTTCAATTTGCAAGAGCTCACCAAAATTGGACAGTTGAAGACTGGAAAAATGTTGCCGGGTCTGATGAGTTTCGATTTCTGTTGAGACGTTCAGATGGTAGAGTCAGAATTTGGCGTAAACAGAATGAGAACATGGATCCATCATGCCTTGTTACCACTGTGCAAGCTGGTGGTGGTGGTGTAATGGTGTGGGGGAGGTTTTCTTGGCACACTTTAGGCCCCTTAGTGCCAATTGGGCATTGTTTAAATGCCACGGCCTACCTGAGCATTGTTTCTGACCATGTCCATCACTTTATGGCCACCATGTACCCATCCTCTGATGGCTACTTCCAGCAGGATAATGCACCATGTCACAAAGCTCCAATCATTCCAAATCGGTTTCTTGAACATGACAATGAGTTCACTGTACTAAAATGGCCCCCACAGTCACCAGTCATCTCAACCCAGTAGAGCGTCTTTGGGATGTGGTGGAACGGGAGCTTCGTGCCACAAATCTCCATCAATTGCAAGATGCTACCCTATCAATATGGGCCAACATTTCTAAAGAATGCTTTCAGCACCTTGTTGAATCAATGCCACGTAGAATTAAGGCAGTTCGGAAGGCAAAAGGGGGTCAAACACAGTATTACTATGGTGTTCCTAATAATCCTATAGGTGAGTGTATTTGCCCCGCGACCACAGATGTAATTTAGATGTATTGCAATCTCTAGTACAGGGTTCATGTGCGCATGGTCCCTGACAAAAAAAAAATAAAAAATACACTACATCTTATAATGTCCCTATCACAGTTAAGCTACAAAACAATGCATATCAGTGTTTTATCAGAAGAGGCAAAAACAATTACAGAGAATTGTCCATTCATTACATCAGCGCTCCCTAAAAAAGGTTTAGTGCTACAAAGTTTTAACGTCACTTTCCCCCCCTTGCCAAAGAACACTTGATGTAGATTGTAGGGGCCATCGAACCATTGACACTTAGTTTTTTGCCGACAGGCGATAATTAACCCCTTGTATTAACAGCATAATGCTGTAAAAAAATGTAAGGGCTCTTCCCAAATACCGTTTTGTGTGCTTCGAAGCTTCGGTGCATTTCAACAGCAAATAGTCAAAGCTTTGGTGACAGCAGCGGCAAAACCAACGTTTCAGACTGCAACTGCTTTATTTAGGCAGCTTTATTTCATGGAAAAAAGACAGAAAGAAAAGAGATGAAGCGAGAGATGAAGCGACTACTTTGTTGTTGCAGCAAACAGTCTCCTGCAGTTCAGTGCTTGTGGTTCGTTTTTCACCTTCATAGTGTTTAAAACTTTTTGGCAGCAGCGAGAGGCTCTCACGCCGCGACACGGACTGACAACTCTGATCTCCGGCTACATGATTGCGTACCGCAGATTGACGTTGGGTTGCTTTGGTCCAAAAGTTGAATTGGACTTAACTTTTTGCTGCAGGCATTCACAACAAATGGAAAGACCTGCGTTTTTGCAGGACTGTCTGACGAGGTTGTGTGAATGAGTGCTCAGCCAGGACTGACATTTTGCACGGCCGTATTGTTACTATTTTTACCTTTATCAAATCTCCTGACAACCACACCAAGCTGGTACAGTATAACCACAGACCTCTACACACATCAGACTGCTATCTTGTTGCAGACATTTAGCTAGCAGCTTTATCCCTACAAAACACCATGAATTTCAACCTGCATGCCAGTTTATCAAAAAAAATTTATTTCGATAAAAAAAATTATAATATTCCCCTTTGGGGAATTTTCGGATCCAGAAAACAAGGAAAAAATAGGGAGACCGAAAAAGTCTGGTATACCTAAAATAAACCCAAAATAATTTCAAACGTGACAATTAGAAAAAAGTCGGTTTTGCATGGGTTTTGAAAATATTTTTAATATGATATGTTTAGGGTACTATAGTTTTTTTTAGTGACAGTAGTAGAGGGTTTTTAAACAAGGTCAGCAAAAATAATTTTGACCAAAATTTTTTCGTTAGAAAAGCCAATGGCAGTGGGCAAAACTAAAGCCTGCACTACCTGACTGCTCTTCTTTTCCCTTTGGTAAATATCGCAGCAAGAGCAAAATGTTACCGCGCCTTTTCATTTTGAAAGAACAACGCCCAAGGAGGAAACTCCAACACTTGACCTACCAATGATCTATCTGGATCACTCACTCCGACCAATAATGTAACTTTATCACTCCGTCAGGAACAGACTTTTATGTTTAGGGGGGTCCAACCCCAAAAAAAAAAACCCCCCGAAAAAGAAGAAAAAATGTGCCCTATAAAACTGTCAGCGGCGATCATTTCCCATCACCCAAAAAGATAAAGAAAAAACCAGGGAGGGAAAAAAACTTCTTTGGGGGGAGTCCCTGCTGGGAGTGTTTACAGTAAAAAATAAAGGTGTTTTTAAAAAAGAGATGGAAGAAAAGGTGAGATGCTGTTTGAAACTAAAAACAATTACTTTTAAAAAATGCCATCAGCACAGAGGAAAAAACCCCACAGATCAGGGGTTTCCCTGTGGAAGGGGGAAACAGAGGATAGATAAATAGTTGGAAGATGTTGAAGAAGACCTAAAGTGGGAGGGGGGTGTGGAAAAATTTTTTCCCACAATTCAGTCATAAATAGGGAAAAAAAGGAAACCCGCGCGGCTCAGCCAGCCCTCCTACGAGCAGAATGTTATCCTTCTCCCTTGGCAGAGGGTGAAAAGACCTTAGCTAAGAAAGATAAAACAAAGAAAAAAGATGAAGGTTTTCGGTTGAGGAGGGAAGGGGAAGGAAAAGAAAATATAAACAACGATTGGGGTTTAAACTGACTTTGGTTTTGGGTTTGGGAAAGTGGTTCTGGTTGAAATTGTAGAAAAGGTTTGGGCGCAAAAGGGCCCAAAATTTGCATTTTATAAAAAGGGGAACAAAAATTTTTTGGGTTGATACATAGACTTTTTATTTGGAACTTTTTTGACTGTTAAACAAATAAGGGAAAAAGGGGAAATCTTGTTGGGAATGCGCCGACGAAACTCACAATATTAACAATGAAAAAGGGGGGCTATTTTTATACCAGCCCAAATTTTTTTTAATGTTTTGGGGGTAACTAAAATGAAAAATTTGACATGATTTTTTTTTCTAACCCCCTTCCAGCCATTACACTAAGTAAAAATGCTCGTATGGGATTTAAGCACAGAGCACAGAAAGGCTCACCCCTTGTGTTTTTGGGTCGGGGGGACCCCCTAAAACAGGCACCCCTATGACTGTTGATTTTTCCAAAAATTTTTAAAAATGCCCTTACATAGAGCACAAAAAGGGTAATATTTTTGTTTCAGTTTGAAAAAATGTTGCTTAATGAATCGCAGTGGACTTTTTTTTTTTGGGGTCCCCAGGGGGGCCCGAGCTGGAAGGTGATGCAGGTGTCATGTCATGTTAAAGAGGTGGGGAAGGTGAAGGGTGACATGGCCCTTTTTTCACCCCAAGGGGCCCAAAACCCGGGGGCCCCTTGCGGACCTCCCTCTTCCTCTCTCCCCTTTTTCATATCAAGAATCTGGTTTGACTTTTGAGATAATTTTGTAGAAAAAAGTCACATAACAGTGAAAGATGTTTCACAATTTCCCAAGTGACGTCGAACCAACAGCTCAAAAACCTAAAGATAATTAATTCACAAACAAACAGCACATCCTCTCAATTTGATTCTTTTCATATGTTGGATAAAGGGACTACAGATGCATTCCAGTATCTTTAATGATACATTTTCAAATTTGTTAAATCTTTCTGTGAAAATAAGTATCATAACTAAATATAAGTAACAAATTCAAACAAGTCAATCTCGATATCTTGTTCACCTTAATAAATGCCGGGTTTTTTTACTCAATATGTTTATATGCTTATGCAGTACTGTGATTAGTCAGTTCATGGTGAACTGGAAACCCTGTAGGTGTGAATGTTTTCCTTGTGCGTGTGATTCCAGAGACACACTGGAAATATCTCCATGTTTCTTGCCTTTCGTTCTCAGTTTTCTCACTAGTTGCATTAGCATTAGTACCAATTCTTTACACAGTGATGTTTTCAATGTAGTGAGTCCCCGGGACCCAAAGGTTATAATTTACATTTAATTTAATTATGGGGCCAACACTGTCCTTAACTAACTTTTTTTCACCAGTCTTCCTGATACATATAAAACATTTTTCAATTTCCTTGCGGGAGTCATCCCAAAAGGATTGATAAAGAGAAGTCTAAGTCTAATATATATTATATCTGTCTATACATATATAGATATATGTATATCTATATATATATATATATATATCAATCTGAGCTCTCCTATAATGACAGTGGACCATCTTACATTTTTAAAAAGTTTTTCTACATTATCATTAGTAAAAAATCATTTAAAGTGATCTTTGACTGACTAAAACATCATTCAATTGATTATATAGTATTATCATCATCATCATCATCATCATCATCATCATCATCATCATCATCACCATCATCATCATCCGTTTCATTATAATCCATCTGAGAAGATTAGAGGCTGGAGAGGTATCAGTCAAACCACAAACGAAGGACTCTTGCAAAGCGAAAATAATAGATGAAAAAAATGTTCCTCTCCTTAATTACCCAAATCTCGTTTACTTTTTCATCATAATCATGTAGGATCCGGAGAAAGATGGCTAAACTTAACTGTCATGTGACCTGTCGTCACGTGACCGGACGGCGGTTGCCATCATTTCGCAGGATATCACACGACTTGTTCATACGTTTTATTCTAGCTGCTGGTTACATAGCAGTGTCAGATCCCTGCTTCACACTAACTTCTGTTCCGTAATCTTTAATACAGAAACTCTGTTTCACATCAAAACACTCTGATTTGAACCCTACATGCATGTGTTATTTGCATATTAACAGTATTCAGAATTCATTTCACAATCCTCCCATTTGGCTGGTGGTGCCCTGCTGCTCATACGCTTTGTGGCGTTTGTGAAGGAGTTGGCTTTTCCGTGTGCAGAGTGGTTATGGGGTAAATAATCGTTTATTCATCGCCATGGAGTAGACTTGGCTGTTAACATGAACTAGTGAGTAAATATGAATCCCTCTCTGCACTATAAAAGCTCTTCTACTGATTAGTGAGAGTGTGGGAGAGACATTGAGGAGAGGGGGGCTCGGGATGGAAAGAGCGATTTGTTTATCCAACACTTTTCTCCCTCAAATCTGATTAGCTCAATGTCACATTGAAGAGTTGGACCTCTCCAGGCTCTGGTGTGTGTGTGTATGTGTGTGTGTGTGTGTGTGTGTGTGTGTGTATGTGTGTTTGTGTGTGTTTTCCTACATGCAAGTATTTTGAAAAAACAAAAAAGATTTAGATGCTATGTCTGTCTCTCCTGTGTCCTTCTCTTTCCCTTGTTTACACTAATCCTTGTGTCAGAAGCACCATTTGACCTTTCTGTTGAGAAAAATGGTTAGTCCACCCCCTATTTTCCACCAGGCGCGTCTGCACTGTCTTCCGGATGCGCCGCGGCCATCACAGCCATTCGAGTCAATGCCTAATATTCCATCAGCTGCCTCTCTGCTCCGCTAAAGATTCACGGCAGGTCTATTTTCACACAAACTGCGGGCCGTTCAGATGGATGTGCAACAGAGAGAGCATCCAGTCAATTTACCAAAAGACCCCCCCCCACACACACACACACACACACACACACACACACACACACACACACAGCCCAATAAATAGGTGGACACAAGCTCCTTCTACTAAAATATATTTAACCTTGGCATAGACAAGTGCTTTCAGACTAAGACACCATAGAAATTCATGAAAATATAAAAAATGTATACACATTTATTAGTGAAGATGAAAAAAGACGAAACTGGACACAGAAGACTTTTGAATGCAGGTATAGTTTTTGTTTTTTTCCCAGGACCCATTTCAGCCATCTTTTCTCATTTTGGTATTAACATTTTCTCATCCTTCACGCATTTTTCTTTTTGGTATTTATTGATTCAGAAGTGATTTTTAAGGGTTTAAAGAAATAAGCTCAGTGTGGGAAAATAATCATTTGATTCATTCATTGTATGAAATGGATAATTGGTTGAATTCTTTTTCAAAACACCCGTGCCATGTTTCACTGAGTTTGCCTTGAGCGAGCAAATTCCTAAAAAGCACCACATGAGTTCCATTTAGTTTTTATTTCTTTATTTTTTTTGAAAACTAAGTAATTGTTCCAAATGTGCCAATGATACAATACTGCAGTGCTTTCTGTTTGCACTGACTATAACACTGTAAATACAATTCACTAAACCCACAACTCCTACGTGATGATGCTGCTTGTATCCCTTCTTGTTAGTGTTGAGTATCGAGACAGAAATCTGTGAATTCAAAAAGATTTCTTTTTCTCCTGTGCAGCTACTGTCAAACTTCACAAAAAAAAATCCTCATCACAGTGATCAGTGTGTTCCGCTATTACAATTACCACACACTGTCCCTCTGATACCTCTTTGAATCAAATACTGAACCCTTGCAGACTTGAAAGGGGGCTGTCAAAAGTTGGCAGGTCAGCGTAGATTCATGTTGGTTGGACATGGGAACTGTGATTACAACAGTGCACCGGTTTCATTCATGCTTATGATGACCTACGTTTAAGATTTCCTGACAAGAGACACCCAGCCGTTGTAGAAAGTAGTTTACTCAAACAACATATAAAGCCGAAGTGTATCTGTTACGACCGGCTCGTTGTAAGTTTGGACGTGACATATGGGGATCCAGGCTCCAATTATGTTAATTGCTAACTAATTGTTATTGATTAATTGGTTAGTGAAAAAAAAAAATAATTGGGGGGAGAATTTGGAAAAACAGGGACAAAAAGTAGAAAGGGGGTAATGTCAGATGCTAAACTTTAATCTAGACGTGAGATTGCAGGAACTGCAGATGGCTACTTGAGCCCCACCATGGCTGAAAAATTTAGTTTGGAGACATTTTTGGAACAGCCTACCCTTGCCCAACTTCAAAGTTGTAGAAATGATGACCTAATAGCACTAGGGTCTCCTTTTAGTTTTGATATCTCAAAATACTTGGGTAAGAAGGAACTTAGAGATAGGGTTATTGGTAGCTTGGTGGATAAGGTGGTGCTGGTGTTAACGGAGCAACCAGAGCCTGCTGTGCCTTTTGTCAATCATCCAGTAGACGCTGAAACTCCCACAGTCTCCAGGGGGGGCGATAGGGCAGGTGAGCTGGAGAAACCCCTGTTTACTCTACCCAGGTATGACCCATCCCCGCAGAGCAGTACTGGCTCCAGGGACGAGGCATGACTAAAGGTCCGCCTCACCCGAATGCAACTGGAGGCTCAGGAAAAAGAGCACCAGAGGCAGCTGCAGCTCCACTTAGAGGTAAAGCGCATGGAGATTGAGGCTGACAAGGCAGTAATGCTGCGTCGACACAGGACAGAGTGCTCCCAATGATTCAGGTATAGCATCCCCCTCCTCAAATGCTAATACCATGCCTAAAATTGTATTTGATATTGGTAAAAATGTTTCTTTTGTTCCTACAATCCATGAAAGCAAAGTTGATTTAACGTATTTGAGGGAATTGCTATTGCACTGCACTGGCTGCATGAGGTATGGGCACTCTTACTTTAGTGTAAAGTCCATGGTAAGGCTCAAGCTGCTATTGCTTCACTACCTGTAGAAGAGTTTAGACTATGAGACGGTGAAATCCGTAATCCTACAAACATATGAACTAGCTCCTGAAGCGTACGGACAAAAATTTGGAAATCACAGAAAAACTTTTAATAAATGGTGCCTAACTTGTAAATTCACTAACTATAGTGCCTTAAGGGAATTGGTTCTACTGGAAGACTTTAAAAGATGTCTACCAGATTGCAGTGTGATATACCTCAATGAGCAGAAGGTGAATAAGATTTCTGCTGCTGCTATGTTGGCCAAAGAGCATGTGTTGACACATAAATCTGCGTTCTGAGTTTTCTGTTGCACAACTTAAACAACCTTTAGATGTACACGTTTCAACAAAACAAGTTCCTTCCCGAGGCTATTTTGCAGCGGCACCATGGCTCCGCTCGGTGCTTAGCGTCACCCAAGACGATTGTTTTTCCTATCCAGACTAGCCAGACCCTCCTCCGGAGCGCTGTGGAGGAAGGTCTAACAATGCCAGACTACCTTTACAGTTACTTTAACACATTGGTTTTGTTTGTCTTCATTCAACAGATGGATCATAATGCTCATACTGGGTGCCAGTGTCACCATTTGTGTATGTATTACGTGGGTAAAACCTTATTACCACGGTGATGATAGGACCTCTGTGTATTACTACACCCAATACCCACAATACCCTGATAGGAATAGAGGAAAAGGACATGCCAAAAAAACAAACATAAAGAAATACTAAGAATGTTGGATCTGTTACTACACTGACTGGACCAGGTCTCATTTCATTGTTGACACCATGCAGTGTGATCCCTTTAAAGTCTGGTCTGCTCCTACTTAGCTTCTGCGATTATTATTTGAAATATAAAATATTGCTGTGTAAATGCATGAAAGTAATAATCCCTTCTGCCATTGAAGCACACAGACAAGCATACAGGAAGGGTTGATGCTTGAATCAGGGAATGGTCAGTTAATGTTTCTGATTTTGGGCATTTCTTGTCTCTCTGTCCTCAGTTTTGGATGCACAGAAGGGAATGACAGGACTTGGCAGCAGACCAGTGGCATTCAACTGCTAGACCACTCAACAAGTTGGTAGGTGGCACTCGTCTCTAACCCTCTCACTGTCTCTCCATCTGTGTCTCTTGTGTTTCTCACTGGATCACTGCTTGGCATTGTTGATCTGGCTCCCAGTTATTCCCGCTTCGATATATTTCGCAGCCTATCCTGTTCACTTTTGTTGAAATCGTTCTTTCTGCTTCTCTCTCTAAATCTCCCATTAAAGAGCGAGAAAATTAGCACCAATTTGCCTTGATTAAGCTATTCTTCTCGCAGTTGGAGGGAAAAAAAAGACAAAAACCCGCTCTGCAATCTGAACACGTGCAGGGAACAAGTGATTGTGATCAATAAAAAATTAGCGGGGAGAAAAAAAAAGAAAACAAATGAAAAGTAAATGAATGAATTGCCAATTTCTGTTCTTGTCAAGTGTTTTTGGAAGGCAGCTCTTGAGAAAAAGCTGTTTCCGCTAAAGGACTCTGACAGCAGTGTATGTGTGTCGGGGTGGGGGGGGGGGGTGCTCAGCATTCAACAGACAGATCCTGATTATCAGACATTATATTGTAGTGAAAAAGATTCCAAGATGACTATTGTTGTAGATGTCATTAACCTACATTTTTTAAACGGAAATCTTTGATATATGAAATATGATTTGTGTAAATTGTGAAGGATTCACATTGTGGGCATCAACGACTATTGCTCTGTTTTGTTTGAGATGAAGATACTGCTCTCCCGTTTTTTTAAAGTGACTAAACTCAAGAGCACATTATTTGCTGTTTTAGTTTTGTTTTTAATGTTTTTGTGTATTTTGTGTTTGCATGTATGTTTAATTGATCACATGACATTTATATTTTTATTTAACTTTATTTAACCAGGAAGAGACTCATTGTATTTAAAAATATCTGTTTTCAAGAGTGTCCTGGCCAAGACACTCTTGAAAAAGAGATTTTTAATTTTCACTACACCCATCTTTAACTTGCATATCCAGAGAGTATTTGCATATGATTGAGCTTAAATACATTCATTTAATTTTGGGATGTTGCGTTTTCGTTTTGCTTTTTACTGTGGTATCAAATTGGATATCGACATCCTGGATATTTACTGGTATTGGACAACTCAGTTTCTGGTTTTGTGACATCCTTAGAGGAGACAGACAGCTCTTGTCAGAAGCATGTTTATTTGGGGAATTTAATGTAATCATGCCCATATATTTCAGAGTAAGAGTGTATTTTCCACATCAAGATTTTGGCCACTCACAACAACTTACACTAGTTTGGACTATGTGGACTCGCCATTAAGTGGAGAAAACATGCAGTACTAAGATCGTGAACTGGGTCTCTTTTTACTTTCAGGTCTGAAAAGGGAGCCTATGCTAACGTGCTTTAAACCTGCATTCTATCTTATTTCCAACGGCTCCATCAAGAAGTCCATTTGGATAGAAGTTTATAGATAGAACTTCATTTATTATCTCAGTAAGCATTTTCATAATTAGTTTATGGCCTCACTCCCTGGTTTCAAGTGTTCTTCAATACAGGATGATTCATGAATGAATACATGCTCATGAATGGGGGAGGTCGCGGTTTGCCCATCAGCAGAATACTGCCGGATGACTAACGTCAGGTTGAAAATTAGCAAATTTCCCTCTTTATCACTCAGCTTGGTGCAGTGCCAATGAAACCTTAGATGACATGCCTTAGTGCCGCTCCACCATTTCTTTCAAAACGGGTTAAAATGCGTTACATCAGTTATTATTGATTATTAGTATTGTGTTTTTTTTTAATTGTCTTAGGCATTGCCACTACAAGCCTAACTCTAACTCCAACTTTATTCCTAATCCTAGCCTGAATCATAAACATAAAATCTTAAACTCTAAAGCCTGAAGGCTACAGCATGCTCTATGAGATGGCCTGTGTGCACTCCCCTCTGCGGATGTGCATGCACTGTTTGCAAAACTGTCTTGTTAATTTATTAATTCAATATACAACGTAATGATTCTTATATCAGTCAATTTGTTGGATTTGTAGTCTGATTTATAGTTATTATACAATTATGCTTGCTTGAGCTTTCATTTGGAAATGTTTGTAAAATTTCCAACAGCGTTTGAACGCAACACTGGGGAAGCTGACTTTGGAGTTGGCTAATGTTAGCTAGTAATTATTAGTGCACTTCCGCCTCACTCCCGGCCTCTAGGCGACTAGTTCGCCGTGATCAGAGCAGACAGCAGCAAATAGCAGTTGTGGCTGCAGCAGCTAGACCCCAGCCAGACCGGAGCTAATAATACTACCTAGCTCCCGGCGAAGGAGCAGAGCAAAGTAAGCGGACTGCAGCTCCGGTCTGGCCGGGGTCCAGTTGCTGCATCCACTGCTGAAGGTCCAAAGCATGAGTGGACTCTTTGTGGTCGTTTGCAGTCGTTTGACGTTAGCAAACTCCATTTCTAATCAACGTTACGTTACAACAACGTTAGCATTGTACACTGTACACCACGTCTTTGGTTTTCTACGTGCTTCTGGTCTTTTGAGTGTTGGTTGTCTGATTGTATGTTAGTTTTTGAATGAGACCCGAAAAAGAAGTGATTGGGTAAGGTTAACCACATTAGCCAATCATCAACAAGAAGCACAGCTGCAGCTCTGAGGTTTCAGTTTTTGAGAGGCACACGCTGGGAACACATGCTGTTCACAATTTGGTTTGGGGGCATGCGCATCTGCAAAGCCGGCCAAAAAAAACGCATGCAGCCGGCTTAAAATATACACATAAAGACAGAGCCTGACTGACCTTCCTTCACAGAAATGTCTGTAGGCCAAAAGTCCAACTGAGCAGGAATACACAGGGACACACGCACATACAGACTTACACTATTGGCATAAATGGGCTGGTAAGCAGGGGTGTCGGACTCGGGGTGGAAAGGGGACAGAGTACCCAGGACCCTCATGTGAGGTGGGCCAAGAAATATGCTAGAACGGATAGCTGTGGATATGGGGAGGGGCCCATAGAGAATGCCTTTCTACAGGGCCCAGAATTGTTTGCTCTGGCCCTGCGGGTTGGGGTCATGTAAAAGCTTACAAAGCACAGGTCAAACAAGTGACTTTGATTTTTTTTTTTACAGCAATTAAAGTCCAAACAATTTTCAATTTAGAATAAAACATCTAGGTAGTAGATACTTAAAGAGTATGCAGCTTTTAGGTCATTGATCCATTCACACCCTAATTATGTAAACCCTACTATGAAAAGTAATCTTTTCAATTTATGAATGTATGAATAAAAATGTTTTCACAGAGTATGAATGTAGTCTGTGACACTAATGTATAAGGTTGATGAATGTTACAATTATTGTATCTCTCTCATTATACCGCAGTTTAACTTGTTAATTAAAAAAAGAGAGTCAATTTAAAGCCACATTTAGCATGCTCTTGAGTTACTTTGGTTTAAATCACTCTCGCTCATTAAGCTGTGACCTCTCTCACTGCAACACTACTGAATGCTCTTTCTTTTCTGTATTCATAATATAAGTAGCAATCCAAACTCTGTCTCCACTGATGGATATACAAAACCTTTTCTGACGGCTGTATTAATGGCGTTACAGTGGAAAGGCCATTAATAGTAGGCTTGGTTTAATTCCTGGGTCCATAACTAGAAGTGCCCTTTGGCAGGACAAGTAAACCCAAATTGTTTGTAATTGTTTCCAATGTTTGAATATGAGAGAAATATGTTAAATGCTTCTGCAGCATCTGGCAAAAGTACTTAAGTATCAACCCACACCCACTGCTACATTGTTGTTTAATTAAAAGTCTGTAAACGTACCCATTCCCTTGTTTTCCACTCAGGAAGTACACATACTATTTTTACTCTTAAGGGTTTCTCATCTTTGACAGAAAACCACCTCTGTTGTCTACCCTGAACTGAAAGTAGATTATTGTTGCATAATCACGTAAGTCCTCGGTAGTGACTGTTGTGAACTGACAGCTAGGCAATAATCATGTAACATCTTGGACAGATTACTGACAGGAGGAAGTAGACCCACTGGGGGGCATCATTGCTGAAGAAGCCCATGGCAGCAACATTTTGGACCAGCTGGCCCAGTTGGATGTTTCCTTATGGGTTAATCCACCACAGAGACATTATGGGCCAATTTATCTCCAATTTCTCTTTGTGACAATTGGTGGAATGATTATCATTGTTCGCTGTTCTCAGCCCATTGTGGGATGAGTTCTTGGAGTTGAATCTCAGGTGAAAACCAAGTCAATTTTCAGAAAATTCATCGGTTGCCAGGGTGGAGTGACTGTTCAAGCAGATGTGTTGTCACATAATAAACAATGAATACCAGATACATGTGGAAAAAATGAGGATTTAACACACAGCCAAACAGTCAAGGTAAAAAAAAATTAAAAAGATGAGACATGATTATGCACAAGTGGAAGCCAATGTTGAGTTGAAGTCTATTTCCCCCCTCAATATGTGCCCCCCCCCCCCCTTAACTTAATCCTAACCCTGCCTCAGCCCCCACTCAGCCAGTCATCTTCGGAGATATTCATCTTCCAGCCAACCTTATTAGAAATGCATGTAGGATAGTCAAATACCTTCAGAGAGCCCCTCTCCATACACCTTTCCAACATGGGATTACTTCAAGTGGTGATTGGCCCTCTGTGTGGAGGTGAGAACATAAGATGGGTTTGAACTGCTCTCTTTAGTTGTCTTTTTTAATTTCTTACACAACTATTTGTAGCATGCTAGTTACTACTGAACACCAACTCTATTGTCTGAAAATTTACGCCCTGATACTTATCCCTTTTATCTCCATTTTTATCTTTTTCTTCAAGGTTTTCTCTTAGGCTACTTTACTCCCTTAACATTAACTCGACTTAATTTAAACAAATCATGTACATTTGGGAAGTCCGGAATCCACAATCTATAGGGCTTCCTCCAAATGATATAATAATGTGGTTAATCCCAGTAAATATCAGTGTGCTTGCTTGGGCAGACTGTGAACGAGGCCTCTCCCTCTAAATGTGTTCTGTTTTTTGTCATCTTTATTTTTAACAGTTTTCTACAGAAGAACATATTATCAAAGACACCATCTAATGGCAACTCAAAATACATTTGCCAAATATGTTGATTGATTTTATATAACAGGGTTTAAAGTCTGTCCAAATGTTCTAAGCCATCATCATATTTTTAGTTCAGTTCCAATCTTGGACATGTATTTTTGTCACTCTATAGTGCATATAGTGGTTTGGCTTGGTCCCAGTGTCATGAATCCTTTTCTATACATGTGTACATGTGTCACAATGGAACTTGCCAATTCCAGTTTTACCGACTAAATTAAATTGGAGTTGGCAGGGCCTGAGCCTCCAGTGCTTCAAATGACTTTGAATCTCTAGCGGATAAATGGATAAGGGTCACCTTCCATTCTGGCCTCTCAACATTTTAGACTATAATAAAGTAAGAAAGAGTCAATTTATTCAGCCTTGGCTCTTTGGCTGTTCTTAAACTCTGACTGTGAGCTCATTAAAATGAAAAGAACGTGGAATCCAATAAGCTACAAACTGCTTGCTCTACACAAAGTAGGAGTATTTCTTTTTTGTCTGGGTGGTAAAAATGTAAATATTAGTTCTGTCAATCGATTAAAAAAGTGTAATCAAGTTCAACACAGTTATGGACTGTGATTAATACTAGGATTAACTTGTGTACGTGCAACGTCTAAGTATTCCGTATCATTATCTCAACCATTAACATTTATTTAATGGTCTACCACTCGAGCATTTGCCATGTGTGGCGCACATGATACAAAGGGTGATCACCGTGGCTTTACAGGTCAGCGGATTTGACAACGTTTTAGCCAAATTTAAAATAGTCGGACATTTCAGACACAGTCCGTTTCAGACTGTTCACAGACTGTTCTCTTTGGCAAGATACATTTTGCAGAAGAAGAGGTCCCCTCTACACGTAGCGCTAAATGCATCTTTTGGTTGCCATCAAAAGCTGTTTGTTACAGTAACTTTATTAAGTTTACGTTAATGGTCAGTTACATTTGTTCTGCTGCAAGCAATGTCCATGCCTTGGTTCTCTAGCATTTAGTTAAGGTTAGCAAATGTTCACTTTATTTGAAAATAATCTAATACTAGCTGATACAATATATGCATGTATAGTTTTATATTAAAAACAAATTCAGTATCTTGATTTAGGGTAACAGTGCTGTAGTAACGTTAATGCTACTTGATCTCCTCTCAGACGTTAGAGGACTTATTCAACGCATTAATGTGCTTAAAGTAGTGGAATGAGTTAACGCATTAATGTCGACAGCAATATAAATATATATTGCCATGTATTGGACATTTGTGTGTTGATGAATGGTATGTCTTCTATGAAAAGAAAGTCTTTATAGCGCTGCTTTATCTTCCTCTTTTCCCTAGTCCACAGTTTAACCTGTCACTTGCAGTTGCTTCCTCTCTCAATCTCACTCCCATTACCTCACATTTCGTTTACTCACTTGGGGCCACTGAGGAGCCAAGTGAGTAAACTGTGTCTCCCCCTTTCACTCTGCCTATGCTGAATTCTTTTGGTATTTTTTCACAACACTTTGGGAAAAATAATATGTTAATTTCTTATGCATTGTTGTGGCGTGATGTCGGCAGTGCCCAGGCACCTCTCCAGCTACCAGTTCACACTCTGTACCAAGCCAACTCCCTACAGACTGAGCTACTGTGGGCCCATATGATATTGAAAATAAAAATAAAAATTCTGCCCCCTCTTGCTCCTGTTAAGTAGATTCCCTTCTTTGGCTTTCCCTGGTAATGGTGTAATCCCTACTATGCCCATTGGCTTTCTAGTCCTTGAAGCTTTTAAGCAGTGCAAAGGGCGTCATGGGGAAGGAGCGAGCATGACTCACGGGACCATAACTCACATTTGGCTTGCCTTCCCAGAACCACCTGAATACACTGTCAAGGAAGAGTCATGGTGACACCTGAACCATCTCATCCGCCTCTTTGTCTACTTGTCTTTAGTCAGAGCCCCGC
Source organism: Etheostoma spectabile (assembly GCF_008692095.1). Lineage (NCBI taxonomy): Eukaryota > Metazoa > Chordata > Actinopteri > Perciformes > Percidae > Etheostoma > Etheostoma spectabile. The sequence goes on from NC_045734.1 coordinate 30,045,236, forward strand.
TCCTCTTTTCTCACCACTCTACCAGGTGCTACTATCTGCTCCCCTGCTCCGTGGCCTTCTCCCAACCAACACCTTTAGGAACCTTTCATTTTCTGTGTATTGCAAAGTTGTATCAAACGCGGTTATTTTAAAAACTTTTTGTAAAAATACATTTTGAGTTAGAAAGGTTGTGCTGTAACAACACAGTTGTAAGGACACTTTTGTTGTAGGCAGATATTTGATTTTTTTAGTTGAGAATATAATTCACTACCTGGAAAGCATCTGCCTATTTTCTGTTCCATGAGTAGACAAACTTATGTCAAGAAATTAACTGAATATTGTTAACGCAGATAACTGGAAAAAAAAGGTGTCTCCAAATGAATTGTTGTTATGAACACGAGACCCAAATTCATGACTGGCTTAACCTGCAGGAGTGCAGGTTAATAATGGTAAGAGAGTTTTTTTATTGTTACGAGGATGAGGATATGAAACAGGATTACTGATGATGGGAATCCGGAGTCCACGGGGAGGAATGGAGAGGGCTGAGATGAAGCTGGCGTGGGCAGATAATGAGGGAAAGTGTAGAGAGCAGGCATAGTTGAAAGGCAAGCAAATGGTGATCCTGCAGCACAGGAATAACACATGGAACTCATGGAAAACACAAAGGAGCAAACAACATGAATAAGTCTAACTGAATCGTGGCCTGGCATGTGTTTACCACTGAGGTATTTACAACTATCTGGCAATGAGTGGCTGCAGAGCCGGAGTAGATATACTGCACAAGGGTGAGCTGGAGAAAAACACATTTTCATGTGTTGGGAAAGTTACTTTTAAAAAGTCATTAGTTACAGTTACTAGTAACTTCTTCCAAAAAGTAACTAAATTAGAAACTCAGTTACAAATTATAAAAGTAACTAGTTATTTCAGAAAGTAACTAATGCATAAATTGTTAAGTACTCAAATGTGACCCCACGTTCACCCTTCTTTAAAAGAACTTAAAATACATGTGCATGTTCAAATATTTATGATAAGTCTTAATATTGCCGTGTGTGTGTGTGTGTGGGTGGGTGATAGAGCAAGGGAGAAGTGAGAGAGTGATTAGCTTCGGAGCGAATAGCCACTCTAGAGTCATAGTGAGAAAAACAAAGTGTCTCCCCTATGTTACCCCCCCCCCCCCCCCCTTGATTTCATAACTCCATATTTTTCTCTTGTCGACTGACTTGCTTGTGTTGTTCGCTGTGTCTGACTTGGCGTGCTTTCAAACACCCGCCCAACTCTACCTCTGATTGGCTTACCATGAAATGTTACTCAACCTCAGCCAATCGTCAGCATTTATGCGCTTGTCTCGTGCACTGCCCACTAACGAGGAAGAAAACAAGTATTTGCCTCTCGGCTCAGAGATCTAGTTGTTCAGATGAAAAAACAGCTTCAATTAAAGTAACGCGCTGTATTTTTGTCTGTAACGTTAACTGCGTTATTAAGATGGGAAGAGTCATCAATTAGATTACTGCTAACGCTGTTAGTAACGCCATTATTCTTATCACTGCTCATGAACAGGTTCCTATAGTAACTAGTTAAGATTAGAAAAAGATTGTAGTTTGGATAAAAGCACTGGTCCCCCTATGACATAAACACCCATTTACTGGGTGAAAGTCCTGTGTTTTCACCTTAACTTACTTCTTTCTGGACAAACTCCGCTCCCCCACCTGAAAGCCCATTCACCCTGACTTCCTCCCAATGTGGATCTTTGCGGCCTTAAACATCAGGAGTCAATGTGGTGCATATATGTGGAATACATAAGAACTACACTGCATTACTTTTGGTTGCTATATGGAAGAATAGTTCATGAGGCAGATGAGAAACAGGTGAGCTTGATAAGCTGATTGCACACAAGTGAGTGTGATGAGCAGAGCCAGGAGAACAGGAAAGGGAGACCACGCCCATGCCAGCAAACAGGGGAAGGGACCACTGGGGAAACTACAACTTACAGCAGTAAAAATGGTTTATTCAAGGTTTGCAGCCATTACATTTGCCAGTTTGTTTCTTGTTATGTACCCAGTCTAGTGGAAAACTAAACATACCATGCTGTGAGACTCCCCCACTCCCAACAATGGCCAGCTGCACATAAAGGTTTTCTTTACTCAAATGGCAATGCATTTTGCAATTGGCAATTCGAGGCAACAAAACAGGGCGTCTCATTGCCATGGATACATACGCTGCTCTGCCGCAGGTTATGTTTAAGATAACAGATCAACCTGTACTTCTGCCTACTAACCAATCAGTTTTCTTGAAAGTGGCATAGCCGAGAAGATCCCGAGATTGTTGTAGGGGAGGCATAGACTGTGGTGATTGTAGAGGGACTGACTTATGTGTGTCAGCTTCTTGAGTCGTATGTTGCCAGTGTGACATGTCAGAGTTGGGCTTTTACTGTGCCGCAGACTGTAAGCATGTCAAATGTTTTGTTTTTTTCATAATATCACAGTCGTGCACCCGATACACTGTTGGAGTAGTGCCTTCTGCTACTTTCCATTACAGAGTGATAAATAATCCTATTAATTTTTGCATTCACACAGTTGGTGATGTTTTGCCAGCTGTCCTTCCTGCCTTTGGCAGCTGCTGTGTTGCTTTCAGCCTGGATTATGTGTATATCTTCTTTGTATTTATCTAATATGCGCTCTGCTGCCAGACTTGTCCATGTTTGCGATTGGTCTCATGTTGCAAACCACGCAACGTTCATGAGAATGCACTTATGGCTAGATTGGGAAACACAGGGGTGTCCATTGACTGTTAATATTGATGGACAGAGCATTCGGTTCAGCAAAGTGCAACAAATAAGGAAGTAACTTAAACCTGCATTCTATCTGAATTCCAGCAGGGCGCGACACACCGGCTGCAAAAAGGAGATTGTTTTCTACAGAAGTCTATAGAGAAATGACTCACTTCTTACTTGATTTAGTAAACATCTTCATGAAAAGCTTATGGTCTCAAATCTACGATAAAGCAGTTTGGGGCGTGATTTGACAGTTCTTTGCCTGTCAATCATGACAGAGTGTTTAGCAAAGCTTATCCAAGGCACGTGAACTTCATTTTGGGGGTTGACCACGCGTTTCGTCATAATGACTCTGACACTCCTTTAGTAGTTTGTTCGGTTGTACGACAAAACACTCAAAGGAATCTTTACAGGAAGTAATGTTAATTTTTGTTTTAATACTGTTTTTTGTTAGCCAATGTTAGCTTCCCAATTAAAATCAGTTAGTTAGCTAGCTAGATTGCACCTCGCTAACCAAGCTACCGGGCTAACTAAATCACGCTATACACACCCTATAAACGTATTAAAAAAAAGAGATATATGTACATTAGGGCTGCACGATTAATCGAATTTTAATCGCGATCACGATTTGGACTTCCCACGATCAAATTTGCGTGATCGAGCGATTATTTTTTATAAAGCGTCATTTCATAGAACGCTCCGGGTTTTTTGCAAAGCCCATCTCCCGCTCCGTAAAGCCGTCTGCTCATGAGCCAGTCAGAGTAGTTCACTGCACCCCGTGCAGCTTAGTTTCTAGATGTAGACAGTCCCAGAGGACAGAGTAACGGGAGGAAAACTCAACAGATAGCAGTCGGTTATACGTCAGTCTCAAGGTTTACCAGTTTACCAGTAAACGCAACATTATGTCCCGTGACCCCGTCTGTTGTTTTTCCGACAACAGTGCTGACCAGTGCTAGTCGGTGCTAGTTAGCGTCTGTTAGCTGTCAGCTCCTCTAGGACGCACCGGTGCTAATGTCCTCGCATCCGCTGCAATGCTGTTTATATGGATATGGTTTAATTTTGCGTTACATGACCCATTTCGTCTGTAAAGCCGTGCCTGTGTGGGATCTTTCTACGCTCTCTTGTCCTACTCTCTCTCCTCTACTCTCCGCGCCCCGCCACACAGCGGCCGCCGGTTCAAACTTCTGACATTTGTCTACAAATTTAATTTTTTATTAACACAGCTGTATATTGTTAAATATGAGGGTTAAACCTGTATTTGTACCAGTGTTTCCATGGTAACTCTGCTATCGCGGCCGCTACGGCGAAGAACAAAGAAGAAGTTATTGAATGAAACTAACTTCAGTTGGTAGAGTAACAGCGTGAGAGACGGAGCTGCTGGACCTGGACCTGGGCCAGAGATGTGACCCATGGCCAGAATATCATAGTTCATAAAAATGCAGCGCAGTGAAGATACAGACGTTTCATACACACGCCGTGTGTATCCGCCATTCGACCCGTGCGGGACCCGTTCATAATGATCAGCCGTCTCTCTGTGAGTAGCGTCCATCACACTCCCGCTTGCAGTTAAAAATAGCCTATATGACAATACAATTTGTTTTGGTTAAAATCAACAAATAATCGTGAGAATAATCGCGATCAAAATTTTGATCAAAATAATCGTGATTATCATTTTGGCCATAATCGTGCAGCCCTAATGTACATTTAACGTTACTGTTGAATACAGTAGGTATGCACAACGGTCTCGCCGGTGATCTGTTTATAACTGTATGTGGTGTTCTTGCTAATCAATGTGCATGTAATGGTAACGTTAGTTTATAATCAAAGCCTGATATAGCTAATGTTAAAGTCCAAATTAATAAAACCTTTACTTGAATATACTGAAATATATGTACCTGGAGAGTTAGGCAACATATCTCGGAGGTGCCCGAAGAACTTATCGTCCTCGCTGCCAGAAAGTTGGTTTTAGCAATAAAATGTTGCACATGAAAAAATATGTGTTGCGTACATTACACAGAAAAAAATAAGACATATAGGAGTATGTTTACTCAATACTGTCCTCAACTAAAGCATACATTCATGTACAATCATGAGATTGATGACACAAAGAAACATTGTTGGGGCCTACAGCTCTGCACCGGCACAAGTAACGAGAGTAATTAAAAGTAATTCCAATATGATCCTGCGATCAGACTTGTGCAAATAACGAGTGAATTTACGCAGCTGGTGTGAACACATTACTTGTAGCCAGATAACGAAAAATATCCTGGGTATGTGGAACTTGCTTTATTACAGGCCAAGTTGGGTTTAGTAGAACTATACCATCATCTTGTCCAATCTAGAGGCAGCGATCGCTTCAAAGAGATCAATCATGTCGCACAACCTGTTGCTCAACACCCTTGAACACACACAAAGCAAAGCAAAAGGGGAGGAGAGAGCAATCTGTCAAATCCAACATCAAAGCAGGCGTAAAACCTTCATTAGTTTTGCACGTGCACATGATGACTAGCATTTTTTGAGAAATCTTTATTTGGGCAGTTGTCAGAAGGGGATGCTATTTAGAGCGGCACGCCATGTTTATTTGTAATCAGAAATTAATCCTACCTTTAGTACTGAAACGATGCCCAGAATCCCGGCTGATGTATTCTAGCAAGGTAAAAATTAATTCATGAATAACTTTACCCATTAAAATATGCAGACATTTATATTAACACACTTTGAGTTCCACCTGTTTTAAGGATATATAGCATCACATACAGCAGAACATAAGCAGTGCTGTAATGGTATGCTTTAAGATGGACTTGCTGCAGTATAAAGGAGAATGTTTACAGTATTCAGTTTGGTTCATGTTAGTACAGTGAATGTCAGAACACAGCACAGTGAAAATTGTTGGCAGTAATGTTGCACAAGTAGTTACGAGTAAAGTTTTAACGCTTTTAAAATAGCTCAGTCTATATGTCTACGTCAAACTCTTAAGACAATCGGCCTAGCTTACGTTTTTAACAACAAAGAGTGTAGTTGTATCAGAAATATGAACAACATACTCTTTGTCAGATACCGTAAAATATAAATAATTAAAAAAATAGAATATATATTTGTACCACAACAAGCTCTCAATCCTAATCTTGAGTTTGGATGATTGTTTTGATAAATTCTCATGTTTACAACATGATCAATCGATCAATCGATTCGATCCCTTGCCCTGGCCCCAAAAGGAAAAGAAAAATTACATTTTCTACACATACACGTGATCTAATAAGACATACAGACAAGAATTATGTCTACTTAATCATCTTACACCTCATCTGACCACCTCATGTTTCATGTTCTCCACCTTTAAACATGACTAAGCCTCTGACATGGAAGATAACTGTGAGAGAAGGGGACTTTCACAAGCATGTTTAAGGCTTAAGCATGGAATCACTACAAAATAAATACCTCAGTAGACAAAACCTTCTTTAGAACTTGTGGGTGACAAATATATGTCAAAATCAAACAAACTCCTTCCCCTATAAAATGGGTCCCTCTACAGCAGGGGTGGGCAATTCATTTTCCAAATTGGCAACATGACAAACAATGACTGATGTGGAGGGCCGGATCAACAGCCTAAACTCAATTCTGTTCAACATTAATTTAATCTCTTTATTAAAAGCAGTAAATTGTAAGGTCTTTGATAAGCTGTGACTGGTAAGGACACAAATGGTATGATTAGGACATGGAAAAAGTGAAGCAAACAAAGTATAGACACACTATTTAATCAACATCCATGAATGCAATTGTGACCAAAATGTGCATGTTTTTTTTGCTAACAGCATTCAGTTAACTTTACAAAGTGCTATTACTATTGTGTTTGTAGTCTAACTAAGAATTAGGCCCTTGCCTTGCAGTTTGGTATTTATTTCATTCATTAGCGCCGTCACATCAACAGCAAATCCAAGATCAGCCATCCAGTTTACATCTGAGAGCGCTGGGATCTCTCAGACTTTCGTATCACAAAACTCTGGAATCTCTGCTCTCAGGTCCCATACTCTTTAGAGCACCTGGCCCAGGCTGACTGCTAACACTACACCTGCTGATGTACAAGACCAATTTCAGTTCTGAGTTCACTTCAATCTCTTTATCTTGCATCCGCTTCAAAAGTACGACATTTTTTCATGTCAGATTGGGACAATCACCAGTTGTAACGCATGCCAGTTTGTTCCATTTAAGTCCCATTTTGTCAAAACATGCATTTACCTCAGTGAACAAATCACTCTCGATCGCCGTCCCTTCCATCGAGCAGATCTTCCGCTATGATAAGTCCTAATTGCTGGTTGAACAAACGATTATGTGAGCCTTATTTGCAGTGGTGGGTAGAGTAGCCAAAAATTGTACTAAAGTAAAAAAAGTGCTTGATGAAAAACACTACTCAAGTAGTGAGTAACTGTTGAGTAACGTCTGATTTATTTCTTAACAAAAGCATCAATCAGACCGACAAAAATACAAAATAATCTTCTTTAGGCAAATTATATTTCATCCAATCAATAGAATAAATTAAAATTAATTTATTAGTTACAAAATAGCTTAAGTGAAGAGACTTGTCACATCAAATTTGGATGGACACTGCATGTGCAAAACATACTGTATGTAACCTAAAAGACTAACATCCACCTCTCCACAGCAAAAACTAAAACTATCGCTACGTTTCCTCAGGTTAGATGTTGAGTTGTTGAACGCTCACATGTCCGTTTGTTTTGGTCGACACTGAAGGCGCAGCATGACGTAGCTGCTGTTTCGCACTAACCATGCTTTCACTATGAGGCCGGGGGGGGGGGGGGGGGGGGGGGGGGGTCCTCCTGGTCTGCGTTGCCTTGGCGACGGTTGATTCTGACAGCTTTGATTTGCTACGACCGTAAAGCTAACCTGTCCCGGCGCTGAGATCGAGTATGGTCACGTGACTGCACAACGCCATTTGATTGGTGGAACACAGTCACATGGTAGAGCCTTCCGCGGAAGACTCTTTCTGTCTGTCAAAATAAAACGTTAAAATGAGACGTACGCTGGGGTAAAAACAATGACGGGTAGAATACCAAAGAGGAAAAAGAAAAGTAACGAGCTCCTTGTAGCCTGATGTAGCGGAGGAAGAGTACAGTTTCTTCTTCACTAATCTACTCAAGTACAAGTAAAAGTATAGTGATTTAAAACTACTCCTAGAAGTACAATTCTTTCAAAAACGTACTCAAGTAAATGTAACGGAGTAACGTTACTACCCACCTCTGCTTATTTGAAGATTTTAACTTAATGTGGGAGGCCAGAGTTCAAGCCCTGTCACTGATCTGCAGTTAACATAACTAACTTTAACTTTAGTTTATTAGTTATCCAACCTTAAACATGGTTTACGTGATGGCATTGTTTGCCAAACCTCAACTTTATTATGAGTTGTAATACATAAGATTTTTAAAAACATTGGGATTAAACATTAAAACTGAATATAATTTGGTTATTGGCTGTTAGTACATGCAAACCGTACAGCAAAACCCTGTGTCTGCACAATATAATACATAACAGTAAATAAATCGCCTGCAACTTTCTACTGTGGCTTTTCAACTGCTGTCACATAGGCTTTTATATCCAGTAGTATACTGCAGTGGGGAACTGTTCCTAACATGGTCACATACTGTATGTACCCCTGCTAATCTGTGGGCAATAGGAAACCTTTGTCCTATTGCCCGTCAATGGCAAAAAAAGGGCTGTGTTCACAAATCTGGAGCCAGATCAGAAGACTCACAACTAAGAGAGAATCCAAGCTAAAGCCTCAACATTATGACTTTAGCTTTTAAAGTGTTGTCTGTCCTGTTTAGAGCCCTCAGGGTGTTAAGGTACAAACTCTGTACTACTCAGCAAGACAAATCACAGCGATGGCAAGTAATCAAATGGGACAGGTCAAGTCAGCCATCCTTTTTAGTTTCTTTGGAGTGGATTTCCCCTACATTTTACTTTTAACCTGGGAAAGCGATAGACTGTAGCACTAAGTGGTTAGACTGGAGATGAGTGCTATTTGTTTAAATTCAAAAAGGGGCCAAAACTGGACTGGTATCAGTGTCAGTCTTACATGCATTATTCAGAAAGAGAAATTATCCTGAGTGTAACAAATCCATCAAAGAGTAAATATCTGTTTTAGAAAAAGGAAAGATTAAAAATTCCACACGTTTGATATATTTATTTAACAAATCCTCCGACGTAGTGATGAAATAGAACAGTTGTGGCATATTGTATTTGGTTGTGACTCTATTGTGGTTCAGGGCTGTAAGTAACAATTCTTTTCATTGTTGTTAAACAGTGGATTATTATCCTGATGGTGAAACATGTCGATCACTGTTGCTTGTCCACAACTTAAAGATATTTAGTTTTCTGTTACAGAGGAGAGAAGAAATTTGAAAATATTCACATTTAACAAGCTGGCATCAGAGAATTACTCAAACCAATTATTTGAGTAACAACCAACCGATTAATCGTTGCAACCCTATACTGCTCTAACCCCCGTCACGAGTCACATTTCACTACAGTACAAGATCTTCAACACCTCTACACACTTCCCCATACTAAAAGACTGTTGGACATCAGAAATCTGTAGCTAAGCCAGGTTGCTCGAGTGTGACCCACTCAATGCGGTGACTGAGGAATTCCAACTTTATTAAGATTTTGTTTAATTAATGAGCATAATATGGAGTCATGTGTTACATTTGTGAATCATTTTCTTGTTTCCATGATATGGAGAGCACTGCAGGATTAACATGTTGCTTTTGGTCAAATTTGCCAATAATATTATGTTTGCTGAGTTGGCTGGCCCTCAGTTTTTTTCAACAGATGTAAATGTGTTCGGTCAACTCATTCCCATCGCGCCAAAAAGCACTGCTTGGTCAGGTGCCTTTGGCGACTGTTATTGACGCAAAAAGTCTCTTTTAGCGTCATATTTAGACGCACATTTTTAGGACTCTTGGTGTCACTTTTTGGCGGTCTGGGTCGGGACATACATTTAACATGCAGCACAAGAACAGGACAGTTAGCAAAAGATAGGGGGTGGGGTTAAAAAAAATTGATCCAGTAACACAAGGGACAACAACGGGACATGAACCCTGATCTCCTGGGTGAAAGTCCTGTAATGTTTGACTCATCCACCACCCCAACTAAACTCCTTATGCTGATCTTCAATCTTTAACACAACTTGCTACCGTTGTTGCTCTTAATAATATGTCAACTCACAGCATCGCGGTAGAGCTGCGTTCCTTACAGATGCTCAAGGGTGATTTTTTGCGTTGGTATCTGACGCAGATAGCCACTGACCAAGTGTGTGTATTTTAAGAGTTAGGAGTGAGAACTGGTTGGTTTGGTCAAGTGTCAGTTTGAGAAATCCAGGTTATTCACGCCATAAGGATGTTACCCTTTACCTGCTCACATCCTAACTAGCAGCCATAGATACAGGAACATGTTTTTCAATACATTCACAATAGTGTGACATTTTTCTTTTCACGATGCATAAAAGTGCAGCCTAAGCTGTCTCCTCATCTTACATTTTTCTCCTCTTTTCCCTCCCTCCACTCTTGAGCGTTTTATCACTCTTCTTCTGTCCGTGTTCATAACAGCTGCCCCTCCTCTCTACACCACCACCACGGATGTTCATACATGAAACCTGTGTTAGCGGGATGTCGACAAAACATACATAACACAAATGTACCTCTTGATCTTGCATTGAGACACACTGTCACAGAAAGGCACACACAATCCACAATTGGCCCTTTGTGTTATGGCCTGTTGAAAGCTGCTACCTAACCAGGAAGGAGGAGGTGGGGTGATAACAGGCAAAAAGAGAGGGAACAAAATAGTAAACTGGGCTGAGGAGTGAAGGTAGAAATATAACCATTAAAAAAAAAAACATAAAACCTATCCAGTATCATCTGAAGTGTCTGAATTCATAAAACATTAAAGACATGAACAGGGGACTGAAGGGAGAAGCTGAGAGAGCAGGAGGAAAAGACAAAGAGGAGAGAATAGTGAGAAAGGAGAGATGGAAGCTATGCAGAGAAAGAAGAGAATGAAGGATTGAGAAGAGGCTGGGCACTTGGAATCAATGGACTCATTGTTAACAAGAGTTGACCTTCCGTCCCTTCCCCCGCCTACACTAGACCTCCAGCCCTCCCTACAATCCCTCGCTCCGACGGCTCAGGGTATCTGTGTATGTATTAGGTACTGTATCCACCAGCCACCTCGGATTTCAGCTAATAGCGCTAAACAGATGCTTGTTGGAAGTTCAGCCCTCAGGCAAACTGAGTTCATAAAATACTCTCATCCCTGAACCATAGTTGAGGGATATCTGTATTTAGGAAAAATGTTTTATTAAACCCAGTTTTGCCAAGAAATACTGTTTCTCTACTTGCAGGACTAAGCATCTTAACTGTAGTCAAGTATCCTCCAAATGTAGAATTCTTTTTAACCAACTTCACAGAAAAGACAAATGAATGGACTTTTTGGTAGCACTCCATTTTCCACCACAGTAATAAGATGGTAATAGAGGGGTAACGGTGTCATAATGACTTGAAATTACCAAAGTAATAACTCGGTAATACATCAGATTAATAAGATGTCATTCTGGGGTAATACGGTGATAAGAAGGTAAAAGATAATAACATGCAATTACCAATGTAATAACTAGAAATTGGTTTGATTATAACCCTATGTCTATCTGGGTAGTGGTAATATAGTTATATTGTATATATGTATTTTGACTTTTTCACAGTATTATAGGCTAAAACGTCTTTAAAATTGGTAATTATCATATTATAACACTGAAATGTATCCACCCTTTATGTTCCTAATATTTCCCTTTTACTTCACGGTAATACTTTACAAATTATATGTTTAATCTGACTTCTTGCTTGGAAACACTTGTGGTATACTTTTGTAACAACCATGAATCAGTGGTGCAAAATGCAAAACTGCCTGTTTCTATTTAATTACATGGTAATATTACAATAACAGAGGTGCAGGGATTCTGGTAGTTTCTGTGTAACAACCATGAATCAGTGTTTTTTATATATGAAATCCATCTTTAAATCTTTTGACTTCACATTTTCTGTAGTGAGCTGAGACGTGGCTCTGGTCTCGTGTTGTCTGTATCACCTAGATGTGTTTACAGCAGTGCGTTGTAATTAGTTTACAGATGTATGACTTTGACGGGGGAAAAAACGTCATTCTAGCTCCTGTAACTCTGTGCCAGTAAGGCCTAGAATCACCTTGTAAAAAAACTTGAGAGTGTTACTTTTCCAATGATATCAAATTAACATGTACTTTGGCAAAGTATATGGGAGCTGTGGCTGGGTTGGTTCAGTGGGTAGAGCAGTCGCAAATAAAGGTTCATCCCGCATGTCTTCCCCCTCTCTCTCCCCTTTCCTCTAGCTGTTCTATCCATTAAAGGCAGAAACCACAAAAATAAAAATTACAAAAAAAGTGTATGGGAGCACTGGTAATTCAGGTATGTCGTTTGAACCAAAGAGTTTGGAATTTCAAGTATTCCATAACAGCTTTTAAAAAAACTGATAACTAACGATGGACTCTTCAGGAGAGGTAATTATCTTTGCTTGAGTTTCTGCATGGGAAAGTTGCCGGATGACACCAGTTTCTATACAGCCATACTGAGAAATACAGAGAGAGTTGTGTGGAGCCCATAGTCTTAGTTAGCTTTGGAGCAATTCAATTACATTCAAACGACTTGAATGAAACTGACATTCAGTAATATGAAAAAGCTTTAATTTTAGGAAAATCATATCTTCAAAGTATTGTCAATGCTCCATGGATCTGGTGTTTTTGTTTTGTTATTTAAGTCACATGCTTCATGTACTTTTTTTTATCAATACACCAGATTTTCCATCTCAGTCAAGTGCAAAAAGTGTTCAAATGTTTGTGATTCTACTCTAGAAATGCAATGTGTGCTTGTATGCATATTAAGCATAATTGTCCAACAATTGGCTTTTGCGGTATTAATTGAAAATGTCGACATCTCTATATTGGTTTCCTATCAGGACTATATTAGAAAGCAGAACTTACTCTGCTGATTTTAATTCCGCACATCCTCTTGCACTGATGATAATTTAATTGCTGGTGATGCATCATTGCAAAATAAATTTGCAAGAAGCAGCTCTATTAAAAGATAATGCCATTTTCTATATTGCTACTACAACAGCTTTACTGCATAGGCTAAGTTTGCTTTGACTAAGCAGTGTTCAACCAACCTCATATTTATTTGGTTTTATTATTATCTTATTTATTTTTGTCTTATTTTATCTTAATTTCATGTCAAGCCTATATATGTAGTATTTTACTATTCATCACAATAATTTGTAATTGTTATTATTATAATTTTTGCATAACAGATTTACACATAGGCTGTATATTTTTATTCACCTATTATAGAGGTAAAGATTTCAATGGGGCTGACAATGTTCTTTTGTTGCAATGTATTATAGTCTTCATTAATGCACAAGTTATACCTATATATGTCCAAAACAATGTATTTCCCATCCTTTTTTAGACTGCTGTATTTATTATTTCCAAACGTCAGCCAGCTGTGTCCACTCAGAAAAATACAGGTTGACATGATGTTTCTTTTTTTTTGTAGCAGCAGGTTTTTAAAGTGGTCTAAAATCCAATTTCAGGTACAGTAGCAATACAACAAATGTTAAATGTGAACTTTACAAAGCTGCACGTAACCTATAACTGACCTGGGCTCATTGGCCGACAGCGAGCAATATGTGTGAACCCTGCCATGTGTCCATCTGTGTTGGTTTGTCCTTGAACTGGACACTGAACACCCAACCTCTTCCAGCAGAGTTGCTTCTGGCTGGCCCTGTCCTCACCCTGCCCCCCCCCCCACACACACACACACAAATACATCTATGGATTAGTGTTGTTTCTCTCGCAAAAAAAGAAGCTGGTGAAATCCGGCCTTGCCAAGGCTTCATCACACTTTCCCTCACGGTTGAGTCGTTTTCGCTCTTTCTCTTTACGTCTCATTTCCTCACTATGTTTTGTTACTATCTGTTAGGCCTGCTTATGACTTCTCTGTCCATTTATTTACTTTAAATCTCTGTGTGAGTGTGTTTTTCTCTCACAGGCAACTCCATCCCTGCAACTGCCTTTCTTTTTCTCATCCCTCTCTCTTTTTTAATCTGAGAGGAGAGAAGGAGATTAGGTGGGAGAAGGGGAAAGGTAGGAAGTGGACACAGAGAGAGATTATCCTAGCAACTCAGGTTAGATAACGTCTTTGAGAGAGAGAGAGGGAGAGAGAGAGAGAGAGAGAGAGAGAGGTAAATGAAAAGACAGATAGGGGAGATATATGAACAAGAAGGAATTAGTGAAAGAAAGAAGAAGAAGAATGAGACAAACAGCAGAGCAAAAAGGAAAAGGGAGCGGTGAGGGAGTCATGGGTGAGGGAAATAAATAATAAGAAAATACATGGGCGGATTATTTCAGATGAGCGCTGCATATTGTAACTTGATTATTCTGCCAATATGAGAACAGCTGGAACAGAAAACCTGAGGTAGGTTGCAGACTGAATGCTGATACAGCTTCAGATCATCTTTTTTTCCCCGTTGTTTACTCCATTTCATTGTAAGCCTGCTCAAACTGCTCTGTAGCTGACTTTCTTTTGTGCTCTGTCACTTATTGACTTACACGTTGGCTGCTCAATAGCAAACTTTTCTTTTTAATGGAAGTAGATCAGGGCCTTAAGCTTCTAGATATGAGTCTGAGAATGATTCCCTCAGGCCTAGAAACAACATGTCAAGACATTTCTGCAGCAGTGTAAATGTGTATTGTCAGCTATTTACATTAGAGTTAGCAAATTAAATGAGGGAGTGGGGAGAAGTGGGCAGCAATTATTAGCTAAGACGGGGAAGTGAGATAGTGTGAGGAAAGAAGGGGAAAAAAAGAAGAAAGTGATAACCCCGTTCTTCTTTTTAGATCCAGGCTTTTAAACTGGGGTACTCAGCTGACTTGTAGAAATTTTAAACCGCAGGGGCCAGACTGTGACAATGGCCCCTTTCCTACCTGAGGGATATAACATTCCTAGAACCCTTTTTTTCTCATGTTCCAATTGGACCAATTTGGGGATTTGGAAGTTCCTCTGACCACAGTTCCTGTAACTCTTTCAGCTGCTACTTCAGGGAAGGGTCTTTTCGCTGTTCCCTTTTCCACATAGAAACCTAGGTCAACGAGGGTCAGGTTTCTGGTACAGACAGACCAACAACGGGAACGTTTAAAAAAATTTAGCCATCTTGGGTGCCCAGATAACTCAGTTGGTAGAGCAGGCGCCCATATATAAGGGTTTACTCCTTGGCGCAGCGGTCCTGGGTTTGACTCTGGCCTATGGTCATTTGCTGCTTTGCTTGCTTCATCACTACATTTTTTGGTGTATTTGTTTTCTGATTTTAACCCTAAAAATATAAATATCACTCCCTTACCCCTGCGACCAGTTCCTATGTCAACTTGGCCAGTGCGAATGCAAATGGAAAAACGGTTTTGGATAAATGTAGTTAGTAGAACTGTTTTGAAGTGGACTATTCCTATAATTACATTCATGTAACTACTTGGTCGGAAAGCAGATAATGTTATAAAGGAAACATTTTCAGCCCTGATAGTAAGTTTTCACCCATGACGGCATCCTGAAAGGGTGAGCAAACACAGTTCAACTTGTGATGCATATTGACAGAGCAGCATATCAAAAACCAGTGTTTACTTTGATGATGGATTGTAGATTTGTAAAAGACTGTAGCTCTTAGGGGTTGCATGACAGATTTTAAAGTCAACTCTGATGTAATAAAAGTCAAGTCGACTAGTCGATGATGCCGTCATTGACATTTATTTTAGTCATTAGCCTTATAAAATCACAGGAGGAGTACCTGTGTTTTATCACCCTCTAATATCAACCCTTGTATTGATTTTCTTAAGGGGCTTGCTTTGTGTAGTTTAGCCTTTCTAGCATCTTGCAAACTGTCCAATTTATCAGTAAGCTCTTTTGCAGTGAGCTCAACAACCGTTTTTCAGTTTGTGTTTCAACACGCTATATTCACACTACTGGGTTTACGAGCGGTAACTTTACACACGCCAGTCCCAGTAATTATGTCAGGCGTTGTGTCGCGTATCTCCGTGATAGTCAGTCAATCAAAAGTTTGCCGTGAATAAACGCTCAGCGAGTGCAAAGTCTATTATCCGTCCTCGTTGACAACCAATGCATTGGGTTTATGCGTAGTTATTCGTGCACACAATTCAAATGGCCATTAAATGCAACACGAGTCATACCTCCTACTTGGGGTTCCATGAGATAAGCCAGTAAACCGATGGTGGACAGCCTCTAACATTAGCATTAGCACGTAGCTCCTGCGTGTTTTTACACAAACAGTTGACTGCGAACGTCTTTTAGCGTAGCAGAAATCTAATCAGCTACAAGCAGCTCTCCTCGTCCTTAGCTTCAATATCTCCTTATGTCCCAAACGTTTTGGAACTTTCAAATGAAGTTCCAAATGAGCTGGGTTTTTGACTAATTGTGTCAGTGACGGTGCTACAGGTCTACATTGTTAGTGACGAAACCACATGATCAGCGACTATTCGACTTCAAGCTCAAAACATCATTGTGAGGAGAAAAGACGACTAGTCGACTAGATTGTGCAACTCCAAGCAGCTCTATATCTGCCCAGTCTACTGTGGCTGTTTCCTCTGTGACCATACATATCTGCAATATTTCAAACTGATCTGGTGCAAAGCTAGGGGGACCTCTTAGCACCAGTCCAGGGACAGCAGATGGAAAAAAAAACCTCCAGGCTAATTCTGGAAATATTTACTTTTATGTATTATTAGTGTAAAAAAAGGCCATCACCTGTGCCTGATCATGCACTGTGCATGTGCAATCTGGGCCCACACACAATTAGTGTGTCCCTGATAAATAAACCTGGAATAATTAAAATAAAAAATCTGACGAAAAGCTCAAAAAATGCAATTGTGTTGTTCTGAAGAATGAATACAGTACATTTTCAGTACAGTAACAGTGTGTTCAAGGCACCCCCGTTTCAGTTTAAAAAAAATGTGTTGCTACATTTTGTTGGGGCTGAATGTGCCCTGGTTTCTCTGTGTTGGTCAGGTAGGGTAGCCCCTGGACCGGCTAAGGAAGGAAACGCTTTAGTCATACAGGATTTCCCATTAACATTTACAGTGACAGTTACATGACAAATGGGTTGATACTTACCATCTACATGACCAAGGGAAGCCAACTTTGGCTGCTTTTCCTTTGGTAGACTTGCCAAAATTAGCTCTTCCACAGGAGAACAATACAGTCTTATCTGACATTTACCAGCTGGTGCAGTGTTCATTTCAACAAACTGCATTTTCAACATGAAAGATAAAGTCCATTATGCAGTGCAAGTGAAATGGTAGCGTTCGTAGATTTTATTTCTTCTCCTCGCTTGGTGTTAATATCGGAAAGTGAAACTTAAGTCCCACTGGCATCGTTTCCTTGCCCTACTTTCAAATTTCTCTGTTTTAAAGATTACTTTTCTCCCTTGAAATGTGTAATCCTTTCTGTTATTTGAGTATCTTATCTAATCTGAGTTTTTACTCAACACACACACATTGTTGGCATTTAAACTGCGGGGGCAGCAACATTAAGCTTGTTTTGGAGAATTGAATCAGCTGATTGATCGGCACTATGGAGTCAAAAGCTGCATTTCGACCCAAAGGTCCGGGACAAAACTAGAACTATTTGGGTAACTTGGCCAACTGTTATCTGTGTTTCCACCGTAGTCTAAGTGAAGATTAGGCAAATGAGTCAGGCTGACATATGAAAAAGCAACATGTTGCATGCAAAACAGGTTCATATAATAAAAACATGTTGGAAAAATAAATGAACCTTAGGTGTTTGTCTAACTGCTGCCTAGTATTGGCGGCTGCACTTTGGATGTGATGAATGCAAATTCAGAGGAGAAAAATAGCACTAAGAGCGTCTGTCTCCACAGTAAATCCTGAACCTGTGCTGCCGCTAACGACTAATCTTTCAACTCATTTTTCGATTAATTGACTTATCTAAACAACTGATTTAAAAAAATGTTTGCTAATTCAGTGTGTCAGTTTTATTTTGAGCTCTACTGAATGGCCAACACATAAAATGTCACCTGTGCCACAAACAATAACACAAACTGAAATGTTACCAAATAAAAAAATTACAAATGTAAACAATATCTAGAACTTAAATATTACTGAATATTTTTTTTTAAAGAAAACACTATAAAAACTTAATGTTACCAATTCAATATGTTACAAATGTAAACAATTTAAATAACTTCAATATTACCAAATAAAAATTATAAATGCAAACAATATAAATAACTTAAATATTACCAAATAAAAAATACAAATATAAATACCTAAAAGGTTTCCAAATAAAAAGATACAATTGTAAACAATATAAATGACTTAAATATTTACAAATAAAAAATTACAAATGTATACAATAATAATAACTTCAATTTTACCAAATAAAACAATGCAAATATAAACAGTATAAATAACTTAAATGTTACCAAATAAAAAAAAAATACAAATGTAAACCGCCTACTTTTGATAGAAGCTCATTAAGTAAACTGTTCAAAAACATTAGTTACAATAACAATCTAAGCATATACGTTTCTGCATTTATATATACCATATTAGTCAGGGTCTGGACTAGCCTACCACACTTAGCTTAGCTCCCCCCCCTTACCTCTGCCTACTAATGAATCGTCAGGCACTAATCAGGAACACAGCTATGCTGCTCGCTTTTACCCTTGCATGCATGGTGGGATTTACAACATTACTGCCAAAGACTAAGTAGCCTGTTTAACATCCAAAGACAGTCAGTGTGCCGTATCTGTCACTGTCCTCTGTCTTTCATTTGTTTCCTTGGTCACTGCATGTTCACTGGATTCAAAAGGCATGTTGTGTGTGTGTGTATGTGCATGCATGTGTGCGTGTGTGTGGGTGCAAATGGTCACAACAAGGAATAGGGGACAAGTATTGCCCAAAGGCTTCTTAGATGGACAGTGACGTGTGTGTGTGTGTCCGTTTGTGTCCTAGAGCTGTTTAAAGGGTGACCGCGATGAGACACTTTACTCTTTGACGTACAAACAGACACACATAGCCTTGAGGCTGTTGCCAGTTCCAAGTGACAGGATCACTGTAAAAAGCCTAACCACAAGTGATGATTAACAATCATCTGGTAACAACATTGTGGATCATCTACTGAAAAAAATAGTGTGGAAGGAGCACATGGTCATCACTGAGAAAAAATGCCCTCACCCACTACGGCAGAGACCCGGGGACCAAATCCTGGGAGCGCTACATCTGATTGATGTGGCATGTTCCCACTTGCATAATTGGCAGTGGTTGGGACGCGCTAAAAGTAGTGATTATTTAAATGGAGTCTGGTGAGTTTTGGTGATGAGATCTCTGAGCTGTAACCAAAACAAAAAGGATTATAAACTTTAACAAAAAGGTCTAACTATCTAACAATCATTTTCACAATGTTGTCAGACACTGAAAATAATAATCTGAGCCTGTCAGTGGCAAAAAAAAGAACTTTTGACAGTACACATTTGCCCTATAGGACTACATTACAGCCCGGTTTGCAGCCGCCTGTTACAGCGTTCCAACTCAATTCTGAACCAGATACTCTATCTCCATCACATAGTCCTAAAGGTAGCCTTGGGTATTCAAGTGTTGTGTTACTGTAATGTAAATGCTCATTCGCAGTGTAAAAGCATTGAGGGTAAAAATGGTCCCTACTGTCATTGTTCAGCTGAAAGAGACTAAAGACAAAGAATTAGGTCCGGCCACGCTGCCCACCTGAGCAGTGCGTGTGTGAACCTGCTCCTGCTTTTCAACCGGAGTCCATGTTAAAGGTTACTGAGCAGCCACAGCCCGCGGGAACAGCTCGGCTGCGGCTCGGCTACAGACTCTGTGTTGCCTTTTTTTTCTATGTGATGAGCGCGGTTCTCAGCAATAATAGACAGTTAAAATAATCTGTTAATATTATTACATTATTATCATAATATATTGTAATACCAGCAGTATAACACCATTCACTACAGCTTTATTTTCTATATCTGTAGAATATGTCATAGACATGAAAAAATACATTCATTTTTATCTCAACAATTTCATGGTCCAAAACAAAAGGCAACCTCATTGTGGAAAAATATGGCTGATGCATCCGTGTTTGCAGTATCCTCATGTTGTTCTCTTTTGCTCAAATAGTTCTTGTGTGTACTGGTATCAGTAAATCAGTGGGAAGGATTGGCCGCAAAGCGTTTCATGTTCAGTAATGTGTGGTCAGTGGCCGAAGAAGTATTCAGATCCTTTTCTTAAGTAAGAATAAAACTAATCTGTTACATGGAAAAGTCCTGCATTGAAGACGTTAATTAAGTAAAAATGTATAAATATCACCAGAAAAATTTCCTTACAGGACTAAAAGTAAAAGTACTCAATGCAGACAAATCCTCAAATTTTAGAAACTGAAAACAATCAAAATAGTTTTAGTTTAAAGTGTTTAATGGTCAAATTGTTGAGGAAGATTGAATTATTTATACGGCGTGTTTTGTGTGCATGTGTAAAATAACTAGTCAATAAAGCTGTCAGATGAATGTAGTGAAGTAAAAAGCACATGATTTCTCTCTGAAATGCAGCGGTGTAGAAGTAGAAAGTGGCATGAAAAGAAAAGACTCAAAGTACAAGTACCCCAACATTTGTTCTAAAGTACAGTACTTGAGTAAATGTACTTAGTAAGATTCCACCACTGTGTGTGGAATAGCAAAAACAAGTAATTGAAGTTGTGAGCCTCCAGCTATTCTCTATGCTGGTTCGCATTCATGACCTGCTCAATTTAATTGTATTCAGTAGAATTAAATCTCCTCTGGAGTGTTGCCTAGAACGCTTTCTTTCTCCACCTGGACTTCACTTCTACCTGTAGGCACAGAATGAATCGAAGGCATAGCACAGAGCATTTAGAAGTGTTACTATCAGTCATGTGTCTGTACTCCACAGCAGTCTTTCCACAGTGAATAACCCAGGGCTACAGTCACGTAAGGTTTGGAACATCTTTTTTAGGGCTTTTTTTGTCCCACTTCGTAGTCAACAATATAGTGAGGCAGAGTAAAGGGAAAAGCACAGAGAAGTGCTGTGTGTCAAACTTAGACCCATTTATGTCTAAATACATTCATCTGTTTAATTAATCACTAAATCTCTTTTTTAATCAGAATTCCACACCTTTTATTCTGGGCTTTAGCTTGCATTCTCTTATCAAACAAAAGAATCAATGTAATATCACTGTATCTTCACACACCTGTGTGTGTATGTGTGTGTGTGTGTGTGTGTGTGTGTGTGTGTGTGTGTGTGTATATATATATATATATATATATGTATATGTGTGTATATATATATATATATATATATATATATATATATATATATATATAATACATGTATTATAAATAATTAATAATAATGTATATAAACATACTCAATTAATGTGAAGATCTTTTGTTTTTCTACATTACCACACCTATATATATATATATATAATTAATATATGCGTGTGTATATATGTGTGTATATATATATTATATATATATATATATATATATACATAATATATATGCGTGTGTACATATGTGTATATATATATGCATATATAAATATATATATATATATATATATATATA
This sequence comes from Etheostoma spectabile, assembly GCF_008692095.1. NCBI lineage: Eukaryota > Metazoa > Chordata > Actinopteri > Perciformes > Percidae > Etheostoma > Etheostoma spectabile. Next base: position 30,066,761 of record NC_045734.1, read on the forward strand.
GATGCATATAATTAACGTGAAGATCCTTTTTTTCTACATTATCACACCTGTATGTATATATATATATTATATATATATATATATATATATATATATAATATATTCACATTTTCTTCGTCAATTGTTATTGTATAAACTTCAAATATAGATGGATGGTAATGCCATATGTGAAACAAAGCATCTCTAAAGCCTCTGTAAAATGAACTTCTTTATTCCAAAAAGGATGTAAGTCATTCATACAGTGTAAAAATAATGACAACATAGCAAATGAACAAAATATTTCCTCTGCCCAGACAAAAATCAGGCAGAAGTACTGCATGTCTCTATTTGCAGTTTAGATAACAATAACCTCTCAATCAAGCAGTTGAGCATGGAGTAGCTTACAACTGGGATGCATATGTTATTTAGGATATACATTTCCATGGAAGTATTTTGCATATGAGAAAATGAAAGGTCCATGGTCAGTCTTGAGTCTTTGAAATAATTATGAGCATATTAACGTGTTTTTATGGTTTTGAGACGAATGGAATATTTCTTGAAAAAAAATATAAAAAAGTAAGGAATCCAACGAAATTAGGTTTTCAACTGACAGCAGTTAAAAGGTTAATTGATAAACTCCAATAAAGAGGAATTCTTAACTGACTCTTTAATCCCTATTAGCTTTCCTTCATTGTTCATTGAAGCAGGGTGTTTTTAATTAACAATTTAATTATTGATGAAGCACCTGATCAAGCTCTGTTAATTCACTTATTAACCAAAAACAACAGCAAACTGATCATTGCTTTCCCTTATCTTCATTTCCTCTCCTCTCCTGCTCCTTTGTCTCCTTTGTTTTTCCTTTGTCCCTTCTCAGTATTTCTTTTTTTATCTCTTCCTTTCCTTTCTTTTCTCCGCCCCCTCCCTCATCTCAGCAGATACTTGTGCTTTGGGATTGTTTCTGCAATTTTAATTGGAAAAACATGCATTTGTCTGGCTTACATTGAATCTTTTTTTTAAATGCACATTTCATCAATTGAAAGAAAACCAATGCTCCCCTGCGCTATGGTTTTCTGTTCTCTTCTTGCATTTAGTTACTTTTCTTCTTCTGTTTACTCTCTTTGTCCTTCCAGGCCTATATATGTGGCCTCTCATCATTCTCTTTTCACTTGTTCTCTTCTCCGTCCTCCGTCCATGCAGCTCCTCTATTGTTTTGGACCTTCACTCTTTTCATCTTTCTCTCTCCTCTCCCAGTTTCTATTTCTCCTGTTGTTTCTCTTCAATATTCCCCATCTGCTGTCAGCATGTCACATATTTTCCATTCACTTTTGTTCATCCAGAGTTTTACCTACAATCCCTCCCTTTGTATATGAATTTACCAAATGTTAGAAAACAGTGGACTGTGGTCAGACCAAATGTTGCAGTGCCACACAAACGTGTTATTCAACTGACCGCCAAGTTGTGTCTGTCACATATCGCACATTGATTGTCAATCAGATTTTTGCATCGAAGCACTGTCAGCAAACATACTCTCTTTGCACATAATGCTGTGTGTTGCCAATAGTCTGTGTGTTGTCGTCCATTTCTGGTGAGATTACTGCGTTTGGAAAGATTATACTGCTTGAAACTGAAGGAGCGGCGCTTAATAAAAAATCTGTACAGCCAACCAATGCGAGAAAAAAAAGAAAGAATAGAAAGTGCATAGTTGCGTAGTCGAGTAGTTGAGTAGTTTGTGACTTGTTGCAATTTAAAAATCACAAGATCACGGTGATCTTAAGTAAAGTGAGAGTTTTCATTTCAAACATGGGAGTTCTCGAAACCATATCTGGCGTTTATTCCTACCCTTTAATACAACTCACAGGAGCACTTCCTGTCCTCATATCTGAAGCAGAGATATAAGTTAAGTTTAAGAACACATTGTGGTTTGCGTTCAAACGATGCTTAGTGTGATGTTCAAAAAAAAAAGTTGCCGTTTATTTAGATTTTTACAACGGGACACACAAGTTTGGCACACTTATACTTCGTTACCCTACTTTCTGCTTTGTTCCTGTCATCATTACAACGACCACTTCCAAAATAAACGTTAATATGAGTGTTAGGCTACTTGCTGCTTGAACAGACGACCTATGGGGGGCGTTTTTGTGTGTGTGTGTGTGTGTGTGTGTCTGTGTGTTTGAATGGGCGAATAAGAGGTTGCAGCTGTAAAGCGCTTTGTCTTCTAAGTAGAAAAAAGCTGTTGAAGTGCAGTCATTTACCATTCATAATTCATGCTTGTCAACATGACAGTTATGAATCAGGACCTGCAGTATTTTGATACACGTGTCAGATATATTATTTAAGCATGCCGTATCCTGTGGTTCTCAGCACATTTTCAGGTGGTAGCTGCTGGTTGTTAACATTAATTAGGCTGCCTCTGAAAAAAGTAACTGTTTCTATCTCAGCCAAACAAAAGGTGATTAGCAACATACACACATACATACATAAATAGTGCACATGCATGCAAATATTAAAAGCTAAACACAAATACATTTAATTAAGGATTTTATAGAATTCAGATATATGTGGATTGATTTTGAATTCAGATTAAATATTAATATACAATTTAACCCTAACTCAACTATATGTTACTATGTCAGTGTTGTCCAGAGGAGATAATGTTAATATTAGACAGTTATAGGTGTTCCATATGTTGTACAGTACCTTTACAGAAGACATGGATGTGGCTCAGGGGGATTTGTGAGCTATGCTGCCTTAAAGCTACAGTACATAGTTTATGTCTCCCCCCTGAGGAATTCTAACTAATAACAACAAAACTGTTGGCGCATTCACATGATACAAGCCACTCCCCCCACCCCCTGTCCTCCGCGCAGTTGCTAGTAGCAAAGGAGGACACGGAGGATGTAAAAAACATGATGGACTTTTCAGAAGAGGTAATTACAGAATCTTCACTCGAGTTTCTGCTTGTGAAAGTCACTCATTGGCAATGGCTTGAATGTAACAGACGTTGATAAAAAAGTTACGCACTAAAACTTTAACATTAAGTTCATGCCTTTGTCAAAATAAATAACAATTCCATCCCCAATAGCGATAGTAGTAGGCCTGACCTGTAGCATTCTCCCACTGTAACCCAGCTGACATCCATTCAGCAGTGGGCATCACTAACACAATGTGCTGTTTGGTAAACCAGCCAGAAGAAGAATGAGGAGGAAGTGTGTGTTCCAGGTGGAGCTGCGTGGTTTTGGCAGAGCTGAGACAGCTGCTGTGTACAGGCTGTGACAGAAGAAGTGGCCAATTGATTATAAAAACTAAGACGCTATCTAAAACAAGAGCCTCTCCTTCAGAGTTGAGGAGCTACTCAAGCACTCTACAAGAGCCTCGTCAACAGAGAGAAGTTGATTAAATAATGTACAGCGCTTGCCTGAGTTTTTTTTTTTTGTATTCCATCAAGAGTCATTGGCACACAGCGGCGTCCTCACCTGTTGAGAGCCATTGGACACGTCCTTTTGGATATCAGGAAGTTGCTACGCACCTGTGTGTCAACGTCTTGCTGTGTTCATCACGTCTAATTCATCCATAAATTAAGATTCAGTCAACAGGTGGTGAGGTTATTACACAAAGCCAGGAGCCTCTAGACCAGATGGGGATCTGTTTTATTTCCTACAGGCCCTGCATATTTCATCGATTAAATAAACTTCACCCTTTTGTTATTGATGACCTATTTCGACAATTTATTCCGATTGAATGGATGATCACAGACTGTCAAAGTTTAGTCGGGATACTATTTAGGAACCATTTCATATTTTTTTTAAATGCTCAAAACATCCAAAATTCGTTGAACGTAGTCATCTCATCCTCAATTCTTTCTCAATTTTACTTTTTTAGATCATTCATGTTATTTTTGGGCAATATTTGTGGCCAACCAGAGGACAACATGACTGTTAATAAGAAAGATTTCCATGTTGTTTTTGACTATAAAGCAGGTCGAGGCGCTTTAAAAATACTGTGAAAGTATCAGAATGCACACAGCCTGTATTGAGAATGTCTGCCTTCAAACGAGCCGTCGGGACTTCAGTACGCTTGTGATGTCAGTCAGACAGTTACACTTCTATTGATCAATCGGCAAAAACATGTTTTATTTCTCTGATTCATGGCTTTGTTCTAACGCCGCTGGCCACTCTCTCTCTTCAGTCTCTATCTCGCTTAACCAATTGATGTTGCGGTGCTTTCAAGCGGTCATTGAGGCACCGTCTAAAACTCGGCCATTTCAACCAGCTGTTTGTAACGTTAAAATAAAATGGATTATGGGTCATTTTATTTCTATAGTTTATAGCTGCCTTTACAAGCTGACTTCTCTATTGGCTGTTGAAATAGGTGAGGTCTGAATCAGCTGACTCATGTCCAGCTGAGACTTTGTTCCAGATGATCGCTGTGTCTCTCTGTGTTTCAGGCCCTGGCACTAGCTAGCTGTGAGGGACGGTGACTCCCTCGTTAGAAGGGCAACACGCCTTTGTCTCGTTTTGTGTTGTTGGCGACGTCTGTTGTTGTGAGTGTATTAACTTAAAAAATGTCAAGACCCCAAAATCAAGACAACCCCACTTTTTCAGATGTAAAAAAAAGTCTTGTATTCGGACCAATACGGTATATGCAGAATGACCCTTCTCAGAGTTACAACACAGGCTCACAGTGTTGTTACTGATACACTGTTGGAACATGTAGGCCTACACACGTGTGTCATATTTAATTAACTGAGCTTGTGTTTTTCTGTGTAAAATCCAGCCAGGAGCAAGGTGATCATTCTCGGAGAGACAAAAACACCAGCAAATGACTATCTTCTAAACCTTCTTAGTATTAAAGAAATGTAAGTTTAATCCATTTCTCCTTAAATCAATTCAACACATTCATTACAGAATGTGAGATGCAGAGGTAAAATATAGAGGGAATGGGAGGCTTTGCTATTGAATACATCTCTCTGTCTGTTTGTCACTCTCCGCTCTGCAGTCGCCAGCCATGATGTGTGAAAAGAGGGAAACAGGAAAGACAGATTAGATATGAATAAAAGATAGAATGAGATAGAGGAGATTGAAAAAGAAATAGGGAGAGATGTCACCAAGCACATAATATGTGTATTCTTGGGAACCCTTGAAGCCGTGCAGTTCACTGAACATGAAAATTAATAGCAGAGTGATTAACAGAAGCAGCGTACAGCTTGACTGTGGTAAGCGGTAAGCTGGTAGCAAAATGCCTCTTCAAAACTCCAGCCCCTTTGTGTACACACAGACACGGGATCCTCACACTCAGTTACACATCAAGACACACACACACACACGCACACACACGCACACTTACACAAACCAGTGATGTTGATAGGTTTCCAATGTAGTGAGTCCCTGTGTGGTCATTTAAATGAATCCCAGGGAAATATATATATACTGTTGATACATATACTGTACACATATTATAAATAATTATAATGTATATAAACACACTTTAAGTCCTGCTATAATTACTGTGAAGGTCTTTTGTTTTTCTACATTATCAGTAGTTTAAATCATTCAAAGGGATCTTTAACATAAACATCATCAACCTTTTTATTTTAATCCAAATAAAACAATTGATTAGAGAGGTGGAACAATTCACAAAATGTAACAGTTTGGTAATGTATGTACATATCACAATTGTGGGATGGTGATATATATTGTATTTATGTGTATATTAGAACCGCTGAGTTCAATACATCAACACATAAAATTAAGAAGAAACTAAAATGCTTAACATCAACTCTGAGAGAATAATTTACGCAGTTTACATATGAATAACGTGTACCATTATGTGCATCATACTGGCTCGATGGGGCACTTTTCTTTATACTTTGCGAGTTCTTGTTATGTGCGCGCTCTTCCTCCTGGTGATCCCCCGCCGCGAAAAGGCATGCAGGCCCGGTTAACTGGAGACACTGGGGTTCAGTCCCAATCCGCCAGCACAGACATGTTACTCTGAATAAAAATAAGCAGCTATGAACAACTTTGATGGCGAGTACTTTTTGTCCTGCTGTCATTAAATATAAGATTATACAAACTGACAACTTAAAAAAAGGAGGTTGTGTTTTAACTATGGAGATTCTTGGTGGAGTGCTAAACCCAAAATTCGATAGGCATGGTGCAGAACAATGAAGAAAAAATAGCACATTTTAGGATCCCAAGTTAAGGAGGATGACAGTCCTGTGAGAACCTGAGATGTGCTACCTTTTTCCTCCCTTTTTGGAACATGGATAGTAAATATTCAGTTCAAAACACAATAGAATAGAATAGAATGCCCAAACCAAGTAGTCCGGCAGCAAAGTGCATCGAGACACAACCACACAAACCAACATGCACATTAATAACACATGTGCACGCATGCGTGCAGGTCCAGAAGGTAGGGGATTTAAGGCTCAGTGTCTCAGATTAAGTTGAAGGTTTATAAAGCTGTCTGACCACTGCTGGCTGTCTTTACTTCCCCCTCCCTCTCTCAGCCTTGCTCCACCCTTTCTTTGTGTCTCATCCTGCAAACTGTCTCTCTTTTCACTCAAGCCTGTGGTAATATGGTTCCTTTTACCTTTCTTGTCTGTGTGTGAATAAGGTACTTTCTCAAGGAAGTCAAAAATAATATTACCACACATATTGCCACACATTTTATTGTGTTATGAATCCCTCTCGTCTCTTGCCTACATCGTGTCTACGTCTTTTTCTCCTACAAACTTTGGGTTTCTGTAAGGTCACACACAATTGAATAACAGCTCTAACTTTCTCTCACCCTCTCTCTTTTCTGTCCACCTTTCTCTCACAGAATGAAACTGTAGACTTATTTTGAAGACCAGCACTGATTTACAGTATTTGCTGCTTCCATGTGATATACTGTCCTTCGTACCAAGGCTCATGTTAAGTTTACACTGTAAAACTCCCGGTGACAGCAGCTCTCTATGTGAATCTCTGTATCCAAAGAGGCACACATGACTCAAAGAAGTGCTGACGCCCTGTAGATCCATCCCATCAGCTTACTGTCCCATTGTAGGATCTATTCTACATCATTACTTATAACACAGAGTAAAGAGACAATAAGCTATTCTGCATGAACGCTATGCTATCATAATTTTAAGTTAAAGATTATTCTTTGTCAGGCTAAATTCATGGACTAATGTATGTAGATATACTGTCCATATTTATACTCCCCTCAAGTAATCCTGACTAGGGTCCATGCACCTAAGTTCTGCATTACACGTTCCAGTATATGTTAGTTGTATGCAGATATAAATGCAAGTGAATTTTATAAAACTATTTGCATGAATTTGATAGTTGAAATGTTTTTGCTCTTCATGTCATTTGGCTAAAAATGTGTAAATCTATAAATCCTGAACAGTTCCCATCCCAGTTTGCAGAGCCCAAGGTGACATTTTCAAAATGTTTCTCCCGTCGGACTAACCCAAAGATATTCAATTAACTGTGATAGAAAATCATGAAAAACAGACCATTCTCAAAACAGCATTTTACTTAATAGATTACTTAAATGTATTGATTAATCAAGACGTGCATCTGTTTGCCTCTTTTCACCAATTTGCATTGCCTTAATATTCATTGTGTTGTATAATGCAACTAAGGGAATATGGAGAGATGAATGTGCTGCCGCTCTACTTCACTGTTTTTGTTAACATACATTAAATGCCAGATGGCACAATCGAGTTAAATGCATTCACGTATCAAAGTTTTTTTGTCTCTGAAGATTGGAAAACATAGTTTTGAGAACCACAAACAGAACTCGTGGAGACTTCAAGAACAATCAACTTTGCCCTGAGTTCATTCTCAGCTCTCTCATTACAGCTCTACTACAGCCATGGCACACAGCACCACCTGCTCTACTGTTTCGGTTATGCAAAGATAAGATTGCATAAGATAGGGTCTTTAACTAGATCCTATTTCCCCATGTTTTTGTCTAAGTGATTGATGGGAACACAAATCTTTAAAATTGGTCCAGTATTGAGCGAGACCACTGCAGCTGGCAGTGGCAAAACAAGCTACAATGGAATTATTAGTCAATTGCGCACCTTCAATTTACGTCCATTATAAGTGCTGTTTTTGCCACTGACAGGGTCAGATTATTATTCTAAGTGTCTGACATCATTATGGAGATGATCCCTACAGAGATAGAGATTTTGTTGAAGGCTAGGATCCTTTTTATTTATCCTTTACATTTATCACACTTCATTTAAAGACGACAGAAGCTGAACAACAGAAACATTTCAAAAGTGTGTCTTGGTTTGTGTTTTCACTCTTCCAACAATCACTACTCTGGTCAGGTTAATCCACCCTTTAAATGTGGAAAAACGCTGGCTCTGTACACGCCAGAAGTATAGCTTTTTTAAATGGAGTCTGGTAAGTTTGGCAATGGCAATTATGGAGCTCTTTCTGGTTAGATAAAAAGATTAAAAAGGGCTATCTCTGTAGGGATCATTTTCATTATGTTGTCATACACGCAAAAACATCACTTTAACTGTAGTTTCAAAGATTTATGTTTGGTGATGCATGGGGAAATAGTAGGAGTAGGAATCACCAGAGGCCTCAAGATACGATGTTATCGTGATTTTAAACATGTTGCAACATTCTGCTATATGTCCCAATTTATTTCCTTTTTTTTTCCAATTTCAACTGTTTCCCAATTTCAAATGATGTTTCCGAAAGGAAACTTTGCCAACATCTGTTTTATCTAAAAAGAAACATTTCTCCATCTGTTCATCTTCAATTGTGTAGCTACAAAATGGGATTGTCACGCAGACAGACCAACCAACACACATATAATAAAAGATCGACACTTGGCGTCTGTGTATCGATACAGTATTGCAATGGAAAATATTGCAATCCTATGCTGTATCCATTTGTTCCCCCCACGCCTAGAAAATAGTTTCCAGGTTGAAAACCAGCAAATTTATCCTTTAAGTTTTGGAAGAGCACTGGTGAGGGGAATTCCCCTGAGGAGAGTGACAGTGACAAGTGGAGGATGAAACAGTGTTACAGTGAGGTGACAATTCATTTGCATTCATAAGAGAAGCAGTGTTCTAGCATGTTGTGATGAAACAGATGTCAGAGCAGCTATGCATGTAGGTTAACAGGTGTTAAAGGCCATGACCATAGCTCTGTGACCGCCATATGAATGCAAGACTTTGCTATTCAGTAGACTGGGACACTACATTACATGTGGGAATGAAGAATCTATTTACAGGACAAGCATTGATGTACCAAATGAATAAAGATGGACAACAAGATGTCTGATCAAACAAACCTGCAAATCAATGCTTCTATCTTACCTGACTCGAAATATGAACCAGCCTCTCAGCGTCTGTGTCCCTATTTGTGTGAACCTTTTTATGATCCTGTCTCTATTGTATCCATGCAGTGTTTTTAGTTTGACTCCTTTTTTCTGTCTGTGTGTGTGTGTTTGCAGGTGAAGCCCAACAACCCAGACTCTCTCTCTGTCTTTCTTTCTTTTATCTCTTGCTCTCTGTCGCTCTGACTGTCTGTCTTTCTGTCTATGAAGCTGTACAGCAGCATGCCTGTATGTTTGCCAGCAGCACAAGCAGAAGCACTATGGAAGTGAAAGAGCGACGTCCATACTGCTCACTCACCAAGAGCCGCAGGGACAAGGAGGGACCGTACACTGGTGAGATAGCTCAGTTATTCATAGAGGCATTCATTTGTTTGCTTACCTGTCTGTTTCTTAATAAATATATCAGTTGAGTCTGTCAGTGGCTAAGTCACAACACATTCTCACTCCCATCGCGTCAAATACGGACACTTGTTCATGTGCTTTTGGCGTTGTTATTGACGCTAAAAGTCTCCTTTAGAGTCTTATCTGAACTCTTTTTATCTAAATGCGCTATATCTAAACACACTGGGGACTATTGTTGTCACTTTTGACGCGATTAGGTTTAGGAAAAGGTCGTGGGTGGGCTTATAAAAGGTAACAAAACCAAACTGCCTTTAGAAAAAAAGGACAGTTCTTTAAACAGTTGGGTTTAGGAAAAGATGGTGTCCCAGAACATCTTCTTCTTTACCTTAGCAGTTGTATTGACCGAAAAAATTCTTATTTAGAGTCATTGCTTGTAATTAAACTTTCCCGGCAACTAACATTGGAGAGAATAGGGCTGCAACTTTCAATTATTTTTGATTAAATTTTATGTTTGGTATAAAATGCATGGTCCAAAGTCCAAGTTTTGCAAACTATAAAGACACTCTTTACTGTCACAGGGTGAGAAACTAGAAAAGCTGCAGAGAATTTTACTTTTCTTTAAGTACTTCGATTCCACATTATCATAGTTGGCAATTAATTTAATATTAAAAAATAATCAAGGAGAAAATAAGCCGAATAGTCAACTTTCACTGTAGTCATCGCTATAAACTGTTGTTAATGGCCCTACTATGGAAACATTGCATAGGAGTTCCCAACAGGTTCCAAGAGTTTTTGTCCACAACTATAAAGCACACTGCTCAATTTTACGTCGGACTTTGTTTTAATTTGTTTGATGAGTAAAAGGTTATCAGCTGATCATCAGAACTGATAGAACTTTACTTTAAAGACTTTAGAAATACCTTGTTGTGCTTCCCACAAGGTAGAAGTTGATCTTCCTTGTGTACCACATGGGAAAGGTCCTGGCTGATTTTTCCAGCTGGCCTAAGGCTATACTTAGTCCAGCTGCAGAGAAAGCAGTCCTCCACAGAGCAAGCTACAACTTTGTAGCTGATTCCTAGGAGCCCTACAATATTGGCTTTCAGGGCTTTACTGCACAGATTTAGAGTTTGTGTTTCAGGCCAGATGAAGAAAAATCAACCTCCTTGCACCCAGGGAGACTGCCTCCTCAACAAATAAATCATCTGCTGTAAATAAAAAGTCCATATGTCATAGTATCTCCTGCTCTGTTTATCTCCTGCTCTGTATTTGAATGCATATTTGGAAGTGTAATAGTAGAGTAGAGTAGACTGAATGCTTGAAAATTCCCATAATGTGTCTTTGAAAAGACAACATGAAAGAACAATTAAAAGTTGTGCAATTGAGCTAAACCTCTCTCCATTTTCTCTGAGTTGTGAAACTGCGTATATATCAAACTACGCTGTAGCCTAGGTTATTCGCGCCAAACCAGTTGATGGAAACGCACTTAATTCATATTTCTTTTTAAAATTTGCTGGAATAGAAACACGACTAGTGACACTGAAAGATCCCATTTGTGTTGGGTGTGAATAATAGCTGCAGCTTTATTGATATATTGACCTGCTACAAAAACAGTTTTCGTCAACTCAGACAGATTGAAAACTAAACTGATTGTGAACGACCTGTCTTCACCTCTCAGGGCTTCTGAATCCGTGTATCATTCGTTCATTCGTTTTGAGAAATAAAAAAAGCAACAAAAAAATGACTTGTTTTCTCAATAGTCGTTCCCAAACCAAATTTTCTAATTGTGGGATGAAATGAACAATGGAAAATAACCGGAAAACAAGCGTTTCATTGAATTTTGATATTTTCAAAATATTTCATGACCCAGAAGTGATCTGTCCTAGGACGCAAACATTTTAAATAATTCAGTCCAGAGGAAGGGCAAAATGTGTTAACATGTTTTTGTAGGGCTTTTAGGTGTCTGTGAGTGTGTTTGCATGATGTTGGGCCTGTGTGTGTGTGTGTGTGTGTGTGTGTGTGTGTGTGTGTGTGTGTGTGTGTGTGTGTGTGTGTGTGTGTGTGTGTGTGTGTGTGTGTGTGTATATATCTATGCTAGGTTCATCAGGAGACAGCGAAGACTGTGCTATTGGCCCCCAGGGACTCCGGGTCCCCACTCAGAAGTCCTACTCCTCCAGCGAAACACTCAAGGCCTTCGACCAGCACCAAGACCAGACCAGGTTAGAACTGGCGTCACACACACTATAATACCACTGGATAACATGAGGACCTACAGAGGGTTTGGTACAGTCACATCACTGCTGGTAGGTCCTGAGAGGACCTGGAAGCTACTGGCTCTGTTCGGCAGGGAGATCCAGGATCTGATTATTTACAGTTTTAGTTAGTTGCCTGAGCTACAGTAGGACTTTAAATTCATTCTAATCGTTGGTGTTGAGATGCACAATCACTTTGGAATAGCAGTCTAGATATGGTACACTAGATGTTGACTGAAATATTCTTCCAAACTTTTAAGCTTTTTTTTTTTTTTTTTTTTTTTTTTGTATTTATGTAAGGCACTTTGACCTATCTGCAAAAATAGAATGTCCTTGAATATAGTTTGAACTGCTTTATACTCACTGAATGAAGTTGACCAGGCTGCTGTGTTTTTACCAACCAGCCTTGATTCAGTAGAGCACGTTCTTTATACATCAGACCAGCACAAGGCATCCCAGTGCAAAATGAATGTGTATGCCACTCCCATGGATTCTTGGGATAAATCTGTATGTGTGTGTGTGTGGGTGTGTGTGTATGTGTGTATATACACTGTTTATATATATATATATATATATATATATATATATATATATATATATATATATACCATACATCCCTTAAATCTTTCTGTTTTCTGTTCCCTCATTGTGTTGTTATGTGTATGCTCGGCACCCATCTGACTAGAGCATGTTGTTTTTAGTTGTGTGGTAATTAACGTTAATCAACATTAAGTGGCCTAATTTAAACAGACGTGGTACCTATGACCCAACAAAAGGACCAAACAACGGAGCACGGCGAGTTTAACTGGATTTATCATAGTAACACAACTGATGACGTTTGTCCTCGGCTGCTGACAGGTTGCTGTACGGGACGACGAAGGGATACAAGGACATGGTTCACCGTGAACAGGATGATTACAACAGACAAGGTGAGAGACGCACGGACACACATGCTGCCCCCTCCTCCTCTGTTTGGTTGTCTGTCTGTGCACACTAAATGCAACACGACTCAGCTTCTTGAAATATAATGTTAATTCCTTCTGTTTAGTTTTTAGCTTTTGTATCTGTACTGTCATGTTAATTGCTTCTGTATTGTTTTTGTTTGTTTTTTTTAACTTTAATGTTCTCACGTTGGTAATGCTCAGTTCGGACCAGAGTGAATTCTTTTGTCACGGATCAGTTTCCAATTATGGATTTCCTTTCTTTGACCGTTTCTTTAATGTAGGATTTACATGTCATTAACTCACACATGGATTTAATGCATGACCAAACCTGTGATAACGTAAATCCTAATTTTTCTTGGTATTATTTGGTGTTTGGGCATGTGTTTTTAAAACATGCTGAACACATGAATGGTCCAAGTATGAATGGATGCAGGTCGGATGGGGGAGTGGAAAGAAATGTTAAAATAATGAATAAAGAATATAAGTACTTTGAAGGAAATAAAGAAAATGGTAAAACATAGCACGTTAAAAGGAGTAAAAAACCACAGAGCGCGTTCATTGTTCTCCAGCTCCAATTAACACAGCGTCAATATTTGAGAAATGAAAAAATCATAATTACTCAATCATCTTATCTCCTTCGTTTTCACTGCTGGCCTAATTGGAGCTCATTTAAAATTAATATAACTTTTAATTGAACGGCAGCACTTGTTATCTCTTGTTGTGCCATTAATTACGGAAGGCTTTTATAATTTCTCTTTTCATTTGCTGATTAAAGATGAAGAGGCACATACTGAGATTTTACAGATGATTTGTTTGTCTTCCTTTCATTTATATTTCAAAGGATTATCACGCGTGTTATTTGAACCTGATTTCAGCCCATTTCCAGTTGATGTGAAAGAGTTACTCCTGATGACTTATTAAATTTAATGAAAAAGGTCATTTAAATGTGTAATCCACTCAAGAAACCCAGTCTGCATCTTTTCAATATTAAAAAAGGCAATTTATTTGAAAGAAAATAAAACACCCATTAATCAGCGTGCTCCTTTTGTTCGGGGGTGGGAGACGGAGACAGAGACTGTAAACTGTTACAAAAAAGTTCCATGGGCAATTAGAAAAAAATATATTTTAATATTAGTATACAATGCTGACAGGGATTTTAAAGCAGATCACATTTTTTAGGCAAGTTTGCATTTTGAATATATCTACTAATGTCATTCTGACCATTTCCGTCTTTTTCCTTATTTAAAATCCTCACTCAATCATCGATTTTCACACATGAACTGGAATAATGTTTGTTAACGCATCTTTTATCTGCCATACTGTAAATCCACGTATCTGTTTAGATTAATAACCAGTGTTATGATAATTTGGCCAATTCTGTGTCATTGATCAGAGACCCATCATGGCACTAATCTTTAAATTGCTGAAACTGAGTTAACTTTCTGATTACTGGTTCCTCACACACCTTATAATCCCCCAGTAGTCCAAAGTGTGTGATGACTCAGTCTTTGTGTATTGCCAAAATATTGCCCTATTAAAGATTTAATAACGTATTACATTGCCATATTTTTGCCATGGTCTTGGTTTTGTATTTCTCTTTGGTGATACATAAATACAACATTTTGGGCCTTGAATAATTATTTTTGTCTACAGTCAGATTTATTTATTTAAATGCATAATTAATAAAAAATCTGAGGAACTGGTATAAGAGAATCTATGTGTATTTCATACAAATGATGAAATTCATTTTATTCAAGATGTGCATCCTAATATGAGTTGCACGATGGTACGTTCACAATTTATAATTAGTTAGTTTTAATTTTATTTCTATGTCATGCCAAGCATTTGGCCCATCCACACACGTAGGATTACAAGACACCACACACACAAACACACACACACACACAGTATATACAAACAACAAATCCTCATCTACAGATCATCTCGGTAAAGAGCTTTTCTTCTATTATTGATTCTTCTATTTACCTTCTCTGTCTGGTTTTTATATTTTCTATGGCTAGGATTGATTTTTGCAAATGTTTTTATTCATTGTTTGAAACTATTGTCCTGCCTTTAAGCATTGCTGCAGCTTCATAACCAGGGTCAAAGCTTTCTTCTGGGAGACAGAGTGATTGCATTCTGCGTGAGTCCGGCTCTCTGTCGGTGTGTGTTTTCCTTTCTCTACCGCAATCCTTCTCTCACACCTGGCAAACTTTCTCAAATACAACACCAGACCAGTGTCTGAGATGGTTAGGCCATTATATAATAATGTCAATAATGTACCACACAGTTAGTAGATCACTGGATAATGCATTTTGTAAGAGTCCTTTTAATGATTGATTTATCACTCAGATTAAAAGTTATTTATCGAGCAAAAATGCCAGATGTTATCTGGTTCCAGCTTCACTCATATGATATCATACTTGAATTTGTACATTAAAGATCTTTGGTGTAATGATTGTTGGTCAGACAAAACAAGCAGGTTGAAGACATCACCTTGGCTTCTGGGACATTTTTCAGATTTTTTTATGACTTTGTTTACAGTTTTTTTTGATTGCTAAACACCAGTGGGCACAATTGAAGCCACGTGCAAAACTCCAACTACAGTCTGCATCGCCAACAGTCACCTGAACTACACAGTTCACATCTCCTGCAGAACTCATTCCAAGCAACACAACTCTGAACACACACGTCTCAGAACACAGAGTTAAAACACTAGCATCAAACACCAATACAGAACATACTAACTTTCTCATCTTTACAGTTTCAGAGACTTCACACTACGCAATAGTTTCTTTGAAGAAAATACTGTATATAGATTTTTTAGATGGTGTTAGTCATGGGATAAGTGTGTAGAGTTTTGAAAACTGTGTTCTAGCCAGGGCTGTTGCCAAAACCACCTTAGTCGAGTCCCAGACAAGTCCAAGACCAGGACTAGTCGAGTCCAAGACCAGGACCAGTCGAGTCCAAGTCGAGACTAAGTCCAAAGAGGTTTGAGTCCAAGACAAGACCGAATCCAAAATGGTTCAAGTCCAAGACAAGACAGAGTCCTGGACAGAAAAAAAGGTCTTATGCATGATAGTATCAAGACAATCATTTTGGGTTTCACTTTCCCTCCAAAATTATTACCAACATAACAAAGACACCTGGACTCGGTCAAGACCAAAAGCCATATTTGGCAAGACCAGTGGCCAAGACAAAGACAAGTCCGAGTCCAAATACTAGCGAGTCCGAGACAAGTCAGAGACCGTAGAAATACGGTCTTGAGTCCGGACTCAAGTCCAAGACCGAACTCGAGTACTACAGCCCTAGTTCTAGCAATGAAAAAGGAACTAGAGTTTGGTCCACATTAACTGCTGCTGTCCAGACTGTAGTTACAGTTTAGCACTTTACTCCAGTAACCAGCCCGCTGTCGTCTAGCAGGGGAAGGAAACCGTAAAGCCAGACTATGTACTCTTTTGTTTATAAACGAGCAGACAGCCTTTTTTATTTAAACGATGTACAATCAATTGAAAACAACTGTTTTTCCGCTATGACAATGCTTTTTTCTAATTGATTTTTTACAAATATTTTTATTAAATCATCATGTAATCATGTAGTGATGTTGGTATAAAACATGAATATAATGTACATCAACATGTTATGCCTAATATCTACAGTGATTAGTAAAATTCCCCAGTATGTATGAAAACATATTCAAATTTCAAAACAGTTGTAATATCTCAATCTGTCTCAGGTCAGCATTTCAGTCTCCGCCAGCTGGGAATCTGCGAGCCGCCTTCGCGTCGAGGCCTGGCGTTCTGCTCCGAGATGGGCCTCCCCCACCGCGGCTTCTCAGTTGGTACCGCCCAGGACCTAGATACCGATAGCCAAGCTGTGATGTCACCAGAGCGCGCCATGCGGCTGTGGGGCCGTGGGGGTCTGGGTAAATCATCAGGGAGGAGTTCCTGTCTGTCCAGCCGCTCCAACTCAGTGCTGACTCTCACCGACACCGAGCATGAGAACAAGTCGGACAGCGACAATGGTAGGACCTCATTTACACTGGACGTCTTCTCTATGGTCTTGACACTGACTAGATAACAGCAGATGAGTTCTACAAAAAAACATATTTTTTAATAAGTCTGAAAAATTCTTAATCAAGTTTGAAAAGAAAAGGACAAGTGTGTGTGTGTGGTGTGTGTGTGTGTGTGTGTGTGTGTGTGTGTGTGTGTGTGTGTGTGTGTGTGTGTGTGTGAGACTAACAGTGTTAGTGAATTTCAATGGGTTTTGTGTATTACTTGACGGACCATCAGAACACTGTACCGTACTATACTGCATGCTCTGATTCTACACAACTAGCTCTGATGATTCCAGTGTTGGGTAAAGCAGTGCATTGCAGTATGTTCCAGTACCAGCTGCTGCTATTTAACCAGGAACATATTATTATGTACTGGGCGGCCGTGGCTCAGGAGGTAGAGCCGGTTGTCCAATGATTGCAGGGTTGGCAGTTTGAGCCCTGGCTCGTCCTGTCCACATGTTGGAGTGTCCTTGAACAAGACACTGAACCAGTTGCTCCCCATGTGGCCATTTGGGTGTGAGTGGCTACATACGTGCAGTCCATTTACTATTTGGTCTTAAAAATGATAAAGAATTCTTACCGATGTTCAATGATAGAATGTTTTAGTCTGTGAAAATTGAATGGCATACACTAGACAACGGAAATTTAAAAATCATTGTTTGGATTTGTAAAGCCATGTCATGTCATGTACCGGAAGAGTAGATTTACTGCAGTAGATTGTTTATTTTGTATTAACCAGTGAATAGCCGTTAAACATTACTAAAGAAGCATTGATTTAAATCATCTAAATAAAGGAAGGGGGGAACGTGCAGATCTCCCACTCATTGATATTTAATGTATGTGTACAACTCCACCCAGGGTCCTTTCTCATGGTGTGAAATGGGGGAAGAGGCTGGTACAGTAGTCGGGGCAGAGGGGCAGCAAAACACAAAAGAATGTGCTGCTAATTAATTTAATTAATGATCACAATTCAGCTGAGCAGTCATTTGTTTTTGGACCTTTTGTGTGCATATGTGTGTGTCAGGGTCAGCGTGCACGTGGTTGAATGGATGTAAGCACCAATGTAACTGTGCAAATATGTTTGTAAAGGAGTTATTGGTTGGCCTGTGTATGCAATTTTTGTGTATATGTGTGTGTGAGTATATGTGTGTGTGTGCATGTATAAATCCTCAAGGTAGTTTTCCCTAACAGGTGTAGATTTAATAGTTAATAAAGGACTTGTTTTTGATTTTACACACTCACAGAAACACACACACACACACACACACACACACACACACACAACTTACAAATTATTTTTCATTAGGTTAGACAAACTCATACACAAACACACACACACCTACACACAGTGGGTTTTCATTAAAAGATGTTGTAATTAACAGTGAGATAAAATGCTGAGTCATTATATTTCCTATATTAAGTTTGATAATGTTTTTATTAAATGGCATTATGCTGTGGATGTCAGTGCTCTGGAGGATACACTTCCCATCTCTAGAAGTGAGTAGTCGTCAAGTTTTCAAAAGGCTAATTGACTTTTTAAAATGCAGGTGTGTGTGTGTGTGTGTGTGTGTGTGTGTGTGTGTGTGTGTGTGTGTGTGTGTGTGTGTGTGGTGTGTGTGTGTGTGTGTGTGTGTGGTGTGTTTGTGTGTGTGAGTGTGTTTGTGTGGAGAGTGGTGTGTGTGCGTGTGCACGCGCGCGCAGGCACGCTCGCTCACTCTCATTTCTAATGTGTGTGTAAGTGTGGAGTGGAAGTGGTCAAATGCTAACACATGGTCACTTGTGTGTTTAGACCAGGTTCATCAGCAGGAACGATAGTGGTGGCTGGGTCACTTTGGGGTGGGGGGGGGGTTGATTAACCCTGATGCAATGCAAGCCCAAAACGATTGATGGATTACTACACCATGGATACATGGTGTAGTGGATGAGAGCTGTGCACCTTGTTTTATTACCGAAATAAATTTTGTTTGCCTCGTTTTGTAAATAAATTTACTAGACCGCAGATGTATGTTTATATATATATATATATATATATATACACACACACAGTATATAAATCCTGAAGTTCCTGGTAATATTTAGTCAGAAAGAGTCAATGGTGTGAATGCATTGTGGCAAACCTGTAAACACAAATAGCAGTTTGGACAATTGATGCTAATTTAGACTATTTTTTTATTAAGGTTGCATTAGTAAGTTAACAAGCAGTGAAGGAAATCATTTGTAAATCTTTTTCTTTTTCTTTTATAATACAAAAATATTTTTTTAGTTTAGTTTTAATCATATTGTTAGTCATAATTGCTTAACTAACTTAAATGGTGAATCATTTACATCCCTCGTTTGGACTTGATCCTGTTGAGAGTCAGCATCCAAACAGCCAAGCAGCATGACCTTATAGATTTACAATCACAAAATAAAGTCAGTCACAACAACATAAACATGTTGAATTGTCCTCGTTGTCTTCTTTATGATTAATGTGTTATGGATTGAGGCTCCTTTGAGACTAAACGTACTGTACGTGAGACTCCACTCAGCAGCCAGATCACCTTCACCTCTTCTATTGTGCTGCTCTTTGCTCTCTGATGGTCCGATAGTCAACGGATTGTCCTGTAAACAGCAGGCGATACATTGCCTCCTCTGAGACACCTACTGCTGCACCGTCCCTTGATACGTAGTGGTCCTGGTTCACAGCAGAAAGTGTGTGCATTGGCGCGTGCACGGGTTTGTGTGTGTACAGTAACTTTAACCAACTTCTGTGATTCTATCTGGAGCTTTGTTGCAAGAGGAAGCAAGAGAAAGAATAGATAACAGGGTGGGGAAGAAGAATGTGGAGAAGAGAGAAAAAAATATCAGAGAGGAGGAGAAGAAAGCGGAAAGCAGTTCAATGGAGACAGTAATTCAAAAGAGAGACAGGGAAAGTTGAGAAAAAAAAGGCAGAGCACGGAAAGGGAGAGGCCTCTCTGCATTATTTGTTCTCCTGAGAGGAAATATTAGACCAGAGACGTCTGGCTGGCTCCCCTGTGGAAACACACACGCATGCATGTGCACACACACACACACACACACACACACACACTGGCAGATGTAAACACTTTTGTGGTGTCTGAACCCATGGGTGCCCAGCTGCTGCCGGCCTTGTTACTTGATATAGATGATCTCAACTATGGGACAGAACAAGGAAGATACATTTACATTTTCTGTCCTAAACAGGTGTCTTTCCTCGAAAAAAAGTCCTCTGATGCACAGAAGGTAGTTATTACATTCGTCTTTCTCATTTTGAATAAATGGGTATAATAAAATGTCAAATTGTTTTTATTTTTAAAATATGTACTGCACTCCAATTATATCACAGTTACATTTTTTTTTTTTTTCTAGACGACGGAGCGAACGTGTGCAAAAGTCAAACTACGCACAGCAGCAGTTCATATGGACAAAACTATAGTTTTTTTGTGTGTTTTTATTTCAATCAGGGGAGACTTTGTTGCAAATTTGCAAAGATTTATTGTACATGGGCATTTAAGTTTTTGGGATTAGACTCCATCATTAAAAATATTTTAAAGGGGTAGAGAAGCCAGACATCCCCCCCCCTGAACCAAACAAAGGACCTGAGTGTGGGAAAAGGTACTCAGGTTGACGTTGCTTGGAGGTGGAAAGGGTGGAGGAGGGTTGCATGTTTGCCTGATAAGACATCTGACGGAGAGAAGGAGGAGAGAAGGAGAGAAGACATGGAAAGCAGGATGTCATGCTGTGATTGGATCATGAATTCTATGGCCAATTCTGGTTGATTTACTGAAAAGTTATTGGTTCTTTTTGATGAATAGTTTTAGTGAGAAATAGTGGTGGTTGAAGTTTATTTAGAAGTCTCCCTGAAGGAATTTCCATTGAGCTTCATTGCTTGAACAATCAAAAATCTACACTCTTATCCCACTGTGGATTTACAGCACTTTGTTCAAATGCTAACACACTGTTGTCAGAACTGTTAACCGCGCCTTCAAAACACAATGGATTTCAGTCTGGT
This sequence comes from Etheostoma spectabile, assembly GCF_008692095.1. NCBI lineage: Eukaryota > Metazoa > Chordata > Actinopteri > Perciformes > Percidae > Etheostoma > Etheostoma spectabile. Next base: position 30,087,695 of record NC_045734.1, read on the forward strand.
GCTTATCAAACTCTGCTGATTGTAATTTTAGCTGAAAGCCTAAGCAGGTGTCTTGTTTTATACTAATTAGTGAACATATAAGGTATTTATATAGAGAAAGCTCAGAAAAGCCTTTTTTTGTATACACACACCAAATAAGAATGAGACAGTTATACACTGTAGCGATAGAGAGAACCAGGTAAAAGAGCAACAATACCAACGTGTCCAGGTCAGATGTCTGAGGTTAAAAACACTACTTTGTATCTTTACCACAGGAAAACTGTTTTCTTACTGTTTTTCAGAAAGTAATGGAGGTGAAAGTGATGCAGACGTCCAATACTGCATGACGCTGGAGAGAGGCAGGATTAGTCACTCTATTCTTTCTTACTGTTATGTACCTTTAGTCTTTTTTCCAGTAATTCCATAAATTACTAGAGACAAAATACTAAATTGAAGCAATCTGCTGATCTTCCTTCCTTCTTGTTTCCCTTTGAGATATATACATACTGTATATATAATATATTATATTAATATACATATTGTCTTTTCTTTAAAGAAACTATTGAGTAGTGTGAAGTCACTCAAACTGTAAAGATGAGAAGTTTAGTATGTTCTGTTTTGGTGTTTGATGCTAGTGTTTTTACTCTGTGTGCGTGTGGGTTACGGTATGTGTTGCGTGTGTGTGTGTGCGTGCGGGCATGCGTGCGTGCGTGCCTGCGTGTGTGTGTGTGTAAAGAGAGAGCAAGGTAGAAGGGACGAACTCAGATACTGAAAAAGACACAATGTTGTGATGGAAATGGGCATAAAGGAAGGAGTGAATAGGAGAGATGAGAACAGGCAGATAGAGAGGAGGAGAGGTGTAGCTCCTCTTTGCTAACCAGATTACTTTACTATGTGTCAACAAAACACTTAATCCATTTAGCATCCCTAAGCCGCTTAACATTATAACCTTAGCTGTTATACACGCACATGCACACACACACGCACACACAAACTCACAAGAAAGCAGTTTTGGAACATTCAGTTTGCTTTGTCTTGACAACAGTAGTTTTTCATGCAGAAATGACACAAAATCAAAAGGGGATTAGTCCAAAACTAAAAAGCTCAACCTTAATATAACCTTAAACTTTGTGATTCAATGTTTTAGAAATTCAGAGGACTTGAAGTCGACTTCTCTGCTAATGTTATGTACCGTAATGCACCTTTGATGTTTTTCATTTCTTGTCTTTTTTATTCCATTTTGCATTGCAGCCATGCCTTGGCAACTTTTTGTGTGGACCGTCGTAAAACCTAGTGGCTGCATATGAGACGGGACTCCTTCAGGGAGTTTTAGGTGTTTAATTGGCAGACCCTCATGCCCCAGTGTTTACTAATGAAGCTTAGTGTAAGTTCAACCAGAAAGACAAACTCTCTCCCTTCTCCTGGTTCCTCTACCAGCTCGTAACACTTTAAGTTAAACCACTAAAATCTAATTCTACTCATGGCTTCTCTACCCCTCCAAACATGATGACATCACACTGGGGTCTAATTGCCAAAGACTTGTCTTTTTCATCTGTGCACGCGGTAAACCAATTTTATTGTTATTCGTCACATACAGAATATGATGTAGTGAATTTCAATTACTCTGTTTTAAGCCAGTGGAAGGCTATAGGTACAGCATATGCCGAGCACCCAGCCAGGTTCCAGGATTGTGATATGAAAGCCTTACCGTAAGAGTGGAGCCTGTTAGAGCTGCATAATAATAATTAATTTCCAATATATTGGAATGGCATGTTTAACAATCACATAAAGGTGTATTATTTGGAAGCCCACATGTTTTGACCATATACTGTACGCAGTTGTAGGGCAAATGTGTGACTTAGTCCCACTTCAAGGTATGTTTTAACTTTGCAAATCGTCCTTTATGCAGCAAATACAAAATGGCATCCGCATGGCGCCTATCTTCAGCAAACCTCCAGTATGGGAGCCTCCGTTGACAGGGCAGACAGAAAGACAGGGACATTAAACAGACACTGATGGATCAGTCAATACGCCAATTACTCTCACTCTTTCAATGGAATTTAGTTTAGTTAGGTCAGTTCAGTTGCTGCTTTATTGTGAAGTTGCATGGATGTGATCCATTGCCAAAGCGAAAGGTAAAAAAATACAATACCAAACTAGAACAGATGATAGCCTCTACATACTCTGCATTCAGTATTGTTGTCAGTTGCTCTGAAGGTACTACTCCCATGTTACCGCTGAGTTACAAACTGGCCTTAAAACTTCATGAAAACTAGAGAGAGATTGTGTGTGTAACATTACAATTAGTCATAAAGTTCTCTCTGTGTCTCTTTGGCTAGCTGTGTCAACTCTGTTGTTTGAGCCTCACCACTTTTCTCTCTTTTCTTTCCCCGTTTTCAGCATCTTATTCTTTGTCTCACTTCTTCTGATTTCTCTACTTTCCTTTTATGATTTCTAAGTGGGGAATGGTGACCTATGCACTGTAAGAGACAGTGATTTTCTTCTTTAAACTACTGCTATTGTTAAGCCATTACTGGACAAAAGTTGGAATGGTCTTTAGAAAACCATCAAATCTCTTAAAAAAGACATGAACAATGGCCACAGCTGATGTGCTCTGTCAGGTTATATAAGTGGCATGATTTCAACTAAGGCATAAAATGACCACCGGCCTCTTTCTGAATCATGGCTTACACAGTTGAAGTGTGAACGTATCAAAGAGTACACAGAAACCCACGCAGTTACACAATAGTTACCAACATTAGTGATGTTTTTTCATTGTTTGATGGCATGCATGATGGCATGCATTGAAGCTTGTATTGTCCAAATCCAATAACCACAGTTTGTGTTTGGATAAGCAAATGAGGCGTGTTTGGATTAAAAGCCACCCAGCCCAGTTTGATCCAGCTCCAGGCTCCTTTTGCTGTGTCATCAATACTTACTGTGACATCTCAGCCATAGATGCATGAGATAGATGTTATGTAGGGCTGCACCATATAAGGAAAATATATAACTGTGATTATTTTGACTGATATTGCCATTGCGATGGGATTTAGGATATTGGCGGGAATCAACATTTTTGCAGCATTATTATTTTCATTTTCTTAAAAAAAAAAAAAAAACTTGAACATGATCATGGTGTGATCTTTGCAAGGATCTGTACCAAACCTTTTGGTAAAATATTTGGATACTGCACTAATCCATGTTTTGATTACAAAAAAATTGTGATTATTTATTAATAGGATAGAAAGAAGTTATTTATTGTACACTGACTGACCAGACTGCTTCCTCTTCCTAGCTGATGCCAAGCTTACACAAATTAACTATGCATTTATTAAATATATTTGTTATATTATTTCTCTTGGTATCCCACAGGGATATTCTTCTGTTTGTGTGTGTGTGTGTGTGTGTGTGTGTGTGTGTGTGTGTGTGTGGTGTGTGTGTGTGTGTGTGCGCGTGTGTGTGTGTGTGTTTGCGTGTACATGTGCATGTGCATGTATTAGTGCTTCAGAATTCTATGTGTGGTGTAGAATAATGTGTATTCCTTAAATATTTATATTGCAGGCTTATTAAACTATACATCAGGTAGCACTAACACAGCGCTCATATGCTTATGACATATTTACTCATGCTGTTGCAAAAGACCTCTATATTATAGAGAATCAAACACGGGCACACACACATGGTAGATGAAGAGACAACATAGCAACTGCTTGAGAAGACAGATCACTGCAATAACCCAGGTGCATATGTAAGTATAGAAAGATTATTCATGTACAATCACCATGCTGCAGTATTGATACATAGATACTACTGCTGGTTATGTATTTGCTCAGCTGGTGCTGTATGGTTAATACAAAACAACTGTCAGGAATAAATAATGTATCATCGCTCGTCTTCTCTCACAGCAAGAAGGCGTGGAGAGTAGCAGTGAGTATGTTCACAAAGACTGCAGATGTGTTTCAGGCTCATCTTTCACACCCTTTCAAGAAGTAGTTCATTGTGTGTGGTGTGTGTGTGTGTGTCTGTGTGAGTGTCTGTGGGTGTGCCAGTGTGTCTGTGTGCGTGTGCAAGTGGCAGAAAATAAGTTTTTCACCAGCAACTGTACTTGAGTTCACAGGATCCGTGCTCCTCACACACACACACACACACACACACACACACACACACACACACACCACACACACACCACACACACACTAACACAGCCCTGGTGCCAGTCATATTCAATAGCAATCTAGTGCTGACCAGAGAAATCAATGAATAACAGACTAACTGACTAGAGGGTTTAACTTTGGCGCCGCTAACATGGAGAAGACACTTCATTCCATCAAGTGGCTAACATTAAATCATTAACCATACAGCTTTGCTCTCTCCCCGTCTCTTCCCCTCATTTTCTCTCTTTCCATCCTCCCTTCCTCTCTTCTCTCCTTTTGAAATATTTTTTTTTCTTCACATTTGTTATTGTCTGTTGAAATACGTTTAAAAATACATATACATTTATTAATAAAGCTCCATTCTGAGGACAGAATTTCTGCTGTGCCATGCAGTTAGACCATTTTGATAATAGTATTGTAGCAATTAATATTGTATGAACTTTCCCAATGTAATACAGTCATACTGACAAGCATACAGACATACTGTTATACTGCATACTGTAATGATTAAAGTAAAATATTGATGATTAAATATTTTACACCCCTGCCAATTTACTAGCTGTTCCAGTAAGGTACACCACTTTCATGGCAAAGGCAAATAACCACATTTGAACAGTTGATTCAAACTAATCTTGACAGTTTTGTTAATTGTAAAAGTTATTAGAACAGCAATAGTCATTACACTATCATATCTGTAAGGACACAAGCAACAAGTCTTCCATTCTACTACCCTTACCTCCATCCCTTTCTCTCCTCTTCCTCTTTTCACTTGTGTTTCTCAGAACCCATTTAGGCAGAATCCATTACCAGAAGTGCAGTGGGAGAAGCAATGAGCGAGGTACATAGACAGAGAGGAATGAAGAGAGGGAGAGGGGGAGTGTTCAGCTTAATAAATTCTACAGCAGGGCTTTTTATTCTTGGGCCCTATATATGATGGCTTTTTACACATGGTGACAGGTGAGGCTGTGCAGAAACGTCATGCTGTAACTCAGATGTTTTCATCTGTTTTGCCCAAGCGATCTGTTGTAGGCAGTAACTGCTGCACTCCAAATATATGGATTTGTAATGGTGTTAGCTTTTCTGCAACAGTAGAACATGTCGGACATGGGGGGGGGGGGTCTGGGTACCATGTCCAGATGGAACTGAGTAGGGTTTGAAATGAGAAATATTACACACTGTGTACACAACATGCAGCATGTAGCATTTAAAGATCAAGCTCAAGCTTTTTCTTTGTCTTAGTAAAATGAATATCTTTGGACAGTTGCTGGCACATAATGACGACATCACCTGGCGCTCTGGGCAGTTGTGATGAATATTTTACACAGTTTTATAGACATTTCACAGACAATTAACTGATTTATCAAAGTAAGAATCGACGAACTACTTGATAATAAAAAACATTCAATTACAGGTTGTTTTTTTCTTCCGATTGCTAACATGCATTGGACAAAAGTCACATCGTCAAAACTCTTCACACAGTCAGCAAAACAAAAATGATGTGGATCAAACTGTGAACACTTTCTCATTGCTTTCACACGAAATGCATTCAATGACAACCATCAAAATCCATTAAACTCTTTTCTCCTTCATACTCCACCACCAGAACATCTACACACTGTTTTCAGAACACATTGAACAGAGAATGGTGGCAAATTCTGTGCATGTCTGCAGTAATCAAGTTGAAATATATGAAACATCTTATCAAAATATTTACAATAGAGCGAAGCAATAATCATTTAGAGCAGAAAGAGAAGACAGAAGACGTGATCTTGATGTAATGTTTGGCCAAATGCAGGAGAGAGGGCACAGCAGTAGGAGTGATCATTCTATATATGTTGCTGATATTGATGTTTTTTGCTGTTATTAATGCAGCTCTGGAATTTCAGGTACAGTTTTGTGTTTGAATTTTTTAGTTTTGTACAAGTTAATCACAATATGCACAAAGATAAAATGAACAACGTCTATTGAAGCTCATTTCTAACTCCTTTTGTTCCACAGATTTTGTCCTTATAGTAGATTCAATAAAGTTAAAAAGTGTTATTCTTACTCTATAATAAAATACTTATTTGTGTGAAAAAAACTAAAACATTCATGCTTCAATGATGAAAGTTAGCAGTGAGCTGTAAGTGGGGATGTTTGCGCTGAGTGAGAGGTGTTGTATATAGACTTGTGTATTTTGAGACTTGCATGATGTGTGTTGGTGGTTGGAGAGAGTTGATGAACTGAGGTGAGATGAACTGCTTGGCCAACATGCATGTTGGTAATACAGCCTGTCTGAAAAAGTGGCTTCAGCATTACCCGATGCTTGTTAGCAGTAAAAATAAAACTGACATTTCATATTGATCAAATTTAATGGTTTACTACAAGGAGGCCATCTAATTTGTAAACTCACAGAGAAGTCACTGTGTGTGTGTGTGTGTGTTGTGTGTGTGTGTGTGTGTGTGTGTGGTGTGTGTGTGTGTGTGTGTGTGTGTGTGTGTGTGTGTGTGTGTGTGTGTGTTTTGGGAGGTATTGGAAGAATTCAAGGTGAGAACTGTAATCAGATATCAAGCAGATCAGGTTCAGATTGGGTTTCATATCTGTCAAACTGTAATGGGAGTATTGATAAAGTGTCATGTCAGCATGTGTGTCAACACACACATGCACGCACACAGGCACACACACACACACAGACTCAAGCTTTCACACATACAGTATGTACACATTTGCTCTTTCAACCTCCCTTTTTATAATATATAGTATACATCTACATTACAGTATAAATCTGTTTTCGTTATACAGTGTTATTCCATCTTTCTCTCCCACACACACACACAAACACACACACACCCACACACACACACACAATCATTAGTATGTGGTGCCGTGTAATAGCTGGATCAATAGCTGTGCTGTTCTTACAGGATCATTTGGCCTCTGAAGCAAATGCTCTGACAGCCACTACATCATTAGGACATTACCACTCGCCTGCTCTCTCTTCTCTCTCGATCTTTATCTGCCCCTCTCTCTCAACCCCCTCATTCACTTCTTCCTTCTCTCTCTTTTTCCTTTACTGTTTACATCATTAGAACAGTGCCACTGTGCCCTCAAATCCTCCTTCACTGCTTCCTTCTTATTGACATTGCTTTCACACAAAGTTGCACATGTTGCCTTTGATGCTCTATTTATATTATAAAAAAAATCTCACCATACTCTCTTTATATCTCAAGGTCCCAAATTGTTAGAAGTGAGGTTTCCATGTCTCGTTTGATTATAAAGTAAGTCAAGTTGCTATATGGTGAAAGTATCAAAATGTTCAATCCACAGGGAAATGCCCTTATTCAGAAATGGTGCCAGTTACAGTTGTGTATAGTATACTATATGGAGAAAGAGCAGCTACAGTGCCATTACAGTCATTCCCCGGCTGCAATGACGGTGCAGAGACACACAGAGTGCAAATAAGGGAGACCCGGAAACACTGACCAATCAGAGCAGACTGAGCTTTTTTGTGACATTTCAGACAGGGTGAATAAAGGTATATTCAGACAGACGGTATAAGAAAATTGTTTTTGAACATTAAAGCACATGTTAAATATGGGATTTATATATATATATATATATATATATATATATATATATATATATATATATATATATATATATATATATATATATTAAAGATACACCAGAACATTTCAGTAAAATGAAAAACTGTAAGACAATGTTTTTTGTGCTGATATGGTCTTTCAGCAGATGAATCCCTGATGTCCACTGGATGCAATCCTTCATTGTCACCGTGAAGACATTCTGTCACTTGGAGCGATGTGATTTGTCAGCAATTACAGTACCATGGTGGTAAATCAACTGTGCCCATGATAACAGAAATAATTAAATACACTGCAGAGGGAGTTGGAAAGCCAAGTGTTTATTGTAGAGGAGGGACGGGTGTGTTTGTGTGTGTACGAGTGTGCACGCATGTGTTTATTAGAGGTGTCCTTTCTTCTTTTAATTATTTTAACGATGAACCAACCCTTTCACGTTTACCATACTACAATATAGGCCATGGCCAGTTAACATTACTGCCCTTAATTGACATCTAAACCAACAGGACATTTTTACAACCAATGGGAAAGCAATTGAGCATTTTGAAATAAAAGTAGGAAAAAAGGTGACTTGAATCTATGGACTAATTGCATACTTTCCTGACACCCATCTCCTCTGTCAGAGGTACCCCCAGACATTTTCCATAGGGGTGGCAAGATGAATATCCTGGGGTGGCACACCTAAACCCATTCTATGGTAGGACTAAGGAATAAGGACTAAGGAATTGCATACTGATTTACTTTTTTTTAAATTATTTCACATTTTATGTTTCTAATTATCTAACGTGCATAGACCGATACTAGTACAGTTAACATTTTGAGTTCCACAGGAACAAACAAGATCAGTAGTACTGCTCTCCTAAACTTTGTGTTAATGGCATCAATGTATTAGATTAGGCTATAATTCCTCCAAAAATTACACCTTTCACAGCTTTTCCTAACTCACTGGCCGGACCCCGCACGTAATTGCCCGGTTTTATTCGCCTCGGAAAAATAAACTGGAAAAAGTTACAGTTTTACCATGAGTTCTATAAAAAAATTTAAGAACTGCGTATGCCTTGGAAAATACTTGTTTTCTTAATTTGCATGTGGCCTTGCGAGGCTTGTTTTTAACTATATAAAACATTTTAATAAAAATGAATAACTAAAAGAGAGCGAGGGAGACAGCGAGAGTTCTAGGGCTATTCATAAAACATTCAGGGCTGTAGCCGGGGACGCCCAGGCCTAGCGACGCCTCTGCTTGGTTACGTTGTTACCTTGGATCTCTGAGTAAAGACTATTTTCCCAGTCATATTTCTTAATTGACGTTTTCCTTAAAATAGTGTTGTCTCTTCTCATTCTTGTGAACCCAATCTCATGTCTCGTCCCGTTCCATGAGCAGGGTGTGGCACACCCTTAGTAAATACATGTGTTATGCAATTCATTGTTCTTCAAATAGGTGGGTTGTCCTTTTCCCTACAAAGACAAAGTATACAGCAATTTGAAGGAGTGCATTGATTGTAAAGAAAACAAAACAGTTACCAGGAAAAAGCCTTCTGAAGTTTAGCAACACCACACAGAGGCCTCCAGTTATCTTCAATAAAGCAGTATTAGGCTATTACTGTCTTTCTGTAGACACAAATATTATATTCAGCACCATTGTCTACTTTTTCAGTTTTTTACACAAACACACACACATACACGCACACACGCACGCTAGCCTTCCCAGAAGTGTCTGGAAAGGCTAGTGATAGTGTGGCTGACCTCAGCATATGGGTGATTTTACTGAGAAACTTCACATACCAATGTACGCACACACACACACACACACACACACACACACACACATACAGAGCCCTGTTGTCTCTTTATTTTCATCTCTTTTAGTCACATTCAAACTCACACTCTCACATCGCCTTGTCTGTCCTTGGCAGTTATTGCTAGTGTCATATGGCTCCTACTAAATGTGATTTGACACTAACAAAGGCTGTTTAGCTGAATTTGTATGTGTACGGAGTGTGTGTGCATGCAGGCCTGTTGAGTGGGTAGGCCAGTCTGTCTATCTCTCAGTCATCCTAAAACGACACTTGGCATTGTTTCTTCCTTTCACTGATTTTCCTCTGTATAGCCTAACCGTAATACACAGTACAGCATCATGTGAACAAGTAAAAAATGACACATTTTAGTAAGCTAAGACTGATGTGGAAATATGCAAACTCTCTGTATGTCTGCAAGTTATGTTTGATATGGTTATGTCAGAATCTCTCCTTCTTTTCCACCTCCATCCCTGGTAGGCCTGCATCTTATGAAGAAAATCTGCGATGTGCGATAACATTGTTCAATATTACAATGACAATATGACTTGCAATAAAAAAAGCAAATATTACAGTGTGCATATTTTTCTATTCCAATACAAGTTAACTCATTTGATGCTTACGTTGGTGACAAGCTGGATTGCATGTAATGACATCAGAGAGAGAATCTTAAAGTGCTCATATTCTGCTCATTTTCAGGTTCATGATTGTATTTAGAGGTTGTACCAGAATATGTTTATGTGGTTACTTTTTCAAAAAACACCTTATTTTTTGATGTACTGCACATTGCTGCAGCTCCTCTTTTCACCCTGTGTGTTGAGCTCTCTGTTTTAGCTACAGAGTGAGGCATCTCACTTCTATTCCATCTTTGTTGGGAGCCGCACATGTTCAGTAGCTAGGTGAGGACTACTAGCCAGTCAGAAGCAGAGTATGAGGGCGTGCCCTGACAGTACCTACGTAAGGACTACTAGCCAGTCAGAAGCAGAGTATGAGGATGGGCCCTGACAGTACCTAGGTAAGGACTACTAGCCAGTCAGAAGCAGAGTATGAGGGTGGGCCCTGACAGTAGCTAGGTAAGGACTACTAGCCAGTCAGAAGCAGAGTATGAGGGCGTGTCCTGACAGTACCTAGGTAAGGACTACTAGCCAGTCAGAAGCAGAGTATGAGGGCCCTGACAGTACCTAGGTAAGGACTACTAGCCAGTCAGAAGCAGAGTATGAGGGCCCTGACAGTACCTAGGTAAGGACTACTAGCCAGCCAGAAGCAGAGTATGAGGGCCCTGACAGTACCTAGGTAAGGACTACTAGCCAGTCAGAAGCAGAGTATGATTGTGTGCCCTGACAGTACCTAGGAAAGGACTACTAGCCAGTCAGAAGCATGACAGCATGAGATTATGAGAGCGCAGCTAGGTGGGCATTATCACAGGTGTTACAAAGTGACGTCACGTTTGTCTCAGAAGTAAAGGCTGGACTACAATAGAGCTGTTTGGAGCAGTTTGTTTTCTGTTGGACATGGTAAGTCCCTTTGGGGTGGGGACTTTGGCCTTTTTCACTTTGAAAACTTATAACATGCACAAAAAGATATATAACACATAAAATAAAGGGACCAAGCCAAAAAGCGTAATATGAGCACTTTAAGGGGCCAATATAGTCTGCCAGAAGTGTTAATCAGATGGTCGAACAGCTTCCGAAAACCACCTCCCCCCACACCTTGGAGGGGGAGCAAAGGAAGCTGTTCTAAAACCGACAATCTCACATTCACACCCACTTCATGAAGTGATTGGCCAGACATGCGGAGATGAAACATTACGATTAGAACGTTTCTCTATAGCTCTCCTTTTCCATGTGGTAAAAACAAAATTGATACTGTGCTGCCGAGTTCAATTTCTTTTAGGAGAGACTATACTAAAACAATTAAAAAGGACCCAGAGTGCATTGAAAATATGTGCTTAATGGGCTTTGACCACACCATTATGGCTAAAACATCACAAACAAACACATCTTAGTGTAAGGATTTTAAAGCCCTTGATTGTACATCACTTTTACTCGTTACCACAGCTGGACAAAGCTGGTTTTGCTGAACAGACCTGATTAGTTCCATTGCAAGATCTCTTTCAAGCCGCGTTTCATATCAGGGCAACGCTGATGCAAGACAATATACCTAATGTAGTGTGAGCAACTTGCAAGGATAGGGACACATAGCTAGCCCCTAACATTAGCTACTCCGCCGTACTGTGAAGTAACGCCTGGCTCTGTGAGACTAGCGTCGAGCAACATCGTTGTGGATGCTGCGGTCTCAGCCTGGCAACCTCCAAGAACTTGGAGTCTGGGAAGGGGGGGGGGGGGGGGGGGGGGGGGTGGTGGAGACGACTATCTCCAGTATTTTTAATTTTACTGCAGTAACTATTTCAAACACTAGCTGTATTACATATTGCATCTTTAAATGTTAGTTTAAAAATAGTAATTCAATTTTATTTGCAGTATCAAATAATAAGAAGTCTTTTAACAAGACACAACAAATCGAGTAGGACTAGATCGCACTCTGTAATCTATGTCAGTCATGTGTAATTCCTTAAATGTTTGCTACAAAGCTACATATAGCACCTTCTACGTTCATGTTAAATAAAGTAATACAACATAAATCCACTGAAAATAGGGCATTTCTGTCAACAATCTGTGATATGTAACATCATTCCATCACTTATCTTGTGAAAAAACAGTAAATATAATAATGAAAAGAGGAATAAAAAATGTCGCACCAAAAATTCAAACATACAATTGGATTAATCGCGGTCTTCACGATTAGCTAATCGAATTCTTTCAAATTGCATGTTTGTGTTTACTCCACCGGGGGGGGGGGCAGATTAGTGGTTTTAGCGTCAGAAAGTTGCCAAACACATTCGCACACATGCATAAGGGCTGGCATGTGCAGCCCTCTGCTTCCATCTACATCAGCGTGATGAGCGGATGGAGGCTTTTAACTAATCACATCATCTAAAAGGAGAGAACAAAGGGGAGAGTGAGAGAACATCGGGAAGGAGAGGGGGACAAAAAAAATAAGCTTGTGATAAGGGAAGGTGAAACATTTCTTATGAATGAGTCATTCACTTTCTTTCACTCTGTCTCCCTCTCTCGGACCTCCCCTACACCTCCCCCCTCTCTCAGGTCTTATCTCCTTCATATTGCACACTCAAGGTATTTGTAATCCGCTTATACTTGTTCACCCTACTTTTACATTGTATCTTAATATGGGCCGTGCCCCTGTGTGTGTGTATGTGTTTAATAGATATAAGGTAACAGTCTTACTGTATTTAACACCTGCCACTGTGCATCTCTCCCTCTTTTTATCTCTCTTTCTCACACACACACACACACACACACACACACACAAACACAGACAGAGATGAAGAATTTCACGTACGTAGCTGTTCATGTACATGGATTGAACGTAAAAAAAGAAGTTAAGATATATGCATGCAGTATTTTTGATGTCATGCCGAGAACAACCGGTGGAGGGAAAAGGGCATGAAGAAGTCATTGGAGGAATAATAGTCAGAAATGATATATATTCATAACATATAATCAGACATAAAAAATGATTAAAAGAGAGAACAAAGGGCTTAATATCACTCTCTTTCACACATGCACTACAAACCCTGAACTTATCTAGACCATACTATAATAGTATAGAATAAGATCAGGCATTAAACATATTCTACCCTGCCTCCCTGTTAAAAAAAGTCTGTGTATTCTTTGTCTCTTTGCTATTTTAAGACCGACGCAGTTGTTCATTTTCCGTTCAGCACCCACGTTGTTTAAATAGCAAATAACTCTTGCACCCATCTTTGCGCCCATGGGCATGCTGGTCTTACAGGGAGGTGTGTTCAGGTGCATTCTGGGCGTATTGCTAACTTGAGGCAGCAGGAAGTGATCATGCCATTGACCAACAAAAACCTGGTCTAAAGTCAACAGCACAGCATTTCATTGTTATTTTAACAGTGCACTAGTAAAATGTGCCTATAGGCCTGTGCACGGCGTGTGCAGGCTGGCGCAAAAATTGAAGAAAACCAACATCCGAGGGTAAAGAGGAAAGGTAATTTACACAAAGACACCAACGAAACTGGAAACATGACGAGATTCGGGAAAAAAAGTTACAAGAGACTTGATTGTTTTTGACCAAATGATCAACCAGCTACGTGAGCAGTGTAATCCACATTATGCCCTGCCTCCTCATCCACTATCCATGTATCCAGCTATTTAAATAGCTCCCGTTACTGTATTGTGTCAAAAGTTAACTTCATTCTATATTAAAGTTCCTTCTTCAATTTGAAGACTATTTTGCTGAGCCACCGTTTTTGCGTTCCGAATTTAGCCACGTCCATGAAGATTGGGATGGGATTAAAGAAATGAAAACAACCCGGAGCGTTTTTTCTCCTATGCTGAAATGTATGTGGTGTAGCCAGACCTTACTCCACAGCGCTGTGGAGATGGGTCTGGTGATGTGATACTAACTCTTTGATAGAGAGCAAGATATCTCAACAACCATTGGCCACACTGACATGCAATTAATAATGGGTATTTAAAGTCCAATGACTTTTTCCGTAGTGCCACTGTGAGGTCTAAATGTCTAAATGATCACTCTTATCTATGAAAAGATCCCTTAACACTAGTATATAATTTACACTTATGCACAGTATGTGTATGTGTTCTAGTGTTTCCTCTAGTAACATAATCAGGCCAAAAATATCAAAATAAATTAAATGACATTTTATTTATAGTGTCACATCATAACAGATGTTATTTCAGGCCACTTTACAGATAGAGTAGGTCCAGGCCTGAGATACAACATTCCCCCCAAGAGCAAGCATTTGGTGTAACGGTGGCGAGGAAAAACATAATTTAAACATAAACCTTGAACGGAACCTGACAAAAATGACAAAATAATTATAGCAGTGGGTATAATGGAAAGTCATGATGAACAGTGGCAATTATAGTAACAGTACAGATAATAGAACTGTGACTAATAATAATAATAGTAGTAGCGGCAGTGGGCGTCGAGCTAGACCACGGCTTCAGCTGGAACCACGACCCAGGTGCTACCAGAATCCGAGGAAATCTGCGACGTGAGAAAGCACAAGGACTCCGGGAAAGAAGCTAAGTTAGTAACATGCATTAATAGGACATGAACGCACACAGATGGAGATGGAGATCGAGGAAGAGAGGGGAGATCAGTGAGTCAGTCCTCCAGCAGTCTAAACCCTATAGCAGCATAACAAAGGACTGGTCCAAGACAAACCTGAGCCAGCCTTAACCATAAGCTTTATCAAAGAGAACACATTTGAAAGGTTCCATGGCATGATAATTTCACTTTATGAGGTTTTTTAACATCAATATGAGTAACCCCAGCTTGTCTATGGTCCCACAGAGGCTACAAAAGGCAAAAGATGTACACCGAGCCCTGGGTATCTTGCTCTGCCTTTGAGAAAATGAAAGATACAGTATTAGGGGACCACTAAGGTCTATATAAAAGAGACTTCAGATACAGTATTAGGGGACCACTAAGGTCTATATAAAGATACTTCACATACAGTATTAGGGACCACTAAGGTCTATATAAAAGAGACTTCAGATACAGATAGGGACCACTAAGGTCTATAAAGAGTCAGACGTATGGGCCATAGGTCATATAAAAGAACTTCAGATACAGTATTAGGGACCACTAAGGTCTATATAAAAAGACTTCAGATACAGTATTAGGGACCACTAAGGTCTATATAAAGAGACTTCAGATACAGTATTAGGGACCACTAAGGTCTATATAAAGAGACTTCAGATACAGTATTAGGGGACCACTAAGGTCTATAAAAGAGACTTCAGATACAGTATTAGGGGACCACTAAGGTCTATATAAAGAGACTTTAGATACAGTATTAGGGGACCACTAAGGTCTACATAAAAGAGACTTCAGATACAGTATTAGGGGACCAGAATCCAAAGAGCATGATGTCATGGGACCTATGACTTACATTCACATGTTGAGACAGTGTTTGCCTCCCTAACTGATTCTGAGCCTTATAGCTGAAGGCTCTGCTTCCATTCTACTTTTGGAAACTCTAGGAACCTCAGGTTACTCTGCATTCTGGGAGTGCAGTGCTCTAGTGGAACAATAGGGTACTACAAGCTCTTTAAGATATAATGGTGCCCGAACATTAACAGCTTTGCAGGTGGGGAGGGGCATTTCAATTCAGTTCTGGATTTTACATTGCAGAAAAGCTAATACAGGACAAATATTATCTATTTTCCTAGTTCTTCTCAATACACGCGCTGACGCATTCTGGATAAACTGATTCTTAAGGGACTTGTTGGAGAAACCAGCCAGTAAGGAATTACAATAATCTTTTTATGAAGTTTGATAATCTGGTTATGGGTCACATCAAGGTTTCCCATTGCACTCGCTCTTCCTCATAGAACTGAAGTAAACATTACATTCGGGAACTATGTGCTTCAAGGTTTTTCAGCGTTGTCATTGCCACAGCAGATTGATCAGCACACCACAGGTTGTAAGATCTGGCTTGTATACAGCTGTGCAAATTACAATTAAAATGTATAAAAATGTGACTCCCTCCATGTTGCAGAAGAGCCTGTGAGCGGGTGTGGGTGGAGCTAACTTCCTTTGGTTCATGATATATGTATTTAGGAGCAACAGAGTCGAATGTCGTCCGCAGTGAGCCTGCAGCACTGTCTACAAAAGGATCAGTTGGGTAGGGACTAAAGTTAAAAGATAAGAGTCCCGTTGATGCATGACATTGAATTAAATGTCGCTGGAATCACTTCCTTAAAATGTTGCTACAGTACCATCAGCTAGACATTTCATCTAGAAACTTTAACCTAGCAGCGTATAGTACACAATTTCAAAAGTTATAAAAAAATGGTTTTGATGATAAAGGAATGTGCCGAAACGTTTTTCAGTTTTGATGCCATATGCCAGAACAAGGTGGAGGGAAAAACTCAAATGTAGACTGCAACAACAAAATTTAGTTTTTCAGATTGGGTGTGAAGGATTCAAAACAAGGCTTTCAAACGAGTTAGAATTTAGCTTAGATTTAAGATTTATTAATAGGCTTGTGTGGAAGATGGCTGCAACTCTCCGTACTCTGCCCGAGGTTAGAGAAATATGAGTATTAATATGGCTGGGAGAAGTGGATTAATATTGACTTACATATTCTTCATGACATAGATCAATATGTTTATTTAATATCAAAAACTGACTACTAAGGCTTTAGATGACAGACATTTGATTTAAAAAAATGCACATTTAATTATCCTATTTTGTAATACTATTGCAGTGGTGGTGTTAATTTGTTTAGGTTTTTATGTATAACTCCTCTTTGGTTTACTTTTGATTTAAGGAATGTAAGTGGTTGGGGACGGAGACCGTGGTCAGGGACGTATGAGTGGGTAACTGCTCTAGAGAAGTGAGTCTGACTGCAGCTCTGCTTCCTGGTCTCAACTCAGGGTTGTCATGGTTTAAAAGGCAAATGGCCAATAAATGTACTTGTGTGTATCCATGCTCCACATAGGATAAACCTTTTTAAGTTTGGCAATTTAAGGACCTATTCTGTAGTAGTATGAGAATCAGAATCAGCTTTATTTGCCAGGTATGAGGACACATACAAGGAATTTAACTTTGGTTGGAGCAAGCTTCCGCCACACGCTTTCCCGAAAAGGATTAATGCAGACAGCAACACAGTACACAACACATAACAACATAACAATATAATGCACAGGATCACACACAGCACATGTGGTCACATGAAGGGATTTATTGCGGTGACTTGGGAGGGTGGAAAAACAAAAGGAAAGTTTCCGAGGCGGTCAGTTCGAAGGGGGGAGGGATAGAGACGGGGTATGTATGGTGTGGAGAAAGATAATGAGTTTGTGTATGTGAAGTATTGTGATGACAAATACTTTAAACCATCTACTGCCAAAGAATTCAGACTTTTTTTTGTCTTTTTGTATTTTGTTGTGATGGACATTTGAGCCTCTGGTCACTGGTACAGCTGTTACTTGTACAGTCTGAACTCAGAAATCTCTGTGATAAGGCCCTTACACACCAATATAATAATAATAATAACTATTACTATTATTATTATTATTATTATTATTATTATTATTATAGGTGTATTTGATAAAGCACCTTTTACAGACAAAGTCACAAAGTGCTTCACGTGATAAACATTTGTAGTAATAGCAAAAATGTCCAAAACCTGGCCAAAAATGACAATTAACTATTCTATATCTAATAAAACACAATGGTTTGATTGGAATAACTATTTTTACACAAGGTATACATAACTACTTCTGTTGCTATATTCATTTCAACAATGACACCTAACATCGTCTTTTAAAAGATCTCCACATACCTACACAGTATATTATATAATATTAGCATTACAGTATCATTAATATTATATTAATAATAATTGTAATAATAATTACTTTTCTTAGTGTAGCCATTAGCATGTCATTGCCAATTGAACAGGATTACATGGTAAAAATACTGCAAACAAATTACAAAATTGAGAGCTTCTTTACTAAAACTAGTGTAAATAGGACCATACTTCCCACAAGCCCTCTTGCTTCCTCTTTCATCCTTCTACCTAAAAAAATAAATGTTGGTATAGTGGCTCTTTTATCAGCTTTAGACTTCTTTCACAATCTTCAATCAACCAGAAACTCCAGTTGGTTTAAGTTGGATGAACAGCGCCCTCTCTTATTGCGTTATATGAAGCAAGCTCAATCTAACTCCAGGGGAACATAGAGTCTTGTCCTGTGTGTGTGTGTGTGTGTGTGTGTGTGCGTGCGCGCGCATGCCTGCATGCTTTCTGTGAGATTGGGGAACTACTCCGTGTAGAAAAGGCAAACCAGCAAATATCATTACCAGCTGGATTTAATCATGCCATGCTCTCATAGGCATGCTGGTCTCAACTCAGACACACACATACACACACACACACACACACACACACACACAGACACAGCTAGACCTGCAATATGAGGTCTTTAATTGAAACCTTCTATTTGTTTATAACCCCACAATCTCTCCTAACACACAAAACACACACTTCCCACAGCTTTTGATAAAAGCTTTACAGGCTGGATTGGTTGCTGCTATTGGATACAGAAAATAAAGAGGGAGAGAGGGAAACTGTGTTTCTTATTGCATTTCCAGTGGTTGTTTTAAATAACCTGGAATAGTTTCAGTATGTTCTCATGTGACATTACAGTTCAGGTCTGATCAAAATGACTAGTTTGACCTACCTGAAGAGCTTAACTGGGATTATTTCGACCAGCTTTTCCATGGCAAGGCAACCCAGGATGACAATGTATCACAATATCGCTAAAGTTTCTCAACCTTGGGTTTTGGACCTGGAGAGAAGAAAGTACACTTAACAAAATTATAAACACAACACTTTTGTTTTTGTTGCCCCCATTTTTTTTTTCTTCCATGAGCTGAACTCTAAGATTTTTTCAATGTAGCCTACACAAAAGACTAATTTCTCTCAAATACTGTTCACAAACCTGTCTAAATCTGTGTTAGTGAGCACAGCTCACCCTACCACCAGATACTGACAGGTTTTCGGACCCTCCATATACATTTTAGAGTGGCCTTTTATTGTGGCCGTGCTGTCTAATCAGCATCTTGATATGCCACACCTGTGAGGTGGATGGATTAACTCAGCATATGAGCAGTGCTCACTAACATTTAGAAGATTTAGACACATTTTTGAACAGTATTTGAGAGAAAATAAATCTCTCTTAGGATGTTCTGAGGTTTGCTCGCCTGTTCCAATTGGGATTCACCAACGAATTCTAACTGCAGAAACTTGCCGAACATGGCTCGTTTTAGCCTGACGAATGTCACCTGTACATGAGGAGATTAGGAGATGAAATTATTATAGCAGAGAGAGAGCAGCAAAATTAGCAGTTTGCAGGCTAATATAAGTGATATTGGTTGTAATTTACGGTCAGTTAGAGTCAGATTAGGCCGGTAAACATTTAGTTATTGTTTTCCAACCCCAGCCATTCACATGGTATTTTGTAGTTTTTACTCTGACTTATAAACAGTGTTGTGGACATGCTAACAGACAGGTAGCTAGATGCTGTCATCTAGCCAAGGGGCTAAGCAAGCGTCCATAAAGCATACCTCCTATGGAGCCATTTTTATGCTTCCTAGCTGGAAAAACAGGATTCATGGTGCAAGAAGCAGAAGTGCACGCCAGGCCGCTGTACTATAGGAAAACAATGACTTCTTCTCTGTGTGATCGGCCCTGTTCCATCCAGTTTTGGGCAGTTTCATTTACAAAATGTTAACAAAAGAGAGAAGAAAACTAAAGTTACATCAACTTTAGTTGATTTTGAAGAGTTTTAGGTGTAATTTGCCTTTAAATGTGATATGTTCTCTATATGGGCAGTATCACATCAATTCAGGACAATTTGCAACACTGCAAAAATCTTTTTTAGTATTAGTGGGACCATACCTAAAGTTTACACTAACCTGAGTTGGCTGTTGGATTTTACAGTCTAGATTAGAGCTTCCTGTTAAATCACTGTCAGTGGTGCCTTTTCCACCATAATAAAAAGGTCCATCTGTCTCCTCCCATCTCACCACACCACACACCCTTTTCTTTTTATCTCTCTCTCTCATCCAGATAATTCATCTTCATCTCCCACTGCCCCATCATTCCATACATATACTGTGTATACATATTAAGGGTGGAACGGTACATGTATTCGTATTGAACCGAAACGGTACGCGTGTCTCGGTTCGGTACATGAATTTACACAGACAATACATGGTATAAAAATAAGTAAAACTTGCGTGCAATTTAATTAATGTAATGTGGAACTTATGTTAGATACATGTTTTCTTAGGGACACCTAATCTGTTACCCCGCCTTAGCTCTGCAGCTTCAGTATGCTCTGCCTCCGGTCCACTGAGTGAGTTAGAGCTAATAGCCCACTAATATGGACAAGTAGCCTAGCATATGGCGAGTGGTGGCGACCCACAAGAGTCAAAGGACCCGCCGGCCTCTTTAAGACCACAAGTTTGGGAAAACTTGGGTTTCCCAGTCAGTTATTGACTCTGAGTGGGAAATGAAAGTGTCAGTTGTACAGACTATGAGCAGCACACAAGCACTCCCCTAGCTGAGAAGCTACAGGAGGTCATGGCAGAGTGGGAACTAGAAAGGTATGCCTGTCACACTTAATAGCAAAAATACTGTCTTACATCTTTTGTGGGGGAAAGTTTTTCCTAAGCAGAATTTGTTGTTGTTGTAATTTACACTTTCAGGAATAGATACAGTATTTTTCAGTTTTCTAGCTTATTTTCTTATTCCTTGTCTTATTCCTATTTCTAGCTGATTGTCTTGTTAAGTTCCAGATGGAGTCTGGAGATGATGTGGGGTACTGTTTACATCTTATTTTACACACTCAGGAGAGAGACTGTATGACACTAGGTGGTACAGCCTGAGATATGCACAATACAATAAAAATTGCCTTCTGCATTCTTGTTTTGCTTTTCCCTCCATTGAACCAAACCATACCAAACAAAAATGTGATGTCTGAACCAAGGTATGAAGTGAACCGTAAATATGTAAATATTAGAGCCCAACCGATATATCGGCGGGCCGATATTATCGGCCGATATTAGATATTTCCCGATCTATCGGTGTCTGCATTTATAATGGCCGATTTACAAAAATATTTTCATATATCCAAATCATTTATTTGTCATTATAAATGATTCTGATAAATGAATATTTAAAGAATAAAAACAGAAAGTCAACCATGTTATGAGCATTGGCGTTGCATAGTTTGTCCTCCAGAGGGCGCCCTACAACGTCCCTGTTGAAAACACTGATTATTTCTTTTGTTAATGTGTTTTTGTTCAAAGGACTTTAAGTTTCATATCTTAAGTTTGAATTTTTATACAATTTTATTAGCAGAATTAATATATATTTTAATGGTCCTCAGTTCTTTTGTGAAAACAAAACAAATTATTATCATATTATTTTAGTGACAACTCCAGATAACTACAAATCACTAATGTTAGGGAAATATGTTTATGTTTTGTAACACGTTTCTGAATTTATTTATTTTATATAAAAATATAAATAAATAATAAAATACATATCGGACGAAATATTGGCATATCAGATTCATGAAATGACCAGTGATTCAGCACTATGAAGCTGTGTGTGTGTGTGTGAAAATGTTTTGCTTATATTCATAACTACAAGATGCATATATTGTATGCATGTGTCTGCAAGTATAAATACAGTATATCCAGTAATACATAGTGTAGTATTAAATGCATCTTACATGATTACAGATTTTTTTATGTTGAAATCTTCATTTTAGTCCTTTTAAGCAAAACTGTGAAATCATAAATCTTGAAAATTAAAACAGCATGCTCTTCGCAAAATAATTCATGGGGAAATTGAGTGGGAAACAAAGGAAATTACATGATTACAGGATTATGGAATGAACTATTGAAGGTTACATTTGGAATGATGTAGATATGTAATGGATTATTTCTAGTTGTCCAGTCTCTCACTTTATCACAGAGAAGCCAATCATTGGGTTTCAACAGATGTTGCTAGGAGATTCTAACTAAACTGTGTGACAGATGGCTCAATAGATCATGTCTTTTTTTAAATGCAAAAAAAACTGTTTGTTTATACTTGTCGAAGCAATCTTCCACTGTTATGCCTGCTCAATTGGGGGTGATGTTGGGCACAGAAGAGTTGGACGTTGTTAATGAATGTAAATATTTAGGTGTGATCATTGACTCTAGACTCTCTTTTAAAAACCATGTTAAAATGATTTCCAAAAGAATTAAATTTGATCTTCATAATTTTAAACAAATCAGAGGATCTCTATCAGATTCAGCTGCATTCAATGATACTTTCACATGTGAACTATTGCATCACTAGCTGGTCTATGTCGGGTACTACCACCCTAAAACCAGCTGGTCTATGTCGGGTACTACCACCCTAAAACCAGCTGGTCTATGTCGGGTACTACCACCCTAAAACCAGCTGGTCTATGTCGGGTACTACCACCCTAAAACCAGCTGGTCTATGTCGGGTACTACCACCCTAAAACCAGCTGGTCTATGTCGGGTACTACTACCCTAAAACCAGCTGGTCTATGTCGGGTACTACTACCCTAAAACCAGCTGGTCTATGTCGGGTACTACTACCCTAAAACCAGCTGGTCTATGTCGGGTACTACTACCCTAAAACCAGCTGGACTATGTCGGGTACTACTACCCTAAAACCAGCTGGTCTATGTCAGGTACTACTACCCTAAAACCAGCTGGTCTATGTCGGGTACTACTACCCTAAAACCAGCTGGTCTATGTCGGGTACTACTACCCTAAAACCAGCTGGTCTATGTCGGGTACTACTACCCTAAAACCAGCTGGTCTATGTCGGGTACTACTACCCTAAAACCAGCTGGTCTATGTCAGGTACTACTACCCTAAAACCAGCTGGTCTATGTCGGGTACTACTACCCTAAAACCAGCTGGTCTATGTCGGGTACTACTACCCTAAAACCAGCTGGTCTATGTCGGGTACTACTACCCTAAAACCAGCTGGTCTATGTCGGGTACTACTACCCTAAAACCAGCTGGACTATGTTGGGTCTACTACCCTAAACCAGCTGGTCTATGTCAGGTACTACTACCTAAAACCAGCTGGTCTATGTCGGGTACTACTACCCTAAAACCAGCTGGACTATGTCGGGTACTACTACCCTAAAACCAGCTGGTCTATGTCGGGTACTACTACCCTAAAACCAGCTGGACTATGTCGGGTACTACTACCCTAAAACCAGCTGGTCTATGTCAGGTACTACTACCCTAAAACCAGCTGGTCTATGTCGGGTACTACTACCCTAAAACCAGTTGAGCTCTGGATAAAAAACCTCTCTTTTATCATCATTGCAATATCTTAGAGAAATATAACTTACTGAGTTTTGATAGTTATTGTAAATTTTCTTCATGGTGCATAATTTATAAAGTACTACATGGCCTGGCGCCACCTACACTGCTGGAGTTTATTAAATATAGACAAACGCGGATCACCAGGGCGGTGGTAAACAGGGACTGTGAGGTTCCTTTTAGAAAAACCTCATTCAGTGATAGTGCTCTATCTATTACAGGCAGTGCATTATGGGACACACTTCCTCCAGCTATAAGGGAGCGTCCCACTTTGGCCTCCTTTAAGAGCCAGGTGAAGCTGTGGCTTAGAGCTAACCAGACATGTAACCACCGCTAATTTATATTTCTTTTTTTCTACTAATGAATTGTCTTGTTTTTTCTTTTTTTCTTCTTTTCTTGTTGTTTCTTTTTTTTTGTGTACTAAATGTTACTATCCCATGTCTTTTGTGTAAACTCCAACCTGCCTATTGGACTGCAGATGGAAACTAGCCCTCGGGCTACAATCTGGCACATTTAATGTGCTGTTGTGCATGTTCATCAATGTGCATTGTCCTGAATGAATAAATAAATAAACAAATAAATAAAATAAAACGGATGTAAAGAAGTAGCTGTGTCACAATACCAATAGCCCTACACACACACACACACATACAGACACACACACACACACACACACACACACACACACCGGTAGAGGGCAAATAAAGCAACGACAAAGAAAGAATGTTAAAAATACTTAAAAGTAATATTTACAAATTTGAAGAGGTTGTAAGGTTGTGTGGGTTCCTAAATAAAAACATCTTTGTGTGACTATGAATTTGGCATATTTTTATCATGTGACTCTGGAAAGGTAGTAATCTGTGTGGGTTTGTGCATTCTGGTGTGTGTGTGTGTGCGTGTGTGTGTGTGTGTGTTTGTGTTTGCCTGCGTGCGTGCGTGCGTACGTGCGTGTGTGTGTGTGTGTGGTGTTGTAGTACGTTGTACTTAAACCACAGGTCGGTAAAACAGCAGGTTGCCATCATTTACCCTCAATGGTTTAGTCCACCCCCATATGATCTTAGTCATCACTGTTATTTAGAATGGGTTGTGCAGAGGTTGACAGGGTAATGTGCGCGCACACACACACACACACACACACACACACACACACACACACACACACACACACACTTTAGGCTGCTCTCCCCTGCCACACACAAAGCTACAGGGTGCACTGGTCAAGATGATTACTGTTATTTGGTAGTCTCGCCAGGAGGCTGAAATGTCCGAACTCATAGTGGCTCACACACACACACACATACACACCACACACCACAGTGAGAGGGAGTTACGCTACGTTATCTCACCATCGACTCAAATCCACTCATACTGAATGAAGGATTACGAAAAAAGAACGCTCTCTTTTCTTTTCATCTCTTTTCCCTCCTTCTGCTGGTTTAGTGCTCTCGCCTCATTGCTTTTTTCCCCTCTTTTATTCACCATTTGGGCTGTTTAAGCCATTCTCTCCTTTCTCTTTGTCTTTCTCTCTCTCTCTCTGTCTTCCTCTCCCCTGTTTCCCCTCACACTACTCATTCATTTCCATCTCTCTCTCTAAGGTTGTGAACTTGCCCAGTAGGGGTCCCATACAATGAAATGAAAGAGCTTAGGGACCCGTATCACACACGCCCTGCACACATACACACATTTAAATGGCGTGAACAGCTGAACTTGCACTGAAACACACACACACACACACACACACACACACCACTCTCCCTGTCTCTATCGATCACACATACCCACACACACACAACACACACACACACACAGTGTCAGTGGGGGGCACCAGCAAATACACTGGTGTTAGAAAAGCCTCACTGCAGGAAGGATGGAGATTGAGAGAAAAGAAAGAAAAAGAGAACTGTCCAGTGAGTCTGAGCCTTCTCTCTTTCTACAGGGAGTCGGGATATAACCTAGGTGAATGGAAGGCCATGTTTTTCTCACTAAAGTTTGCATTCAGTGTGGGAAAACATTCAGAAATGTATGAGATTCAAATGTAATCCCTTCTCCTTCAGATACTCTTCCTTTTGAGACAGAGACTCTGAAGCGGAAAATCAAGGACACTCAGAGAGTTTCAGTGAAGTTTAGGAAATACCAGTAACACAAGATGAGTAAAACACCACACAGAAAAGTGGAACAATTTCCCATTGGTCCACAATTTAAAGACAAACATGCTGTTAATATATAATATAAAAAAACTACTGCAAGTTAATCAGCATAACCTCAACCTGCATGTGTTGAATGGTATTTGAGCATTTTGTCAGCAATAGTGTGCAGTGACAGTATGAGTAATGAGTACTACAGCAGCCCAGTGCTGTTGGAAAGTACGCGTATCTGTGACATTGGGGCTTCACGTTGAAAGATTAAAGTATCTACATTAACAGCTGGCATAGGCAGAAATTGCAGGGGAGTCGGTATGTGTGTGTGTGTGTGTGTGGGGGGGGGGGATGGGTACAAGAAGTACCCCATCTGAGGGTTGTCCCTCCTAAAAATATTATTAACAACCATGCTGTGTAAGTAATATAATGTTATATAGTACTTGAAATAATTGTGTAAGTGGTAAAACAGGTAGTCCACAGGGCTGCAAAGGAGTGTCTGGCTAGTCGAAATAGCATTTCCTGCACGTCCAAATGTTGATTTTGCCATGCAACAGAAAACTCTGATTGGACAGATAGTCTAGCTAGCTGTCTGGATTTACCCTGCAGAGATCTGAGGACCAGGTAACCATAGTCCACAGAAATCCACCGGAGGTTAGAACACCAACACAAAGAAAGAGGAAGGTGACGGACAACCGGACAAAAAGAGTGACATACGGCAAACACTCCGACAGCAACGGAGCAATGCATGAAGTTGAAGGTTGTGGGTATAGACTTTAAACCCACATCCAGTCTTTTTTCTAATCTTAACTGTCTAAACTGAACTGTCATCACCACAGGACAGTCACCTTTTGTCGGCTAAATTAAACTGCAGTGGCCACTGAAGAGACCGTGACCTCCCGGTGCTCTGTACCCAGCTCACACCTACCTTTTCTCAGCTAAAGGTAACTATAAAGACCTCTAAACTTGAACTGTCACGTGACCGGTCATCACGTGACAAACACAGTTTGAATCGCTTCAGTATTTTTGGTCAATTTAATCAACTTTTTCATTGAATCAGAGATAAACGTAGAGAAGGATAATGGCACAGTCTCTATGCTACACTGTATACACAGACCCTATATGAGTACAATGTTTGCTGTATTATTTATGTCCCCTTCAAAAATTGCTCTTGAGAAATTGTATGTTTGTCACCCACCAACTGATGAAATGTATGCCCATGACAGCTGGGATAGAAAAGTATAAAAGTGAGTTTTCTGTTGTGTGTTCTATGTGGTCTTTGAAAATTTTTTATCATTCCTGGACGAAGAATAGGCATGCCTAGCATGCAGGATGCTATGAGTATCAAATGTTGAGGATGTTACATTTAAAAGTAAGCCTTTCTTTCTTGCTCATTTCACAAGTTACTGTTAATTGACACAAATCCATGTTTGTTTCAACGTGCAGTTGCAGGGTCCCCAATAGCTGAACCCTGAGCGGGGCCCCTGGCCAGTGAAAGACGCATGGAAGCATTTACAATATGGACTGACAGATTGACACATAGATAAAGAAAATACATACTATACATACATAGGTACAGAGATAGATGCATAGCAATGGTACTGTATATACCAGGGAAATATGGAAAAAAGCAGGTGCATTCAGGATTAAGGATAAATCTATACTTAATGTGCTCATCTCTTTGACAGTGGCCTCTGTACCAAAATCCATACTCCATTAACCTCTATGAGAGATGATGCTGATATCATTAGCGTATGTGTGTGTATGTGGGTTGATGATGATGATGATGAGGATGATGATGATGAGGATGATGTATAGGTTAGTAAAATATTTTGACTGTGTGTACGGCTGTATGTGTCATGACTAAATTATTTATTTGGGGACAAGATTATTTACCTTCAAATTTCAGAATCAAATGAGCCTATATGACAGACTGGCGTAAATGTATGACAGGAAATAAAGCATGCATTTCTGCTGTCCTTTCCTTTTATCCCATGCATGTGTTTTTCTATACAGTTAAACATTTAGCTCATGCTTTTTTTTCCTACTTTGTCCCCTCATTAATATCAGGTCGTTTCCTGATGATTTTTGACTATCATGCGTGGCATGAATTCGTAAAGTCAACTGAAATAAGAAAGCAGTGTACTCTAATATACAGCACATATGTACATGTTTTTGATTCTTGGTCAAAATGATTACTGTACATTTGCTACCTACTGTGAGAGGCATTTAGTGCAATATCTATAATTTTGATTCTGATATTTGTGTGAGCAGCTACTACACAGTTTGTTCCAAGCTAACCCTATCTGTTACCTCAGCACACTGAATATTCTCTCAGCCAGTCGGGCCAATTAACAAAAGATAGCTAATGTAACCATCTTCCTATAAACCTTACGGCATGATGGGTTTTTGTAAAGGGACACATTACGTAACTTGCCAATATTTAAGAATTAATGCTGTGTGGATTTGTTTCTGCAGTCAGTAGCTCATGTTGCCCACTCTCAGTTGTCAGTCAACCAATGCCAAGGGAAATTATTTTTTATATCAATAAACGTCGTATATTCAATTGCAAAGGTAATTAAGACTATCAGCTCCACACAACTCTCTCGGTATTTCTCAGTATGGCATGTTCAGAAGGTTGTGGCGTCCGGTGACTTGGAGGAGTGGTGGGGGCTGTGCGCGATCACGGAAGGCTTGTGTCGAAGGCTTGTTGTTATTTCTTACAAACTACCCACTATAGCTTTAAAGGTGCTCTAAGCAATGCCACGCGTGTTTTAGGCTACAACATCTGTTGTCACATACAGCAAACATCTCCTCACTATCTGCTAGCTGCCTGTCCCCTGAACACACTGTAAAAAACATCTCCTCACTATCTGCTAGCTGCCTGTCCCCTGAACACGCTGTAAAAAACATCTCCTCACTATCTGCTAGCTGCCTGTCCCCAGAACACACTGTAAAAGATCACGGTCTCTGTAGACAGCCCAGGGTCTAGAGACGGCAACAAAAACAAACTGTGCCCACCTGCACCATGAAGCATACACAAACAGTGTTCCAGCGTATCAGCCAATAGCCGACAGGAAGGATTTGGGGGTGGGGGTTGGGGGGGAGGTGGTTAGTGTGCGGAAGCACAGAAGGGAGGGGGAGGGGGAGGGGCAAGCTAGTCTCGTTTTGTTTGAAAATACTTCTAACATCAACAAGAAGTAACGTCACCCAACATCACTTAGGGCACCTTTAAGTTGTAGACGTTTAAGAAAAAAAACATTTTATCCTCCTTTTAGACATTTCAATTTCTATATTTATATTTTCTCACACAAACATTGAGGAGAATTTTAGTTTTAAATTGACTCAAAGGGAACACCTAATTGAAGTATAACTAATTCCATACAAGTCACAGGGTTGCCAAGTCCATGACGTCCACAATTGCAACAAGTGACCAATTCCATCAGTGCTGTGACCAAAGTTGGTCACCTCAATTCTGAAATGTAGATTGTGTCAAACCACCCATCCTAAAACTACATTCTGCAGTGCCACAGAAACACTGGAGTGCAGGGTGCAGTCAGTATGAAGAGCACATGGTTCTTGAATTTCATGGTAAAGCATGAGCCATGCCGTGGGCCCATTACATGCTCTACCAAAGGGGTAGCAAACACAGCTCGGCTTTCATGGGCCTGGATGGAGGTTACCGTATCAACCAAAGCTGTATTGGCCGTTGCAGCACTCATCTTGACGCCAGTTTTGGGCTGAATGAATCCCCCCCCCCTGTTTCCCTCTGCATTGTTCTGCTCCAACAGGTGCCTGCAAAAAACGTATGTGCTCTTTCTTTTTTTACCCAACCCCAAAAAGGTAAAATATTCTTATCGTTTTGGGGTTAGACATGGAGTCAAAGTCACAGCCTGTCCAGAGGATACCACACTCATTTTTTCTAAACTCCGCCCGCCTCAGCATAGCTGAAGCGGATGTGTGTGTATCGATGCTCTCTGTGTGATCATCCCCTATCCTCTACTGGCATTAAGCTGCGTCTCTTGTTTTCAGTAAAGTCATCCAAACGGAGCTCATGTTGTTCTGTCTATGCTCTCTTTGGAGAACAGGAACAGAGGACATTTAAGTATTCTATCAAATATTAGAGGTAGTAGTTGAGGTTTGTGTGTGTCTGTGCTTGTGTGTGCTCACACAATGAAAGCTGCCCATGTGTGAAATAATGGAATGAATGTCAATTTCCTTCCAAGTGACATCCTCAATCCCTTATTACGTAGATATTCCTAGAAAGAAACAGCCATGCACAAACTGTGTGTGTGTGTGTGGTGTGTGTGTGTGTGTGTGTGTGTGTGTGTGTAGGCCCTATTATAAAGGTTGTGTTATATGTTATTAATATAATAGTCATGTTACATAACTGGACGGACTGCTCTCTACTGTTTTGGTGTATTATTAATGTATTTACACCAAGAATATATTTATTTCTTAGCATTTATTCTTACAAAAAGCCAATTTAACCTTCTGTTAAATACACCTCATCTAACACTTGTATTTTAATTAAACAACCTGCTATGTTGTACTATCGTAGAAATACCAAAGTAAAAAAATACCCAAAGGAAGAAATATTTAAAATAACAGAAATTATTTAAATGTAAATTTGACATCAGTTTAGTTATTCACATGTGATATTTGTACTTGTATTTACTGTAGGCTACTTGTATCACGGAAATACACACATTTGACTAAACTTGTTCTTTTAATTTCATTATTTGTATTCCTTTAGGTCTAATGGCAATTTCAATTACAATAGACTACATTTCCAGAATTATGGGACAGAAATTGTGAACCTCCGTGTGTGTGTGTGTGTGTGTGTGTGT
This sequence comes from Etheostoma spectabile, assembly GCF_008692095.1. NCBI lineage: Eukaryota > Metazoa > Chordata > Actinopteri > Perciformes > Percidae > Etheostoma > Etheostoma spectabile. The sequence goes on from NC_045734.1 coordinate 30,118,197, forward strand.
GGTGTGTGTGTGTGTGTGTGTGTATAACACACCATGCCCGCATGCATGTGTTTGTCTAATATAAGTCCCTCTGCTGCCGAGTCCCTTTAACTTAAGCCTAGTCAGCCCCCCTTTCTCTGGCAATACCTTTGGTTTATACAGCTGCCACAAACCCAAACGGCGGGAGCGTGCACACACACACAAAAACACGCACGCGCGCACACACAGTGGGTGTGCATATGTGTGTGAGTGTATCAGAGTGAGAGAAAGCGAGAGATTGTGTGTGAGCGGCTGAGAGGTGTAGTTTCTGTGCTATGAATACATATGTGGTGGGGAAGTCGGGAAGATCAGAACGAAAGAATGCGGAGAGAGAGGGAGTGTGTGTGTGTGTGTGTGTGTGTAAGAGAGAGAGAGAGAAAGAGAGAGAGAGAGAGAGAGAGAGAGAGAAAAAGAAGGCCCTCCTCTCTCTCCACACATCTACACCTCCAGCCTCCAAAATGCAGAAAGCCCGCCCCCTCCCTCTCCCTCCACTCCTCTCCCCCTCTCACTCCTCTCTCTCTCACCCTCTGTGTCAGCCAATCTCATTCTTCCCTCTGCTCCCTCTGTCCTCGTGGCTCCGCCTCCCTCCTCGCTCAGCCAGCAAAGAGAGCTCCAAACTTACAGAAGCGAGGAAAGGGGAGAGAGAGAGAGAGAGAGAGAGGGAAGAGAGAGAGAGAGAGAGAGAGAGAGGGAGGGAGCGACGCGGACAGGCACACTCACAGCAGCGGTGGCAGAGGCAGAGGAGAAGACGGCGCTCTCACACACTTACACACACACACACACACACACACAGGAGCAGCGGCAGGCAGAGGAAAAGAAACCGGAGTAGAGAATAAAGGAAGAGAATTCTGCATTTCCTTTAACTGACAGAGCAGAGAAAAAGAAGGGGAAAAGAAGAAAGAAAGCAGGGGCTTTGTGCTTTTTTCCTCCAGTGTTTTTCATTCTCCATCCCTCACTTGGAGCGCAGAGGCTGGATGAAAAGAAGAAGTGAGAGAAAAGACTGAGGCAGTCCCGCAGATAGAGAAAGACAGAAGACAGATCCAACCTCAGAAAACAGGGCTCGTGCTTTTTATATCTTTTCTAAAGAAGAGAGAGGAGAAAAAGCGGGGGAAGACAGAGACGGAGGTGTATTCTTATTTTCCCCCCAGCAGCAGGACGCCTCGGAGTGTTCATGCGTGCCTGAAAGGATCCTATGTGTTTTTGGGAGCGTTAACCCTTTAAAGCGGGCGACACTGGAGTACGCACACAGACAAGGTAGACCACTGAATTCCTTTTTTTTCCCAAGCTACACATTGTGTCGCGCGAGCGCGTGCGCGTGCTTGTGTCAGTGTGTGTCTGCATGCTTTGGGAAATTGCTCGGTCTCCAGTCAATTGCCTCTCATTGTGCGAATTCACTGACTGAATGTAAACTCGCAGTCAATCAGTGTGTGTGTGTGTGTGTGTGTGTGTGTGTGTGTGTGTGTGTGTGTGTGTGTGTGTGTGTGTGTGTGTGTTAAAATAGTTCCAAACCGGGGCCTCATGATTTAATTTGGTGAGAAAGTAGAGGCAGAGGGAAAACCTGTCTTTCCATCTGAGCCGAGGTCCATTTTATTTTCCCTTTTTCCCTTTCTTCTCTTTCATTTTTCTCTTATTTTCTCATCTTTCTCCCATTCTTTTATTTTCACCCTCTTATATTTTTTCGTCACCCACTGCCTTTGTGCTCTCTCTCCTAGGCCCATTTACCTTTATTTCTCGGAGTCTCGGCTCTGGTCAGCACTTTCCAAACTAAACTTTGTGAGGTTAAATCAAGCGGCAAGTTAGTCAGTAAGCCGACACTCAGCAGTCATTTTCTTTCTTTATTTATTTATTTATTTATTTTGATCTCACTCAGTCACTTACTAGTCCACATTCCAACCGGTAATGTAGAATCTCAGCTTGTGTTCATCTAAATCACTGTCAGCCTCTTCTTTAAGGCTGCCAATCAATTAGTGACTACTTTCTTTTATCTCTGTGCTACAGTCCTCTCAGGAGACAAACACACACACACACACACACACTCACAGTGACACACACACATGAATAAATATTTCAGTGGTTAATCATATAGTAAGCGTTAGCCTCAAGGTCTGGTTATGATTTTGAGGCCATTACGTAGGGGCAATATTCAAAGGGAACGACGATGAGGAATTTACCTTAATTAGGGTCCCAATCTATGTGGAGGACATAATGGGAAACATTCAGGACAGACTGCTGTCAGTCAAAGTTGTTGGAAAAGATACCGAAGACATTTGGGCCCCTAAATGCATCCTGGGGACCAGTGATTAGTTCCTCCTCGTGCAGAGTAGAAATGTTGCCTGTGTCTGACGGCGAAACACAGCCCCGCTGCTGGTCCTGCTCTCGCACTCCATGACGTGGTGGTGAAGACCTCTACCCGAGCAGATCTGCATCCGGTCGACATCTATCAGCCGTTAGCTCCTGACTCATTTCCTTTAAAAGGCCTCGGAACGACGTACGTGAGTTTGAAAGGTGATGCTGAATTTACACCAGCAAGGGAACTTAGACAAGAAGCAGCCAGCACTTCTGTTAACTCTTATTCTGTCTTTTAAAATTCAACTTTAAGTTGATGCTACGTACCATAATGTGTAGTTTGAATTTATAGTATTCCTAGTATTTCATTTATATTTTTATATTCTGTGCTTTGTGACTGATTTTGCTGCTGTAACACCGAAATTTCCCATTTTTCTTGGGATCAATAAACATCTATCTATCTATCTATCTATCTATCTATCTATCTATCTATCTATCTATCTGTCTATCTATCTATCTATCTATCTATCTATCTATCTATAATACACAAAAATACAAAAATCATGTATCAGGCAACAATGGGGCCATCTATCCAATTCAAATTATTTTTAATTATATATATAATCAATTTATTATTTGAATGATAAATAATTTAGTGAATTTACGTTTGTGTATTTATCTGTTATATTTTTGTTTTACAAAGCAATGTTTAAATCAAGCCTAGTGTTGACTTGCCAATGACAGGATGTCCCTCCCACACAGCGAGGCACCCAGCAGCGTGTTAATTACACCCAGGTAATCTGCGTCGTGTTGGGAATAAAGTGCAGTGCATCCCTAATAAACCTTCATCCAGTGTTGGAGTTCTGTTCTGTAATCCAAAGGAGGGTAACGTGAGTCGGATTACTTTGACATGATCACAGTTTTTAATGTAAATTCACTGCGCTGTTGCTTTTCTTTTTACTTTAGCTAAAGAGCAAGACGCCAAAGCCGGCTTCTGTACATGAACTGGTGACATTGTATTCTAACTTTATTTACTAGGCCCACTCAGTAGCCGATCCTTCTTATCCGTCATCTCGAAACCAGCAATTGATCACATTTGTCTTCTATTTCTTGTGGGATATTTATACATTATATTAGAAAATACCCATGCATATTTGTCAGTGTGTATTGGTCTATTTGATTTTTACATATGATCTTCAGCCCAAAAACTCCTGCTTGGAAAACATCAGTCCGAATAACTGTTCTTTTTTTTTTCTTTTTTTTTTTACAACTGAATAAACGGAGAGTATGATGAACTTAAAATGGGAAAATGGTGTATACCTTGCTGTCCGTCACCTCGCCAGAAGTAACCTGTATCCAACCCAGTAGAAGGAGGCGTAACCTCGGAGAGCGTCGGCCCATCAGATGTGGCTTTCTGACAATTTAACGCTTCTGCTTTTAGCGGTGTGTATTGTGAACGACATGTTGATTGTGTGTGTGTGTGTGTGTGTGTGTGTGGTGAGGTGAGGGTTAGGGTGGCTGGTCTGCTCAGACACAGAAAGAGAAGACAGGCTTTAGCTCTTTGCCTAATCGCTTCCAGACACAGAGATTTGCATTCCATTACTTTCTGTGTGTGTGTGTGTCTTTCTCTCTCTTTCAGTCTTCTCCGCTTACTGCCCCCCCCCCCCCCCCCACCCCCGTTACCTTTCAATTAGAAACATAAATTTTGAGACGCTTCTAAACTTGTGCATGCGAGTTACGAAGCAGAAGAGGAAGTAGGTGATGGATTAAAGGAATTAAACTGTCACAGCGAGAGGGAAAAAAATCTCAAAAAACACCGGTGGATGGACAGATCGTAAAGAAAAGAGGGCAGAGACAATGCTAGAGAGAAGAACATGTGTAACTGATTAAGATTCCAGCGGGCCGATTACGAAGGATAAGACGTCAGAGTGAGAATAAAGGGGCTACAAAATGATATGTCCTCTTCATATCGGATGGCTTGAAACAGTTGGTTACTGAAACGTGTCAGAGCAGAAAGCAAAAGACAGGTGCAGATGCTGTGAAGATATCACAAAGAATAGGAGAAGTACTTTTCTCAGTCCAGTGGTTTAAAAAGTTTTAAAAAGATGATGATTTCTAGTGGTGTACATGTGTGTATGTGAATAATTGTAAGAAAAGTATTTTTTTCACATGTCCTTGTGCATGTCAATAATAACATTTCCCTGGATGTATTTGAAGCGTTTGTCAAGGTGAGTTTTCCATGCACATATTTGGGCTTTTCGGGCTTCTCAGGAATGTTTTTAGTGGATTAGGCGGCCTGTGAGTTTCAGACCAACCGCTGTGAGAGAAAATGCAGTCAGTCAAGCAGCACAGACAGCTGCCACATTCCACTGGTGGAAGGGAACACCAAAAAAGTACAATTTGGTCAAGTTAGAATACTGCAGCGCATTCATGAAGTTTTGACTGCATAATTTAGGAGCGCCTTCAATGTTGTCGTGTTCATGTGACACGAGGCCTCATTGGCAAATTATAAAACTAGTATCATAATTATAGTCACAGCTTGACAGAAAAGGGGAATATAAAAGGATTTGAATACAGTATGTTTAATGGCACGCTATTACGACAACTGAGTAATATTTTCTAATTATACTGTACAAAACAAAGGAGCTTTATTTGAATGGAGCCTTTGGAAACAATAGCTTTCAAAGCGTAGCGGTGGTGTTGCCTTTGGTCTGAAATGCCCTTTAAAGAAAGAAACGCAGAAACAAAGATGGGTTTAAATTTAAAAAATACACAATAAACGATGCACGTTGCATCACATTTACAGGTTGGTATGTAACCACTGATGGAAACTAGACGCGAGTGCTACTGCCGCTTGATGTCACTTTTGATTGGATTTATTATGGGCTTTTGTCTTTTGAAATGTGTGTTTGTGTAAATGTCACCCTGTGGATGTGATGCTGTGGGATTTTCTTTCGCTGCAGGTTTTTTCAGATTATTACGGAGGTATCTGCAGATTATAGCCGGCAGTGTATTTGTGAAGGACTGACCACTGGGGCAGACAATGTGACCAGCCAACCATTATATGGCCTGCTGGATCCCAGCGCTGCTGCAGTTAGAGGAACACACACAGACACACACACACACACACACACACACACACCCAACCCACTGGCATGTATGTTGCTGCACGGATATGTACACATTCACATGAGCAACCATGCGTGGGATGCAGGAACACACACATTGTCCTAGTGTTTCTGTCCAAGTTTGAGAAACAAGCTGCCAGTGTGTGTGTGTGTGTGTGTGAGAGAGAGAGAGAGAGAGAGAGAGAGAGAGAGAGAGAGAGAGGAAGATAGGAATTTCTTGAGAGATTCATCCTGCTTTAAGGAACTTGACTCTCCTATCTCCTCAATTTCTCATTCCTGCACTTTTCTTTCGTTTATCTCTATCACAGTCCTGCAACCCCCCCCCCCCCCCCCCTATATCTCGCTCTATGTCTCTCTGTCGCTCTCTCCCCGCAAATAGAGCACTATCTCCTAGCAACAAGGCCTTTGAGAGTGATGTGTGAGATAGATTGGGTGTCTGTGATATAGGGGCCTCTGGGTGTGTGTGTGTGTGTGTGTGTGTGTGCGTGGGTGGGTGTGTGTTTATGTTTTAAAGCTAGAAAGATGATGAAAGTCATCAGAGGAAGGACATCACTTTGAAACAGGAGTTAAGGAATGAATGAATGTGAGTCAGTGGCTTGCCCTTGCAAGTACAATTATATGTGTGTGTTTGTGTGTGCGTGTGTGTGTGTGTGTGTGTGTGTGAGAGAGAGAGTGTGTGTAAGAGAGTGTGTCTGTGTACGCGGTGTGTCTGTAGTAATTTTGATGGACTGCTCAGTATTTACTCAGAAAATAAAAAGTTTCAGTTATTCCTAAAATGCCCTGATCACACACACACATACACACCCACACACACACACACACACACACGCATGCAGAGTGATATGCTTTAACATTATTCTTTTTATATGCATATTAGAACACAAGGATTTACAATAGTTTGCACACAACACTAACCTGTGGCGGTCAAGCTCAGTTTTATTGTTTTTTGCCATATTTCCATTTTTTATTATTTTCATTACATACAAGGGCATTTATTTATCCATCATTAGAGCGTAGGTGTAATGTGTATAAGGTGTATTTTTACCTTTGGACTGCTGTGGGAAAGTGTGTGTCTGTGAGTGTGCACCCGCGTGTGATGTGCCTCACACGTCTCTGAAAGTGTTTGAGTTGTTGTGTGTGTGTGCGTGTAGCTATGTACTGTGTGTGTGTGTGTGTGTTTCTCAGACGGCTCCTGTGAGAGAGCACAGCCCCGTTCCTTCTCATCACTAATTCAAAAGGACAAATTGGAAGAAAAGCAAAAAGGAACATTCTGTTTGTCATTTCAGTAGTGGAGACAAATCAAACAAAGCAGTCCAAGTGTCCACGTTGTTATCAGTCACACTGTGAGGGGTGGTGTATGTCAGGACCCTAACAGGAAGGTCATCTAAAGTACTTCACACACATGGGGGGAGAACTATTCAGGCCTTTTGTACTGATACATAAATTCAATCTAAAAATATAGACAGTAAATCTTTCCTCATTTGACATTATATTCACATTTTCTTGTGCTGCAGAAATAGTAGAATGCACTTAAAATGAAGTCACCTGTATGTTACATGAAAGCGTAGTGGAAAATTAACAAATCAAACATTTAGAAGTAGGAAGATGTGCTTGATGTGTTTTTTTTTATCAAACAATATACAATTAACATTTACACAGCTTCAATTAAATGCATAATTGCACATTCAAATTGTCAGTTGACTCATCAATGCATCCATTAATCACACCAGCGCGTCGTAACTGCTTTGCGTTGATCCCACTCCCCCATCTTTTTTATCAGTAGTAGACATATTAAAACAACTGATGTTTTCACTTTAATAATAATCATAATAATAATACTAATCATTCATTTAAATTGAGTGTTGTTTTCTGTCCAATAGGGGTGGGAAGCACCAGAGGCCCCACAATACGATATCAATTTTTTTGTTTTTTTATTGCAATATCCTGCGATATATTACAATCAGCCACCTTTGAGTTTCTCTAAAGCTCTTGGTCTTTTTTTTTATCCCCTTTCCCACATTAAGTCCTATTCTTATCATTCTTATCACTCATTTCCACTTCATCACTTCCTGTAGAGCATCATGATAACAGGAAGGGGGGAAAAAAGAAAGAAAGATATAAGCTAGTTAACACAAGGCCGAGAGAGTAAAGAGAGGGAGCGGGCTGAGTGATGAGGTGCTCGCTGACTAAGTGTTTCTTATCATAGACTGAGTCCAGATGGTTTGCAAACACACCTCCTCTTCATCCTGTTTCTCGCTCCCTGTTGTCCTCCTTCCCCCTGTTTCTCCCCTATCCCCATCCCCCTTACTCCGCTACTCTCCCTATTTCCTTAATTTCTTCTGGTGTAGTCCCTTTTCTCCTTGAATAGTATACACTGTGTCCCACCTTAGTTAAACGCTGAACACGTTCGTGCTAATAAAGCCTTTTTTTTCCAAGAGGTGCACTGCACACTGCATCACTGTCACGGCTTGTTTTACTTCATGACAGCCCTGTTGTAACCATCATGAGGCACGGCGGGGCAACATGCTGCTGAGGAACCAACAGTCACCCAGCAAAAACAAATATCACCACTCAGCTACAGTCCCATTTTAATAATTAATGCCAGTTACATCATGAAAAGAACTTCAGACCAAAAAGCACGGATTTTAGAAATACTTAAACGTGAGACATTAAAATACAGTATTCCATAGACGAGGGAGAGTCATGACAGTTGAGTAGAAAAAAAGGCAACATTTGGAAAACAAATGTAAGAGAGTAGCACATATACAAATATACAATACACAAACACACACACACACACACACACACACACACACACAGGACCCCTTTATTATTAGCAGGCTCCTTTCAAGTCTAGCTCATCTAGCTGTAAGAAATAAAGGTAGACGATGTGACAGTAAAGTGAACCTTGAACACCTGGAGGTGAAGTGGTGGTGTATGTCAGTGGGTGTGTGTGTGTGTGTGCGGTGGGTGGGGGGGGGGGGGGCGTTGCCTGTGCCTGCTGCTTGTCTGTGTGTGTTTCTATTTCTATTGTTGGACTGCAGCGATGTGTGTCATCTGTTCAGCTGTTAAGCATCCTGCAGGGAGCCATTCCCCCTGTTTGTTTTAAAATGAAGCCGAATATATCAAGCAGCTGACGACTTATCTTCTTATTTGTAGTGTTTATACATTTTTAATAAATAGAGACACACTTGTTTTATTATTCTACTATTTTGGGTTTCCATTTACATATTTGGACATATTTGCGTGCAAGACCTCTCTCCATTTTTTTCCTCGTTGGTAGGTCACATGGCCAAGGCGACTTATTGTAGCCGCTTTCACACAGCCAGTTCAAGGCGGGACAGTTTGAGTTTAATCTGCCTCGTCATCTGTGTGACAGGTACAAAGACGGAATGACCCTAAGTGACTAACCCTAACCCTAACCCTAACCCCCTAACCCTAACCCTAACGCCCTAACGCCCTAACCCTAACCCCCTAACCCTAACCCTAACCCCCAACCCTAACCCTAACCCCCTAACCCTAACCCCTAACCCTAACAGAGCCGTAACAGAGCCGTAACAAAGACGTAACAGAGCCGTAAAAAAGACGTTACAGAGCAGTAACAGAGCCGCAACAGAGCCGTAACAGAGCCGTAACAAAGTCGTAACAGAGCCTTAACAGAGCCGTAACAGAGCTGTAACAAAGGCGTAACAGAGCCGTAACAGAGCCTTAACAGAGCCGTAACAAATACATAACAAAGATGTAACAGAGCCGTAACAGAGCCGGAACAAAGACGAAACAGAGCTGTTACAAAGACGTAACAGAGCCGTAACAGAGCCGAACCAACTCGTGTGTGAATGGCACAGCCAGGCTGTTGGGACTACATACACCATGATGCATGAGTCAACCCACAGGCTGGTCAAAAAGTACAGCCAAAATTAATAACTTACTGAAACAATACAGACAATATCACCCACCTTCTCTTCCACTCTCTCTCCTTCTCATGTAAACACACACAAACACACACACACACACACACACACACACACACACACACACACGGACGGGCAGTGCGGCGCCATGGCAGTCTCTGTCCATCTCTCAACTGACAATTGTGCTACGATAATGCACAAAGTTGGCATTAGGTAGGCTTACATCAGGCTTACATCAGGACCCCAGGAAGTGTGCTGAGGTATGAAGCCAATTTAACATAGTAGCCAAACAGTGGAATTACAACTTCCCTGTCCTTTTTTGACTTGAAAAAATGACTTGTTTCACAATTGGATCCATTTAGTCCGTTGACTTTCGGAAAGTCTTGATTACAATCATATCATTTAATTCCCATTCAAGATAGTGGAGTGCTAAACCGGAGTAGCCGGCGGAGGTCACCAGACCCTAACCCCTAACCCTAACCCTTTTATCATACATCAATGGGTCTCCCAAACACTAGACACTGCCGCTATTTTTTAAGACGTCATTGTGGCGCTATAAACCCATAACAATGTAATAACTTCTGGGTAGAAAACCGATTTGGCCCCTACACACACTATAAGGCTGCTGAGCAAACAGTAATGAGGAACAACAGTATATACTCTCATGTCCCTTCTCTAAAATGCATTTTTGATGCTTTCATATGTCAACACTTTGACTAACGTTGGCGTGGAGACCTAATTTACTTGATGGGCCACAGACTAAAGGAAATGAAAAGATGCAATTCAACTTTAGTGTCAGTTCATGTATAAAGTTTTCACCTTTTAGAAGGCAAAAGTTTGTATTCCTAATTTCTAACATTCCTAATTTCAGAAGAGATGCCTGAGTCTGAGCATGCTCTTCTTGTGGGTTGTTTGAGGTGTGCAACAGGTTGATCAATGATCTTTGAGTCAATTGACTGATTTAGTTTAAGTTTAGCTGAGTCTAAGCACCACCCAGACTAGCAGTCCGTCTGACCACAACGAGATGTTGTTCGTAACCATAGATTTGGTTTATCAAAGACACAAGCAAAGCAACGCAGCTTAGAAAATAAGCACAGCAGAGAACACGGATAGGTCGGACTGTCTATCTTTAAACATTACAGTTACGACTGGGAATTACAACAGAAGTAAACAAGTTTGATCATTTTACATGTCTACGCAGTTCAAATTAACAGCCAATTGTCTCCAGGAAGTGCCGTTTGATTCAGTGTATTGTGAAATCCCCGCATGAAATTGGCTTTTCTTTCTAGTTAGCAACTTCTAACCTCTAGTGTGAATATTATGAAGATGATGATAATTATGGTACAGGAATACATTCACAACCAGTTCTGTTTTGTGTCTGTTGTGTAAGGATCTTATTAGTTCTGGTAGCATTTGGTATTATTCTACACAAACACTCGATGCCTCTTAAATGGTCGTGTTTCCAGAGTGACGGCTACACACAAATGCTCACACACACACTCAAACCACATTCATTCCTGTTTGAATTGAACACTCTGACCAATGTTATTTCATTTTATTCATTTTCCGTAAAGTTGCTCAGTGCCTTCCTTGGGTGGAAAATGGGATGCTTAGATCTCAGCTGAATTTCAGATTAAAGAAACAGTTCACATGGAGCAGCAGCAGCACCTACCCGCTGCTGCATTTACCACCAGTGACTAATTCAAGAGTTCACACTGCTACGTCAAAATACATATTTCCTGGAAAAGCCCTGTGTGTTATTGATGTATCTAGTATTGCTTACAAACAGCGCTGGAGTTTTTAATCAAATAATGTATATATAAATGTGTGAGGATATATAATGGCTGTAGCCATAGAAAGACAATGGATTCCATTTTAGTTCATATTTTATATCATCCATTTTATTCTTGACTTTTTTTAATGAAAAGTAACTCACACCAATTAATATATTTTAAAATAGTTGGCGATTGATTTAATAGTTAAGTTTATTTCAATGTCTGAGTTTATCAAAAGTGAGGAATCACTCCAATCAAGAGAGAGAGAGAGAGAGAGAGAGTGAGAAAGAGAGAGATTACCTGAAGCTTAGAGTGTTTGAAAAGAAATGATTGAAGTAAACAAAAATGAAAAATCTACGGAAGCGGACTGCGTACAAAGAGCTGCATAAACACACAAACACACACACACACACACACACACACACACACTTAACCCTGTGTCCTTGTTATGGTTACCCCCTCCTCCTTTACCCCACCTCCTCCCTCTCTCCATCTCTTTTGTTTAGTCATGTCAGGGGCAAGGCAAGGTCGCCATCCCAACAGGCCATGGGGTCGACTTACAGGAAATGTCTGTGTGCGTGTGTGTGTGTGTGTGTGTGTGTGTGTGTGTGTGTGTGTGTGTGTGTGTGTGTGTGTGTGTGTGGTGTTGTGTGTGCACGCGTGTGTGCATGCGTGCATATGTGTGTGTGTGTGTGCGTCCACGTGCGTGTGACCTGTGCTGACATATGTGGTTTTGTTAATGTGCTGTTGTGGTTCTTTAACCTTAAAACGGATTGTGGTGGTGATAGCTGGACACACAGACACACAAGATGGCCCACTTTTACACGACACACACACCAAAACACACCCACCGGCCACTGCCAAGGGTTTATGGTGGGTAAAGAGACTATAACAGAGTTATGTTGTGTTTATCTTTTATCAGTTTGCCTTAATCAGCAGCACCATTTTATCTGCATGGTCTGTGTGTGTATGTGTGCGTTATTGGGAATATGTGTATCTGAGTGCATGTCTGTCTAGGCAAGCGTGCGTTTGCTTAGTGCCTTGACATGATTCAATATTACTCTCCTGTTCCCCTTCTCCCTCATTCCTTCTTCGTTTTATTCATTTCTCTCTGCAGTTCCCTCCATCTCTCTTTTCACTGATTTGTTTTCTGGTTGGATCAAGAACTGCTGTATCTGACCACCTGAGGAAATGTCATAACAACATGTTTTGGGGGGAGGCAGAGGAGGGGAGGGATGTGTGGCTGGTTTCTCCTGCTAGATTTGAATCCTCACTGCCAAAGCTACTATCTTAAAACAGATCCACCAGATCGTATCACTCATTCGTCATTCTAGGTGTAATCTCCTCTTTTACAACCCTAAAAGATCACCAAGGTGCTACTACAAGTTGTACAGCATGTGTTGGAAGAGTAAGTTATAGTGATTTCAGTGTAGGATACTAGAAAAAAAGTAGCATAAACTGTATGTAGAGGTTGCATTGGCTCCTGTTTTCTTAAGGCTTGGGGAGAAATACTACAATTTGCCCCATCCATGATGGATTTGATTATAGAGCTTTAATGCAAAATGGCAGCTGTAGAAAGAAGCTAGTTTATGCACACGTATACATCTCACACATTAAATCTATTAACTGCACAAATGCAAAAATGCAGACTCGGTAAAGCAGCTATGTCAGAGCTTAATGAGATGCAGAGTATGCCAGTAGGGAGCTTAACACCAATTTGAACACATCTTGAGCAGTCAAACTGCCGTAACTAATTTACTGCCATTGCAGTATTGGCTTCATATTCACTTATGACCACTTAATGGTAAGATGCTGTCAAATTATAGGAGTAAATGGTGCATGTGTAAAAGTGGCTTTTGTTTCTCAGGGGATAGTATGAAATCTGTCTTTACCGCCAATGTTTTATATGAAATACTTTTTGCAAATGTTCCACAGGAATAAAAAATAATCAAAACTGAGAACTAACAAAGGAGCTGAACTGAAGTACAGAGTACCACGTCAAATGTGAAACACGGCCGATGCTATGTGTTGTGCAGAGTGGCCGGGCTTGTTATAGAAAACTATTTCTTTAGACATCATACATACACTGAATTGAATGATAAGTTGGGTTTCCACATGTAGACTTTCTCAATTATAACATTTTTATTTGGGATTGACCCATTGGTTTTTCACGGTTGATACCGATACTAATTATTAGTTAATTAGGAACTGATATGCATTTACAGTTATAATTTTAGTCAAAATTAAGATTTCAAAATATTTCCCCACAAAACTTTGTTTAAATGCTTTAAGCTATTATTTAATAAATTAGAAACTTTCAACATAATACCAGAGAGTCAGATAGAGTTGAGGGAGGGACACTGAGGCGGCGCTGTTACCTCCACTCATAAACTTCGTTGTAACTTTAAAGCATTAAATCTTCAAAATATACAGTCATGCAACACATCAGTTGAAAGCTTAGACTCTCATGATTCAAATAAGCTCTCACACAACTGTAATAAAGTTGCCGCGACACTGACAAAGAAGGCGCAGCTAGTGTTGAGAGTCATGTTTGCATTCATACATTTTCATTCTCCCTTTATCCGGTGATATTGTCCCAAAATCCTTTTTCTCATAACTCGCCAAGAGTCCAAGGAAATGGATGGCCCAAGCCGTTTTATCCAAAACTAGCTGTTTGCCTCACAATCTTGAAGTTACACTATTACGCTGTACTTCCGTGGTTTTCTAAACAACATATCTCCTGAGCCAATCCCTTCCCGGGAGGCGGAGGTAGACTACTGGAAAGCCAATGATGCCAGAAGCAGAGGGACAGACATTGAGCTGCAGCGTTCATTTCATTAACTTTATCAGGCAAATAAAACGCCTATACAAATAATCTGCACACTGCCACAGTCAATGAAGAATATGAAGCTCACCAAGGCTACAGACATTTGCATGCAGCAACATGTGTGATTGAACGTGTGAAGCTTCACAACCCAGTGCCAACTGTACTCTTCTCTCGGTCTGGGAACGCTCAGCCTGACTGTGGAGGGATATTTCAGGAGATAGCCCTGAGCTATACTTTGCAAAACGTCTTGCTCTTTCCTTTTAGCCACAAAGGGAATAGAACCCAAAACCTTAGCAGTGCTAGTGCCTTGCTTTTGGGAATGGAACCGCTAAACATGTCTTAGTTTGAGACGTTTGCACATACCCATCTCCCATACTCATACACGCTCACATTTCTCAAATACAGAACATACAAGCAAATCAAATGGAACAAAGCTTGGGAACTACTTTCTCGCCTGCAACTACCCACACCCACACACTCACGCACACACACACACACAGACACTAACAACATGCTAACAACACAGGTAAAACAGGTGGAAATCGGCTTGTCTTGCTTTCTAATGCTTCAAAAGTAAATTAGTATTTCATCATTTAATTTCATTGTTGTCAAAGTGCCATCTAAGATATGCCTGCACCTTACTCCCATTGTTGGGAATGTTGCTCTATCCAACCCACTGTAGCTTTGGCAAGGCCGCCCTTATCTCACTTTAACTGAGCCATAATATGGTGTAATATGTACTGCATGTGAAATTGTTCTTTTCAAAGACATTTATACATCAAACATAAAGAACATAAAGACATAAAGCATATCAACTTCCTGCAGCAGGTATTCATGGTTCATGAATCATTATAAATGAGGTTGAGTTGAATTAGTTAAAACCTAAACTCACACATACAGCAACCTTGTGTGAGGGAGCAGGTTGAGGCTTTTATGTTTTCCTCTATCTGTAAAGCAAAGACCCCCAGTTTGCAGGATGCAGGGGCACACGCACACACACAACAACACACACACACACACACACACACACACACACACCACACACACACACACGGAAGGACACATTTCTCAGCTTTCCCCCCTTTTTAATTACACTCTCGCAGACAGGGTTATTTCATTTATGCATTTCATTTGAATATGTGGTGCAGTAGAGTGGGTATGGCTTAACTGTAGTCTCAGGATATAATTACATTTTCTCTAGTGGATAGAGACAGAGACAGAGGAGAGCTCACTACAACAGGCACTGGGCTAATAGCGCTGTACTTCTCCCGGGGATCGCCTTCTCCTCTCTCCTTACCACACTCAAACACAGTTACACACACACCAGGCACACACATGTCCACTTGTCATCACTGACCTTACAGTTTTGTGGTCTGTGACTGTCACTACAGAGTAGACCCATTCTTCTCAGTCTGTCTTCTGTATGTGTGTGTGTGTGTGTGTGTGTGTGTGTGTGGCTAATTGCTATGCATGTAGTGAAACTAAAACTATCTAATTGCCTTAAAACTAAAAGACCTCAGACCTAGCACATGGCTTTTTGGGAGTCTTGCTGCTGTAGTGGGATATTCCACTGTTTACTCAGGGAATCACTGAAGTGGGCTCCAAACACATTCTGGACAGAAAAATATTGAGGATTAATGGTTTTATTATCGTTGACAAGCTGAGTTTAATTCAAATCAGTGATGTGTTTAAAATTGTCTGTGTAAATCAAGTGTGGTTTGATAACCCAACTATAAGAAACCAGAAAGTTATGGATGCTTTGGCATATGCAGCAGTTTTACACTTACAGTTTTGTGCACATGTCTCTGTCTTCCTTAGAAGGGCATGATCATTGTGACTTGTTTTAACCTGGATTTAGCCATTTGATAAAGGCTTTTTTTTAATATCCTAAGAAGAGATAGTCTCACAAAGCTCCCTTTGACCAGAATTTGAAAGAAAAGCAAACATTTTGAATGAGTCCAACTGGTGCGGTTGCATTGCACTGAGGCCCCTGAATGGCAGCAGCTGCCTTAGGTGTCATCTTAAATGTTTGTTTCAGCACTTACAGTCATAAATCCCCCATTTCTCACCCAGAACCTGGCACACTACATTCAGGCTAATTGCTCCACAGAGTCACAGCGCTCCATAAAACAACTCTGCATCATGAAGATTAAATTCAGGCTACTTATCCTATTGCCTGGCAGGGGGATACGGACCACTAGAGTTTAGTTTTTGTGATAGACAAATTTCTACACTAGACTAGACACTTGGGTTAAGTAAGCTGCATTTGCCTACATTTTGGTACATATGTGCCGGCACATTGTGTCACAATAAGATTGAATTGAATTGAATTTTGTTCCTCGTTTTCTAAGTGTGGAAGCTTAAGGTGTACTGAAAAAAAGAATTTAGCTAGGGGATTTTTTTCTGAATTGAACTGATTATGATTTTTATGTTACCTATTTGACTAAAAAAGGGCTACATAATTGAATGTAGACTAATGACGTGCAACCACATCGCGTATTGTAAAGTTATTTTATGAATGAAATAGACACATTATATAGGGCCAATGCTGGGATGTTTGGAATCATTCACTATTCCGTAGTGGTCTCCATCTGATCTTCTGTCACTTTCCTTTTCAGCTTTTAGTTTTTCTTTGTTTAATTTCCTTCTTTTCTTTTCAGCTATAACTACAGCAGATAACTTTAAAAAAAACACTAAAATACAATTAGGCCTATATAAAGAAATCTCCTGCTACCCTTTACCTGGCTGGATACTCACTAACTTAGTCGTTTTTGGTGTTATCTGTAACCTAGGCAGAGGCATTAATCCAACTATTTTAAAAAACTATTTTACAGTTCATTATGATTATCAAATGGAACATCACACTGTTTCAGAAACATTAAAAAGTTACGTATAGCCACTTTAAGTTGCAGAATAAAGCTACAGAACTCAAACTTCTAACTTATTTGAATGCATCTGAAGATTTCAGACTGTTTAAGACTTTTTTTGTATATGTGACATACTTTGCACAATAGTTGCAATAGTAACTAAAATGTATCTCCTTGAGGGTCCCTTGGCAACAGCACTATGACGAGGTGTGAAACCATAGCAACACGAAGGCTCTCGGTTCTTCTGGTGATAGCATCTATTAATTAGTTTGATCAACTGATTAATTAATTGTTGCATCTTGGTGAAACTGAAAGCTGTGGATGCAGCTCAAAAGAGAAAAGTAAAGAGGTGAAGAGTTTTTTTTCTTCACATATCACAGTTGCTAAGATATGATGCATCTTTGTGTGTATGTGTTCAATTGTCCTCCATAGGTGGACATTTGAATTAAATCACACTGTCTATTGTATATAGTAGATACTTGAAATACTTGTGCAAGTATTAAAATAAATACAAATGCAAAAGGGTCAAAAAATGCATTATACTGTAAGTTTAGACACATTTTGAGCCCCTCCTCTCTTGCCTCACAGTAGTTTGGTCCACAAAGGCGGAAACAGTGTTGCCAACTTAGCGACTTCTCTGACTTTTTTTCACCAAAACGACAAGCGACAATATGGTCTTCCTCTCTTGTAGTCCAGCCTCTCTCTTCTAAACTGTGACTGAGGAACAATTTCTTTCTATCTACCTACCTGACACAACCGCTAAGCTTTATTCAAATTACTGTGCAATGACGTCACAAATATGCAAACGAGTGTATGTTGTCGTCCAGCTACTTTTAGCAACTTTTGGAGCTTGTGCTAGCTACTTTCATTGGAACAGAGTTGGCAACCCTTTGCAGAAGTCCGGTGACAAGATTGAACTGAGTCAGTAAATAGGCTGAAAAGGCTGTTTTAATCACTTTAACCTTCATGTTTTCCTCGGGTCAAATTTGACCCATTTTCAGTTTTTTCATCACAAAAGATGGGCTTACGAAATAAGCTGAAAATGTCAACATTAGAAATATAGAATAACTTTGGAAAAAACATCCAAAAAAGCAACCGCAACATTGAAAAAGTGACAAAAATGTCAGAAAAGGCAATAACTTTTTTCCATGGTGGACGAGAAGACAACACAAGGGTTAAACAACCAATAAAGTTCTTTTTTTCTCTAATACAGATGATGCTGTGTCAATAATAAATATGCGTTTTTTCCATGGGTCTGCTATAGTAGCAGTTAGGAAGTTACTTAGCTTGTTTGGTAGCTTTTTGGATAGTTTGTTAGCTGTTATAGGAAATGAGCCGAACAAAGTGTCACTCGTCTGGCGAGAGCACTGTTCTTTTCTACGCTGTAAAAGAAGGAGTATGTGACTGAAACGTAAAGTTGTTCAACTTTACTAATTCAGTGGCCAACCGGCCGGCTGGCTAGTTAGTTGGCTAGCTTGCTTGCTGGGAGGCTCAGTTCTCAGTTCACTATCATCTGTATTAGAGAAAAGAATCCGATGTTTAAAGTGAATTACTGGAGTTCCACCCCTACACATATCCTATACAAGCACATTTTTGTATGTATTATTTGTGTCCTCCTCAATAATTGCTCTTTTGAAATGTCATGTTTATTGTCTCCCCCATCTGTTAGATGACATGTACGCCCATGTCCTCGTCCTTACTTTACCTGTGCAGTGCCTGTTAGGAGCAGGCCCAAAGCTTGGCCCGGGGTAATGCTGCCTGCAGCTTTCTGGAACCGCTCATCAAAACCACTTCACACTCAACACTGAACTTTCTCGGGTCCTGAGCAACACACCTGCCATGACTTGCGTCACACACCCAAGTCGTGTCTACTGACGGTCCGAAACACTGATAAAATACATTCTGGTTCACGAGGAAAGATACCAAAAGCAGACTTTTACCTTTAGGCAAGGTAAGCAGTTGCCTGGGGGCTTAACTATAAAGGCCCCAAACGGCTATAGATTTATTATGACACATCTTAAATATGTTACTAGTCTAACTCACTATAATATTACTGTCCTAACTCATGCTACTCTGAATACCCCATCATTGTGTATTCCTCCCACACACAGTCCCTACACAAACACAAATTGGGGGGTCGACAAAAAAACACCATGACATACAACAAAAGCAACCTAAGAGTTTTTGGTTGACATTCTGTCAGAGCCAGTTCGAAGGCCAGAGCTTGCTGTTGTATTGACTCCCATTTAGTTGTCAAGTGTTCAGACAACGCTTTCAGACGTGCATTCCTAGATATGAATCAGTGTCCATTGTGTTGGATTGTCACTTCTGATTAGTATGTACAGATTAAGACAAAACATTTAGAATTATTGTGTAGGTGTCAACAAGCTTAAGTGTGTTTACTGTTTATGTGATAATCCACCGGCTCATGCTGTCATAACAAATATGATTTATCATGAAAAACACTTCTTATAATATCAGGTGGATGTCTGTCTATCCCCCTGTGTGTGTGTTTGTGTGTGTGTGCGTGCGTGTGCGCGCCGGTATTTATCTGTTTCTTTCTGTGTGTGTGCATGCATTACATAATATTTGCATGTGATTGTGAGTTGAATCATGCACTTTAATATCCATCCTTCTTGAGGCATCAGACATTCACGTTGGGCTACAAATTCCTCACAAAATATTAAAGACACAGTAGCCTGCAGCCTTGTTTTCAAAATATGAACTGCAGCTCAACATTGACGTGAATTCTGTTTGAATGTGCTAGAAGTCTTAAATGCATTTTATGAGTCAGAGTCCAAAAATAAGACAAGAAACTATGTATTTGGGTCATGGGCTGACAAAACTGAAGAATCAAATGGCCCAGAATAAGTGATTAACGACCCAAGGTCTGCAGTAGTAATTTTGTTGATTGGTTGTATATTTTAGCTGTATTTAAACAGAATAGGGGGCTTTTTATAAAGAAACACAGATCACTAAAGCCACTAATCCCTCATTTCTACTGCATGGTCTGGCTCGACTCGACTCACTTTTGGTACCAGGTCATTTTCTCTATCTCGTTCTCCACTGCAGATAGAACCCCCTCAGTGTAGGCAGGATTGTCAGCTGTTGTATGCCATAGTGTACGTGTAATGTATGCCATAGTTTTTGCCGTAGTTCTTGCCGTAGTGTACGCGTAGTGATAGTATGTGTATACAACTGGAGTGTCTGAGTGTTTGTGTGTGTGCTTGTACAATCTGGCAGTGTTTACTTGATACTCAACAATATCTTTCCATAGTCTTGTAAACAGCTTGGCTTCAGTGAAGTACACAGACTCACATGCACGCACACACACACACATATACACACAAATCCCCACATACAATCGAATGAAACAGATAAGCAGAGAGGCACGAAGACATACTGAGAGAGAATAACGGAAACCCAGTCTTACCCAGAGATGCACTGATGTGCATGTGGATTTTCCAATAAATGGACAACAAAGGCCTGTGCTCTGATGTGCAGGCAGGCCATCATCGTGAAAACGGATTAGTGACCATAATCACAGCAAGGTCCCACTCAGGTACACACTGGTTGTGTGTGTGCACAGTTTTTACTGCCTGAATGTGTGTGTCTGTGTGTGTGTGTGTGTGTGTGTGTGTGTGTGTGTGTGTGTGTGTGTGTGTGTGTATAATAAGGTTGACTTCATGATTTGTGTATTGCAAGCAGCATATTGCTGCATAAACAAAAGCTGTGTGTGGGGAATATATTCTGCACATAAAGGGGTTGTGCGCGTGTGTGTGTGTGTGTGTGTGTGTGCGTGTGCGTGTGTGTGTGTGTGTGTGTAAGCAACCTTGTCAGTAAATATTAGGAAGTGGGATGTTTATGAGCCGAAACATGCAGTTAGAAAAGTGGTTTTATTCATGACTGGAGAGTTGTGAATGAGTGTAGAGAATTGCTGCTTTATAACCAATTGCTGCGCAACTGTCCTTGAGCAAGGCAGTGGCTGACATTACCAGAATGTTTGATGATGTGGCTGCTGATGCTTTAGATGGTGCTCACTGACGTCTTCTGCAGAAACATCGTTCACCAGTAACAAAAAAAAAGAAACAGAATACCATTAAATAGAATCAAATGTCCAGATCAGGCCACGTTAGGGGCGTCACGAGACACCCAGCTCACGAGACGAGACACGAGATTAGGTTCCATGGACGGTGGAGAGAAACAAACGTTTTCTGGCACTGGCTGAGACCAGTTGAATTTGTCATTGTACAGTAGACAGAGAGAAATGACGCTCATTTTCCTAGTGTTTCACATTGGTGACATTCTAAAACACAAAGAGATTACCATCAACACTCAACAGATGATTTTTGTGAGGACAGATGCTGATGAGACACTTTATGATTTGTCTATTGTACGACGATGTAACACATCTTGTCAATATAGTTCATTTGTTTACCTACAATATCTACTACTTTCAATAAAGCGTGCAAAACATTTGCATAGTTCTGTTTAGGCACCTTAAAGTCCCTATAAGATATTGTTGACCACATGTTGATATTTCAATACAAAACCATAGTCTCAAATTGGCAAACTTACCTTCATTCCCAACAACACTGGCTTGGCCGTGTCACCCTCCCTAGCTCCACCCTCCCCAGTTCCACCCTCTCGTCCAAGAATGGTCACGTGTAGTTCATTAAAAAAAAAGTTCCCAAAACAATTGGTGACGTCACTAACGCTGCGTTCACTATTTGTACAGTCTAGAGTCAGGACTCAACCATATTGACTGGCTAGCCAAGCCATGAGCTGAAAGCTAACAGAGCTGCATGCTGGGTTGTTATTGTAGGAATTATTATATTCTATGTAAACATCAACAATATTGCTTAATGGAGCTTTTAATAAATGATAGCCAAATGTCTAAGTCAATTCCAATTGACACATTTAATTTTTGTACATTTAATAAAGATTTAAAGTGCTCATATTATTCTTTTTGGCTTATTCCACTTCCTTTACTGTGTTATGTATCTTTTTTGAGCATGTGCAACACAAAGTTTTAATGCTTGCCTAGCTTCTAGCGAGAGCCCTCATACTCTGCTTCTGACTGGCTAGTAGTCTTTACCTAGTTACTGAGCATGTGCGACTCCCAACAAAGATGGAACAGAAGTGGGATTCTCACTCTGTCGCTAAAACAGAGAGCTCAACACACAGGGTGAAAAGAGGAGATGCAGCAATGTGCAGTACAACAAATAAACGGTGTTTTTTGAAAATTAAACCATGTAAACCTATTCTGGTACAACCTCTAAATACAATTATGAACCTGAAAATGAGCAGAATATGAGCACTTTAACACTCGAGTGCCACAACAAATAAGAACCAACGTCAGGCTGTGTCACAAAACAAGATTCGGCGAACATATTTGACAGATTTATAGAAGCTTTTACACAGTCAGCTGTCCATCTTCGTCAGCTCTGTAAGCCAAGTTGCTGCTAATTGGAAGAGTCTTGAAGCGGTGCCAGGATCATTTGATGCCTGTGCCGTGTTTTCACCCGATTGACTGCCTGCCGCAGTTCTGTCAAGAGCCATTCTGATGCTCAACCATCAGTAGTAATTGATCAGATTTGAGATTGTTTTATATAATAAGTCTGTTAGTAAGGAATTGTTTTTCTTGTTTAATTCCCGCAATAATAAATGCCATCTATATTAAGTGTGAGCAAAACAAATCAGACATGATGAGCTGGAGTGTCACGGACTGTGGCTCTAAGACTAAAAACAAATCCAAGGATTAAATGCTTCTTTTTTATCTCAGTCATCACTGTTTCTCCTCGTCATGGTCTGAAATGGAAGCTGAAAGAGTGTGTCTCTGCAGCTGCAAGGCTCGCTGAGCACAGTTCCCAGGAAAGGGAGTCTGGCAGTGACAAGGAGAGATGATGGTTGGGAGGAAATGTGAGAGAACAGGCTAGGCGGCCCCAGAGGAAAATCACCAGCAACCACGATGATAGGAAATGAGATTTAAAAATGGCAATTAAAGTCCTCTAAATGTGTTTAAGAGCAATTTACCAATCAGCCGTTAAACAAGCAGAACCACTACAATGCATTCTCATGAATGATA
Source organism: Etheostoma spectabile (assembly GCF_008692095.1). NCBI lineage: Eukaryota > Metazoa > Chordata > Actinopteri > Perciformes > Percidae > Etheostoma > Etheostoma spectabile. Next base: position 30,141,097 of record NC_045734.1, read on the forward strand.
TCGTATGAAAAGTTAAGCACACTAAAAAGTATGATATCATACGGAAACTAGGAGGCCGCAGACTGGTCACCTGACATCGGCTACAAATCTCCGTGAAGCTGAGCGGCAGTTGCTAGCTGTTTAATCCGCAATAGGGCTCTGCTCCGTCATGTCAGCGGTAGTTGGTGGTCCCGCTACCCGGAAGAATGTGACTGTGTGCCAGGGACAGAGCCCCACGAGCTGCTGGTCATTTCATGGTCATTTTTAGGCAAGAAAACAGCGTTATGCAACAACAAAAGTTAGGTTTTTTCACCAAAATGACTAGTTAAGTTTAGTCAAAAAGATAGGGGTTTGTATTAAAACACTCCCGATGAACGTACATTTCCTGGGTGAGAGTGTTCCGTTTTCCCCGGGAAGAGAACTCCACTCCCTGGCTTGGAGAAGAGGAGAGAGAAGATGAACCACAGATCAGGATCAGCTTTTAATCTGCCAATTAGGGCTTAGTAACACTCGCTCTCTATTCTTCTCTGTCTTTGAGTTCCTCTGTGGAATGTAGAGTAGTTCGTTACACATCTATACAACATTTCCTGGCGTGTTTCGGCATACACACATATATATATATATATACATATACTGCATATGAACTATATTTTCTCTTTGTTTCTTACGGTCATATTTGGTAGGCGATAGCTAGAAAGACAGACTAGACTGCTACTTACAGGTAGTTTTATTTATGGCTGTAGCTACTTCTGATAATGTAGCACTTTTGCAACATTAGCTTTCTTTACAGATTTGATTTGAAATGAAAAGGGGGAAGGAGACGGAGAAGGTAAGATAATAGCTAGAGGGGGATGAGAAGAAGGGCTTAAAAGAAGACAGAGGGAGGAAGCGAGAGGATTTTTCAATTGTTATGGCTTATATACGCAAAGCTCAAATGCAGAAGGGAAACAGAGAGAAAAACACAAGTTAAGATAAGATAAATTGTGGAAATGAGACAAAGTTAAAGAGAATATCAGGAATCTATATGTTTGGAGTAGTACCTCATCAACAGGGTAAGGCAGTGATGACAATAACATACCTTCAAAAGGGAAGGAAAGAAAGAAGACACAGTAAAGCCCACGGACAAAGAGATGGCACTGTGTTTGAAGTAGCATATCCAAATTAAAACAGAAAGCCTTATCACTCTATTAAAATGCTAATACACTGAAATGATCTGTCCAGTCAACTCAACTGCTTTATTTTTTACACATACTGTATACCTATTTGTCTTAGTCCTTCACTTCATTTCACACCACACACACACACACACACACACACACACACACACACACACACACACACACACACACACGCACACACCACTCAGAGGGTAGAGTCAGAGCAGTGGATGGTAGACACTGCTTCACACACATTAGCATTCACATGCACGCACACACGCACACAGCGCGCACACACACACACACACACACACACACACCACACACACACCGTCTGGCAGTAGATTTCCATGAGAAGTGACAGTAGGGTCAGCGTTGGCATTTTAACTGCTGACCCATTTGTCTGGGTGAAGAGCGGCGCACACACACAACATTGCATGGCTGCAGCATCCCCAAACACATTGATAAACAAAAGTATAACTGTAAGTAAGATTTAAATCCTAGCTCCACGTCATCCAGTCTGTTATCCAGCCTTAAAAACTACTTGTTCCCTACAAATGAGAAAGAAGTTCAGTGTTCATTGTGTCTATTCACCTCTTGACATACATACAAACAGAGCTGGTGTGTGTGTTTGTGCGTGTGCGTGGGCGTGTGTACGTGCCATGGATGTGTGTGTGTGTGCGATAAAACTGCCTTCATGACCCCCAGGGTGCATCACTTCATATTCAGTCCGTTCAATCGATCTTGACACAAGTAGAATTAGATGGAAACAAATGAAAACAATAGAAGTGGGTTATACAGTAAAAAACTCTGTGCATACTTCAGTCTTCTGCTTTTTTTCAGAGCATAATTGTGAATGCATCTGTGTAGAACTGATGGATTATGAAGCTCCGGGGAGGAGTGTGTATCTGCTCGAGCTATCTGGCTTGCAGGTCTATACAGAAGCCTTTTTCAGCCACTCTGGATATGTGTGCGCTCTTTGACTGATGTGGGTTTTCTAAGTCTGATAAAGATATTTTCAAATTAAAGCCGCTGGCAGCTGATCGTAAATCATACGCAGCCAGAAGCAGAAGTGAAACAAGTGTATGCATGTACTTCATATTGTATGTTTTTGCTGTTTACTTATTTGCTCGTTCCATAAAGGGAAATTGCGCAGAATGATTTGTTTTACCAAATAGGCCTAACATATTTTGCTATTTGCAGATTATTATGTATTATTATCATTTTCAAACACACATTCTGTGCATTTTTTAAACTAGCAATTAAAGGGGACACATTTTGAATATGTGTATCTATATTTTATTTGATATCAATTAAATAATGAATAATTAATTTATAAGATTGATTGACAGTTTGATTAAATATTCATAACTAGTATCTTAAGTTTAAAAAAAAAAATCTCTGCCCCCTTTTTCTCTGCTGTAGCTGTATGGACTTGGTTAACGTGCCTAGAGTTTATGCAATGAAACATGCGGTGTGGTTGAGTGTGTGAGAGAGACCGTGTCCTCCGTCTAAGTGTGTAATAATGATTTGGTGTTCTGCGTGTGTTAGACTAATCTCCTACCCTTGAACTACTGTCTACCTGCACGGCAATAAATCACCCTGTGTGTGTGTGAGAGAGTGTATGAGTGAGTGACTGTAATAAATCACTTTCTGTGAGTTTCCTCCAGTTCTGGGCTGCAGTACAGTGATTATAGGGAGGGAAGGAGAGCATATCAGACAAAGAAAGAAGGAAGGAAGAAAAGGTAGGGAAGGGGGGAAGGGATGTGAAGATGGAAGAAATGAGAAGAAAAAAATATAGCTGTGTATGGACCTCTCTATCTCAGAGTGCCTCATTAACGCATACACTATGCCGACACACACACCACACACACACAGTTGGATGTAACAGCTGGAAGCCCTAACCTTGGCAGGGTCCATGTCTTACACCAGGGACTGGAAACCATGACCCCTTCTATCCACTTAGCTCTCCATACCATCCACTAATTATTTCTCTTGTTGACTTAATCCCAAACATGCATCTGCTCAGATGTGCAATGTGTGTGTGTCAAATATTTTACGTAATAATTACAATAATCTTGGTTTCATTTGTAAAAAGCGGAGTAAAAATAGAATAAAGAGAGTCCTGCAGTAGAAATCTGATCAATGCTGTGTAAATTTGATGAAAATAGGTTTTCTTTTTCCTTATTAGATTTAAATAATGCAGTGTAAGCATGAGTAAAATGTGGGTGATCATACAGAAAAGAGAGAAGATTGGCGGTGAGCACAGCTCATATTCACTATTGTACAAACCAATGGACTGACTGCAATGTGTCACATGTCACATTCATTCAGACAGCATGCAGCCCCAATCAGGATAATTATGAGTTAGTGAAATATAGACGATTATTGCAAATGGTGATCCGCAATAATACCATCTGTTCTGCTCTGCTGCACACACACACACACACACACACACACACACACACACATGCAAACTTGAGAATGTGTGCCTAGAATACATCCATTCCATACATTACAGCATCATTATACACCATTATAGACACACATACACACACACACACACACACTGAATGTACCGTATATATTATGTAAACACACACACACACACTTACTGTGGAAAGGCAGAAAGAAAAGAAGCTGGTGACTACAGTGTGGTGGACACACACACATACACACAGACATTGAGAGATTAATGCTCCCATTGACAGATGAGGGCTGGATTTCATTTCATTTGGTCAGTGAACGCGCCAACTTCACACAACACAAGTTGGTTTAATCTAGCACACAGTCTCATTCCAACTCTGATTTTATTTATTTCCATTCCACCTACTCCACCACTATTCACATTTAGGCTGTTACGAATCTGTATGACATAGCATATATCATAACATACGAACAGACTTGCATAATGAAAGTAAACGATAAAACACAGCCCTTAGAGTCCATTAGTGTAATCCAGGACTGTTATTTGACATTGAAAATACAATCTTTATTAATCCTTACTGAAACATCTCAAACACAAAACGTGTTGAAATGGTCCCGGACATGTTCACGCTGCATAGAATATAGACATGCTCGTCAAGGTTTGACTACTTGGTTTCAAAGTGCTGAACTGTCAGTATTATAATATACTAGTTTTACTTATTTGACATACACATATCGTCACCTTCCTAAAATAATCGCCTAAGTCATTTTTTCACGTTTTTCAGAAAACACAAAAAACTGAACCAAATACTGAACATATTTTGACTTAGGCAGTTATACAAAGGCGTAGAATCACATGACCTGTTCAACTGAGAATGTAGGAAATTTTACCAGAGGTGGCCAGCACCAGGAGGAGATGATTTAGGCAAGAAACATACTTTTTGTCAAAAAATGACTTAGGCAATTATTTTAGGAAGGTGACGATATTTAGTATTTAGTTGAATGCACTTTTTGGCCGTCAGAGTAATATACAAGAAACTAATAAACTGTTTTGTTTTGCAGGGTATGTTGCGAAGCACTAAGGGTTGCCAGTTAAGCTATGACATTACGACACTATCACTCATTCAAAAAGAATCATGAACAGCCAGTAAACATGTATTTGCAGATGTTTCTTTATGTATATGTTTCTTCTGAGAGTTATTGCTAGAGTCATCACACCACCTTTTCACTTTGTGATGTAATGCATTACAAAACAATCATTCAACAACTGAGCAATTTTAGTATGTTAGCATTTTAAAGCCCCTCTGTGTCGACTCTCAAGCTGATCCTACCTGCATAGGCATTGTATTTAAAAAAATAAATAAAGATGCAATAATCATATATCTATAAGGAGATCTTTTTTTGATGACATATTTACTGCGTGAAAATCATACATGCTACCAACACTTTCCTCCCTCAGATCCATGGACAGTGAACAGGTTTCTCTCTCACCACAGGGGGGGGGGGGGAATCCTCAACACTTTACTGCAGCGTACAGGCTGTCGTAGCCCTAATGGCTCCAATACGTTTACTGCATTTAGTTTACTCCTTTGTTAATATTGTTCCAGTGCTGCGTGTTAATAGTGCCAGCTTCATACACTTTACACTGCTTTTTATATTCCACTCCCACTAGCACTGGTATGACAAGAGAGGTAAACCAGGACCAGAAGGGATTCTCAGAGTCCTTGTAAGGTCAGCACATGAGACAGACAGACAGACAGACGCACGCACACACACACAACACACACACCACACACACACCACACACATACACACACACACACACACACGGATGCAGATACAGATACAGAGAGAGGCTCGACTTGGAGGTCACAGTTAGCCTTAAGGCAAAAGCAGAGCAGTCACTCAAGACAAGACACAGAGAAAGTATCTGAGTTTGTGTGTGTGTGTGTGTATGTGTGTGTGTATGTATGTGTTTGTGTGTTTGTGTGTGCGTCTGCACTCTCCTGTGCAAGTGTGACCTGGTTTGTCATTGTGGGAGTGTTTTCAGCAGACTATTGTGTGACGGACTGCTCCTTTTTCTTGCAGGTTACACAGACGTGCACAAAAGCATGGCTGATTGTACTCAGAAATATACACGCACACACACACGCACACACACACACACAAACACACACACACACAGTTGACTCCTCTGTGTGAGCAGCCATCTCCTGGCCTCTCTGTTGCCTCGGGCCCAGTTGGCTGCTTACACTGTCCATGTCAATGGATACATGGTTCATCTATTGTGTTGATAAGATACAATAAGAAATTGAAGGACAAAATAAGGGGATGCAACACATAGAGATTGAAACACACACATAAAGACAGGCCATAAACATGTCCCAGATTTAGTAATAAAGAACTTAATAGAACATTATTATTTAATTGTTTTGACTTAGACTGTAAATCTTATTAGGACTTTGTGCATGACTATGTGGCATCATTTCAGTAAGCACTCGGAAAGCACAATTGTGTGTGTGTGAAAAGGAGTCCACTAATAGTCCAATTCAGTTGGCTCACATTCGAATGTTTTTATTACTCCACAATACTGTCTTAGCAACTTCAGCTTCAACTCTCAACTTTATTTTTTACATAGGCTAACCTGTGAAAAATTTAAAGTGTCACATTGCTCCCAAAATGAACTATAATTTCAGATCACCCACGGAAAAACGGGACTTTGACTCTGGCTCCAAAATTACAAGATGGCAGCGCCTGTATCTGGGATACTCTGGCTTCACTTTTGTACAGATGGAGGAAGTGGGGACGCGTCATCCATCTTAAATATACAGTCTGTGGTCATAACTCTATATGTTATTAATAACACAGCAAACAGGCAGTTATCAACTACAATACTCAAGCTGTTTTTTTTCTTTTAAAGTGATTTAAAGCTTGATAAATATGAATAAAGAAGCCTAACAATTAATAGACAGTGAGACACACATCTACGGTGTTGATCTCGCTATTTTCCACGTCCACTTTTCCACTCAGCGCCTTCCTCTTTGAGCGATTTGGTTGGCTGGCTGCTCTGCGCTCTCCGAGGAGGTAGACAGTGTGGCTGTTGAAACACACGGCAAAGTATTGCTCTCTGTTGTGGTGTCCCCTATGGATAGGCCTAATTTAAACCACACGCACACAGACAAAAATCATTCCATTCATTAAGGAAACATTAGCAGAAAAAAACTGATGTCGGGGGACAGGGCACACCCTGGGTATGTGTGTGTTTTCGTTTTCATCTTGGCATGTGTGTGTGTGTGTGTGTGTGTGTGTGTGTGTGTGTGTGTGTGGTGTGTGTGTGTGTGTGTGTGTGTGTGTTGATTATATACCTGAGTAGGCCTATGTCATGGAATATTGTGATTGCATTTCTTTTCCTTTTCACACTGGCAATGTAACACCTGTTATGCAAAACACTAGAGCCTGGATTAGTCTGGTTGCCAGATCCTATCAATCACAGGCGGCAGGTTTTGCCTAGCCATTCTGGCGCTGCGCCTTTCTGACATGATTTGTTAAGGTCATTGCTTGCCCCGAGTTGGTCAATGTTAAAGCAATCCGAGCAGGGCAGAAATCAAAACAACGTTAAAATCAAATCAGAACTGACAATAAAAGTGTCAGAACAGTGGTTGAGTTTATGTGGTGGAAGTTTCTCTTTTGTTCTCTCCCAATCTGTTTCTCCTCTACACTCACGGGCTTGTATTCCTTTGGGTGGGTGACTCGATGGTTTCAGCATGTGTCTCTCCGTCATCATGGTTGTTAGTGTAACTGTTCCCTGGGGAGATACTGGCTTAACACTAGCTTATAGTCCACTACTACAAAAGGCCAACATGATCTCACAGACTCATAAAAGAGAAAGACAGAGATAATGAAGGATGGAGAGTAAAAGAGACCAACTTCTGAGTACCAATTGTAGCCCACTTAAGTTTAAGATCCTTGTTCTTGTTCTTTTCTTTCTATAACCACCTATCCATCTGTCTCCAGGACCAAGATTTGTACTCTTTGTCATTTTCTTTTCCGCCTCGTTGAACCGTAATTATAGCCATGTGCGTGCGTGTGTGTGTGTGTGTGTGTGTGTGTGTGTGTTGAGGCACGGCAAATGATGGGAGGGATTTATGTGTGTACAATTAATTGTCATTGTCCAGCCTCAGTTAGAAGGGTAGGGACGTGGGTGTGTGTTGTGCAGAGAGAGGAGGAGGAGGAGAAGTGCGAGGGAGCATGCAGCCCTCATCTAATTAGCATGTGTTTGATGGCCTGGCTTGACGCCTTGTTTATGGTGCGCTACACACACACACACACTTGGGCATTGGCTAATAACGCTAGGCAGTGGCAATTAACCACACACATACACATCCTCCTAGTACTAAATGATGTTGGTTACCATGACAGAGATGGTCTCCCCCTCACAAACTCAAGTTAAACTTGATATCATGCCTAAACTGCCTGTTGTGTAAATGAAGACATACTGCAGAGAGTCATAGCTTCCCTTTTCACATTCAAGGTACTGCATGCACTGAGCACCCACAATTAGATTCTTCAGTTGGGTTAGTAGATATATATATATACACACAGTATATATATTATACAGTATAGTTAACAGTTATGACTCAGAGAGCCCTCCATTTTTCAAAGCAGCTACAGACCACATTTTCTGTGTAAAGCCACATTTTCTGTGTAAAACTGCAGCCGTCAGATCAGCTGTTTCCCATCAGTGATTGATACCGATTGAAACATGATGTATTTTCTGTTGGTTTACTTTCTTACAATTATATCAAAACCATTTCTTGTAGACTTCATGGTGAGCCTTTCATCAGCAACAGCCAATAAATGCATTCACTTTCTGTAATTGCTTCAAGTAGTGTTCGTTGGAGTTCTTTTCAGCACAGTGTTGGGAGCTGTCTTATTAAAATACACCTAGGCTACATCCACACTTCTACATGTTCCTTATTAAAACATAGTTTATTCGTCCTCAGGAACATTGTTGTACCGTTTTAGAACACTAATGCGTGAAAAACATGTCACAGTCACAGACTATTCACTTGTTAGGCTTGCATGTGCTTATAACGCCATTGGACATGACAGTTGTCTAAAATAGCTTGAATAATAGGCAGCAGCAGTAGCATTATACTGTAAAATGTAGAATGTATCTGCACAAGAGCTGCTAGCATTGTAGCAAGGTCAGAAACGCCTCTAATTAGTTCCCCTTCGAGGGGAACTCGAACTGCGTCGGTTACGACACTATGGGAACGCCTTTAGTGTCGTAACCGACGCAGTGTCTCGTTCCCCTATCTCGGGGAACAAGGGTTACATACGTAACCCGAGACGTTATCCATGTTTAATTAACCACCCATTGTATTTTGTTTTGGAAAATGATCACATGATAGAGACTTGATGAATCAGAAAAGGGCACACTGTTGCTGGTAAGACCCAATCCGGGATAGAACGTGGGTGTTTGCGTCATCTTTTTCAAAAGTCTCTGGTTCTCCTTGTCCAGACTAAATGAAACTCTGAAGTTCTGCTTAAGAATTAGAACGTTTGGTGCTGCTAACACCCACCCAGGTACATAGGCTAATGGCAGGGTGCTGTTGTTTTGGTGGAACATGTGTAAATTCAAAAGTTGATTTTGAAGATGTGAGAGAAAACACTGATTGGAGAGATAGTCTAGCTAGCTGTCTGGATTTACCCTGCAGAGATCTGAGGACCAGGTAACCATAGTCCTCAGATTGGACAGATAGTCTAGCTAGCTGTCTGGATTTACCCTGCAGAGATCTGAGGACCAGGTAACCATAGTCCTCGGATTGGACAGATAGTCTAGCTAGCTGTCTGGATTTACCCTGCAGAGATCTGAGGAACAACAGGTAACGGACATCCGGCGGCCTCTGCACAATCCCGGAAGTGTATGGCAAGCTATATATTTGTTGTTTCTTATTGGCTGAGCTAATCCACAATCTCTTCACGTACCCCCTAGTAACTGCAGAAGAGAACAGCACGGGGTTCATCTGTTTCTTTATTGTAGCGGTAGATTTCTGGTTGAGAATCACTGTGCATTACAATAATGTGTTTTGCAATGGTCCACGCCTGTAGAACCATTTCACAAGGAGTCAGGGAAAATTGGCCTAGTCAGACATATGGCTCATTAAACCAGATATGTATTGTAGGCACATAATGCAACAGAAGGTATTGAGCATGTAAACATAAGCAAACCATTTGAGACAAGCATTACATCTGGAGAAATTCTGTCTTCTGATTGCAGCCTCTTAGACATAATCTCTGCTTCAATCAGAATGATCACAACAACAGGACTGTTGTCTTTTTCATTTCCTCTGTGCTAGGAAACAACCAACAGAATACCAATAGCTAACTGCTGGGTGGCCATTTAACTACTACTTATGTACCACTACTGTATGTGGGATTACAATGTCCATGTGTGCGTGGGTATTTATACGTACTGTGTGTGTGTCTGTGTGATTTGCATTACTATCGATAAAAGTATTTAAAAAAACACCTTTTGATTAAATGTAATTATTCAAACAACTAAATTAACTACTAATGAACCATCAACCAAAATCATCAACCATCAACGTCCAAAACCATCAGTAGTTGTGTCAGTTTAATTTGTTAAACAGACAATGATATTCATCAGTGATTACTTGGTAACATATTCAGTCCAATGCCCGTTTCATGGGTTCAGACTTCATGGGTTCAGTTCATACTTTGAAAATGTCAAGTTGTTTGTAAAAACGTCCGACAGCAGTCTTCTGAAGGATGTCTGGGACTGGAAAAACAGTTGCACCGGTCAAAATGTCAGCCAATAATGAAATTGAAATTCTGCTAGATTCTTGTCTTTTCGCCCACGTCTGTTACCTTCCTCTTCCTTTGTGCTGTAATTCTAACCTTAGGTGGATTTCTTCGGTGGATTTCATTGGCTAGTCTGGCAAAGCAGACTAGCCAATGAATAAAGGATCAGCTGTATCATTTCATTCATCGGACTAAGTTCACTTTAATAAACGTTTGACTATCAGTTGATGTGTTGTTAGTATTTAATTAATGCCACATTTTTCAAGTTATTTTGTCAAAAACTCAACATTTTTGTTACTTCCTCCTCAAATAAATGTATTGCGATGGGGGTGAGACTCCAGTCTGTGAAGAGTTGGTTTTTTACAAAATTGCTTTCCTCCAGTTCTGTCAATACAGTGAGTCGTGAGGATTTTGGTCAGAACTTTGAACAGGTGCTGAAGTGACTGTTGTGCCACTGCTATTGATCATAATCACTATCAGTCCTCTGCACATGCTGTTTTGCTGCAGAACAAGAAAACCCCACAGTTGTGTGTGAACTGTCTGTAAACATCTGTGTAGTGTATTGCATCCTAACTTTAAATTACTTCTACTTCCTTTGTCCTTCATTTTTTTCCAGGGAAAGTTTAAAAAGCAATTAGTGTCAAGATTTAGTAGCTTACTTGTGACGATTTGCATTACAATGTAAATGTTATTGATTCATCCAGGGAAACTTTACAAAGCAAAGTACACACACCCACTGTGATGCACAGCTGGGGGTGACCAGTGTGGACGAGAGTTCACAGGAAAACAGCAGAAGGAATAAAAAGTAGAGAACAAGACTCGAACACAGAGAGAGAATTTTGAGGGAGCTATCGAGCTGATTTCTGTGTGTTTGTGTGTGTGTGTGTGTGTGTGTGTGTGTGTATATGTGTGTGCGTGCGTGCATGTGTGTGTGTGTGCGTGCATGTGTGTGTGTGTGCGTGTGTGCCAAAACCGAGCCAAGCAGGGATGAAGAATGAGGAGGCACTGAAGGAGCCAGGTGTTCAAAACACACACACACACACACACACACACACACACACACACACATACACACACACTCTACAACAGCTTGGTGAGATCTAAGGTTGCACTTGTTTTGTGTGACAAGGCTACGGGGGTTAAAAAGCTCTGCGGATTTTTTGTCTGGGCGTCCAAAATATGTCCTGTTTTTATCAAACAAATGCCTTCAGCACTCTCTTAAAAAAACGGAAGGACTGCAGTGAAGTTTGGCTTTTCAAGACTATATTTAACGTCCGCCTCCACAGAACAAACATTTGACAAGATAATAAGATAATTTCACAATAAACAAGCCGCACAACGGAAACTTCTCAATAAGTAATAAGTCATGAAACAGAATGCGCCTGTTGCAGGGCTTGCAGCTCGATATGTATGTTTGATTTTTTTTCTCCATGGTTTGAGAAGAGATGGACTAGTTTTAGCTTTGTCTTTAGTCATACTTCTTAATTAGTCATGCTAACTGTTCTTCAGTCCAGGTGGCAGCTTTGAGACTGTTCTTGTCTCAATAAACAAAAATGCACTTCCAGTGAGTTTTCAGTTACCTCCTGGCAGTCCTTTCCTCAGCCCTGATTTCAGTAATGGAGTTAGGATGAATGAAGTGATTGGTGTCATTGTCTGTACTATGTTTGGTGTGAAGCTCTCTTCCACATCATTCCTTTCATTTCAATCCATTTGGTTTTTTGCCCTGGCGGTATTTAGTTGTGTTCACACCAATGCAGAGTGAATATTTGTGTCACTGTAATCTCAGGATTATATTGGAATCATTTGTGTTTACTCTCATTACTTACACTGTAGTGGACATCCACAATGTTCCACTTCCGGAATTGCTCTGTTTCCGCTGGAAATTCCGCTGGATGTCACTCTTTTCTGGCCGGATGTCTGTTACCTTCCTCTTTCTTTGTGTTGGCGATCTAACCTCCGGTGGATTTCTGAGGACTATGGTTACCTGGTCCTCAGATCTCTGCAGGGTAAATCCAGACAGCTATCTAGACTATCTGTCCAATCTGAGGACTATGGTTACCTGGTCCTCAGATCTCTGCAGGGTAAATCCAGACAGCTAGCTAGACTATCTGTCCAATCTGAGGACTATGGTTACCTGGTCCTCCGATCTCTGCAGGGTAAATCCAGACAGCTAGCTAGACTATCTGTCCAATCTGAGGACTATGGTTACCTGGTCCTCAGATCTCTCCAGGGTAAATCCAGACAGCTAGCTAGACTATCTGTCTAATCTTTTGAACGTACACATGTTCCACCAAAATAAGTTCCCTCCTGAGGTTATTTTGCACTGGCGCCGTGGCTCTGTCCAGCGCTTAGCCCCGCCCAAGACAATTGTGATTGGTTTTAAAGAAATGCCAATAAACCAGAGCACGTTTTTCATCCCATAATGCTTTGTGGACTAGCCAGACCCTCCTCTGCAGCGCTGGGCAGGAGGGTCTGGCATTTCTCACGGTAGTTAAAAGTTAAAAAAAAATTGTTTTAAAGTGTTTATCTCAAACACATTAGAGTAATTTTTTTTTAGCTTTTTTCGTCATCGTAGCAGACGAACACAGCCCATTCCGCGGACAATTTACTGGGTTATGATCTGATCACCAAATTAATTTAAAACCATTAATATCTACCAATGTATTACTCATATTATTTTGTTACTCTTAAACGACATTTCAGTGTTTTTTGCCTTTCAAAATGAACCAAAATGTATAATTATTACATTCATGTGGGCTGACTGTGAAAATAAACATCCTGAGCGGCAAAGCATCCTACAAATTTCATGTCAGCAGTCTTAGGTGGTGGCTTCTCTTCAGACACTAGAACACTTCCAAGTCTTGGAAGTGCCAAGTTGTTCTGCCGGTTATTCCCTCGTGATGTGAATTCAGCGTTACCTCGTTCCCACAGGCACTGCGGGATATGCCAGGAGGCACCTAGCCATTTGACAGACTGAGTATTTCATTGCAAAGTTATTTTTACTCCATTGATCAGAGCCTTAAAAGAATATTGGCTTGAGCCGGTACAACAGCTCCCAGGCAATCATGACCGAGCTTAACAACGCATCCCCACGGAACAAACTGGACAGCTGCGTCGGACCTTTTGACAATCACAATATCTGCCTGTGACCCATTTACTACAACACACACACACAACCACACTCGCATACACACAGAATGCCATGAGTTAGAGTTGAAGTAGGTAAGGCTTTTCTTTTTTGTCTCTCTCCCTCTCTCTGTTATCCCAGTAACAATGTGTTCTACCAGGGCGTCTTTGATATGGAGATTGACAGAGACTGAGAGAGAAGGAAGAAACAGAGAATGTCAACCAAGAGTATTTTTTCCCCAAACTCCGGAACAATGCAGGTGGATTTTAAGGGAAAACGTAGGCCAAAGAAAAAAAGAGCGACCAAGAATGGGAACTATTGGTGGGGTCGAACAGCAAAGACCTTTTATGATGACGTTGTGCTTTGTTATAGATGGAGACAAAAGATTTTTCAGAGCAGCAGAGATGGAATTCTTGCCCAGCATGCTAATGGCAGGCTAACGCTGAGACAGAGTAGTAGGTCTCCCATACATAATGCTTTAGCTCTGTGAGTACTCCGACTGACACTAACATACTGCTGACATACCGGTATATGTCGTTCTACACACAAGGAATTTTTTTCATTACTATTATTTTCCCAAGTAGAGAATCCTTTTTTTTGTCCGTGGTATAAACAGCAATGGAGCCCGAGCTGGAAAGACTGATCAGCCTTGTGGTTCTGTATCTGCACTGGAAGCACTCTCCACAAGTGGATCAGAGTAAATAACTCTGTGTTTCTGTGGCCATTAAAACCAGCTTTTTTCCATCTTTCCTTTGTAGTGCAACTTCTCTGTAGCTCAGCATGTGGCGCCGGCCTGCAATGCTAGCTCCCATTCACAATGAATAGCAGCCTTGCACTCCAACGTTTTGAATCTGTCTGTGTAAATATTTGAAATATTTGAAATTATATATTTATTGATATTGAAAGAGAGAGGGAGGGGCTGGTTCGTCTCAGAAAGCAGCTACGTTTACAAGAATTTGTCAAATTTTAAGACAAGTGGCAAACTAAAATAAACAGATTTTTTTTAGTTTGTCATAATTCGCAATAAGCTGAGCTAGCGTACTGTGCTAGTTCAAACAGAACAGCCATGGATGAGAGCAGATTCAAATATGGCTTCCTACATGTCTACATGTGTATGCCTGTTGAACATGTGTATTGATAAAGCATTGCATTATTTACTCATAAAGTTTTTTTTGCACTTATTTACAGTAGTGTGTGTGTGTGTGGGGGGGGGGAATGAAGCATGAAGCAGAGCAGGGGAGAGGCTGCAGCATGATGATAAAATCAAGTCTTAGCCCCGGGCCATTTGCAATACCAGGTTTCAGTACCCATTCCTAAATAAAATACTTTTTCTTATTCATCACATTTCAGGAAGTCTTGTGTTGTCAATGTGTTCATCGCACATGTTTGCATCGCGATGGCAGTTAAAATACATTTTATCAGTCTGCACTAAAAACTAAAAATACCTTGTCGCTTGTAGGCAGACTGTTTCTTATACACTCTCATCCGGTTTTACACTTCCTCGTGTAGTTTGTGTGTTTACTAGCTCTTTTCTGTAAGAGTGTTTAGGATCCGTGTGTGTTTACGTGTGCATATGTCCCATCTAAAATGGGGTTAGTATGTAGTGATGCATCCCTGTGCATGTGTAGCAGTGTGTGTGTGTGTGTGTGTGTGTGTGTGTGTGTGTGTGTGTGTGTGGTGTGTGTGTGTGTGTGTGTGTCCTTTAGGCAATACTGGCTATTCAAGCTGGACTAGAGTACACTAGACTTGGATCTGAATCCAACCCCTTTGGCACAACAAACACCACCACTCTCTGTAGGAATAAACCAGTAAATGATGGATTTATTACCTACTCTCTGACACACACATACACGCACACACACACACACACACACACACTCGCTGCAGTAATTGCTTCATGCGTTGTATGATTATGTGAAAACTAAGATCCTCATTTGTCTTTTCTTGGCGCTGGCGGAGACTTTATCCTGGCTGAGACCTTGAACGACTACATGTGTAACTCCTCCTCTGTGTGGGAACTCCTGGCTGCCAGATGCCTTTGGTTTGGTTTGGTTGTTGACCATAGCACATAGTAATCCATTTACTCTTTCGCGAGGAAGCACTTTCCTGTAATCTGCTTTTAGTTTCAAAGACTAGACCGTCAGAAACTTTCTTGTGCATAGACAATATAAAAAATACTCTTTGTAGCAATGATTTTGAAACAACTTGGTGACATAAAAACATAATAAAAATAATTTTTCCATTAAAGATAAGCTTTGCAAATATTGAAAGGGAAGGGAGAAGGCATTATACTGTCCATTCACCATACTAGGGAGAATATTCAGTTTTTCAGTCGCACCCATCTGTTCGGAACGAGTGCAAGAAAAAAAAGGCCTCTAATCATGACAATAATGTGTTTATCTGTTCCTTGTTGACAGATAAGTCTGTTGATATCTATATTATATATACTTTTCGTTATTGTCAACAATCCCATGTGCAGAGCCAAAACAGCAGTGAATGTATCTACTAACAAGTTTTGTGTGTGGTGTGTGTGTGTGTGTGTGTGTGTGTGTGTGTGTGTGTGTGTGTGTGTGTGTGTGTGTGTGTGTGTGTGTGTGTGTGTGTGTGTGTGTGTGTGTGTCAGAGCCTGCTATCTTCTTCCTCTGTGCCAGGAAGAAGATAGCATCACTTGTAAAAACCCATCAGTGAGCCACACTGTTGCACTGGTGACATGTTCCTTCATTACCATGAACACACACACTTTAGTTTGTTTGGACTTAACCCCACACACACCGTCTTGCCGCCAAAATACTCCCTAGAGGACCACATGTGGTTTGATCCACTGCTGAAAATGGTCCCTAACAAATGCCCTATTTCCTCTAGATTGAGCAATGTTTGATGAAAACAAGAGAGCCTTGCTGCTTTAGGAAATATGTGTTTGACAAAACAAAAGTGTGTACTTTATGTTTGACCTGTTTTTAAAGATTATTTTCTTCAGCAGGAAAGAATGGAATACATGTGTTTAGGGTTAACAAGTGGTCATTGTGGAACAAGGAGGATGTTTCTTCAGATTTTTCTTACATGGATTTTAATATGGTTTGGGATTGCAAATGGCAATGTTCTTGTACAGAAGCTTCTGCTTGTTAATATTCTGCAGGCATCAGTGAAATATTAAATAGTTCAAATTTGAAATCAAATTCAGGTGTGTACAATAATGATGCACTATTCATGGTTTGCTCTAAGTATTAATCAGGGTGAAAAAGACTCCAAGCTGTCTTTTGTCAGACAGATTAATAAAGCTGCCCAAGGAAATCAAGAATTTTTATATTGTAGTATGAATCTAACTAAAATGCAGGCGTACTTGTTTAGAAACAGATTAAAATGTCTCAGGAGGATAAATCCAGGTGGAGGACTTTGCATAGACAACCAGTGCAGTGCACAAGTATGTAGTCAAACCAGTGGACCGTATCTGCTGTTTATTATTGGCCACATGTTGCTCTAATCCTATGTTGTTCCTGTTTCCCAAGCAAACATCACTGGACTGTTTCTTTCCCATCCACAACATGACTCTGAGAGAGAGAGGGTGAGAGATGGGTATTTAATAGAAAATTCCAAAACATTAGATTTTCTATCTTCGTGAAAGAACAAGAAAACAAGCCATTCTAGTAAATATTTAAATAGCAACTTGTACCATGTTATTTTGGACTTGTTTGCACCAACCTGCTAAACTTTGCTGTACTTTAAGCCTAAAAAGTGCCAAACCCCAAATGCATGTAATAATTGGATACAGGATAGCTGGGAGGGACAACACTGGCTGTATGTTTGATATTTCTTCAATGTGTGTTTTTCTCAACTCATGCATGGGAAAGCAGTAGATATAGAGTGGGTGATGTTCTGACCATTTGGTTATTCCTTTAAAAAAAAGAAATACAACAGATGTATTTGTGTTTTAGAGAGAAAATGACAGAGCTGCTTGGTGCATTCTCAGCATAGAAAGGCTCAGCCAAACAAGATTGCAATTATTCTCCTGCAAATAATCCAACATTGATTTTGTATTTCAATTCATCCCTCCTTGCTTGCAAATGTGAGAGATCAAGAGATTTAGAAAGACATTTTTATCTGTTAAGCCAGCCCCCATGGCAAGTGCTGTTAATGAAATGTGTTTGTTCTTTTCAACAACTAATTACATTCTTTTGGGCTAGCACATTTGTATGGAATTCAAGGCTGTACAGAGTTATCTGTCTGGACTAAACACACACAGAGAAACTCCCAATCACAAATATGCAAACAGAGAGCTGGGCCTTTTAACATTCAGAAGACACTAAATGCCAAGGTTACCACATCGATACACAATTGATTTTGTGCACTCTTTTTGTGAGTCTGGTCTCACACAGGCACAACATATAGCCAACACTGCGTGATGCACACACTGACGCCTCAACCTCAAAAAACCTGAAGCCAGTTCTCTCTACCCTTTAAATGCAAGGGATAACGAGTAGGGTTGGGTCCCAAAACCCAGTGCCAATATGTACGTGTGTGTGTGTGTGTCTGTGTGTGTGTGTGTGTGTGTGTGTGTGTGTGTGTGTGTGTGAGTCTACTGGATCTACCTAATGAATGAGAACGCAGGCAACAGAAATATTGTGCACTTCATGCTAGTTAACATTACACTTAGCATGAGGTAATGTTAACCTACTGTTAGCTAGCAGCTGGCTTAAATACGGTTAAAATGCTGAAAGCTAAACGTACTAACGTGTTGCTGTATTTCACTGGAAAAGATTCCAACCCCGAGACGTACGACAGCCTGCAGCTAAAGACACAGAGTAGACTAGCAACACCACTGTCGGAGTCAGAGTTGTCAGAGAAACAACACTGACGGGACTTAGTTGTGCGTTCAAGTGCACCTCGTAAGTTGATGGTGTATTCAATGTTGTTGTAAAGTACTGTTCTGCCATCTAGTGGCTCTTCTTCAATTCACTGGTGAAATTATGTTTTTTTATATTTGACTTTTTGGCCTTAGCAATAAACAAGCTGTTCTTACCTACTTTTTGTTTAGTTTTAAAAGTCTCGTATTAGCATCAGAAAAAAACCCAACCAGTACCCAACCGATTTATGAGGGACGAGGATGATGGATAGGTTAAAGACTGCAGGACTTCCCCCAGGCTCGGAGTCTTGAATAAATAGTGTTTGTGCAGGTTGATGGAAGCAGCTTGGAGTGTTGGTGCTGTCTTTGTGACGCCATTTGGCAATGCCAACCCAGGAATTCTCTTTCAGTTCCTGCAGCTCCATCAGTCTTGTACCACAGCCTCGTCACACCATCACCATGCTTCATTGCTCACTCATGTATTTTTTCAAGATTTTTGGTTGCTGTTGTTGTTGCTTTTTCCATTATCCATTATTCACATTCATCGTTCCTTTTTTTTTTTTGGGTTGTGTTCTTTTATAGGTTCTCCAATGCCCTCCCCCTCCTGTCCATCATCTGTCATTGACCAATCACATCCACAATCAGCCAATCCGCATGGCAACCAGTTGTTAGGCGACGTGGCTGAGCCAGACTCAGAGGAAGAGGAAGAAGAGGAGGAGGAGGAGGAGGAGGAAGGAGAAGAGGAGTATGCAGCCAGATTGTACTTACCTGTAACACATGGTAAAAGAACTTTACTTTGTTTCGTTAGCAACCTTTTTAGAGACTACTTCATTTGTTTTGGTAATCTGAACTGGAATTTGACTGATTTATTGGGTTGAAATGTCACATTATACCCCCAGTATACAAAAAAGTATCTGCTTTGTGACATTTATATTGAATTATATTTTTATTAACATTTTACATTTTAACATGAAAGATGAACATTGTAATCTTTCCTTCCATCCTAAAAAAAAAAGAGGGTTTGTCTGCAAAAATTAGTCAAATCCTAGTCCATTGTAAAAGACTGGTTATTATTATCCGTGTGTATTTGGACTTGCCGCAGGAGATGCTTGGCTGCATGGGTGTTAACATGCTCTGAATACTCAGATTCCTGCTTATAATAGTCTATCAGGTATTAGGTAGTCTATGTCCACTACGTTCCACTTCCGGGATTGATCCGTTCCACCACATTTTAACTTTTTTCAGCCGGATGGCCGTTACCTTCCGCTTTCTTTGTGTTGTAATTTTAAACTCTTAAACAACTTTTGAACGTACACATGTTCCACCAAAACGAGTTCCTTCCCAAGACTATTTTGCAGAGGCACTGTGGTTCTGTCTGTTGCTTAGCGCAGCTCATAACGATTGGGATTGTTTTATAGCAATGTCAATTAATCAGAGCACGTTTTTCTCCCTTCCCGGAATGCTGTGTGGACTAGCCAGACCCACTTTGGCAGCGCTGTGGAGGAAGGTCTGACAAAATGAGACTAGGTACTAGGTAGCCAAAGAAGACAATTGGTCTTTAATGAAGTAGGTCAGTAATGGTTATGTTGTGAGACAGACATAACCTAACCAGGTCAATTCAATGCATTCGACTTCCACTCCACTTAGTCCCGGGCCCGTTTGTAATACCAGGACTCCCTCACGTCCTTTCTGGTTGTTGTCTATTGCTGACTCTACCATATATGAGCTGTGGCTGTTTTTTATGTTGCTTGCTTATGATAAACGTTGAGATCACTCTTAGCACTTGGAAAGCAGCGCATATTTGAGGTTTGAACTTCTGATTAATTCCAGTGTGCAGCCAATGGTTGTCCTCATGCGATCAGCCAGTCTTGGTGGGAGTCACACCACTTTCTCCAACTCTTTCCAACCTTTCCTTCCTTTCATGTCTGTGTCTGTGTCTGTGTCTTATCACACTAAACCCTGACATTTGATCTACTCTTGGACGGCAACTGAGAGATGTTAACACAAAAGAGACCAATTATGTTAGGGAGTACAAGGGAAGGTCAGCAATATGTGAATTAAGAAAGATAAAAATATAACTGTGACAGTTTGATTTTCAGTATTTATTAGTTTGTACAAAATGTGGGTCTGGAAAAACTTATGCGAGGCCTTTTGAAAGCGGAGCATTTAGAAAGCGAAACAGCTGTTTAGAAAGTGACACATTTTGGCTGTAGGAGGAGCCATGACCAAGTCTTGTTCTCCAAGTCTGCCTGCCGTTTTTATATAGCTTGTTGTTCTTTTGAATGTATTAAGGCTATGACTACCCACACAGACTCAGCAGGGGGGAATGATGTCATCATTCACATGTTGAATAAAATGAACTTGGCTTTCCTGAACTGCAGAGGCCAAGTATAATGTTTCCCTAACTAAACACTGTGTTTTTGTGTGAACATTTTTATTAACTTCATTGATTAATATTTAGCAAAACTTGGCTTTTAGTGGGTCTTCATGTGATAAACGCATTGTTTTGAAAGTGTTTGTGTTTCATTTGGCCTAGTTGGAGTTTCTCTTGCCAGACCCTTCTCCACAGCGCTGCGCAGGAGGGTCTGGCTAGTTCACACAGCATTCCTGTATGGGAGAAAAGCGTGCTCTGGTTTATTGGCATTTTTGTAAACCAATCACAATCGTCTTGTACAGAGCCACGGTGCCTCTGTGAAATCGCCTCAGGAAGGAACTTGTTTTGGTGGAACATGTGTACGTTCAAAAGTAGTTTTAGTCGTGCAACAGGAAACTCTGATTGGACAGATAGTCTAGCTAGCTGTCTGGATTTACCCTGCAGAGATCTGAGGAGCAGGTAACCATAGGCCTCAGAAATCCACCGAAGTTTTGAACGCCAACACAAAGAAAGAGGACACAGGTCATCCGGCCAAAAAGATTAACATCCGGCAGAATTTCCTGCGGCAACGGATCAATCCCGGAAGTGGAATGTTGTGGCTATAGACTTGCCTAATTGTAGATCAGTTGATTTGGACAGACAGCTGTTTTGATAGTATGATGCTGGATCATAATGAAACCAGTATGGGTCACTAAAGAACAAAGTGCTGGGACATTGTGGAAAGTCTCCACTGTGTTGGACTAGTAGAAGTCCTACACAAAGCTTCAGAGGCTTGATCAGATTTGGCTAGATCAAGATTTTTGGGGTGATTAGGGGAGTTCTTTAAAATTCAGGTCAAATAAAGCTACTTTCTTTTGCTCAATAACGCTCTAAACAGACGATTCTAAATGAGTGCAGTGTGCAGACCATGTATTTTTTTCTTGTTGACAGAGTTGATGCACCAAGGTTAGACAGCTGCCATTTTTGATCGCAGTCCAACCATAAGAGCTTATTTAATCAGGTCTGCTCCTGGTATCTTTCCACATGGCAAATATTAGGCTGCAAAAGTTGAAGATGAAACCCTAGTCTGGCTGTTTGAACCACTGGGACCACAGGGGCCAAGTTTAGTTCAAATCAGAGTGCTGATCTGAGACCTGTGTGCCTGTGGTGGTTGACAAGCACCAGATGCAGAGTCATGTTGGCTGGCCGATGACCCTGGATGAGTCTTCTTAAAGTCAGGAGTTTGATAGGAAACAGACTGTGATGGCTTGAAGAAAGGAACTTAGACAACCACAATTAGAGTCAGACTTCATTAAGAGAGGGGGCATGAAAGAGAGAATACAGAGGGAGGAGCTTTCAAAGGAAGGAGTGTGAGAAAAAGAAAGACAGCTGCAAGGAGTGATGGAAATAGAGAGACAGACAGACGTCTCCTCATATATACATATATACATTGCCATCTAAACATAATCAGAAACAGCTCTGAAATAGGGTCTTGAAATGACTAAAAGGTTGTGCATGCATGGCTGTTTGTGGATTTGTGTGTGGTCCTCTTTTCCCAAAGCAGTCCCAGCCTGACCTAACCAACCAATGTTCAGCCAAACATCTAAAATATCACTCTCACCACTTCCTGCACTTTTAGACATGCTTTTCTTCCCTTATCCGCTCATATCACTGTGTCCTTTCCTCGGCTTCTCGTTTCTTTGTACCAGTGATTTTGCAGGAAGTCAAACACTGAAGCAAAGTAAACGAGAGGCCTTTAGCTTGCATAAACGAATGCAGAGACCCATTTCTTTTAAACTCCTTATTTACAGGAGGATGCAGGGAGAGAGGAGAGAGAGAATCTAGGCTTTTCTTTTTTCTTTTAAAATTTGAATGAATGTAAGTCACCTAACGCTGCGTAAAAATGACGTGCTGCAGCAAAAACTACACCTGTTTAAAATGTAATGCACATGCTGTCTTCCTGCTGCTGATGGCTAACTCTACGCAGTCTTACAACAGGTTTGAGTTTCTTTTTTTTCATATATAGAGAGGTTGGGGCACGACCATCTAATCACATTTTGCTTTGTGGCCCGAGCAAATGAAAACACAAGTAAACATAGCCTGAGGGGTGCTGTTGGGTATTGCACTTATTGGGTGAGCCCTTGTTTTTGGGATTAAAGCATAAAACATGGAAACATCCTCAGAAAAGTACATTAATTGCCTTTAAATATGGATATCCCCTGCACTTGAATAAGAATTTATTAGACCAATCTAATGTGGTAAACAGTTTATTTTTTTACAGTTTTGGCAATTCATTAAAAAACATACAGTTGGCTGTGATAGTCACATACTGTACATACTGCATGGGTGCTTGCATATCAAAGCTAGTGTTGAAACTGACACACCCATTTAAGAGTGTAAATGAAAGGTATGCAGATGTGTTGCTGCTGTTTGAGCTAAGCAGAACTTAAACTTTAAGAAGAAATATGACAGTGCTATATCTATCTATTGGTGTCTCCATGCAGTGGGAGTCTGAGTCTGAGCTGGGATGTTTATCTCCCTCTCTGTCATTCACGCACACAACACACAATGGTTACAATGCAGGCTGAACAGTGAGCCCCCCCCTTCCTTTAGAGTATACCACAAGGTGGGATACAGAAACTGTATTTTTTGTATATTATTCACAGTGCTGTCTCAAGCCTCAAGGCCTCCTCTTGCATTCTCCTTGTTTCCAACAGCACCGCTGTTAGTCTGGGGGACACAACTGTATTCACTTTGACAGGAAAATCCCAAGATGGATCATAAACAAACCTGTGAAAGCATTGTTGATCACTAGAGCTCGTAGTCCTCACAGTTTTCACTCTGAATTGGTTCCCAACCCATTATTTCAATCCATTTCGGTCTCTTTCTTTGTCTAATTATTTATGAGTCACAAAATCAAAGTCTTTCATGATCCTGAAAACTACACCCGCAAGGTCCGGGTCATGTTGCCACAGGACTTCTATTCTGATTTACCGTGACTTATTATAATTACCATTTCCTTAGCATATGTAAGCATAAGTCATCTGATCTTAGACTGTCTGATTTGTATTTACCCAGATGTCGTATATTAGAATTGTAAAAGACTGGAGGGTACGCTTATGTAATGTGGAGAAGGCTTACAAACAACAATTGGCAATCAAGTCAAAATTTTCCATTAAAAGACAAACAAAGACAGGATATTAATTCATTCATGTTTCTGATATGATCAACATGCCTCATTAGATTCAGTTTAGGTTAATGTTAACTAGCAAGGTGATATTAATTAATTCTAGAAGATACACTTTAAGTCAGAGATCTTCAACAGGGGGTAGCTGCAGGGGGGGTTGATGTCTGAAGATGTACATTACATACATGAATCCAACCTATTAGTAGTAAAGATATATTTGTTTTAATGGACACTACTATTGATGATGGCCTTACTGGCCTACAGCTAAGTTTGACATTAGGTACTCATCCACAGATACAGTTTAGCTTAAGGATTTACTGTGCCACATTTTTAGCATTAAAATATGATGTATAACTATATGAAGATGACAGAAAAATATATATTTAAAAGCTATAATATGCACCTTGAAAAGGTATGTAAAAAGGCTTTAGGCTGCCCTACATGTGATTGTAGGTCCTGTTTCATTTGCAACTCCATTTTATTATATACAGTAAGGGAGTCCCTGCTCTGTCTCTCTATTAGCTAAGGGGTCCTTGGCCCAACACACATTGAAGACCACTGCTTTAAGTAATGAGACAAACTGCACCCAATCTCTCCTCCAATTAAAAGCCAGTATCAGCTCCGTAAACTGTTTTAACCCAGCAGTGACATTACTTTGTAGACATGTGAACAAAGACGGTGTAATAGCTCGCCACTCCTCAACTCTCCCTGAGTGAAAAGACGCCAACACCCCTCCACCGTCCAGCCTTTAGATG
The DNA here is from genome assembly GCF_008692095.1 of Etheostoma spectabile. Taxonomy (NCBI): domain Eukaryota; kingdom Metazoa; phylum Chordata; class Actinopteri; order Perciformes; family Percidae; genus Etheostoma; species Etheostoma spectabile. The sequence continues at coordinate 30,165,750 of NC_045734.1, forward strand.
CCTCAGAGACGCCAAGGCTATCAGCTCCAAGCGGAAAAACAACAGAAAACAGACAAGTTTCTTTGCAAACAGGGGGGATGACGCCAAGGCTTATTGACGACGTCTATACTGAAAGCAAAAGGGAGGTCAGACCGAGGCGGAGAGACAAACACGAATAACACTTAGTGCTTTTTACTTTGGGACCCAGTAGGCAATTCTCTTCAACACCAGAACTAATCAATGAACCACTGCATACGAGAGAGGAAGGCCAGAGAGAGACAGAGAGAGAGAGAGAAGAAGAGAGAAAAAAAGATATTTCTCCTCAACACCAGATCTAATCAATGATAGTGATGGGAGGAAGGGATGGAGAGTAGGAAGAGGAAAAGAAAGAAAGAAAGGATCCGTCTTGACATGAGAAAGAATCAATGAGATTTCGATGGAGGATAGAAGCAGAGAGAGGGGTCAAATGGCAGAAAAGTTATTTGAAAGAAAATTGTAAGGGAAGAGAGAGTCAATCATTGATCAGGCTAATGAACCTCAGGCTAGTGGCTGGTGGCCGGTATTAAAGCCAAATACACACAAATGGAAAAAGGCACAAACACACAGCTCATGTCTGAGGCTGATTGCAGAATGGAGTCACTTAAGTAAATCAAAATGTTGTAGCAGACTCCATACAAGGAGACAGAGAGACGCAGGCAAAGAGATGGAGTGGAGGGGTGTGTATGTGCGTTTGTGGGTGTGTGTGTGTGTGTGTGTGACAGCCAGTGCGTTGTCCTGACTATGAAATGAGACGCAGATGGAAGAATATTGTATACTTAATATTTTTATACTACAACCCAGCGTCAGAGTTCAAGCCAGTTTGTATGTTATGTTTGACTGAAAGGTCTTGATTTGGTTTTGATTGGTCCTAATCCTTGGTGCAAAAGCTATTATTGTTTTTCAGCTTAGCTTTCAGAGATTTGCAAGGATTAATTGGGAATGTTGGGTTGTTTTCAACGTGAGTATTTTGCTAGGTCACATTATATTAGTCTGACATTGCCTGAACGTCCTCCACAGCGCTGCAAAGGAGGGTCTGGCTGGTCCACACGGCATTCTGGGATGGGAGAAGAATGTGCCCTGGTTTATTGGCGCTGCAAAATAGCCTCAGGAAGAAACTTCAATGTGCAAAGGTGGCTGTATTACAACCAAACCGATAAATCTGGTCGGGCCGATATTATTAGGCATTTTCCAAACTATTGGAATCGGCATTCATAATGGCCAATAACTGAATATTAAAAAAATAGGTATAAACGGACTAAACATCCTTCAACCATGTTATGAGTCTTGCCGTTTGTCTGCCAAAGGGCGCTCTAAAATGTCCCTGTTGGCAACTCTTGATTTTTTTTGTTATTGTGTTTTTGTTCAAAGGACTTTAAGTTTCATATCTTAAGTTTATATTTGTATACATTTTATTTATTAGACCTTTAATATATTTTGATATTCCTCTGTTCTGTTGTGACAATAAAACAAACATTATAAGGTTATTTTAGTGAGGACTCATAAATAACTACAAATAACTAATGTGAAGGACATGTTTTTATGTTTTGTTACGCATTTCTGGATATTTAAAAAATATATATGTATTTCGGCTGATATGTTTCGATATTGGATTTGGAAATCACCAAATATTTGTTTCGATATTGGCCTTAAAAATCCTTTCTCAGTCAGGCTCTATTTAGAACTACAAATGAGACTAACATGCAACTTATATTGCAGCAAATCAGCTTTTGTGTTATTGGCACCAGTCTTTTGGGGTTTCCGTTATGAGGAAGTGCAAGTTTAGTGATACTTCTCAGCTCAGTTGATGTTTTGATCAAGGTCCTAATTTCATTCATAATGGTCTTAAAACGTTCTTGTCTTAAATTTGAATGGTGAAACCTAAAGAAACTCTCGAAAATGTTTTTTTATAAAAGAATGCTGCTGCTGCAAAAAAAGGGCAATCAAGGGAAAGTTTTTGGTGTCCTTGACAAAATATGTCTCGAATTTGTAACCTGATGCCAACATCTGCTACAGCATGTTTTAAGGTAGGGTGCTGAATAAATAATACTGCCAACCAATCAAATATAAATGGAGATAATATCCCTCTCATTAATGTCCCTCTTACGTTCATGATGTATTTTCCAGATGTTACTTCTTTATCGTTTCAAAGCGCTTTTATACGTATAAATACCTCATTCCAGGGCAACGTTGGCTTTGCTTCCGCTGTGAGGATTAGTGGGTTGAAACCACAGACTGGGCCCAAGGACGCCAATTTACTCACATCTGCTGAATGAGCAGAGAGCATACGTACGCATGCACAGTATACACTTGGTACGCATTGGCAGAGTATGAAGCAGGCGTTAGCCTTAACCATCTTGCCATTGCATGTGTCAGTTAAAAATGTCATATTGGAGCCAGAATAAATGGAAGCATGACCAGTGTATACTTATGTCATTTTTTATCTTTTCAATGCATTTGGTCTCCTTGTCAGTTAGCCTGCAACTCAGGAGTTATTGACCAACAACTCACTGTTCCCAGGGTCAGATTGGAAGGCCTGCTGTCATCTGTCTGGAAGAGGTCTCATTGCTATGAAATATAATAGGACAAACCTGCCACCACACACCTGAACAATTCTTTTTCTATAAATTACTACTAGTCAACACAGTAAAAGCTCCTTGCTAGGTTTCTTTTTAAAGGAAAATCCCTAACTTAGTTATTGAAAGCAGTCTTCTTTTTCTTTTGATGATTTGCCAACAGGCCACCAAACCTAAATGACAATATTATTTATTGTCCTCCAAATGACCCCATGAAGCAGGGGCAAAGCCACTTGGCTTTTGATGTTGTCAATCACTTTTTTGCCTTCATTTTTTGTGAGAATTGGGCTTCTGTTTAGTGACATTTCTTTAAACCAATCACAATGGTCATGTGCAAAATAGCCTCAGGAAGGAACTTGTTTTGGTGGAACATGTGTATGTTCAAAGGTTGTTTTTATCATACAACAGAAAACTCCGATTGGACAGATAGTCTAGCTAGCTGTCTGGATTTACCCTGCAGAGATCTGAGGACCAGGTAACCATAGTCCTCAGATTGGACAGATAGTCTAGCTAGCTGTCTGGATTTACCCTGCAGAGATCTGAGGACCAGGTAACCATAGTCCTCAGATTGGACAGATAGTCTAGCTAGCTGTCTGGATTTACCCTGCAGAGATCTGAGGACCAGGTAACCATAGTCCTCAGCAATCCACCAGAGGTTAGAAGTACGACACAAAGTAGGCATAAGGTAAAAAAGGACATACGGCGGAATGTCTGGCAGCACCAAAGCAATCCCAGATGTGATATAGATAAAGATTAGGTTGTTTTAAGCTGTTTGAAGACACATCTTAGGTAAAACCATTTTGATTTGAATGGGTACCACGTCCTCTCTCTAAGCATCACCCTCCAGACAAGCTTCTGTTTTAGCCCTTGTGCTCATGTTAAAACTCTAATGATAGCAAAATGGCCAGTATGTGTGCTCCGTCCAGCAATTTTCATAGAGTGAACCTTGCAGCCGTAAGGGACTCAATGGACTCTTAGTGTGGTTTTATTGAGATTCAATGGTATGTTAGTACACTGGCAATATGTTTCATATAAAACCAACGCAATAAAGCCAATTTGATTTTGAAAGTGGTTGGGAGAGCAAAACAAGTGAATGTGATGGAAATATGGAAACAAAGAGTAGGACATACGTTCAAAAAAAGTCCTGGTGGCTGTGTGGACAAAAAAAGGATAGAAAACAGATGAAAGAGTTAAGTAGAAAAAGCAAAGGAAGACCCTGTGGCTTTGAGGAACACTGTCTTCCATATTAACGACTTGGCCAGAGCTAGAGTAAAAGAACTGATAGAGATAGAGAGAGAGAGAGAGAGAGAGCGACAGGGCACCGAGAGCTGACTTGGCAGGAGAAAATGAATGAGAGAATGAGGGCGAGAGAGAGAGGGAGGGAAGGGAGGGTGGATGAGGGGTCAATAGACTGGTGCTACAATAAGGAGCGAGAAATGTGGAGGACTGATGAGAGGCTCTGAAAAGGCTGCAGCTGCCTATACTAAATAACCGAGTGGAGGAGAGGAAAGGAAAGTAAGAGGAGGTCAGATGAAGAGGATGGCTGGAGTAGGAGGGAGGCGATGGGAGAGAAATATGGAGGGTGAGAAAGAAAAGATGGAAACGATGGAAGGGAGAAGGGAGAGGAAGTTTCTCCTTTATTTTGTCCAAATCAAGGAGAGGAAATGGACAGATATTGATGCTTTATCTCTCTACTTCCTCCTTTTATTAATCTTTTGTCTTTGTAATAACCAGTGATATAACCATCACTAACACTTTCCCTATCTTCAGGGAAGTCCCTTCCTTCTCTTTGCTTCTCCATTCCCACCCAAATGAGCTTTACTAGCAGTGTGATTCCTACCAGACCCAACAAGACTTTAAACAGACTTTGAAAAGACTAATGTCTGACACCATCTCACATCTAACATTAAAGACTCATATAAAGACTGGGGATCTGGCAGAGTCACAAATTGCAAGACTACAACTAGATTTGTTTTGAAAAATGTAACCAAGCTAGCTAGCTACTGCTAGCCTTAGCTGGTAACTTGAGTGGAAGTCTGCAAATGTTCTGTTCTCCCGTACATACAGATGAATGTCTCCTGTACCCGGAGGTCTGCGTTCATCTGACGGTTAAACTTCAGAAGGGTTGGAAATCGGCAACTTTCCCCTTTGGCGTTGAGTTATTTGAGCCTCATGTTTAGTTAGATATCAATATTGTTCTACGAATAAATGTATAAATAAAACATTAAAGGGACCACTTTTAGCAGATAGGTTTTTGGATGGAAATGTTGAATGTGACTTACAAGTTACAGAGAGGTAGCTGTTTTTGGATTGCATTGAGAACTCTATCACCCATAAAGCCAGTGCGCTGATCTGTTTCTAGGAAGACATGGTGAGAGCAGAGGTCCAGCTGTTATTGTTCCAGGTTTCTTTGGAAGGATTACCTCACACTTTGCTTTGCAAGGATATAGTATTACATTTCATTCCTAACAGGACCAAGTGTAATTGCCCAGAAAGGTGACCTCTGTGCCATGTTTCTCTTCTCTGTGATGAGTCACACAGAGGAGAAAAGGCTACAAACAGCACAGACATTTGACTCAGATGTACAGAACTGACACCAACTTAAGCTTGGCTTGTTTGTTATGTTTCTGGCACCCCACACACTCGACAGGACTCAGTCATTCTGAGCTAGACGCATGGTAATCATGGTGCAATTCGCTACTAAAATATACAAATATCAGCCTAGATTAAAATACAGCATTTTAATCAGAGAATTGGGTCAATACAGCTGTAGTGAATCTGAGGTCTACTTTAATTTATTTAAATGATATTATTATTTAAAAAAAATATGGTTGTGTTTTTTCCTTTTAGGAAATTGCAATATTTGTGTGATATTTTATTATGTAACGTCCAGGAAACTGCTGCAATGTCTTGTCTCATTGTTCATGTTATGTCACTTTCCTTTCATGTCATAATTCCTAATTTGGAGGGTTCTTGTGAGGAGGTCATGGTTCAGAAAATCTCAAATAGAAACTGAAAGTTACCAACCCGTTCATCCTCAGAGACAATGGTAGAAAGTACCATGTAGTACATAGTATGTAGTATGTATTATGGAAAGAAAACCCCAAATGCCAATCATCCGTATTTTACTTTAATGTGTGGAAAGTTCCAAATCACTGATTGCTGTGTGGAAAAGAAGTTAGCAATCTCTATGATAGCACCAGAAACACATGTCATACAAAGTGGCCCCGCTTTCTTTCGCTTTATAAAATGTAGACTACTGTTGCTTAAATTCCATGCAGAGCTCCCGTCCCAGGGCTGCTTGTGTCTAAGAGGATTACTGGGATGCTAACGCTGGCATTAAAGTGGTCTCTGAGTACTAACCGTCAGTCTTGGCCGACCTGTTGTAGAAAGACTGTGACGGAATACCCTTTCCTCTCCCATTCTCTCCTCACCTTCTTTGCTGCATCCCATTATGTTTTGATTTCATGCTTTCTCTTCCTCTCTTCCTTCTCCTTTCACTTTGCCTTAATACCTTCACGTGTGTCACTTTTTGTTTCTTTCTCCTGGTCTTCACTTGTCCTTTGCCTCCCTCCTTTCCCCCTCTCTCTTTCTCACCATGTCTCTTTTTTTCGTTAAAAGGTGATGTTGTATTGTCAGATGCAGTGGCCATGAAAACCAATTTTACAGCACAGGAGTTACTGGGGAGAAGTGGGGAGAAAGAGCACACACACATGCGCTAGCACCCATTTGTATGTGAGGCCCCCTATTTACTCCACTTTATGCATAGCAAAATATGGATTTTAATGTTCTGAATATGGAGTGCATCCCCTTAAGCAGATGCCCTAATAACTGACTGGAATGGGATTTGTTTCTGTTGGCTAAATAGCAGAATTATGGATTTAGTCATTTGTTTATTTTAGTGTAAACCAACACCAGTGATGTTTCGTGTCAGCATCAGCAATCAAACTTCTTTTCATTACCACTCTCATACACAGTGTTATATTTCTAGCCTCGTCTGGAGAGAAACATCAGCATTTGGCTAACACAAAGCTCGTCTGCAGATGACCCGAGTGCCGGTTCATATTCTTAGCTGAGGTTCAGAGCTCTCTCTTTGTGCTAGACACACACATGGTACTTTGGCTTCATCAATTCAGGTTTTGCAATTCATCCTGTTGACAGTGAAGGTATTGGAGGGTCTCACAGCTCTCAGGGAGTTACTAGTCCAATCCCTTGTTTTCTTGCCCCCTTTTCAAGACCATATTGTACTTCCAATGTGCTGTTTGTAGTCAAACTAATACGGCCCGGTTGTAAGGTACCTCTTATGAAATGTAGTTCAAGGTGGTCAAAGTGCACTGAGTTAAAAAGACAGCCAGGAAGATGAGACAAAACAATACAAGAGGTGGCTGTGGCACAGGTCATAGAGCAGAAGGTTGGTGGTTTGATCCAGGGGCCTGCAATCCCATGTCAAGTGTTCTTGGGCAAGACAAGTAACCCTGAATTGCTGTAAAAATAAATTATATCTGATGAGCAGGTGGCACCTTGTACGGCAGCCTTGGCCCCAGTGTATGAATGTGTGTGAATGGTGAATGTTTTTTCTACTATGTAAAAGCTCTATATAAATACAGTCGATTTTCAAAAATGCAATCAAAAGACAGAGTCGAACAATAAAAGTAAAGATCAAGCATCCACAGGCTAGGCTTTTTTTAAACTTTTTTTATATCTTCAGAGAGAGTGGTCCAGACTTTTAAAGCATAGTTCATGAACGCGTCACTTCTTCCTGACCAATGGGCCAGCAGCACCGGAGGAGCTGAGGCCTCTGGAAGGGCTGATGACTACTAGAGAATCAGCACTAAAGGCCAGCCCTAATTCGTTAAAGCTACATTGTTCAAGAATTTCTCCCCATCTAGCGGTGAAATTGTATATGTCTATTACTTTGTTGCCCCTCCCATTCTAAATGCATTTTAACTCCTATGGTGGCCGAGCGTGAAATCAGCGTCTGTGAGAGTTTAGTTTTACGTTATTTTGGTAGCTATCAGGTTCCCAGACATATGCAAGCTAATGTTAGTAAAGTATTGCTATAATAGTAGCACTAATAGTAAGTGCTGTTATTATTCTGTATATTGTACGTGATTAATAGTGTGAGGCGATGTTTACAGCGTAGGAGAGAAACAACGGAGGTCTGTGTTTTTAATACATTTCTCTGAGCAGTATGAACAATGTCAATGAAACCGAAATGATCTCTTAGTATCTCCATGGTTACACGGAGCTGTTCTAGCTGTAGCTAGTCCGTGTTACAACTGCATGACGTGAGTTGTCTGCCATGGAAATCACCACACATATAATTACGTTTATGTTACAAGGTAGACAATCCTTTTTCATCATTGACACAAGGAAAATTATCCTAGACGTCGTTCTAGCGTTATGTACAACCAGGCTATAGTTAGACAAGCAACTGTAAAACTTTGAATTTACACAAATAGGCAAATTTACCTTTAGAGAAGAAAGCAGGCAACTTTGACGTCCCTTTTAAAATCCTTGTTCCTTATGAGCATCTTGGAAAAGCCAATCCAATATTTACCTTGGTCTTGTGGCTTTGCCTGTCGTGTCATCATTTTATTTAGCTTTTTTTCTCTGTTTCATATCCTGGAGAATTTGTGTGATTCTGTAGCTGCAACCGGCTTTCCAATCTTCTCCCCCTCCCTCCCTGCCATTCGTCACGCTTCCACTGAGTGTAAAAGCACAAAATGCGGAGGTATGACTTTGTCCATCTTTGGCTAATGTAGTTTAAAGATGGAGGCGCAACATGGCAGAGTACGTAGGAGGCATGAGCACATATTTGTGAAAGAACAAAAAGGGGTTTGCTAAGAATCAACTCAAAAAGTCACACAATGGAGCTTCAAGAGCTCTAAAATACAAAGTGACCTAGAGCAGTTTAGCCAGAATAAGATGATATACTCCCTTCTTTTTTTGTCTGGGTGGAAATTTCTGAATAGGCTGAGGAAGACCATCAATCAGAGACTTACACAAGTCCAGTCTGCTTGGTAAAAGGATATTAGTTTAATATGGTAGTGTAATTAGTCTGCCAGTATATTTTACAACTAAAAGAGGAATAAAGGCAATCATATCGGGCGTGTATCTGTTACATTAGTTCACTTCCAGGGGTCTAAGTCCTGTGTATGTTTGAGCCATCTACCACCCCCCCCCCCCAACCTGTCACCTTAAAGGTGTACTATGAGTTCTTGCATGGTTTCAGAGCGATTTCATTTTTTTCTCAAATTGTAGGCATCTATCCTGGATCCGCTAGCTGCCGGCCCCCTGAATACACTGTGAAAAAGCTGGCTGCCCCCCCTGAATACACTGTGAAAAAGCTGGCTGCCGGCCCCCTGAATACACTGTGAAAAAGCTGGCTGCCGGCCCCCTGAATACACTGTGAAAAAGCTGGCTGCCGGCCCCCAGAGTACACTGTGAAAAAGCTGGCTGCCGGCCCCCAGAGTACACTGTGAAAAAGCCCGGTCTCGGGAGACAGCACAGGGGTCGTAAACGTCAAACAAACACTAGGGGCACAGGATAGGCACCAAAATAATAGAATGTTACTAGAATGTAGAATGTTACTTTAGTTTCAAATTTAGAGACGCCAAAGTAACTTCTTGTGGTCGTGTTTGATGCAAACAGCACTAGAAGCAACGTGATGTCATGTTTTGCTGGTGCAGTGCATTATGCCTCATGAACGAGACAAGTCTGAGTGGTAATTTCAGTCAGCTAGACACAATCCATGGCAACTCATTTTGCAAAATGTCTAGACCTGACCTTACTTAACAAGATTTATCTGCTGTATTGCCTTTTACTAAAACATTTTTATTGAGCACATTGATTACATGGCAATATGTCTGTGTGCGGATTAGTATGTGCTCTGTACCTTTTATTTGTGGGAACAAAACTGTAAGCTTCTTGCACAGTGTTTTACCTTTGAAAACAGCAAACACAGCCCACGCTCTCTGCAATTTGGCATTGGCTAGAAACATTTGTAATATGATTAGTATTTCTGATCTGTGTTGCAGTGTAATACTGCGCCTGTCTCAATAGAATTGGAATGATCCCACCTAAAACATCTCTGCGCCCTCTGTCTCTCTTTCCCTGTGTTTTAATTTCTATCCTTTTTCCTGGTGTGGGTCATTGAGCAGAGAGGGGCACTCTCCACCTACATGCCCCACAAAGGCAGCCTGTGGCTGGGGAGAGAGGCCTTCCTTACTCCCCTCTCCTTGCTGGGAGTCCAGAGGTGGAATGAGTTTTTACGCTTCAAAAACCACAAGTCTTAACACTTCTACTGACCTCTTTTACTGTGTCGATGAGCCTTTTTCTTTTCCCAGGATCTGTTCTCTATTAGTTTTTGTTCTCCTCGAAATCTCTCATTCCTACCCTCCCTCTCTTACCTCTCGCTGTTCCTCTCTTTCAGTCCACATTGTTCTCTGTCCACCTCATCTAAACTCTGTTGACCATTGTTGTTGCTTCCGAAACTTTTAATTGACTTCTTGTGTCACCTCCTGTTCTTTCTGTATCCTCTTTTTGTCTCACTTTGTTCAATTTACTTTCAACAGTGATGGAGTTTAACACCAACCCTGACCCTTCAGTTGACCTCTAAAAAAAAAGCAAGAAAAATAGCAACAATTCAAACACAACTTTTCAGAACAGAAGTTCTCCATCGCTCTGTATTTTAAAGACTGTGCATCGGACGTACATTGTGCTGTAAACTATCTTATTTTTTAGCTACTTTTTGGACTGTACACCAAATTCAGTCAAGAACAAGAACAAAACCTTGGAAACACTAACAAGGGAAATGTATAATATTTAACTTGGTTTATGAGAGAGAGAGAGAGAGAGAGAAAGAGAGAGAGAGAGAGAAAGTAAAGTAAAGAGAGAGAAAGAGAAAGAGACTGGGAAGTTAGTTATGCAGAGGGAGAATAAGTCTTGTAAAAGAACAGAGAGAGTGATTGACATAGAGACATCCATACATGGAGACAGAGAGTCATAGTGAAGCTAGCTCTGTCTTTGATAAATAACCTCTTCCCTCAACCTCACTGCTCCACTGAGATGGCAAATAACTGTGTACACACCAGTCCATCACACTGAGAGAACTGTGTGTGTGTGTGTGTGTGTGTGTGTGTGTGTGTGTGTGTATTTTGGAGTACTAAGATCCTAACCTGAGGGTTCACACATTTGTTGCAAAACATTTGTCCTGTCATATTGTTACTACAACATGGTCACTGTGTACACACAGAGCAGTTCCGGGAGGAATACAAAACCATAACGTAGGTTTTCTGTTCCTTTTCTTCTTCTTCTTCTTCTTCTTCTTCTTCTTTCTCAAATGTCCTGTCAGCTCATCTTGCAGTATGTGTCTTCACTTGTTAATTCAAGCACACAGCAGAGGCCCTCTGGGAGGTAATTAAGCAATGAGACGGAGTGAGACCATCTGATTTGGGCACTGTTGTGCTGTGGTATACCTATGACTAAAGGCAGAGTGCCTATAGAGCAACCATTGGACACCACAGTTAGATAATCATCTCATACTCAGATAAAGGTTTCCCCAGTGGGACATCATTTTCATAAGACTGACATATAAAAGCATGCTGGTAGTCATCTGTTCCAAGACACCTCTAGGTGGAATGACATTACACGCTAGGAAGACAAGGTTCATTTAGATCCGAAATGTATTCTAGTGTAAGGAATGTTTTCTGATCAGTGTCCATTACAGTCCAGACAGTCCTGATGTCCCTGCAGCATTTCTTTTGTTTTATTTTCATCCCACAGACGTATGAATATGTTCTGATCTAGTTAGTTATGTTCCAGTATTGGCATCACCAGTGTTAAGTTGTTTGATATTGTTTGGTGACAAAATGTCTGAACATTGACATCAAATAAAATGAATGGCAAATATGGCTTTTATCATGTTTAATCAATGATATTCCTAGACAGATACTTGTGTGTTCTAATCAAGAAATTGGACCCCTGAAGTAGCAGGGTCCACTTTTTCCCCACACTGTGATTTGTTGTGGAGAGCTTACACAGAAGGCTGCAGCCGCTCCACAACAGTGTTAGTTTGTCTTTTATAAGAGGACATATTTTGCTGTTTGACCCGGAGTCTGTATAATAGTTTGATGCTCCCCATGCAACAACATTTTAATAATTTGCATGGATTTTACTTAAACTAAGGGAGTTGGAATTAATTTTAAAATACCCTCTGTTAATGGATTTTGTTCTAAATTACTCTTGGTGGACGTGACCTGCGTATGTGTGTGTGTGTGTGTGTGTGTGTGTGTGTGTGTGTGTGTGTGTGTGTGTGTGTGTGTGTGTGTGTGGTGTGTGTGTGTGTGTGCGTGCCATGATCACAGTGTTAACAATATCTGTTCCAGCTGCCTATTGTTCAAAACTTTAACAAAAAAGGCCCATTGCCAAAGAGTTTACAAAAAATAAATGTGAAGATAAAGTAACATTTAATTGATGTAAAAGCAGTACCCTCAATTGTACATCTGACAAATGCATAAATAATTAAATAACTAATTAACTTTGGCCTGCTGCAAGTATGTTGTATTGTATTTGCTAGATGATATTATAGAAAACTATGTCACACTGCATCGGACAGTATTTCCTCTATACTGTGGCATCAGCGCCATTGGCAAATGTCAGAATTTTCATTTTTTTCCAAAATGTTTTATTTTTTAAATGAGAAACTTTGTTAAATTCATTGAGCTTGCATTCTTGCTATCAGATCCTTTATTTGCTGTGGAGCCCACAGTGCTATTCTCCCCCTTTGTAAGACATAGGAGATCCATTCAGATGGCCCCAGTTTTCTTTATTTTACAGTGCACTGTGAAATACATTGGAATTTTATTTTATTGAATTGAATTGTATTTTACAGTGCACTACGAGGAGAAATCGAAAGCTCCCATACAGATGAAGGAACTGGCTTTCCTTAACACACAATTTCATCTCTTATCACTCCACCAATTTCATTGGTCTGGTCATTGATTTGCATAGCTTTATCTGTACTTCTTCAGGGTCTGTTGCCTTCTCCTTCTCTTCACCCTCATCTTTTTTCTGGATCTGGGTTTTTTCTTTCTAACGTGTATTGACGGAAAGGAAAGGAAAGGTGTGTGTGTGTGTCTGCGTGTGTGAGTATATGTGACCAGATTGCTTATTGTCCTGCAGGGATTGGGACTTGGCTGTAATAGACAGTTGTGTGCCTTATTTTCCTTATTCCAGCCCAAGGAGGATTTAACAATAGACTGTTTCCTCCCTGGTGATTATTTTAGAGCATGGGGAAATTGATTTGAACTGAAGTAACTTACAATGTGTCCTATCGTATAGTAGTTATTTAAACTATATGGGAAAGTGATATTGAGTTTATAGTAAGAAATCAAATCATGTCCATTCGTCTCACAGACCTAATTTATAGTTACACAAATATATCTTCCGTGACAGAGCTGCAGGGGAGGAAGAAACTATTTTAATGACCATGTGAGTGGGTTCAGTAGGTAGAACCAGACCACCACAGGGTGTCGTAGTGCAAGTCATGTTTGACGTGTAAAGATGAACCTGTGGCCGTGATTTTCACAATGCTGTGTTTTTCTTGCAATTGAATGTTTTATTGACTTTGTCCTCAACAAATGCACCTCCTAATTCACTACAGATCAATGTCTCATCCTTATACAGGACGGGTAATTATTGAGCTGAACTACTACCTGTGCGTTTTATCGATAACTTGTTTAGTTCTTGTTAGAAACTGTATGAGTTATGACAATGGAAGCAATGACCAATAACTGCCGTGACGCAATAGAGGAAGATCTTGGATGTAAATCACACAAGAGACTATTCAGAGCCTATGTCTATTTTGTTTATGGCAAATGACAATTAATGACTTATGTCATACTCCAGGGGTCATTTTCACAAAGCTCCTGAAGGCTATAAGTAGCTCTTTACTGACTGATATAGGAAAAATCCTAAAAATAACAGCTGTGTCAGCTCTATTTTTAAAACTTCCAGAAGTTTTGAAGGGTAGTTCACGAAACAGAACAGTTCTGTCTGTCAGCTGAATACTCAGACACGTGCACGCACACACACACAACATCTCACTAGAAAAAGCTGCATTATTGGACATCTGTGTGTAGATCCAGGTAATAATCGTTAACGAAAACCAATGAAATAACGAAAACTAGGTGGGAAAAAGCAGTGTTGTTAACTGAAATAAAAATAAACACGAAACATTACAAAAAAACAATAACTAAACTAAAACTGTAACGTCTGTTTTGCAAAACTATGTCAGACACCAAACAAGATGAGGACCACAAAAGCGTCACGTTCAATAGTTTATTAAAGGGTTGGGGGTATGGGAGTTTCAGAGGTACCGGGAAATCAAAAAATCAGCACATGTGTAGATCCCCAGTAGAGAGCAGGAGCTGGATGATCCGAGAAGTCCGGAGCAGGAGAACACGGAAGCAATTGAGCGGATCCGGGATCAGTAGAGGGCCAAAAGGCTTTTCCCAAAACAGGACGGTAACCGGTACTGGTAGCAGACGATCTGACAAGTGAGGACTGAAAAACAAGGCATTATATACAGGACATGATGAGTGGTGAATGCAGTGCAGCTGGTAGGTAATGAGGGTGAGGCAGAGCAGAGCAGAAACAGGTGAAATTCATCAAACGCCAATCAGCGTGTTACCAGGCAGAGAGAGGGCTCATGACAAACTAACTAAATCAAATTATCGACTAAACATCCTTAGTTTTTGTCTTTCACAGAGCAAATAACGTCATTTCTCATAGACATGTATAGTTCCTGACTGGGAACCCAAAAATTCCAGGACAGCGAACACTACAGGCTGCGTTCACTGGCAACCAATAGCCGGTTAATAAATACACAGGAACACCAAAAAGAGGGGAAGAAGCCTGGGTTAATATGTGGATTAATACCGGGATGTCCACACAGCTGTGTGAGTCGTTTGACTTCAAAAAGTTCACCACTTTATTGAAACCAAAGTTCAAAACACCTGTTGATGTCTGTCTTCTTTAGTCTGTCGGCTATTTAGGTTTTTTGTCTGGAACACGTCACTTCCACATTCTGCACTTACTGCGGCGTCTTGTGTACACTGTTGACAAATGTATGATCATATTTACGCTACATTTTATGTACTGGTGCTATTGTTGAATGCATTGCGAATACATGTTCCTAAAATTGGATGAGATGCTTTTGTTGAGTTATTATTGCACAATACTTATTTTGACCTTTTTGAATCCCCCGACCAAATAACCAATATTACAAAAAAAGGCTAAAACTGATCAAAATTAAACAAAACTAAGCATTTAAAAAAATAAACTAGCAAACCCGTTTTAAAAACTAATTCAAACTCAAACTGAATTTGAAGACAAAAAGTCAAAACGAAAAAAAAAAAAAAAAAAAAAAAAAAACGAAACTGCAAAACTATAATAACCTTGGTGTAGATGCTATATATGTGATGCACGTCCAGGTAATCATCAGAAGACTAAGAACTGTTCACCAACCAGAAAAAGCATCAAGACACCGGTGGGTTTTGGTCTCAGTGTCCAGGCTGAGGCTGCTGTTTGAGACACATCACAGACCCATTTGGATGTCACCTATAGGCAGGTTGTGTCCCTGGAGGCTGTGACTCTACATACAGTCTATATCCACAACCTTCCATTCCCAGGATTGCTCCGTTGCTTCTGGAAATTTGTCTGGATGTCCTTCATTCAGCTCGATGTCCAATTCCTTCTGCTTCCTTTTGTTTTGGTTTTTTGTTTGTTGTAATTCCAACCTGCGGCTGATTTCTGAGGACTATGGTTAACTGCTCCTCAGATCTCTGCAGGGTAAATCCAGACAGCTAGCTAGACTATCTGTCCAATCTGAGGACTATGGTTACCTGGTCCTCAGATCTCTGCAGGGTAAATCCAGACAGCTAGCTAGACTATCTGTCCAATCTGAGGACTATGGTTACCTGGTCCTCAGATCTCTGCAGGGTAAATCCAGACAGCTAGCTAGACTATCTGTCCAATCTGAGGACTATGGTTACCTGGTCCTCAGATCTCTGCAGGGTGAATCCAGACAGCTAGCTAGACTATCTGTCCAATCTGAGGACTATGGTTACCTGGTCCTCAGATCTCTGCAGGGTAAATCCAGACAGCTAGCTAGACTATCTGTCCAATCTGAGGACTATGTTACCTGGTCCTCAGATCTCTGCAGGGTAAATCCAGACAGCTAGCTAGACTATCTGTCCAATCTGAGGACTATGGTTACCTGGTCCTCAGATCTCTGCAGGGTAAATCCAGACAGCTAGCTAGACTATCTGTCCAATCTGAGGACTATGGTTACCTGGTCCTCAGATCTCTGCAGGGTAAATCCAGACAGCTAGCTAGACTATCTGTCCAATCTGAGGACTATGGTTACCTGGTCCTCAGATCTCTGCAGGGTGAATCCAGACAGCTAGCTAGACTATCTGTCCAATCTGAGGACTATGGTTACCTGGTCCTCAGATCTCTGCAGGGTAAATCCAGACAGCTAGCTAGACTGTCTGTCCAATCTGAGTTTTCTCTCGCACAACTAAAACTACTTTTCATACCCAAAATTAGTAATAAGTATTTTGGGGGTAAAAGAATACAAAGTCTGACATTAGGATTAATAGTACCAGACACATAGAGACCAGAGATACAGTATTTTGGAAGATGGAATTGGACATTGATTGTGACACACACATGAGCAATCTTTTCTGCTGCATTAAGACTTTTTTGTCTGTCAGCTAGGGCGATAAATCACCCTGCCTCTCTCTCATTGAGATTCATTCATCACTTTTTTTCGGCAAACAGTACCCAGAGTGATGTGCGTGTGTGTGTTGTTTTTCAGCATCTGAGTGAATAAAAGGTGTTTAGATTTACATTTGCAGTGATGACACACAGATGTAGACTTGTAATGATTCTTTAACACTCATCCAGAAAATTCTGACTCTGTGTGTGTGTGTGTGTGTGTGTGTGTGTGTGTGTGTGTGTGTGTGTGTGTGTGTGTGTGTGTGTGTGTGTGTGGTGTGTGTGTGTGTGTGTGTGTGTGTGTGTGTGGTGTGTCTTCAGCATTTAGCCTTGAAGGTTTGCATAAGTGGAGTAATTACTAAGTCGGCAAAACAGCATATGGAGAGAAAAAGGGGGAGGGGGAGAGGTGGAGCAAGCACAAACACAAATTCCAGCCTACTTCTCCTCCACATATCCCTCCTTTTCTCCTTTTGCTTTCTATTTTCTCTCTAGTGAGGGCACTGGAGAATGAATAACAGCAGGGCTGGGAAATGGAGATGTGATGCTCTTTATGCAAATCAAATACATTGCCATTCATTTCCTTCCGAGCACCCTGAGGACAGAAAAGGAGCCAAAAAGCAATGGGGGGAAAAAAACAGCAGGGAAAAGTTGAAGCCAGGTCAACTTTAAACAAATATTTTTACAGAAACGAAGTGGGGTTTCGTGAAGGCCAATCACTGATCAGTATTCAGGCCGTCTGGGCTGAGCTGAGTAAAGGATTGGGTCACAAATCTCCCTGGCCCTGACCACGACATTTACATAGTGGTTACCATCCAAGCCCACAGTCGGTAAATGCTGAATTGACAATTTCTTCTTACATTTGTCTTAGATGATCTTTACAAGCAACAGCATGACATCAAGATTCAAGAAGTGTTTATCAGCAGATAGTCATTTCTGCTGAATTCATCACTGCAATGCATTTGATTTAAATCTCATCTGCCATTAACAGACTCTGCTAGTGGTTGTTTGCCACCGCTAGCACCTCAGGGTTATGTAATATAACAGAAAGGAAACAAAAGGACAAGGTCTTGGTGCGTGTGATTTTAGAGGAAAACAGCAAAGGTTTGAAGTCAGTTAATAAACATTCTCACTTAGAACAACCACTCAAACATAACATCATAATGTCACATTTTGAGCCGTAAATGAACTCTGGGGCAAACACAAAGCTGGACATGTACACACGCAGGACACTAAATAGAGGTGCATTTAATTTTATTGCCACCACCTATATAAAAGTTAAAGTTCTGCCATTGATCTTCCGCGGCATCTTCAATCTGGCCATCTGTTGCCTCAGGGCTGATACATTTAGAGGAGCTGTCTGACTCTCAGAAGTCAATAGTAAAGTCTCAACAGCTTAAACAACTACACGCACCATAGTTAGATTTCTGCCAATTACAACATCACAGATATTCCCATTTACTTTGATAACTAGTAAACGTCTGTGATAGTCTGTCACAAGAATTAATTGTATTTTCTCACAGATGAGACACTGTATGATATGTGATCCGAAGTGGAATATGATGGAATCTTTCCTGTGAACCATGTATCTATTTATGATTTGAGGGGACAGGTCCCCCCGGTCCTTAAGGACAAAACACTCTTCATAAAACAAACAAAATAACAATAAGTTAACAACGCCAGCTCTGTAACAAAACCTCAAAGGAAAAAAAACTCTAAATATAACCCTTCCAAAGCCCACATATTGCATTTTTTGGCCTGGCAACGTGAGAGGCAGACACAAACTGACTTGACAAGTGAAGAATATGTCCCTGTCTGATTTTGATATAAAATATATATATATATATATACACACAGTATATAAAATTGAATGTTTTTTCCCCTCAGCAAACTGGATGCAGATGAGTTGAAGGGTAATAGAGCTCGAGTGTGGTTCCAGAAGTAATAATTCCATTCATTTTTCCCATAACATTTTGATTATTAGCCGTAATGTTTAAACCATCCAAGGTAGACTGACCATGAGCTGTGAGATTATGAAACGAAGGTTTATGCCTCTGTAGAAAAGACAAGTCCGTATAATATCAACCTTGTTTTAAGAAAACCATGTTTTTTTTGCAATGTCATAAAGAAGTAGCACATTATTGGTTGGTGGTTCAATCCTTGGCCCTGCAGTCCCATGTCAAAGTGTCCTTGGACAAGATGCTGAACCCCAAGTTGCCCCCAATGCTAAGACTCGGAGTGTGAATGTGTGTGAGTGAGTATCTGATGAGCAGGTGGCACCTTGTACGGCAGCCTTGGGCACAGTGTATGAATGTGTGTGAATGGTGAATGTATCCTGAATGATGTAAAAGCGCTTTGAGTAGTTGTTAAGACTAGAAAAGCGCTAAATAAATACAGCACACTTACATTTACATTTACATTACTTACAATCCTAAGCATTACAGCAACGTCTCTGATTGGTAAAGCTTGCTGTAACCATGGCAATGTTTACTGCACCCAGGAATCCATGAATGGCTATGGCGAGCTGCTGCTATTGAAGTATATGATTGTTTATGTACTCAGTCTTGTACCTTTGCCTTTTTGGCTTTTTTCAAAAAATGTTTTGGTCCGGATTCATCTCATAGCTGATTAGCTTGGTTCCAGGCATAAAACTCTTTGTAAAAGCATTTTATGAAATATCAATGAGGATATTGAATGAGAAATGCACTGCCGTGCTCGAAGGCGCATAAAATGTGTGCGGTCACTCTATAAAAGCTGAATGAAGACAAGCATCCCTCTAAACATGCTTCTCCTATCTTGTTGACAGAGCAACCATCCAATCACCACGGCTCCACCCTGCCTCCAGTACCTCCGCCCCACCGCCAGCAGCCCTCAATAACAGCGCTTAACCAATCCCTGGGCTCCACGCACCACGCTGGCCAATCACTGAATTCTACGCGTCAGCTAACCCCTCCTACTGGAAGCCCGGCCCCTGTGGCCGGCCAATCACCAGCCGAGCTGCAGACCACGCCCCCTGAGAGCGTCCCGCTGCAAGACAGCTGGGTGCTGGGTAGCAATGTGCCTCTGGAAACAAGGTAAAGTGACTTCTTAATATCTTAATATCTTACTTTTCTTCAGCATGTTCTGGATTAGCGCTTACCTTTGACAACAAAGAGCCATAGCTTTAGTCACCAGGGTCAGCATTGTTGTTTATATATATGTACATGTATTTTATTACTTAAAGGACTGGAAACATGCACTCTTAGAGATCTTTTACCACAGATGTCATAAGCCTCTCAAAGTCTTGAAGGGACAAAGTTTCTGTATGTAAAAAAAATTGACATATATATAATTGATATAACTTTAATCTGTTCCCTAAAATTCAAAATCTCTAAAGGCAGACTGTGAACCAAAGTATACAGCTACTTTGTTGATACTTTTGTTGAAGCGTTTTACACTGCGAATTTGGCCTGCACACATCGGCAACTCGTTTTACCATGTTCACGATTTAATTTTCAAATAAATAATAATCTTTTTTTAAATTAAAACTATATATATATATATATATATATATATATATATAGGACAGGCCAAACGTTTGGTTACACCTTCTCATTCAATGTGTTTCCTATATTTTCATGACTATTTACATTGTAGATTCTCACTGAAGGCATCAAAACTATGAATGAACACATATGGAATTATGTACTTAACGAAAAAGTGTGAAATAACTGAAAATATGTCTTATAGTCTAGTTTCTTTAAAGTAGCCACCCTCTGCTTTGATTACTGCTTTGCACACTCTTGGCATTCTCTTGATGAGCTTCAAGAGGTAGTCACCTGAAATGGTTTCCCAACAATCTTGAAGGGGTTCCCAGAGATGCTCAGCACTTGTTGGCCCTTTTGCCTTCGCCCTGCGGTACAGCTCTCCCCAAACCATCTTGATTGGGTTCAGGTCCGATGACTGTGGAGGCGCAGCACTCCATCACTCTCTTTCTTGGTAGCCCAAGAAATAGCCCTTACACAGCCTGGAGGTATGCTTGGGGTCATTGTCCTGTTGAAAAATAAATGATGGTCCAACTAAAAGCAAACTGGATGGGATGTTGCATGCCGCTGCAGGATGCTGTGGTAGCCATGCTGGTTCAGTATGCCTTCGATTTGGAATAAATCCCCAACAGTGTCACCAGCAAAGCACCTCCATACCATCACACCTCCTCCTCCATGCTTCACGGTGGGAACCAGGCATGTAGAACCCATCCGGTCACCTTTTCTCCGTTGCACAAAGCCACGGCGGTTGGAACCAAAGATCTCAAACTTGGACTCATCAGACCAAAGCCCAGATTTCCACTGGTCTAATGTCCATTCCTTGTGTTTTTTGGCCCAAACAAATCTCTTCTGCTTGTTGCCTCTCCTTAGCCGTGGTTTCCTAGCTGCTATTTGACCATGAAGGCCTGATTTGCGCAGTCTCCTCATAACAGTTGTTCTAGAGATGTGTCTGCTGCCAGAACTCTATGTGGTATTCATCTGGTCTCTAATCTGAGCTGCTGTTAACTTGCAATTTCTGAGGCTGGTGACTTGGATGAACTTATCCTGAGCAGCAGAGGTGACTCTTGGTCTTCCTTTCCAGGGGCGGTCCTCATGTGAGCCAGTTTCATTGTAGCGCTTGATGGTTTTTGCCACTGCACTTGGGGACACATTCAAAGTTTTCGCAATTTTCCGGACCGACTGACCTTCATCTCTTAAAGTAATGATGGCCACTTGTTTCTCTTTACTTAGCTGATTGGTTCTTGCCATAATATGAATTCTAACCGTTGTCCAATAGGGCTGTCGGCTGTGTATCAACCAGACTTCTGCACAACACAACTAATGGTCCCAACTCCATTAATAAGGCCAGAAATTCCACTAATTAACCTTGACAAGGCCCACCTGTGAAGTGAAAACCATTTCATGTGACTACCTCATGAAGCTCATTGAGAAAACAGCGCTATCAAAACAGCAAAGGGTGGCTACTTTGAGGAATCTAAAATATAAGACCTATTTAAGAGTTATTTCACATTTTTTTGTTAAGTACATAATTCCATATATGTTCATTCATAGTTTTGATGCCTTCAGTGAGAATCTACAATGTAAATAGTCATGAAAATAAAGGAAACGCATTGAATGAGAAGGTCTAACCAAACCTTTGGCCTGTCCTATCTAAATATATATAATGTATAATGTATATATTTAAAATATATATTATATGTTATTTATTTTTTTTAAATAACTTTAATTCTTAATTTTATGAGCCATCTGCATCACAGACACTACTACTTTCTTCTGTAAGTTTAAACACAGACTGTATGCAATAGGTTTTAATTCTCTCTCTTCTCTTCATTGAAGCCTCTACGTTTAGCACTGCCAATTGGTTTGGTTTTGTCACGGTTCATGTGTGCAATAAACTTTACACTTTGTGAGAAAAAAATCGTGGTAGAGATTTGTGATATCAATTCTAAGCCAAAAAATCGTGATTCACATTTCTTCCCGAATCGTGCAGGCCTACTGGGAATTTTCCTACTCTTGTAGAGTTCTAATCACAGTTTTCGCCTTTCAATGCATTCCGCTGTCAGTGTGTTTCCTTTCAGCTGTAACATAGGTTTTATTGGATCATTTGAACCCTGAATTCCTGTTCACTGAACAATTTGTTAGTCTCTTTCTGTCTTTGTTGAAAACAAATACCCCCACAGTTCTCAGAAATTTTAAAAATCACGATTCTCTCTTGCAGTGTCACATTTTATTGGCGACTGTATAAAGGCCTTTTGCTACTAAGCTGTCCACACACGTGCACATGCACATGCACATGCACGCACACGCACATGCACACACACACAATTTATGTGAGCAGCCTTGACCCTCTGTTCACCAGACAATGTGTTGCCCAGTCCCTCTATCACTCCTTCCTTTCTCTGTCCTGCTCTTGTTAATGTCTTTCACCCATAGAGAAAAGAAGAATTGATAGATGGAGAACTGTCTGCCTTTGTTACTCCCAACATTTGGGCTGTGTGTGTGTGTGTGTGGTGTGTGTGTGTGTGTGTGTGTGTGTGTGTGTGTGTGGTGTGTGTGTGTGTGTGTGTGTGTGTGTGTTTGGGACAGCCAAACCATGAACCCTAGTGTAGTTTTATATTCTCATAAAAGCCTAGTGCATGCACACACACACACACACACACACACACACACTTTATGAGGGTAACTTTAACCTTGACCTTTAATTCACCAGACAATTTTGCAACCAATCCTTTTTTCAGTCTTTCTTCTTTTTCTGTATTTCTCTCCTTTGTCTCATTCCCTGAGAGAAAAAAAGGAGGATGCTGATAGATTGATAGCGGGGGGATGTCTGTCTCTAAGATCTTAACAACCCCCAGCATTTTGGCTACATGTCTGAGTTGGAGAAGGTTTGAGCCTTTGGGACAGCCAAACCATGTCCCTGGCTGAGATTCATTTTCATAAAGGCTAATACACATTTACACATGCACGCACGCACGCACACACACGCACACAAACATTCAGACAGACTTGGAGATTAAACAACTTGCAGGCCTTTAGGAGACGGGGTAAGAAAAACTACGAGCTTGCGGGGTGGAGCTGAAATATAAATGCTGTGTGACCTGGAGGCACTCCCTGCATGCCAAATCACACACATTCAGTCAGCAATCCAATCCAACATCTTCAAAGCTGAGTGTAGTGGACAGCTTGGTCGGTCCGTCCTTCATACTGTCAGTTTCTTGCCGAAAAAAAGTCTAACTTTTATGTTTTGATACATGTAAGCTACCTCCCCTTACTGTACCTCAGCATTTCCTGTCCTACTAACTATACAAATAAAATCATCACATAAATGTAGTGTCTCAGTGTTTCATGTCATAGAGGTGCTTACAGATCACTGTGATCTCTATCATGAAGTGCATGAGGTTGCTTCGAAGCACTTCACAGAGAATAGTGTAAAAAAATAGACTTGAGGATGAGTCGGTATTATCTCCCACATGGTGACACAGTTGATGAGTAACGAGTAACAGAACATGAGGTGTCTAATAACTATATTCACAGGCAGCGCCAGGGGCAGCCATGTGGGGCTCGAGCCCAGAGTGTAAGTACCACCGTATTTTAAGATGGAGTAGTCAGACCGAAGCAGAAGACTGTGTCCCTCTGTGTCCCACGTCTGATCTTCATGCTCAGCGTGTCAGTGGAGCACCAGACGAGGGAGTTTCTAGTAGCCAGCTTTCATGTCCTGACACTGAAGTTAAGTTACTGCAGATGCACACGATCCGCAGTAAAACCGCTCTGCTCTGGCTGTGTTGTTATTTTCATTATGGGGAGAGTGGTGGAGACAACTTGGTTGAAGCGCTACCCTTGGCGTGTTGCAACGCCGAGCTCTGAGCTCAAAGTTCAAATTATTTCAACTTTGACCATGTTGCCGCTGACCAAGGCGCAACCATGAAAGGCGGCAGCCAGCGACGACGTATTTGCTGAAGAGCCGGGACTATGCTCTGCTCCGATTTTAATGTGTAGTCCAACAAAAGGAAGCAAATAAAGTTAATACAATAAGTACATCTACATCTACTCAGAATAAAGTTGTAAAAGCTTTAAAGAGTTCACCATAGTATTACTGTTCCGATGCATGGTGTATCTACACGAACTAGCAGACTGATTTTTAAACATAAGTCACTGCCAGCCACGGTTGTGCTGCCCGGTCTGAGTCCAACCTGCAGACCGACTGACTCGCCCTCTGCCCCAGGTGCCAAATAACAGATTAGCAAATAATTCATTAATATTAACAATCTATGGTTACTTCACTAGAGGACCATGTTTTTTACCAGATTACAGGGAACACTGCTCCATACTCATTCCTGTTACCAGAATAATAGAAGTTATGCAGTACCAAAAAAGCGTAATCAATACCTCTTTCAATATCAAGGCAAAAAGGAAAAAAAATATACTAAGCACAAAGAATGAATAAATAACCTGCACACAGTGCTGGAACAGAAAAAGTCATAATAGTTTGTATAAAATTATAATGGTATTGTTTTAAAAATGTGGTAAAACTGTATGTAACCTTACTCCACACATGGCTCAAAGAGGACAAATAGAAAAAACAATCTAACTAACTAACCTAGTGTTTAACCCTTGTCTTGTCCCCAGGTGCAATTTGACCCATATTTAATATCACAAATATGGGTTTCTTTCAACCAAACTGCCCAACCATAACTTGGATGCATGAGTGGAAGCCATGCAACGTTCTTTGCTGGTCAAATCAAAATTACTTCCCTTGAATTTTTTGTGTTTCATTCAATATCATAGCATTTCAAAAAACTATCTAAAGGGTTTTAAAACAGTCTCCTGACTACACTGCACCTGTGATTATCCACTCAACATCCTCTGACTTTAACTATTAGTCAAAATAAGTCATAATTTCTGCTTTTTTTTAACAAAACAAAAAAATATGGGTATAATGTAATTTAAATTTAAGTTAGTTGGCCACAAATTAAAACAAAGGAAAATGTTGAATAAGTGAAAAGAATGTTTAAAACAGTGTCAAGCGTATACTAAAACGTTGGAAAAAGCACGACGTAACATTAGCTCCTAATTCAGATAGGCAGTGGCTGGATGGAGAAGTTTGTTGTGTTTGCCATACAATTAGTCTGTCTGGAACATGTAGTCAGATTATCAGCCTAGGATGAGTTTTTATACATTGGTTTGAAAAAATAAATGTTTTGTTAAAAGAGCTGATTAGAGATATTGAGAGCTAAGGAGGGTTCTGTGTGGCCTCAGAACACTCTTAATAACGTTAATGAGATCCCCATTCCTGTGTCATGTTAAGTGACGAATGTCAACAGTTCAACAGGGAGAAGAAAAGCATAGCTTACTTTTCAGATGTACCCAGGGGTTAAAGTGTCAACTAGGCAGGTGGGGGGGACCCTAAGAGCCGAGGGGGGTTTCTCAAACTTAACACTTAAAAGTTTCTTACTGCTGTATAGACTCTATCCACTACACATCACTTAAAGAAACCCCACTTTTGAAGCTGGCTCACCTGTTACTCCCGTTATATCACTTATTTTAAGGAGCAATTGCCAGGAGTTGAGCTTTCATCAAAACAAAATGACTTGTGTGTTAACTGAACGCCAAATTAGAGCACCTGAGGTGCTGACAAGCACTTAAAAGTCTATTTTTTGAAGTCCAACCATATACATATGTGCATTAAGAGAGTCTGATGCAGTCAGTCCACATAAAGCACAATGGGGCTACATTCACTTCCAGTTAACTTCGTTGGGAAAAATGAGGGCAGAACAGCCTCAGCGATCTGTTTTAACTGAATACTCTCTGGTCCAGCTCAGCTGAAAACCGCGCGTCTGCAGCACGCTAACAAGCCTGTTTGGAACCGATACGTAACCAACAGCGGGATCTTCACCTGTCCAACTGACCAGCTTAGATAGTTGTCCTGACCGTTCTGATACATTACAGACATGTGATCACATGTATCAAATCTACAGTCAATATCTAATCAGTATTAGGGGAATTACTGGCAATGTTGGGTCTTTGGAAATGATAGAGTAATGATAGTGTAGTCTGGACCTAGTGCAGTGTCTTGAGATAGATCTTGTTATGAATTGATACTATAAATAACATTGCATTGAATTGAATTGAATTACAGTAAAACTGCATCATGAACATCAAGTTCAGAGTTTCAGAGTCTGACAAACAGAGGGACTGGACCAGACCTGATGTAAAGATTGATATCATCCCCACACACCAGTCTTAGCCAGCTTTGTCCTGTTCAAACAGTGGCTGTTTCTCTCTTCAACATTCCTGTCAGCTGACATGGTATCAGATAGATGTGTGTGTGTGTGTTGTGTGTGTGTGTGTGTGTGTGTGTGTGTGTGTGTGTTGTGTGTGTGTGTGTGGTATCATATAGACTCTAGAGTTAATCTTCGCAGACAAAACACTCACCACCTGCTGCATACCTTTACCCTATATACTGTTCTCTTTGACCCTCTTTTGACGGACACACTACATGATACCATGTCTCTCTTGTCCTCGCTCCCACCCTTTTAACTCAGACTCCAAACATGTGTTTCTCACTAGGAGCAGACTTGCAGATAGAAGAGAATAAACCCTGGAGTGCATAGAATAACATAACCCACATAACGCAGAGTTAATTTGCAAAAACAGATACAGGCCATTCTTAAAATGAATAAACCAACACCAGTTTGATTGATATTCCTTTGAGTACACAATACAAACACCTGATTTATAAGAGAGAGAGAGAGAGAGAGAGAGAGATGCAGAGAGATATTCTGAAAACAACCCAACACCAGTTTCACTGATATTTCCTGGCTAGCACAAAAATAACATGATTTAGGGAGTTAAACAACACAGAGATATCTGTTTTTGCATATGAACCCTTCTTACACATTCGCAGACTTGGTGACAAACACTTCTCTAGATTGCATGCCAAATACATTTGCCAGACTCACAGATCTCACACTCTTTGAAATTGTTCTCTCCTTTCACTTTCTAAAAAGCTCCCATGACTCTCTTTATAGCTCCTTCCCCTTTTTGTTCATTCTCCTCTCCATTTCCTCTTGTTATCCCCTTTTTTCCTGTTTATCCTACTTCTTCTCTCTTCCATCCTACTTCTACTATCCTCTGCCCTATTCTCTCCTTTGTGTCTTATCTAAGTTATTCATGGTAAATGGTTGCTCTGCTTACGTGTGTGGAGTGATAGCCCGTTTAATGCTCACTCTGAGGTCGTGCCTCGTACCAGCTCCTTTGTATATGTGATGTTGAGTGAGAAATGGCTCCATGTTATCACTTAATCTGACACTTCTTTGAGTGGTAGAAGACATTTGTTTTCTTTTTGCAAATTGGCTAATTACTTCCATAGACTGTTTAATATTATTGGCGAGAGCATGTGTGACATCACCCATTGGTTTGTGGAGATCTGGAGTTGTTGAGTTTGCCGTTCCGGGCGGAGCCATCCTGGTTGCGGATGTGACGATTTTCGGAGTGAGGGACGAGCTGCTTACACTCTACGTTACGTTACACACTTACACTGGCAATCATATCATAGCCACGCCTTAAAACACCCCCTGCTTTATCGACGATTTTTAAATGAATGAGACCGTAATTCAACAAATGATCATCATTATGTGTTGCAGGAGACTTAAAACTAGCGATTTAGAAGATAAACTTATCATGAAAATGTTTACTGAGGTAATAAATCAAGTGAGAAGTGGGTCACTTTCGCAAAGACTTCTAAAGAAACCGACCTCATTTTGCAATTGCATGTCGCCCCCTGCTGGTATTCAAATAGAATGCAGGTTTAAGGAGTGTCCCCAAGCTGGAATTCAGATATAATGCAGGTTTAAGGAGTCTCCCCCTGCTGGAGATCAGATAGAATGCAGGTTTAAGGAGTTTCCCCCTGCTGGAGATCAGATAGAATGCAGGTTTAAGGAGTCTCCCCCTGCTGGAGATCAGATAGAATGCAGGGTTAAGGAGTCTCCCCCTGCTGGAGATCTGATAGAATGCAGGTTTAAGGAGTCTCCCCCTGCTGGAGATCAGATAGAATGCAGGTTTAAGGAGTCTCCCCCTGCTGGTATTCAGATAGAATGCAGGTTTAAGGAGTGTCCCCAAGCTGGAATTCAGATTTAATGCAGGTTTAAGGATTCTCCTCCTGCTGGAGATCAGATAGAATGCAGGTTTAAGGAGCCCCCCTTCTGCTGGAGATCAGATAGAATGCAGGTTTAAGGAGTCACCCCCTGCTGGAGATCAGATAGAATGCAGGTTTAAGGAGTCTCCCCCTGCTGGAGATCAGATAGAATGCAGGTTTAAGGAGTCTCCCCCTGCTGGAGATCTGAAGAATGCAGGTTTAAGTAGTCTCCCCCTGCTGGAAATAAGATAGAATGCAGGTTAAAGGAGTCTCCCCCTGCTGGACTTCAGATAGAATGCAGGTTTAAGGAGTCCCCCCCTGCTGGAATTCAGATAGAATGCAGGTTTAAGGCACTTCTGCATTTGCAGCACTTCACCAAACCAAATGCTCTGTCCCTTAATATTAACAATCTATGGTTACTTCACTAGAGGACCATGGTTTTTACCAGATTACAGGGAACACTGCTCCATACTCATTCCTGTCCCCAGAATAATAGAAGTTATGCAGTACCAAAAAAGCAATATTAGATACCTCTTTCAATATCAAGGCAAAAAGGCAAAAAAACACTAAGAACAAAGAATTAATCAATAACCTGAACACAGTGCTGGAACAGAAATAGTTATAATAGTCTGTATAAAATGATAATGGTATTGTTTTAAAAACGTGGTAAAACTGTATGTAACCTTACTCCACACATGGCTCAAAGTGGACAGATAGAGAAAATATTCCACGTGTCCTTTCTTTTCATTATAACTAACCTAGTGTGTAACCCTTGTCTTGACCCATTTTTAATATCACAAATATGAGTTTATTTCCCCTAAACTGCCCAAACATAACTTGGATACATAAGTGGAAGCCATGCAAGATTCTTTACAGATCAATTTAAAATTACTTCCATTGAATTTTTGGTGTTTTACTCAATTTTATAGCATTTCAAAAAACTGTGTAAAGGTTTTTAAAACAGTCTCCTGACTACACTTTAACTTATACCAGTCTGTGATTATCCACTCAACATCCTCTGACTTTAACCATTAGCCAAATAAGTCATAATTTCTGCTTTTGTCAACAAAAAAATACATAAGTATAATGTAATTTAAATTAAGTTAACCACGAATAAAAAAAACCAAATGTTGGAAAAAGTGACAAAAATGCTCAAAACAGCATCAAACGCATACTAAAACATTGGAAAAAGCACAACATAAAAATCATTTTCAATTTAGACCCAGAAGGACAACAAGTTAAGACAGCAGGAGGGTTAAGATGAGTGCGTTCTCCTCAGAACGCTCACTCTGTGGTGAACCAGACCCCTGTGCCATGCTGTGGTGAACCATGAACCAGTGCTGCAGGCACGTTGTCTTCTAATCCAACAAGGAAAAGAAAAGTGTTGCTTACTTTATATGTACCACAGTGTTTCCATAGTATAATGCAAGGTGATGGATTTAAACTGTAATACTATATTGGATCTTTCTTCTGTCCAACTTGATTTTTTATACCGAAAACTTTATCTTCTGCATATGGAATACAACAATTGATGGAATTCCATAGGTCATCCATGTAGTGATAGAAAGACATCAGTTTTGGCTTCCACAGATACAATATTTCTCACTATGCTCCACATCCCACACACTCATTTTACATGTATTTAAGAATCTGGGGTGATGCTCTCTAGAGAAAAATACAGATATCTTGATAGTAAAATTGATTCAAAATGATTATGCAGACTTTATGTGTTTACCACATGCATCCAGGGAAAGAGGATTGAGTGTACATCCTAGATTGTTTAAATTATACTTTCAAAGATGATAGCAGACAAAATATCAAATAATTTCAAAATCTTTTTTTGTGGCTGAAATATGAAGCACTGACACAGATTTAATTTCAGATCCACAACTGATATTTTTAGTGACAGAACATACAACTGTAGAGAGAGAGAGACTACAGAGGTGTGTTATGGGCGTATATTGGGTACTTAGAAGATGACAGCAGGAGAGAATGGGGTGAGACCTATATTATACAGTCTGGGGTGGGACATGACAGGAGAGTGTGAATGTCCTCATTTAGAGGTGGTAATCCATCCATTGACACACACACACACACACACACACACACACACAACCATGTGTCAAGGGATACCCTACACAACTGGTCACTGAATTGAGCAGGTGTAGAATGTCAATCTCTCTCTCTTATTCTCTTTCTCTCTCTCTCTCTCTCACACACACACACACACACACACACACACATACACACAAACACAGTCTATGTTAAATTTAAAAACTTTGACTAATTGGGTGCTGGAATGAACATATCCTGTGAAAATAGTATGGCAATAGTGACCCTTGCTGTAATGTCTAATGCAAAGCTAAGCACAATGCTAATTCTATATTTGTCTGTTTTAGTTATTATTATTAGTATTATTATTAATATTATTATTAATATTATTACTAGACATTTTCAGTAAATCATCAATAGATCAAGCTTATTGCAAGTTGTAGAATTGCCTGTCTTCATCTGAAATTAAGGAGACCATTCAGTAACATACATAACAAACAACATTTTCAGCATCTTACTGAGGTATTATTAATGACTGAAATAACACACTTTACCTGACACAGACTAGCAATAGCTTAATTCAGTGTCAATACTGTTGCACTAGTTGCTTGCTCTTGAGGGAATTACTGGAATCGTTGGGTCTTTGTAAATTATAGAGTGTGGTCTACACCTACTCTATTAGTAAAGTATTTTGAGATAACTCTTTGAATTGAATCTGTCATCTATAAAAAAAAAAGCCTTAAAATGCCCAAAAAAGTTAATCTTAAAAAATAAGAATGCATCAAATTGTCTCCCCACAACAATAATGTTAGAAATATGGATATGAATAGACAAATAATATAATGTCAAGTGATTAAAATTTCAATAATAAATGGCATGGTACTCTGTCAACTCTGTTCTCTCAACAGGACATAATGTACAATGGCCATTTAATAGACACAAATCAGAAGCACCCATTTTTATAGGTATGTGTGGGTGTTTGCATGATTAACGCATGGGGAGAAAGAGCAATTAAATGGTGACATGTAAATGAAATGATCCTTTTATCCCACACAGTGTAGGCAGTGGTTGTGTGTGTGGGGGGATGTATGGAGAAAGCTGCTGTTCAATGCCTATTGTCACAGTGTTAAGACATGCGGGATCATTTAGTAGCCACACATTAGTTACAGTCAATTTCTTTACGAGGATCCGTAACCAGTCTGTGTTCTCGCTTTTGTTACGTTATGTCACACTGAAACTGCTCCTATTGTCAAAGACACTTAAAAGCCCCGGTGTAAATGGTGTCAATGTAATGTAAATTGTTGGAGGATAGTGCGTTGCATGGGCTGCTATTATTAGCGGACTACCAGATTAGTTATGGTTGACAACTTGCTACTGCCAACTAAGCACACTGTGGTTACAGTCATTTTACACTTGATTATCCTCACTGGGTCTGTCCCAGTCCTGCTACTGTATGTGTCGGAGCATTATGAACACAGCACGTCTCCAATCTTACAAAGAGATTCAAAACGGTGTCACTTCTTTTTTTCTTCTTTTCAGTCTCCATCAAAGTTCACTGTTTGCATGAGACTTATAAACATATGAGTATTGGCAAACTCTAATTCTTCTTAGTGACAGATTTAGTAAAGTTCTACTGGAGATGATAAGGGCCACATGGGAAACAATAGATATGAGTAATACATTTAAAAAAACTGTCAGAATTTGGAGATCAAAGTCAGAATTCTGACTTTATTGATAACACTGGTTATTGATCGTTCTGACTTATTTTTTAAACTCCAAACATTTTCAAGTCAGAATCCTGAGTTTATTCTAAGAATTCTGAGATTAAAGTCCTGACTAATCTCAGAATTTGGCCCTTTTTTTTAAAAAAGTTTTTAAGTAAAATCAGAATTCTGTGAATAAAGTCGGAATTCTAACATTAGAGTTAGTATTGATGGTAGTCTGACTTTTTTCTCAGAATTCGGATTTTGTTCTTAGAACTCAGAATTTAATTTTAGAATTGTGACTTTCAACGCAGAACTCAATAACATGTTTGATATGTTGCCCTAAGCCTAAGGGAGTCGTGTCCCTGTAGTTTTAGCTAGGCATTATGAAGGTGCCTGTGTTTCTGCTGTAGTTAAGAACACAAGAAGGAACTAATGAATACAACCATCAATCCAAAATGAATTCCATCATGCTCAGCTTTCCAACCATGACAAACTGCAGACTATCAGATGTCAACATAATGTCCGTCTACCCATAAACCCCTCCTTTATTGGCTCATTTTCCGTGGTTGGTTTGAATTACATTTGCAGCTGTATTTTCTGATATCTAATTGCTGGTATCACGGTTTTCCATGATACCCTCACAACTCAGGACAATTACAGCCTCATAATTAATTGCTGTCAAAGTGATGTTGGTGATAAAAGGCACGATGTGGTGGCAGCATAAATAGAAAAACAGAAATCAAAACAAGAATAACATTATTTTAGTTTCTCCAGAGAGAAATTTGGTTTGGTTGGTATCAGTGGTATTTTCTGACACTTTTTCTGTGTGTGTGTGTGTGTGTGTGTGTGTGTGTGTGTGTGTGTGTGTGTGTGTGTGTGAGTGTGTGTGTGTGAGTGTGTGTGTGTAATCTAGTGGCCACGCCTAGCCTCTGTGTCTTTCTTACTCTAAATGAAAGCATAATAAAATGTGACTTTTCATGTGCACTTCCACAGAGGGATGAGGCAGTTTAATATGGTGATAAATAATGAAGTGGTATTCATAAAAATGTACCTCCATACACACACACACACACACACACACACACACACACACACAAAACTGCACACATCCAAGCACAAAAAAATATACCTCCCCTTTAGAGCAACAAGTATTTAAACAACAGCATTTGGTTATTTCTCACAAACCACTCGATTGGAATGTTATCAACCAATTTAATCCATCATTTGTTGATTTAATCCATCAGTTGTTTATCCCTCTCGTAGATGTAAGGTAGTAGGCCCTACTCCACCTCCTATTTGGCTTAGTAGGCTGGTAGCTATGATTGGTAAGCTGAATCCCCTATACATGTTAACATTAGATGCTCCAAACACGTGATATGAAAAGACAGAAACGCTGCGTAAGGAGGAAGCTTGGGGTGGTGGATGGTTGTGCCAACATTGACTTCTTTTTTTAAAGATAATTCTTAGGGTGCATTCTAGGCCTTTATTACACAGGACAGCTGGAGATGTGAAACGGGAGAGAGAGAGGGGAAAGACGTGCATGTTGTCGTCAAATGAGGTGCACTTACTGTACAAGCTGGATAAAATGTCCGAGAAAATATTGATGAAAACCCCTGAGAAGGATTCACAGATAATGTGATACAAGAAAAGCTACTAATGTAACTTAAAAAATGTAAGGATGTCTTTTTGTTCGTGTGAGGGTGAGGTGTGATTCACTGTAGTTGCTGATTACCACATTTTATCATGGCCTGTTTGTCTATTGTAATAGGAATCTGTAGTAGGACTTGCTGACTCAATAATAAAGGTGTGTGTGTTTTCAGATGCTCTGGCTTGAAAGGTTATTAAAAGGTTTGTCATGCTAGCTTTTTATATGAGGTAGGCAAAAACACCTTTCAGTATTATGGCCTCTAGTACAACACCATCCTCTTCAACCTTAACAATAAACACATAGTAGAACTATCACCTGTCCGACAAACTGAACTTATATAAGCTTAATAAAAAAAAGGATTCATGGCAAAGCTGTTGTAATGGATTGCATTACATTGTACAAGTGTATTTTATAAACTGACCATTGAATGTATTCTGTTGAAGTCACAGTGGTTTACCCCTGCTGCCACCAAGCATCACATAACTATGCTCCACCACAAAGCCTAATAAATATATATATTTTTTTTTTAAACAGAAGCAGACAAAAGAAAGAAATCCCCCAATTAAAGTAACATAAATGTCATTAGGCAAGGGACTCATAGTCTGTGCACCAGGTTTACAGAATGGTCACAGTGCTCTTCTGAAAATGTTAAATGGAAGCGCCCTCGCCGCAATATGTGTGTCTCCATGGACCGTAGTTAATGGCAACACACACTCATTTACATTTTCTTTTTGAAACACAATCCACCCGTAGAACTTCCCGGGTGGATTTAAACCTGCATCCAGTTGTATGTGGCCAAGCCCTATATAATTGTTCAGGGTGAACTCCCAGAGTCCTGCTAGTTGTTAGCTCTGATCATCCCGTCAGGGACATGGCATTAAATGGCATTAACTAGCAGAGCGGTACGAGCAGCGCTGTGGGCCCTGAAGAGCACGACTGAAGTACGTTACTCATTCCCAACACTCCACCTGAAGGAAAAGTCCCACTAATGGGTTTTCTCTGATCTTTAACTGGTGATCATCACATCAAGTGGATACTTTTTAATCTCCCAAAGGTTAATTTCAGATTGATAAATTGGTAAACTGAAAAAAAGGGTTTTCTATTAGCAATCAAAAGCAAAGTGCTCTACAGTGTACTTAACACACAAAAAAAAGTACATTTAGAATCATTACACCAATTCATCTTTTGCACTTATGTGTGATGTTCAATGTGTTTTCATGAACGGGTCCATATGATTTCACATGAAAACGGATGCACAACAATTCGAAATGACATCGAGCATAAGCGCCTGCCGGTCATTTGACTACTGGTCACATTACAGTTAAGTTTGGTGTCTATACAGGTAAAATTAGTCAACATAAGGGGCCCTATCTTGCACGCAGCACAGCACAAAGCCCGACGCGAATGTCTTTGCTAGTTTAGGACAAACGCAATTGTCAATTTCTTGCCAGCACCCGCATCTTTTAAATAGAAAATGCACCTGCGCCAATCTGCGCGTCCATGGGCGTGCTGGTCTTACAGGGAGGTGTGTTCAGGTGCATTCTGGGTGTACTGCTATCTTGAGGTAGCAGAAAGTGATCACGTCATTGACCAACCAAAACCTGGTCTAAAATCAATAACGCAGGATGTCACTGTTATTTAACCAGCGCATTAGCACCTTTGCCCGTGTACAGCACGCGGAAAATTTGCTTGTTGCACAAAAAGGGACACGCGGCCGCATTCAAACATGCGAAACATAAAAAAAATAAAAATATTAGCTTAGCAATTCCGGCATCATAATAAAAGCATACGCAAATGCACGTTACGCCCAGAACACACCTATGATTAATGAGGACACTAAGTACAACCCTTTCGCACCCGGCGCACAGATGCTTTTTTCTGCCGACAACTTAGCAAAAGTGGACTTGTAAACGCCCTAAACGCATCTCTGCCAGGCGCTTCACCCCGCAAGCTTAGATCGTTAAAATAGGGCCCAAGGTGACTGTTAGCTGGGTAGAGCGCACCGTGAAGTCCTGGTCGTTTCAGCAGCCGTTGCAGTTAAGTTTAGGCGCTGAAACCACTAATTAAGATTAGGAAAAAAAGGATTGGGGTTTAAGTTAGAACAGCGGTCCCCTAAAGCAGTACTCTAGGGACACCTGTTTCCTGGGTGAAAGTCTTGTGTTTTTCCCTTTACGTTTTCAGGACTTGAACTCCGCTCCCCCCCCGTCGAAAGCCCTGCGTTTGACTGCTAGAACTCACATACGGAACACTGTAATGCTGTAAAGCTTGTCTCTGAGTAGTTTGTTACCCGTCTCTCTTTATTCCCTCTCTCCCCCTTAAATGCCTCTTGTATCTCTCTCTTCCTATCTTGCTTCGAGGCAGGTATTAATTGAAGGACCCTTGTTATAATAGGTTCTAAGTGTTAATCATACAGCCTTGTTAGAGAGCAGTCTGATTGTAATTACAGATGCTCGTTAGCCGGGGTTGTGGCATTAAGCAGACATTGTGACCTTGGTAATTACTGCAGCCATACATGTACAGTACAGTACATATGTGCCAATGGTATGTTGGAAATGTTCCTGTGGAAACTATCAAAGACCGCCTTTTCAGAAAACAACTAAAAACTGTTTCATGCTTTCATGAGGACAGCATTGTAAATGTAATATTTAGTCCATTATCTCTCGGTTAGCTTGTTCCAATACGGTGATGGCACATGAAGTGTTTTGTGAATTTCTTGCTTTTTGGTGAAACCAGAAAGTAATTCCTCAACTCTTAGAAACATGCCTTCTACTATATAGTTAGTGAGTGCACAACTTTTTGATATTAAAAAACGTCCGTTTCATTGAAGCCGTTGCCAAATGAGTTGCTACAAAGCTAATGAAGACTATCAGCTCCACACAACTCTCTCTGGATTTCTCAGTATGTTCAGAAGATTGTTTCGTACGGCGACTTTGACGAGCAGCACCTTGTACACGCACAGTAATTTATAGTGGATGAATTATGGATTATAAACCAGTTAAAGACTGGTGGCAGAAGATGGTTGTGCTTAAGTAAAGACATGTAGAATGCATGTCACAGGCTTCATTAGTCAAGTTAATTAGCATGTTAAAGGTTTGTTCACACAGTACACCATTATGAGAAGCCATTGCGACTAATTTGGGTATGAGATTATGAGAGTTACAGCCACCATGTCACTGCCATTGTAGGACCATGTGCACCATTTTTTTTTCATCTGTGTTGGGTAGCAGGGGTGACTCGATAACGCAAATGAGTAAAAAACAAAACGTTAATGGTACCTTTTAACATTCCTTTTACTTTTTACTGAAATATTTTTTGGGGGGACAGTAATCTCCTTTTAACTTTGCTGCGTTTGCCATTCATACCCATGGGGAGTTCATTAAATAGAATGGTGCCGATGAAAATGAACTTGGCTTGGCACGCTACCATTTATTTGTTCAGGAAAAAAATCTTTTCGAGAAGGCGTATGGGGAGAGCAAATATGGGTGGACGCATGACGCACAGGTCTTCCACTATATATAGGCTTACCCTACTTTTTTCAACAATGGCCTGCACCTGTGCATTTGCCAACATAATTCCTTACATTGTAAAGATTTTGTTCATAGGTGGTCTAGGAATAATCATATTGTATTGAGTGCCTGTGCTATTGAAAAAGGCAATTAATATGCAGCACGTGGTTTGGTTGGCTACATGTCAGTATCAAGATAACAACAGATACAGGCAACAACAGTAGGCTAGGCAGCTAACAAGTGTGACATTTTAAAGGGATCGTAATAATACAGTGATATAGACAAAAAAGTACTTTGGAAGTGTAAAATAAAGATGTTCAGTACCCACCACTGCTGTCTACAAAACATGTGATTACAAAAGGTCTGTGTGTTGGGGAGACATTGAAAACTAAAGTAAAAGAGTGTGTTGACCGAGTCACATAGTTAACAAACACTTCATTAACTGTTAAGACCACAGGGCTTAGGGTTGGTAAATGTGAATAAGGAGTGTAGTTTAGAGGCTTAGGCTTGCATCACTTGTAGACGGAGCAGGAAAGCCAATGCACCACATCTAATTTCTCTCTCTCTTTCTCCTCTCACCCTCCAGGCACTTCCTCTTTAAGACAGGTACAGGCACCACCCCCCTCTTTTCCACGGCCACTCCTGGCTACACTATGGCAACAGGCTCAGTGTACTCCCCACCCACCAGGCCATTGCCGAGGAATACCCTGTCCCGCTCTGCCTTCAAGTTCAAGAAATCCTCCAAGTACTGCTCATGGAGGTAAGATCAAATGAGCAGGAAGAAACCAACTTCCTGACTTTTGCTCTCAGTAAAAAGTTCAAGCTTGTTTCATATTTTGTAGCTGCAATGGGGTGATTTTGGGGATTCATTTGTCAGTACCCTTTTGTTGGAAAAATGTAACTGTTAAGACAGCTAAACGTGACTGTCATGTAACCAGCGGTCGCTGCAATTTTGTATAATATCATACGAATTGTAAGAAAGCATACAAACCCGTTTGTGAGAATGACCAGTCACCATTAGGGATTTCCCTTCCATTAAAAGGCTTATGTTCATCACCCAAGCCGTTTTGGGCTAAATGAATGTAAAATTAATCTGGGCATCGAAACTAATATTAACACTAACACTAATACTTTTTCAATCAGATCTAATGGTTGTAGTGGGTCTCCAGTGGTCTTCTGCAACAAGTTTTCAAGCTTTTTGATTGTTTTTTTTTTTAATGTATTTTGTGTTGTAGCTTTTTTAGACATTTTAGTCAGATATTGTAATAATTCAATAGTCCAAAATTATGTGAAATTGCATTGTTTGTTTTCATTGAAGAACGTAACATTTTCTTTAGGGAGGACCCCCAAACCCTCCGCAAAATATGTGCACCTAAGTCTTCCACAAACCTAGGGAACACACTGAAGGAATGGAAGTTTGAATGACACGGCATGGTTGATAAACTCGAATCGCAGGAGGTGCCTGCACTGGGACATATCTGCTTGGGATGATTCCTGCACATCATTCATCAGGAGTCTAGCAAAACTGTGTCAACCCAACAAGCTAGATTTTGGTCGATACTGGGCCAGGACATTTTTATACTGTACATGTAACATCAAACTAAACAGAAGGCTCTCTTTTGGCTGTGTGGTTTACAGAATCCCTACATTGCCAACGTGAATACATGTCTTTCCTCTGAAACGGTGAAAGGTTCTTGATATAACTGTTTGCAATTTGAATACCCTTTCCACAAGCTTGTCAGCAGATAACTGTTTCTCAGTCAGTGCTTCTAAACAGCACCCTGTCTCTCTTTCTTCACACACAGTTAGGGTGATATCCATGAATGCGATGGGGATATCAAGTAAAGCTGACAGCTGACAACATTTTGAAATCCATGCCATTAGTGCACAATGTGGGGCAAAAAAAACAAAATTCAGTCTAGTATATTCAGCGTTGTACATTGTCAGAACACTGTATGTGGTGTACTGGGCACACAAAATGGCTCAGTATTCCTTGGTTAACATTTACATTTGCTCCTTTACAGATGGCATTTAGATAGGTATTTTTAAGTATGTCCTTCCTGCTTTTGGCTCCCTTTTACTACACAGCTTTCCTTGCCCTAGTCCTTTTTTTTTTTAGTCCTCTTATCTTTCATATTCTCCACTTTCACCCCCCCCCCCCCCCCCCCCCCCCCCCTCCCCTAGATATCTTTTTTTAATTTCAAGAAGCCAGGATATTCGGAAACACTTGTATGCACCAAATTAAGTTGGAAATACCTTTATTTAGCCTATGTGAAGAAGAAAGTAGCAGATAACAATTCAAAATATATCCAATATATAATGGAAAGCATGTTATTACGTGTCATTGGGCATTTTTAAGTGGGTATGTGGGTATATTCCTAATGGCAACACAACTCTGGGTTGTAAGAAGGTAGTTTGATCTGACATTAAATGGTCTAATGAACATTGCTTTGGTGTTTCGGACATAGACCCTATTGTACAAACTGGGACTTTATTTCTCTTCTGTGGCAGCGAGGATAACACGCAGCTTGCTACTAACACACTGCACCCTGTGCTTCATGGCTGACTACTGTTACTTAACCACGCCATGCACTTCACAGCAGCTCAACGCACAGGTTACACAGACTTGGAACATTGAAGGCAATAGATTTTCAAGGTTTGAGTTACATCTATCAGTCGACTGAATCCTGGCAGTAACTGGAGCCATCAAAGCAGCAGCCAATTGCCAGACAGCTGCCTTTTAACTGGTTACAAGACTTTACTAGCTTACTGAAAAGAGCATCCAGGGATTTGTGCGGTGTGTGACATCGGGGGGGAGCCCATGAGAAATAAACAATTCCCACAGCAGCAAGAGTAGTTGACTATTGTAATTGTTTGTCTAACCCAGTGTTACTCATTGCGCGGCTCGCCAGCCTCCTGCGGCTCGCCAAGCTTTAATTTGTGGCCCGCATGGCAGGAAATAATACGGTGATATGATCGTGCAGTCAACAAAGATATTCATAACAACATAAAAAACAAGCAGGGAAATAACATAACCCTAAGTCTGCTCTGTTACAAATTATTCATATTTATAAAATACCCAAAACAGCGGCATTACAAGATAGAAATACTCTGGAAATGACTCACTGCAGAGTTGCCAGTTGGGTGGTCTTTCAGCTCTTAGCGCCAAATGTGCACTTGGATGGTTAGACACATGATGGGCTAATAAAAAGAATAACTCAAGGTCATTAAAAACATATTATGTACATCCTCTGTGTATCATAACCTTGCTTGTGAAAATTGACAATATTTGGGCATTTATTTTAAGCGACGTTGGGTCCTTGAAAAGTGCTGTACAAATTCAATTTATTAATAATATTAGTACTTAAAAATGTAAATAATAAAATAAAAATAATTAGCGCTAAATTGGAGCAATTAAAGTGGAAGTGGAGGACAACATGGCACTTCATATGCACATCATAACAACTCTAGCTTAGCTACGGTTATTACCAGCATTTCATGCTAGCTGGCCTGTTATACAGACTGAACAT
Source organism: Etheostoma spectabile (assembly GCF_008692095.1). Classification (NCBI taxonomy): domain Eukaryota; kingdom Metazoa; phylum Chordata; class Actinopteri; order Perciformes; family Percidae; genus Etheostoma; species Etheostoma spectabile. The sequence continues at coordinate 30,206,223 of NC_045734.1, forward strand.
GGATCGATTTCTTCTTAAACAAAGTCATTATTATGCTTGCAAATTTCACGCAACCAGAAACGCTTGCTGCTAATCTAAACTCTGTCTCAAATGTTAGCAGACTAAAGTTGCAGTCATGCAGGCCAGAGTTATTGTGTAGTTTTGGCATTTCGCTGGAGAATGGTATGGGATGAGGGCCTCGGTTGTGCAGCACTTGCAGTGAGTACTGACTACAGCAGGAACACATGGAAACGGTCAGAATTTGGTAGAAGAAAATGGCATTTTCAAAGCTCCACTATATCATGTGCTTCATTTTGCACAGAAGACATGTGATTTAGTAGTGAAATTCAACCAGTTCTCATGAATCAGGTGTACATATTGCTACAAAAAGTAATGCACTGTAATTCATATGTATTCCACGTATTTATTACCATATGCAACACAGTGCCTGTTGACGTATAAGAGCATGAAGAGCCACGTAGGGAGGAGGTCAGTGTGGATTGCTCGGTAATAAAAGACAGGACTTTCAAGTGGGGAAGCGGAGTTTGTGTCTGAAAAAATTAAGGTGAAAACACAAGACTTTCATTCGGGAAACGGGTGTTCGTATCCCTGGAGTACTACTTAAAGGTGCCGGTGTTTGAACCCAAACCACAGTCTTGTTTTTAATCCGAAGTGTTGGTCGGTGGTCACTGCGTGATGGTCACCTTTTGTCAGCTAAACTCAACTGTACTCTGAAAGCTAAACTTAACCGGCGGCTGAAAGCACCGTCACATCATGGTGTACTGTACCCGGCTCACAATCACCTTTTCTCAGGTAAAACGTAACCATCACGTGCCTGGTCGCAATGTTAACCTGCCGCCGGTCACCGTAATTTTGTAGGAAATCATACAAATTGTTCTGCATACCATTTCATACAAACCAATTCATGACAATGCGTTGACTATAAATATAACTAATTAAATAAAATAATTGAAAGGGCATTTAGACACCATAGGCATTTGCAAATGTGTTTGCAGTGTTTTGTGGAAGGTAATCATATATCCAAAATGAAACATATGCAAGAGCACTGTAAATCTAGAAGATGTGTATTTGTGTTGTAAAGGTTATTTCAGACCAAATGTTTTTTGTTTTTTTTCTTTCTCAGGTGTACAGCTCTCAGTGCAGTAGGACTATCTGTACTGCTCTCTGTCCTGCTCTGTTACTGCATAGGTAAGACCACACCACACACACACACACGATTGGTGGAATTCTGCCATGTGTATAAGTATTTCAACACACTGTGACACCCGGATCTCCTTAAGAAGATGTCCATTTCTTCTGGTGACAAACATGAATAGACAGACCTCGACATGTAACAGAACGGCCCGCTCCAACTTCTAAAATACACACATTTACACATACGCAAAACGGAAGTTAGCTTTATCTACCGCAAAGTTAAGCTAGCTACACTAACTTTTAAAAACCCGTAAAACAACCATAAAGTGACATGAGTCTGGTGAAATCAAATTGTAGAAGGTTGGGACAGACAAAAATACAAACAGAATAATACAAGGAATAACAGAATTAATAAAAACAACCAATGAGCCTTATAATAAATTACACTCCCCTCTCCCAAACAGTATTACAATAAGGGGAGAGGGGAAGGGGACACAAAGTATTTAGTCACAGGACCACCAAAGAAGAAATAAAGGAGGGGCTCTAAACTCTAACATATAGCCTATATACCTTACACCAGATACATTTTAAGACACAGGTAACAGATTATGTGTAATTTTAAATGAGAAGAAGCCAAATGCAAACATTTCCCTGTCACACACACACAGACACACACTGACACACACCCAAGTGGTCGGTTTGGCCCAGGTGCAGGATGACAAATGAGACTTTTATTTCTGCTTTGTCCATTGATAATCCCATCGTATCTCTCATCCAATCTTGTTCAGCTTCCTTCCCTCTCTAACTCTCTCTGTATTAGCCGTTCTTGTACTCTTGTTGCCGCATGCAGTGGTTTTTACTGTGTGGTATGAGCCCATCAGATAACAGGACTGCCAGAGGTTTCCTTTCTCCAGGCTTTATTCATCCCTCTCTCCCTCCCTCGGTGCTATGTTCCAGGATGTGCTATAGGTGATGTGTGAGTTGAAATGTCGGGCCGATTTTACGCTCAATTGTAGCTGGAATCTTCTTTGGAAACATGGTTTTACAGTTGTTGGTGTTACATTATATATATATATATATATTATATATATATATATATATATATATATATATCAAAGGTAAACAAGAAGGAATAAAAATCTGCAGTTGGCTTCAATATAGCATTTTGTCTCTAGTAATTAATGAAATTACTGAAAAAGACTAAAGGTGCATAACAGTAAGACATAATAGTGTGACTAATCCTGCCTCTCTCCAGCGTCATGCAGCAAGTTTTCTTCATCACACTGGATGTCTTTATCATCTCTAAATACTAATGAATGTGCTGTTTCCATCGCTTTCACCTAGTTTTGAGTGTGTGATTAACAGGTGCAACAGCAGTGTGTTTGCATCTGAACAAAGTGCTGTAAATCCACAGTGTTGTGCAGGTTGTGGTTAAAGTCATGGGATAAGTGTGTAGAGTTTTGAAAACTGTGTTCTGGCAATGAAAAAGGAACTAGTGTTTGGTCCACGTTAACTACTGCTGTGCAGACTGGAGTTACAGTGTAGCACGTTACTCCAGTTGTGCCCGCTGTCGTTTAGCAGTCCAAGAAAACTGTAATGATGAATTCAGATTTTCAACATCACATGATTATTATTCTACATCTTTTTTTATGTAACAATAACAAAACATTGATTAAGGACCTCAATCATTTTCTTCATCTGGAGGCATAATACCGTTGGCAGACAAATATGTAGTTTATGAAATTGTAGGAATGCTTCACTTCTTTTGGGGCACTGCTGGAAGGCAGGAATCTTCTCAGAGTTATGACTCAAAGAGTTAATTGTCAGCTTTGTTTAGGGTTAGATAAACCTGACAAAGCCAGTGATGAAATTCTTTCTCAGGCATTAGTCATATGTACAAAACATCCCCCTTAACCCTGTGACCCAGCGCTTGTTGTATACGACAATAACTGGCATCTTTGATTCATGACTTATTAATTTGTTTAAGCTAATACTCGCGCTGTTCCGCTGATGTCTTCGGTGTCTTCGTAGCCCTTACAGAAGGTTTTATATCCAGCCTGGAAATCCAGCGTTGTTCTGGGTCTTTGTGCAAATAAATCCAAACTGTTCCATCAGAGATTGATACACTTTACGTCCATATTTATGAATTTTTGGTCGCTAGCTTTGATGCAAACCGCCATTTTAATTTTCCAAGGATGCGCTGGGAGACCATTCTGACCAATTGTTTACGTCTTGTCAATGCTTGGAATGCTGGTCTGTCATTGCAGATGAAACGAAGGTCGTAAAAGTAGAAGTTAGATATAAACAAAAGTCAAAAATACCTTAGGGCTCAGAGGACTAAAAGTCTAATATTTAAAGCCCTTAATTAGTCTCTTTCTTGAATGAATGTACATTTGTAGCACACACTAAAGTTTGACTTTTCCATTTAATTAACAGACTTTGTATAAATAAGGCGACAATTCCCCTCACTGGGATTTTGATCCACTCAAGCAGACTATGGTGCCAGTGGATTATTTTTTGAAATAGTGCGACATTACTCTTGTAAAAGCCTATTGTATTATGACTTTACTTTGAACATGAGAAGAAATCTTGCTCAAACACATCTGAAATATTACAGTACAGGGGTTTAATAATTCATTAAAATGAATTAATGTATCATTCAGGTGTGTAATTGTCATATGCACATTTAAGGAGGTTACTTCCCCAAAAAATTGCAAAAGAAGGAATAGTAAATGATGCTACATGTGTGCTGACTCAGAATCTACAAGAGATTAAATAGATGAACGTAATAGAGAATGCCTGAGAGCCTTACCGCAATATATTCCATTATGTTTTTAAATTTGGGTTGTAGTCCATGTTTCCCTTTACATAAATTGATTCAGACAATTTACCGGTAATGCTCAAGACTTTCAGGGGGTGGGCCCCCAGACCTGAAATGAACACTTTATTTAACTTTTTTTATTTTCAAACTGGTTCATGTCAAATTTTATTTGGGATGCTGTTTTGAGACCATTTAAAACATTTTTTTAAATACTATAACATTTAATAAAAGACCCAAAATTCTACAAATGCGGTGAACTGATCATTAATTGTACATGCAAAGAGCATTGAATGGAACCATCCGTGTTCATTTTTGGGCATCTTGGTTGATGGAAAATCCAAATTCCAGATATAGACCCTTTGATAACAGGTCAAAGTTGACCAGAGGACATCATGAGGGTTAGGCCCCTGAATAGACTGAGTCTGGATTTGTTCTACTATAAATAAGAAATGTCACATCAAATTTTCAAATTGATTCATCCATCCATCCATCCATCCATCTTCATCCGCTTATCCGGTATCGGGTCGCGGGGGCAGCAGCTCCAATAGGGGACCCCAAACTTCCCTTTCCCGAGCCACATCAACTAGCTCCGACTGGGGGATCCCGAGGCGTTCCCAGGCCAGGTTGGAGATAAATCTCTCCACCTAGTCCTGGGTCTTCCCCGAGGTCTCCTCCCAGTTGGACGTGCCTGGAATCCTCCCTAGGAGGCGCCCAGGAGGCATCCTTACCAGATGCCCGAACCACCTCAACTGGCTCCTTTCAACGCGAAGGAGCAGCGCTCTACTCGAGCTCCTCTCGGATGACTGAGCTATCACCCTATCTCTAAGGGAGACGCCAGCCACCCTCTGAGGAAACCCATTTCGGCCGCTTGTACCCTTGATCTCGTTCTTTCGGTCATGACCGAGCCTTCATGACCATAGGTGAGGGTAGGAACGAAAATTGCCCGGTAGATCGAGAGCTTTGCCTTCTGGCTCAGCTCTCTTTCGTCACAACGGTGCGATATAAACAGAATGTAATACCGCACCAGCTGCTCCGATTCTCCGACCAATCTCACGCTCCATGGTCCCGTCACTCGCGAACAAGACCCCAAGGTACTTAAACTCCTTCACTTGAGGTAAGGACTCCATCCCTACCCGGAGAGAGCACTCCATCGGTTTCCTGCTGAGAACCATGGCCTCAGATTTAGAGGTGCTGATCCTCATCCCAGCCGCTTCACACTCGGCTGCGAACCGATCCAGTGAGTGCTGAAGGTCACAGGCCGATGATGCCATCAGGACCACTCATCTGCAAAAAGCAGCGATGGGATCCCGAGCCCACCGAACTGCAACCCTCCCCGCCCCGACTACGCTCGATATCCTGTCCATATATATTACAAACATTATTGGTGACAAAGCGCAGCCCTGGTGGAGGCCAACCCTCACCTGGAACGAGTCCGACTTACCTGCGAGAACCCGGACACAGCTCTCGCTTTGGTCATACAGAGATGGATGGCCCTAAGAAGGGACCCCCTCACCCCATATTCCCGCAGCACCTCCCACAATTTCTCCGGGGGCCCTGTCATACGCCTTCTCCAGATCCACAAAACACATGTAGACTGGTTGGGCATACTCCCAGGCCCCTCCAGGATCCTTGCGAGAGTAAAGACTGGATCCGTTGTTCCACGGCCCAGGACGGAATCCGCATTGTTCCTCTTCAATCCGAGGTTCGACTATCGGCCGAACCCTCCTTTCCAGCACCTTGGAGTAGACTTTACCAGGGAGGCTGAAGTGTGATACCCCTGTAGTTGGCACACACCTCTGGTCCTCTTTTTGAAGAGGGGAACCACCACCCCGGTCTGCCACTCCTTAGGCACCGTCCCAGACTTCCACGCAATGTTGAAGAGGCGTGTCAACCAAGACAGCCCCTCCACACCCAGAGCTTTCAGCATTCTGGACGGATCTCATAAATCCCTGGGGCTTTGCCGCTGTGGAGTTGTTTGACTACCACAGCAACTTCCGCAGGGAAATGACGACAATCCCCCTCATCCTCCAGCTCTGCCTCCACCACAGAGGGCGTGTCAGCTGGATTAGGAGTTCCTCAAAGTGCTCCTTCCACCGCTCTATTACCTCCCATTTGAGGTCAACAAAGTCCATCCTTACTGTATACACTTGGATGATCCCTCGCTTCCCCTCCTGAGGTGGCGAACGGTTTTCCAGAAGCACCTTGGTGCGACCGAAAGTCCTTCTCCATGTCTTCTCTCGAACTTCTCCACACCCGCTGCTTTGCATCTGTCACGGCGAGGGCTGCAGCCTTCGGGCCGTCGGTACCCTGCAACTGCCTCCGGAGTCCTCCGGGATAACTATCCCGGAAAGACTCCTTCTTCAGTCGGACGGCTTCCCTGACCACCGGTGTCCACCAGGGTGTTCGTGGGGTTACCGCCCTTGAGGCACCTAAGACCCTAAGACCACAGCTCGCTGCCGCAGCTTTAGCAATGGAAACTTTGAACATTGTCCACTCAGGTTCAATGCCCCCAGCCTCCACAGGGATGCACGAAAGCTCCGCCGGAGGTGCGAGTTGAAAGCCCGTCGGACAGGGGCCTCTTCCAGACGTTCCCAGTTTCACCGCACTACACGTTTGGACTTACCAGGTCTGTCCAGAGTCTTCCCCCACCCCCTGACCCAACCCACCACCAGATGGTGATCAGTTGACAGCTCTGCCCCTCTCTTCACCCGAGTGTCCAAAAACATACGACCACAGATAAGATGAAACAATTATAGAATCGATCATTGACCTTTGGCCTAGGGTGCTCTGGTACCACGTACACTTATGAACATCCCTATGTTCGAACTGGTGTTTGTGATGGACAATCCATGACTAGCACAGAGTCCAACAACAGACAACGCTCTGGTTTAGATCAGGGAGGCCGTCCTCCCAATCACGCCTCTCCAAGTATCTCCATCATTGCCCACGTGTGCGTGAAGTCCCCCAGGAGAACAATGGAGGTACCCCTACTGGAGCCCCATACAGGACTCCATTCAAGGTCTCCAAGAAGGGCCGAATACTCCGAACTCTTGTTTGGTGCATACGCACAAAAAACAGTCAGAGTTTTCCCCCCCAACACCCGCAGGCGTAGGGAGGCGACCCCTCGTCCACCGGGGTAAACTCCAACGCAGCGGCGCTCAGCCGGGGGCTGTGAGTATCCCCACACCCGCCCGGCGCCTCACACCCTGGGCAACTCCAGAGTAGGAGAGAGTCCAACCCTATCCAGGAGTATGGTTCCAGAACCGAGACTGTGCGTAGAGGTAAGCCCACCAGATCTAACTGATAGCGCTCCACCTCCCGCACAAGTTCCGGCTCCTTCCCCCACAGAGAGGTGACATTCCACGTCCCCAGAGCCAGTCTGCTGCCGGGTCTGGTCCGTCGAAGCCCTGACCTTCGCCGCCACCCATGTGGCAGCGCACCCGACCCCTTTGGATCCTCCCACAGGTGGTGGGCCCATGGGCTGGAGGGAGAAGTGCCACGTTGCTCTTCGGGCTGTGCCGACCGGGCTCCGTGGCAAACCCGGCCACCAGGCGCTCGCTCACGAGCCCACCGTCTGGGCCTGGCTCCAGACGGGGGCCCGGGCTTCCACCGGGCAGGGTCCCTCTATCCTTCCTTGATATCCATAAGAGTTTTTGAACCATTCTTTGTCTGGCCCCTCCCCTGAGACCTCTTTGCCATGGAGACCCTACCAGGAGCACAAAGCTCCAGACAACACAGCCCTCAGGTTCATAGGGACACACAAACCTCTCCACCACGATAAGGTGATGGTTCCGGAGAGGTCAAATTGATTCAATACAATTTTATTCAGTTTTTGATTTGATTGTTATGTTGCAAACACTACTTTTGTGTCAGACTTGAATGCGCACTCATCAATATTTATTTTAAAGTGCCCATATTATGAAAAAAATCATTACTATTATTGTGTCTCTGGTGCTTGCACATACGCATACAAACTTGGAAAAAAAACTATCCATGCTGTTTTGAATGAGATACGGTTTCTGAATGTCCTCTGCCTTCAGTCTCCTGGTGAGTCTGAAGGCAAATCTGCACGGCTTTCTAAGTCACTAGCCGAGATGAGGTGGCTAGCTCATTCTCAATGGCAAAACACTGCTACAAACACTCACTAGTTTACAATAATCTCTAAAAGAACTACTTCCATGTCCCTGTTTGCAGGGAGTGTGCCCCTGTCTAGAAGACATCTCCCAGCTAATCCTGCCTTGGACTGACCAAAGTTGGAGAAAGAGTTATCTAGCTGATGTGATCATACCTAGCTACTGAGCATGTGCGACTCCCAACAAAGATAGTATAGAAGTAGCTAAAACAAGTGAGATGTCTCATTCTGTAGATAAGCACACAGGGTGAAAACAGGATCTGCAGTAATGTGCGGTTCAACAAAAATATGTTTTTGAAAATGAAATCATGAAAACCTGTTCTGGTACAACCTCAAAATACAATTATGAACCTTAAAATGAGCATAATATGGGTGCTTTAAGAGTATGCCACTAAAGTCATTAATCTCTATAACCATGCAGGACTCACTGGAGGCCTCTGGCTGATAGCTTATACCAACAGGCGTGAGCATTTGCTCAATGGTGTATTTTTCCTCCAACGTCGCCTTCCAGGCAGCTAACCTTAACTCTAATCATAACCATTGCCGCGCTGCCTGGAAGGAGATGTTGGGAGCAAAAAACACCAAACACCTGTGCATTTGCATAAAGAAGTGACCCATGGGGAGGGTCCTGTGGTTCAAGCTCTTTCAGTGGCTGACGAGAATTAAATTCTGAATACGCATTGTTTCTGGGCACTCAAATTTTAATGCTTTCACTTCTGTTGGAAAAATGGAAATTTGAAAGTTGAGAATAAGACAAACTTATTTGTAAGTGCAGGCTCCGATCCAAAAAGAAGAAGGCAAACGTATTAGCCTTTAAAATCCAGATGGAGGCCTCACATCTACACCTGTAGTCATAAAAAATACTTTGGTGCTTTTCCTTCTCCCCTACATTGCTTTAGAAGTGTCAGGGCAGTTTGCTCTTTGTTAGATTGTGTACGAGTGATATTCTTTTTAAAAAGCCTTGAGAGAAAGAGAGAGGAAGTAATAAAAGAGAAAAGAGTCCGAGGGGAGGGAAAGTGGTATTTTTTCGAAAGGTCATCAATTCCAACAATGAACAGAAGCAATTATGATAGAAGCTCAGATGGGCCTTGGACTTAAATATCGCCTGCCACAGGCTTGTGTGTGTGTGTGTGTGTGTGTGTGTGTGGTGTGTGTGTGTGTGTGTGTGGTGTGTGTGTGTGTGTGTGTGTGTGTGTGTGTGTGTGTGTGGTGTGTGTTGGGTGCATCTGTTAAGAGTTTTGTTATGATTCACATTAGAGCTGTCTCTTATATAATACCATTTGATTTTCATGTAAATATTTTTTTTCTAAATATTCAAATAGCATCCAAATATTTAATGCTCAAGTACAGCCTGTAATTAATATGTACTACACTACTCAATGCTTGTGCATGCCACTATAAACGTGTGGTTGTTGTTACATGTTCTGTCCACTAGAGGGACTTCTAACCTTAGCCTGGCCTTGAAGGCCAGCTACATTTTAAGAAGTTTTTTTAACTATATACAAAGCATGGAGTCACAGTACAACATTGTTGGCAGTTAATATGCAAATTCAACATCTCAGACGTTAATGGTCTAATGGCTCATAATAGAGGGGTCATACATAGCATTACATTTTGTTTGTGGATTGCTATAATGACCAAGTATAGCAATAAATCATGCAAAGACAATTTAAAAGTAGTGAGGATGTGAAGGAGAGACCACCAACCATGCGCCTTATTCCAACAAATATATTATCCATTTTGTCCGCCTTGCAGTACATAAGTCCTTTTGCAGGCGTAGTAGGAAAGTCCGTCTTCTTTAATAATTCCAATCCAGTTATCTGCTGTGGGTGGACCCATCTGTAACCATTTATGAGTGATTACTTTCTTTGCTGCTGTAATCAATGTTTTCAGAAGGTAATTCTTGTCATGTCCTGTTATTCCTTCTGGAAGGTCATCCAAATAAAGAGTTGTGCAATTAAATGGGATTTGTTGTCCAAGAAAATGCGGCATGACTCTCCAAATATACATTTGCATCTTTGGACAGCTCCAAAGAGCGGCCTTGTCATCCCCACAGCCTCTCCAACATGTTTTACACATTCTTTCCCATTATTGAGTTGTTATTTTGTTGTTATTTTTCTCATCTCTCTTTGATATGGTTTGTGGTTTCTTCCTTTTGTGATTGCAACTATTGTTACTAGTATTATTCCATTAGGTTCTGTAATTGCCTCCTTCTCAATTTCTTTTAAGAAACATTTGTAAATATCTAAAAAACAAATTGTGCTATTAAAAATTGTATTTTTTCTTAGTATTTAAAAGCTTTGTAGTGTGTTTTCTCCATTATCTTACAATAAATAATAATGCCCTTATACATCCATTATTAAAATTCAGAATCCATTCAAATTGGTTTGAATTCTGTATCATGTGCAATCAATTTACTTTTTTTTTTATCTGGGCCCTTAAATGTAATTGTTTGATTACATCATACCAAGTATGTAAGGTAAATGAAGTGAATGGGTGGAAGTGATCTAGGTAATTTACAGCTAATTTGTAATCACCAATCATTGCTTGTATTTGAATATCCTCAAATTCACCCTCAATTTCCTTTGATTTTGCCTCCTATCCACCATCACACCGTTGGGCTATAGTCTTTAATTGGGCAGAATAAAAACAATCCCCAAGAGTGGTGACAGACGTACCTCCTCCCTCTTTACTGATTATTACAGTTTTTAATCCTTGTTTTTTCCCATTCCATATGAATCGTGAGATTTGCTTGTCCTACTACTGAAAACAGCTATTTGGGACCTTAACTTGACTAATTTAGAGTGAAATAAACAGATTTTATAGTCTCAATTCTCACAGGGGTGTTGACCAGTTACTAAGAGCCTCTTTACTATTTCATACTTTTTTTAAATTCATAGGTTATTCATCTGTTAAAGGGATATTTCACCACTGGAAAGATGAATATGTATTAAATTGGATCATTTATGTAGTAGAAATGTGAAAAATATATATGAAATATGGTGCCTTCTAGACCGAGAAAAGCCAGAAAATTGATTTTTGGCTCATGTAGATGAAAACAACAACTCCCAGAATGCACTTGCTTTGCTTCCCTACAAGTCCACTCCCGAGCCACGCCTACCGGATACAGACATATACAGTGAGGCAGTCAAGTCAACTAAAGTGTGTTTCATTGTCATTTCAACCATATACACAAAACCTTTCACTGTGGCTCAAGTGGTGTTACACATTTAAAATATATGAAAATGACATTATAAAAAAATGTCGTACGAAACAGGCTACATTTAATGCACACACACATAGGCTCATAGGTATAAAATACTCACTGAGTGAATGTGCGAAACCAGTCTTACCCGACAGAGCAGCATCTGCTTGGAAGGCTAGCAGGCCGGGTAGCTAGATAGTGGAGTCCGGCACACTGTTTCGATGTCCCCTTACTAGTGCTGGTCCCCATAGCAGGTGAAGGTCGCATGGTGTGTTGAGGATTCTGTCTGTAATAAAGTGTCCTGCATATTCTCTGATCTGCACCAATGTATCCTGGTGGTACACATGTGCAGTAGTTTGATTGCATTTACTTGTTGTAAAAGTTTGCTGCTGAAAAGAGAGACTCGCTTCGGGTAGTGACAGTCCCACCCCCTCTGGGCGGGTTCAAAACATGCAAACTAGCTGTCTTGTGCAGAAACTCAAATAAAAATAATGACCTCTTCTGAAGAGTCAATCTTTTTTTTTAATCCTCCTTGTCCTCCTTTGACACAAGCAACAGTGTGGAGGAGAGATGGGGGTGGTGCACGGAAGACTTGTATCATGTTTACGTGACACCAGTTTTGTCGTCATTACTTAGAATTCCTCATTGGGGAGACAGAAACTACGCACTATAGCTTGAAGCTCACGCGGTGGGTTATACAGGCAGGAAGGTAGAGGTTTGGGTCACTGACACAGCAAAACATCGTCAGCTTACAAAGCTGTTTTGTGTTGCCTGTCATTGATCAGAATTCTTTGTAATGTAAATGTCTTCTCTTATTGGTATTGTTATCCTAAAGGTTCTATGTCTATGTCACAGTCAGAAGCTTTTATAAAGCAGTAGCTTAAGACATACGCAAATATAAAGGGATGATCCAGAGCTGCTGTTATTTTTAGTCCTGAGTTAATATGCTAGCAGGCAAACTGTGTTAACAAAGACACAGACAGACACACTCACGTAAAACCTTCCCCTGTGACTAACTGAGGCGAGGTGTGCCCCATAAAACAAGGCCCTGCACCGAACAAATACTCAGCAACAGCGAGACCTGTCACTCTCCGACTCTGAAAGTCCATTACGATGAATGTCTCTTTGTGACTCCCACTGGGGTGTTGTAATTTTTAATGATTCAGAATCCATTCATTCAAGTCTCTTTTGATCCACTTATTTTTTTTATTTTATAAAAAGCAAATTTCTCTTTACCCGCACTTCTCTAAAAGCAGTTCATCTGATTGTTCCCATCACTGAGTCAAAAATAAATTTAAGAGTGAGGATACACTGCTTCATTTCAACAATTCCATGAATTAGCTTGCACTCCTGCATTTGCAACATTTGCATGCAGGGTTTAGTATCATTTTGGGAGCTACAGCATGATGATATGTAATAATTAGGTTGATTTTAATTTCTTATGAATCTGCCATGTCAGGAGTTTGTAAAATAACGAGGACACAGTGTCAGAAATGCAGAGCACCACTGTCACATACCACTCCTGCTGTTCAACATTTATGTCCATAACATAACTCAGAGGCAGAGATGTGGGTTGAATAGTTGATTGGCTCAGATGAATGTTCATATATCAATTCATTTAAATACGGCCTTCAGGGATGTTGTTCTTGATTTCACAGTAGAACTGTATCTGTATTTCTTCTTCGTGCTAGATGTGAACTAATAGGTACTTGTAATTTCTCTTAAACTAACTGATCAAACAGTTTTTAGTATTAAGTATTTAAAGACACAAAAGACATTCTTTGCTGTATGGCTGTGCCTGCCATCACATCATCTCACCTGTGCATGCACACGCAAAAAGCTTCATAATCAGGGAAATATAAAAAGAACAAGTGACGGTGATTAGTGTATCTACCCTGTTTGATCTAATGTTGTTTTAAGTTTTTTGGGGGGTAGAGGTACACGAAAGGCTACGGAGGAAGGTCTGTGCCTCCACGGAGCTTCGGACGTAGCCGGGGCGGAGATTTAACACAGAGGCATTAATCATCCTTTTCTCCTTTTACTGTACCCAGAAGTTAGCAAAGACACAGGGACTTTGGGTCTCGAGCAGCTGAAGCATTTATTCATGTAAAAAATTAAACCAGCTATGCTGTCTGCTTTAAGCACATCCACCATTGCTCTCTCTCTCTTGCTCAACCACACTGACTACACACCGAGCGGTTCCTTAAAAAACAATGTCATCTAAAACCTTGGCAAGGCACTTGCCTTGGCCATTCCATTTTTTACACCGAAATACTGCAAATCTATGTTTTTTGCAATTTGAAAATTGTGTTCAGTTAAATAACAATTTCAGTTTGAATTTGATTAATCATTCAACCCTCTGCGTTAAGGAACTAAAACACTTTGGGTATAGTTGCTGCATTTAAATCACTTGGTCAAGTTCAGGGATAAGATCAATGTTACGTTTTTTTTACTTAAAAAGGGAGGACATTAATTACAGATCTCTGACTGGATGCAAACTTTATTCTTCTGCCTGGAAGTCAGACATGCCCCATGGCGATCCACCACCTTAGTCTCAGCTTCATTACATAAAGGGCACAATACGTCCTGCACTGGCATTCAGCGTGGCAGTGGACATAAATCAAGAGGTGCAGAATCATCCAATGTGGATGCAATTCCTCCGGATACTAGACTGGATACACTTTTCACTTTCCATGTAACAAATCACAATGATAAAGGTGGAAGTCATCCCATTTGTTGTAACACAATGCACAAGAACAGGCATAGCGGGAAACGTACTGGTTTAACTAATGGCTGCAATCCTTGCTATGAGGTATGCTTCCTCATTGGACTTTGACACTTAAACGGGATGGAGTCATCATTAAAGCTAAAAGTTACACTTGTACTTTTCTTCCTAGGTCTAGTCAACGTGTCTGTTACACATTCTTCAGTGGCCGAGTCATCACAGCTACACCTGTGAATACAGCACTATTACTAAAACATAAACAGTATCAATTATTATTAAATGAAGTGGACCAGTGTCCTCTGTTATAGTCTTTCACACTTCTCCTTCCCTTTAAGTGGGGAATCTGTCGATGTAGTCCCTCCCAGTGTGCGTCAGATTATCAAGGCTGAACTGGGATCAGTTTGCTCTTCTGAACGGATGCAGTAAAGACTGACTGTGTGTGCACGCCTGCTCCGAATATTGATCCAAGTAGTTCTCCTGCTGCACATTTTTTTCCCCAGAAGCTTCCCGGGATGATTTCCAGCGCTGACATCTCATAACAGCTTCAAATGCACAAAGCAATTCATACTTAAAAAGAATAGGAAATCAATTTACACTAAAGTTCTAGGATGGAAGGATGCATAGATGATGCCATGTTACAATGCAACAATGGTTTTTAGAGTTTTCAGTCTAACTCTAGGCTGTTAGAGACAGCAAGTCTTGTGTGACTGTTGGCCATTAATCTTCACACACACACACACACACACACACACACACACACGCACACACACACACACACACACACACACACACACACAGGCTCCTGACGATTAGCCAGCACTCTCCCATGACCCTTTGCTCCTGTCCTCACCAGGAGGGGTTGCTAGCACAGCACGGCTCTAATTTAATGAGGCGGAATCAGTGTGTGTGCTGGGCGGTGTTCTCTCACTAAATGTTCCCAAGTTAAAACCAGTAATTGGTCCTTGACACGACTGTCTTTCATATGTGCTGTGCAAGGAATCCAGTCCTCATGTGTTCCTCGATTTTTTTTAAAAAACAGGTTGGTGTTTTGTCAGGGGACAGATATTCAACATCTGACTTCTCTTAGAGGATTTGTTGGTTTTATTTTTGTGGCCCATGATAGTCTGTGTGTTTTTTTAGATGCTCCCAAACTCATTAGAGTACCACAGCAATCCTCTGTTTTGTTTGTGTGTTTTGGCCATTGGCTGGTGAAAATAGCCCCGTTTAGACCTGGTATTAAAGTCCGATCGGAGGGGTAAGAATGCACCCAGGATGCATAGAGGGCACATTGCGATCTGATCCTTCAGAGCTGATCTAGGCCACAGGTGTCCACATTCTTATAGCTGTTAGTATGCATATGTGGGCATTCGAGCCAAGAAAAGCAATCCGGAAATTTTCCGCAGGGTGGTGCGGCGGGAGGCAGTGTCCATAAAACAGCCCATTTGTGTGACAACCCTGTTGTATTCCTCTTTCCCCCCAACAAAGCTTTATAAAGGAGACTTTATATTTCACATTTACGGTTTTCTGTAAGATTGTTTAGAGAGTTCAATGATTCCGACAGCACTTGAAGGAAGCTTCTTTTAACAGGAGAGAGAGGAAGAAAAGAGACATAGCGAGTGCTTTGTTGTTGCAGGACACATTCAGCTATTACACAAACTCCCAGGTAATTAGTGCTGGTGGCAGCAATAGAGGCAGTGATGTTTTCCTGTTTCCTGTACAGGACTCTCACGCCATCTCAAACCACTGCACAAAACACACTGACAGATCTGATCTCCGGTTACGTGACTGGCCACCGCAGCGTGATGTGGTGTTGCGTTCTCCAAAAGTAGAGGCCATGAAAGAGGCCATAATCAATATTCAGAACGTTATTAAAGACCCTTTGCACGTGAAGTCACGCGCTACTCGTGCGAATTATGAACGCCATGACGGACGGCGGAAGAGCTATGCGGTAAATGCGTACGTGTTTGTTCACGTTTGTGTTCTCCCATACACAATCTGCAGAGTAATCCTCAACAACACAAGCAGGTTTATGTATTGCCTTTCTGTTTTAAATGACTGATGAATAATAATAAAAATATCCTCACCAGCTAGCTGCCGTGCTAACCAGCTGCTCCAGCTAACATGTCAACCCGATGATGACCCACACAACTATCATCAATTATTCACTGACCTTCATATCCCAAAAAGAAAGCCGTTCCCTTGATCATTTAACTT
This sequence comes from Etheostoma spectabile, assembly GCF_008692095.1. Classification (NCBI taxonomy): domain Eukaryota; kingdom Metazoa; phylum Chordata; class Actinopteri; order Perciformes; family Percidae; genus Etheostoma; species Etheostoma spectabile. The sequence goes on from NC_045734.1 coordinate 30,222,454, forward strand.
AACATACATATGAAAATATTGGTTAAATTGTATTTGACATGGCATGGAAACTAGCTCCTACCCTGACTAGCCGACCAGCTAGCTGCAGCTACCTTTGGACTGCTCGCTTGCAGCTGCCATCACGTTGTAATATTCACCGGTCAAATCTTAACATGTGCTTCACAGTGAATATAATCACAGATAAGAAGATGGCTAGATGTTACAATTATGTGTGGTTACTAACAGTGATAAATGAATGACTTCACTTCCCAGAGCCTGGATGCGTCCAGGCATCCATTAGAAAGTTGCATTTGCACACCCAGTGAACAACGGTATGTGGATAGCCACGACCGACCATGTCCTCTAAAAACATAGGGTGTGTGTTGTATAAATCTTTCCATAAGTAAAAAAGAGATTTTAATACAAAATTAACCCTAGATTGATGTCTTAGCTTGGTGTGTTGCATCGCGTACCTGCAACTCAGCCAGCTACAAAGAACTGGTCACCATCCAGACTTTTAAAGGCTTTGAGATCCGCGCCAGTATACGGGGAGACCCCGTTTACCACATAGTGTTACAGATCGTGTGGACTGAAGTTGGGCAGACTCTGCGATTTAATGATGTCCGCGAAAACAGATGGAGGATGGAGGTAAGGGTCAGTATCCAATCCTGCTATCTCCAACTTCTCCAATACCGCTTTTTGTGAGCACCTACCAGATGCCCTACCTTGACCGATAACAGCATGACAACTTGTTGCTCAATAGAAGAAGACACAAAGGAGAAGATAGTATTATTGTTACGATTTATTTAGTGTTATGTTTTTTAAACTGATTGAAACTAATGAAACTTTCCTCTCGTCTACACTTGTTCTTCCTGTGATTTAGCTGTCCGTCATGGCCTCGTCTCATGATCGTGGTCACGTGTTTGCAAAGGGTCTATATCAGTTAACAAATATTGGATATGTAAAGATATAATAGAGGGACATACTGTCTGTGTGTGTTGTAATCCAAGCTTCTCTGTTCTTGGTTTTCATAGCCGGTCCACATGGCCGTGAAAGAGAATCATGTGTTTTGGATGTTAAAATTGTAGTCTGTAATTAACCTGTTTTTGTTCCTGTGCTGCTTGCTCTTGTCTGGAGCTCTGTGCCCCTCTGTGCTTGAAAAAGTCAGTCGCTGATATATAATAACCTTATTTTTTAGTTTCATAAAACGTCTCGTAAAAATGTTTGACGTCTCGCATTGACAGGCTGTATCACCATTTTCAGCATCCGTTTAATTTCCTTTTAAATTCTTCACAATAAAACGTCTCCCGTTATTTTGTTATCTAAAAGCTTTCTTTCTGAAGCAGCAAAGCAGATATATAAGAAAGCCAGGGAATGAACGAGAGAGATGGAGTGCCGAACAAACAGCGAATCATAGAAATAAAATGTCATTTTCTGATTGTTTCATGGCGATTACATTCTAAAGCACAAATCTCATTCTGGCCTATACAACTCTGCATGTTCTGGCACCTGCTTATATCTCTGACCTGCTCCCTCCGTACACTGCTAACAGGTCCCTCAGGTCTTCTAACCAGGGACTACTGGTGGTCCCACGCACTCGTTTAATTAACTAAAGGTGACCGTTCATTTGAAGCAGTGGCTTCAAACAAGTGGAACGCCCTTCCTGCTGTCTTAAGGTCAGCGGTCTCTGTTGAAGCTTTTAAAAAGCAACTGAAGACAGATGTGTTCAAAATTGCACATGAGTCTTGTCTGTAAACTTTGGGTTTTAGGTTTTTATCGTTGAAATGATTTATATTGTTCATTCAATAATTATTTTCTTTTTTACCTTGTTTATCATCTGTTTTACAAATGCTTATCTTGTGAAGCACTTAGTGACTTTGTCTGTACTATTATTATTATTATTATAAATAAACACACACACACACACACATCTGCAGGAAGGAAACTCATCGCCAGGTTCTGTGTAATACAGACCTTCATCCTGACCCTGCATGAGTCAGTTAAACGTGTGTGTCGGTATCAGATGCTGGGGGGGGCTGGGGGTTTCACATCCATGGGTCTTTTCTGATGCCAATAAACATCCTGCACATAGACAAATGAGAAGAAAAGAAAAAAATCTAGGCAGATGTAGACCGCGCCACACACTCCTCCTGGGTGATGATTGAGAGGGATTACTTTTGTGCTAATCATTGTTTATAGGATAATACTGCATATTACACTCTACATTTAAATACTATATATACTCTTCTGTCTAATAGTAATCCGTAGAAAATTAGTTCACAGAGTTTTTGTAAAAAAAGAAGGATTCTTCTTTGTACGAGTTGCCAACTTGGCGACTTTGTAAAAAGTATCATATTCATATATTATATTGCAATTCATTCCCATGCATGCTGCCCAGAGTAATCACAGTCCACAGCTCTTCTGCCAACAGCACAGGAGGGATTTTCCCCCCAACACAACCGCTAAGCTTGTGCAAACAATGCAGGATCACGGCACCAAAAATGTGCAAATGAGCGTATGACGTCATCTGCTTATATTTAGCAAGTTTTGGAGCTAGTGCTCGCTACTTTCATTGGAAAAGAGTTGGCAACACTGCTCTCTGTACTGAAGATCATTTTTTAATTTCTGCCTGAATCCTGCAGAATGTGACTGGAAACACTGGATGTGCTGTGTGATACACCAGTGTGAACCATGACAACAGCCTACATTATTAAATTGCAGTGTGTAACTTTGTTGGACTGACAAGGCAAAGAAGAAAACCAATTTCCCCCTTTGCTGCATCATTTTGTAAAACGCCACATCAGCTCTGCAGTTCTTCGTCAGACAGTCAGCATAATACAGCAGACAACATGCAGAATACAGGAGTGAACGCAAGTGTAAGGAGGAAAGTGTGATGGTGAATAGAAATGGGCTTCATTGGGTGTGGATGATGATTCTGTTCGGTTCACACCAATTTGGTTTTTTTTTTTTTTGGCATCCAAAAAATCTTGTTACATCTCAATTGAGATGCGAGGAGGAGGAAGATAGCAAGTGAGCAGATGATTTACAACCCCTAGGGCAGGCGTGTACACGCATACATACACATGAACATACACACACATATTCACACACACAGACCCATGCGCATACACACACATAGCCACACACTCAGACATACACACAGATAGAGAACATGAGTAAAAGCGTAGGTGGTAGAGGTGAGTGTTATGTCAGACTAGCTGCTGGAGGCTTTCTTTGATGCTAACACACTCCTCTGTGTCTTTCTCTGGGTACTGGTGGATGTGAGTGAGAGAGAAAGATGGGAAACTGGTTTTATTGGTTGTGTATGGCTCTATATTTGTGCATACTGTATGTGTTTCAATATGGGCTTCTGTGGTTGTGTGTGTGTGCGTGTGTGTTTGCAGTTGCCCAGTTAATTTGCATGTCTAGCCTGAGAGCATTATAGATGTTATTCATGTTTTCAAAAACTTACTATAATGCCACTGCCCCGAGTGTATATTTAACCACTCACTCACTCACTCACTCACTCACTCACTCACTCACACAAAAACACATGTCCACATCTCTCCTCTTTTGTCTGTTAGTGACTCAGACAGACACATTTTTATAATTTTTTGTTTTCCTCTTATCACCCAATCTTCCCCTTGTCTTTCGTTTCACTCTCCTCCCTCTTCCTTTCTATCCTCTTTTTATTTTGCAGACTGTATTAACCTACGTGTTCTCCTCTCTTGCTCCCCTCTTTTCCCTCCTCATCTCCAGCTATGCACCTGTTTGGTCTAAACTGGCAGCTTCAGGAGAGTGAGGGATATGGAGCATTTGAAAACGGAGGAGGGGGAAGAGATACAACTCCCAACACCTTCATGGTGTCTACAGACAATGGTGAGTTCCTGCTTGAAGATGTTTATCCTTTCTTCTGACAGGAAAAGCAACAAATGACAAAATGAGAAAAGTTTCTCAACTTAGCCCAGAAATGTTAGTGATGCAGTAAGGAGAAACCCATTTTGCTTCAAACCGTAATCACACTAGGTGCCTGAGGGAAACCTCGCCTGATGTAGTATTTCAATTTTACACATCCTCTACAGCCCTGCGGACAACCCCCTCTCTTCTAATAATTATATTCATAAGCAACTAATATGCATTAGGGATTTATGTTCACTGCCAACGCTAGAAGTTAAAAATGTAATCTCTGATTTGTTTACACAACACTCAATTTACGATTTTAATTGATTTCTTTGTTCAAACTTTTTTTTTACATAAGACAAAGGAATTAATTTCATTTTGTTTTTAACAATTTGAATCATTAACAAGCAAACAAACACAGATGAATTTCCCTATTGGGATTAATAAAGTGCCAACATATTAAGATTTTTAAATAAATAAAAGGTGCCTATGGATTAGTTTCTGAAATAATGCCTTTTACACAGACACCGACTGTCACTGTTATTTGAAAGTAATCAGATTGGATGTGTGGGTCCAGACATCATCAATGCATCATCTGCATGAGTTGCTATGGCAACAACATAGGTATCAATAACCACGTATTGTATCTACGTTGGTAGAAAAGTGGCTTTTCATTGATACGTAGCTTTTCAATGAGCTAGCCAGCTAACTAGCCATCCCACCAGCCCGCCACTAAATGAGTCAAATGTCGCACCTTAATGTTTCACTCACACACTCTTGTCACATGGCAGGAAGGCACTCTGCTATTGCCAGATGACATTACATTACATGTCATTTGGCTGACGCTTTTATCCAAAGCGACTTACGATTGCTATATATGTCAGAGGTCGCGCAACCCTGGAGCAACTTGGGGTTAAGCGTCTTGCTCAGAGACACATTGCTTGATGTATCGCAGTGGGACTCGTACCCAGATCTTCCATACCAAAGGCATGTGGCACATCCACCACCTAATGAGATGAGTGACACCTTTGTTGGGGTTCTGTAACATCAACCAGTGTTGCCAACAAGTCCTCCAAACCATACAACCACATAGTTCCATAGGGTCCTACACAGGAGCGTTTTTGTCAATTAGCACCCATCGCAATGCTAGAAAGCTTTGCTGCTGCTACCGGCAGTGGGCTTCTCCGTGGACTGCTGGAGCTCCGATCAGATCAGGTTGAGGTCGGCAGCGAAGCTTTCTAGCAATGTTTCCACGCTTCAGTTTGACTGTTAAAAAGCGTTTGGATAATTAAAAGGTAGTTATTTAGAAACGAGCTGGCTGCTAGTTAGCTAACGCTAGTTTCCGCGGTCAGCTAAGGCAGCGCATCCATGCCGGTGACAACGGTGTAATGATTAAGATGGACTCCCAAGGCAAGACGGTGCTCAACCGACGGGCCAATAGGAACCATGACATCACTTTCACAGCGAGAGAAAAATCCTGAGACGAGAGCGAGACTTAGGTTTTGAGAGTGACAAGAAAAACGTGAGAGAAAACACAATTTTTTTAGAGAATTGTTTTTCACACTTATAGCAAAAAATATATTTTTGAGAGTTTAAAAAAACATTTTGAGAGACATTTTTTTTACTCAGAAGTAATTTTAAAAATTTCAAATTTATATTTATTTGCTATTGGTTTGAAAACCTTTTCTCTCAAACATTTTTTTTTCTCTCAGATCATTTAATTTCTCGCATGTAATAAAGAAACAAATCTAGCGCCATGCATGGCGGTTATTTAAACACAACGGCCTTGTCCCAGAGTTTAGACGTCTAGCTATATGAAAAGCTAAAAACAAAGCAAAGTATTTAATAAATGTACATGAAGCTACTAATGTCAACATGGACAGAATCATAAATGTAGTAATTTGACCTGGCCAGAGTAACAACACAACATCTAGAAAGTTTTGTTTTCACAATGATTCAATGTAGGATTATGATATTGTTGCAATATGAAAATCTACATTGACTCTTAAAGGAGATTTCCGGACAATTTTTATGTTAAATTTGATCGTTATAAATATGCGAGTATGTTCGATTAAAAGAAAAACTGACCTGAATTGGTGCAGGCAACACGGAGCAGCTGCGGCTACATGGACAAGCTTCCCCTGAGCTAAAACAACAGTTAACGGGGCATGTTTTAGAAAGCCTTTTTGTCTTTTAACACACACACAATGCAATTAATATGTCTGTACAACATGAACAGGGCCCTTACGTAGTCAAAATTGTAGTTTATTTCCCCCTCTTGAGCACTGTAGTTTGACCAAATCAGTAGCTATCTAACTACCTAGAAATAAACTGGATATGAACTATAAACACCCCACACACACACACACACACATATACACACACACACACACACACACACTGGCCCAGCTGTTATCGACACGCACGTACAGTATAAACTTCAGGCCACTTACATAGTCCACGACAAAAGCATGGCGTGGAGACTCAGAAAACCATAAATAAAACGTGCACGCATGCACAAACACACAAACACACACACACACACACACACACACACACACCTCAGACTAAGCCAGCGCCAATGACATCACTCAGGACAAAAAGTGATGTCCAGGACAAAAATTCGAGTGCTGTGTGTGTTGTGTTGTAATAGTGAGGAAGCTTTGGCATCAGATGTGGTACATTGTACATTATTTAACAGTGTATTCTGTTTACTTTAAATATGATGTTTTTTTCCATTTAAACATCCAAGCCTAACAGACCTGATAACTTTAGTTTTTGTTCATTGAAAACTTCCTATGTGTCAAATGAACTACTATGCTTGTGTGTGTGTGTGTGTGTGCGTGTGTGAGAGAGAGAAAGATCGAAGATCAGTATATCAGGAGTTCTATTACAAGCCCATTCATTACAACAGACTTAAGCAAAAAAGAGCGAGAGGCCAGAGTGTGTTGTGCTAGAAATAAAGATGGATGTGGGCGCCTTCAAGCTCGGCTTGAAGGCTTGTGTCATATGTTGCAGCTCATATTAGTGTAACAAATGCGCTTAATGTCTAGACTGTCACAAACACACACACACACACACACACACACACACGTCTGACTCAGTGTTGGTTTACTGCCCAGATGTCATAAGTTAAGCTGTTAAAGTGTAATGTTATGAACAGGAATGGCCTATGAATAACAAACTTTGAACAGGGGTGGAACCAGTCCAGTTCCCCAGTACACACACTGGATAGAAACAGAAGAAACCAGAAGGGCACTCCGAGAGTGCAGTCCTCAGCCAGGGCTCGTACTACCTCTCAATGTTAATGTGTTTCCAGTCCGGAACTCATTTCTCTGATTATTCCAATAGATGAATGCCGCTGACAGACAAACAAACCAACAAAAAAACTGAGATAACTGTGAGTGTTCTACGTTACCATGACCAGAACTTTACCCTAACTTGAAATTAAAACCCATGCAAACCCATGGGTTAGTAATTTTTCCTTAGACCTGTTAAGGCTCCATTGATTGCCAGCTTATTAGTCACGATACAAGCAGATAAATCAGTAAGAATAGTAAATACAGTTTGAATATTACGGTATTGCCATCAACACAAAAATGCCTCTGGTGTTTAAGTAAAGAGCCCAACTTTTTCAGACATAATGTCCCTTAACCCTTGTATTGTCTTCAGTTTTGGGACCCTCTCGTGTCCTTCGGGTCAAATTGACCTGTGACATTTTAATGGGGTTTTAAAAACAATTCTAAAATAAAATTTTACTTCATAATTCTTTTAACAAATAATGTCTTAATCTAAATTTCCATCAATTGAGATAACATACATGTCTAGGGAATGCAATCAGTCTCTACTAGATCACAATTAAAAATGGAAGTGTGATTCATTTTTTGCCATAAGGTTATAATTTCTGTTAAAAATTCACTATGGAAAAAAACATAAGTGGTCATAGTATATCCAGCATAATTTTCTGAATTGAGTCAGGAATGTGTCTACCACAGAAAATAAAGTAAGGCCATTGATTTATCAGGTAGAAAAAATGCATACTTGTACCATTTTGAAATAGGTCAATTTGACCCGAATACCATGCAAGGGTTAAAAAAAATTAGGACTGGGCCAAAGCAAGCCTTCCCAGGGATTACACACTGACGCATGATTTCAACCGTCTCAAGGCGGTGTGTACACGATTCCCAGGGCATTACACATAAACTGGCCCATTTCTGACTTATAACCTAGCGGGTAAAACAATGTTATAAATGAAAGCAGGCGCCCATTTGTGCATTCCATCAATCTTGTTGCATCACTTTTGTTGTTTTCACTGGGAATAACTCAAAAACATTTTTTTTTAACGTTAGGCCCAAGTTTAAGTTCAGCTCATTTAGAATTGTTTAGTTATTACATTTAAAAACTGAAATTACCCTATGTTGAAACTGGGTGATCAGGTCCTGTGTTCTAGTAATATATGCGGTATATAATTAATGTTTTCAAGATTTAAATAAAATTGAATATTGAAGAGAAGAAAAATCTGTCTGCATATCCATATTTTATCTGCAGCTTTCAGAACGTTGCTAGAGCTAAAGCGATTACTACTGTCAATACATCATTTGGTTTAAGTTATACTCTGACTATTGCAGAAATACTAGTACAAGGATGAAAAGAATACAAAAGTATTTACATTTTCCGGAATTCTGTTTGATCTGTTTTTTTTTTTTTTCTCTCTGCAGGTAAAATGTTTCTTCTAGAGAACAACACCATAGACACAGGAGAGGTGGATGTGGGGAGACGGGCCATACAAGATGTCCCACCAGGTGAGGAACACACACACACACACAAATGATAATAATTTTCAGTTTTCGTTGAAACTCAGGGCTCAACGCTAACATTTTAAAGGCATTAGCTTGTGGTTGATGAAATTGAAAATGCAGTTGCCAGTGTTTAAACTAGGATTTTAAACTTGGATACATTTTTGGATCAGCACAAAAAAAGGGGGGAATTTAAATGATTAATAAAAATGTAATAACAATAACTTTCAACAATAATTACTTCTTTCACCAGTAACTTGCTGTCAAAAAACAAACAGATGAGAATAGGGTATTTTACACTGACTTTGAATGCACCACGAGGTTTACCAGTTTACCAGTAAATGCAACATTTTGTCCCGTCTGTTTTGTTACTAGACAACAGCAATGACCAATACCATTTTTGTCTTTTAGTTCTTAGCTTCAGACTGTTGTACATCCGCTGTGGGAATCCTCGTTTGTATTGTGTGTTGTTGTGTGAACATATTGATTTGCGTGGTAAAAACACTTGTCGTTCTTTATCCAAGGTGTGTTTTGGAGATCCCAGCTATATATTGACCAACCACAGTTTCTGAAATTCAACATCTCCGTCCAGAAAGATGCTCTTGTTGGGGTTTACGGACGCAAAGGCCTACCGCCCTCACATACACAGGTTGGTTGCACACACACACACACACACCACACACACACACACACACACACACATACACACACACATGCACAACATTATCATGCTCATTTAGTCACAAGGGAATGTATAGAGACTAAACTTTTATCAGGCATAAAGACCCTTTCAGACATGCACCCCTTTTCTTTACTATACCTTTTATGTCTATCAGACATGTTGATCTCATGTCAGAATAATTTATTTTGCCACAGCATTTTTGCCAGGTGCAACCCGGTAACATTTCTGTATCTCTTTAAGCGGCAGCGTCTCAATTGAATAGCGTCAGATAAATGTAAAGGTGGTAGCACCACCTGGTTAAACCAAGGGGGTAAGCGAGCGTCCACATAGCATACCTCCTATGGAGCCATTTTGATGCCAACAAGCCATCACCCGCCGTTAGCATCCTATTGACCGCCATTAATTTTGGTGCCATTTTGACAGCAAATAACTATACATCTGAAGCGTTTAAAGACTCTATATGTCCATTGTTTATTTCTAAAGAAACACAACAATGTATAAAAGGCTCCATTACCTTCTATCTCACGTTATGGCTCCACAGCAGACGTTTTTGTGGAAATAGGCTAACGATTGTGTCATAGCCACGTGACTTACTGTCGCATAGTAGAGGAATTACCGAACAGTACAGGAAAAGCTCACAGGCAGTCTGGACTTCCATTAGCTGTTAGGTTTAATTACTAATGTTAACTAGCATTTTAGTTAGCGGTAATTAGCCTGTGCCCTTGTTCTCTCCTAACATATACCTACGCTCTCTGTCTCTGCTGATTGGGAATGATTGAGATTTCTCTTGCACAGCTACCAGAAGACTTACAACTTTCAGACAGGTTGCTCGCGTCACATCTACGTCGTCAAGCTCAGTAGGAGGCTGCGCAGTAACGCTCAGCAATCACTGGAAAAGTGCTTCTAATATCCATCACTGGTCTGTGTAGAAAACAAGCTGTCTATGGGTTAAACATCTCATTTAACTTAAATGCAAAACAAAACAAAAAAACAGTTGAGTAATCCTTGGAACAGTGTATTTTTAAGTTGTTAAGGAGAGCCTAAAAAAAGCTTGTACTGCCGTAGCAAAATGCTTTACATAGAGCATGAGAGCAAATAAGAATTAAACAAGAGTCCCAACCAGGCCCACAGGAAGTGCACTGGGCTTTGGAGCAAATTGAACATAGTGACCAAACTGTGTAATTGCAACTTCGGGCCCGTCATGTAATGCATTCTGGCCTAAAAAGACTTTTTCTATAATAGACTTACATGGCAAAAAAAAAAAAACGTCGGCTGCCCCATTTATTTTAAACCAGTGATAAAATAACATAATTTTAACAGAGAGATGAAGCCAGCAATGTTATGTATTCCATGTCTAAAAGTGGTTTAAATCGCCAAGCCCCACCAACCATGTGAGCATTCGAGGAAAAACTCCTATACCAACTCAACAGTTATTTTGTTGTTAGTTTTTAATAGTGTAACTGTTTTTGTTAAATTATTGTAGTTGTGTTTTAGGTGGCTTAGGTTTACTTATTATACTTTATATCAAAGTTCTTAAGTAAGTAAGTACATTTGAATAATTTTCAATTTTAAAAACTCTATAAAAGAGCCTTTCTTTCTTTTCAGTTTTTTAAGAATGGGTTTAGGAATCTAAATCGTTTTAAAAGTACCAGTTTGGCATATGAATCGTAAAAATCCAAACGATACCCAACCCTAGTCATCCCATGAAGATAAGATGCATGGTAAAGAACAATATGATATGGCAAAAATAATTGTGCACAGTGGGTGACAGGAGCTCGGGTAGCACCTGAGTTCTCAGTGAAAAGCCTGTGTTGAAGATGGGATTTAACCAACACACACCTCAGCAGAAGCTAGAGCGCTGCTTTCGTCTGTGTGCCCAGAAGGAAATCTTCTGGGGAAATCAGATCAGTGGCCAACACTGTTTTGAGATCTCTGACGTAGTGTTTGATTGTGAACCTTCTGGCCTTTGAACTTTTACAAATACCAGAAAGACATTCTGCCTCACAAAATGTCTTAACCCAAATCCCTTTAGCAACTTTGCAAATGTGTCCAGGTCAAGTGCTCTATGGATTCTTGGTTAACACTGACGCAGATAAGCTTCTTAAAAACCTAAACTACCCTTTGACTACACTCACATCTCTGTGTAATGAATCATGTCTCCTCTCTAAAGACTAATCCACTTATCTGTAAAAGACAGCTTCATATAATGCCATCCCTTTCACAGCTCAATGTTAGCACTTTAGATGATAGACAATGGGATGTGTGCGTGCATGTGTGTCCTTGTCATAACCGTTATTCATAGGTTCTTATTTTTTTCTTTAGTAGTGTGTTCTTTTAGTCTCGTCAGCCGTGTGTAACAAATGTTTTTGTTGAGAAAAAGTAAAGCATGTTCTGGGCAAATGAGCTAACATGAATGTGATAATGAGCTTGTAACCCTATGTGATGCTACTGTAAATGGATCTGTGTTCATCTAAGTTTGTGACTAAAAGATTTAACTGTTATTTAAACAGAAATAAACTATCAACAAGTAAATGGAATCAATTAACAATTGATTATTAATTATAAACAACAGTGGTCAAATAAAACCGTAATATCCCACTAGCTAACTTCAAGGTTTCAACATTCAGAACATTAATGCAGCAGCAAACGAATATTTGCTCTGTGAAGACACAGTGTGGCGTCCTCCACTCTGTCTGCATGTGTTGGGATCCCAGCGTCTCTGCTCTTTGTTGTGATAAACGGCCTGGCCGCCTGCACGCCAGTGCATGTGAGCGCATGATGCTGCGAAGAAACGTCGGAAGCGGATTGAGGAACGGTCTGTGAGAGCCGCGTGGAGGCAATCCCAGCTGGCTGTTTTTCCGTATTTTGAGCACAGACCCTTTTAAGGCAGAATATGTTGGGAAGATGGGAACTAGAGAGGGAATGAGGAGAGGTAGCGCTGAACAAAGCAGTAGTCAGAGAAGTTCTCCTCTCTGTATGTTCTAAAGAATGTGTCTGTGTCAGTACAACTTCTGTGTTGAAGTGAGACGCTGGTTTTAAATGAGAACGGGCTGCACACCCTCCGCGCTGTTATTGGCTGGAAGTTACACACCCATGGTCCCAAAGGCTCTTTGACCACAAAGCATTCTGCATTACCGCAAATAAGAAGAGAAGAGAACCTCCCCAGATACAGACCCCCACACACTGCTGGTAGATCATAAGGGATGATAAACAGGGATTACTTTTGAATTAATTTCTTCTTGTTTTTGAGGAAATAATTACATAGTATAACTTCAAGGTTCAATCTACATCGTCAAGACTTAAACTGTAAATACTATTAATATCTAGCCTCCTGAGGTTAGAGGGTTTAAATCCCCTTTTCCTCTGGAGGTCATAAATAATCATACCAGACTTAATGAAATCTGGCTAGTTGTTAGGCTGGACATACTGTTGCTATCCGTAGGCCTTGCCAATGGCTAGGTAACAAAATTGTAACATATGCTCATCAACTCTAAACCTTCAGGTGAGTTTATAACAGTTACGCTAAATATTATTGTACTTGTGTATTTTTGTCTTGCAGTACGATTTTGTGGAGCTATTGGACGGCAGTCGCCTCATTTCCAAAGACAAACGAGCGCTCAGTGACACGGATGCAGGACACGCACGTCCAGCTGGCGCACAGGAGGAGGAGTCTGCAGCACGAGCTCGACACGCGCGCTCCGTGAACCTGCACGAGGCTGGCTTCATCCAGTACCTGGACACAGGAATCTGGCATATGGCATTTTACAACGACGGACGCAACACAGAGCAAGTTATTTACAACACCATTGTCATTGGTGAGACAAAGCCCTATGTCTTTAATAGAGCCAATACTGGAGCTGTTGTTGATTGGTGTGAAACTCTACGTGTGTGTGTGTGTGTGTGAAATTGCACTTCAGTAGATGCACTCCATATAGCATTACTTCATTACGGTTAAACCTGCATGATACCAGCTTGTCATTACAGGAATTAAAATAAAAACTACATTTTTCTTTAATACCAAACAGTGCAAAGCATTGTGGGTATGGGAGTCTGTAATTATCAACATTGCAGAGGCAACAATAACTTAGCACCAAATGGCTGGAAAGACACTTATGTATTTTATAATCAGTTGAACCTTTGTCGCAGGTGACAGGTGAATTCTCCCATTTTTGAGGAGAATCCTTCAGCTTGTAGCTTGTAGGGACCTAATTAATTACACACACACACGTGTGTGTGCGTGTGTGTGTGTAGGAAACGACAAGTTAGGTACGACAGAGAGCCAGCAATGGTGTGTGATAGAAGGAGAGAGAGAGAGAGGGTACGGAAATTGGATGTTATAATGTGTTAATTGGACTGACTGGCTGTAACTACGGCAACCACAGATGGCCGGTGTTGTGTCCATATATGTCTGTGTTATTTCTTAAGATGCACCTAGATTGCATAGCCAGCCTACCCATTTAATTCACACACTTAAACCACCGCTCTCTCTCTCTCTCTCTCTCTCTCTCTCTCTCTCTCTCTCTCTCTCTTTTCTTTCTGTCTCTTTCGCTCTGTCTCTCTCTCTCTCTCTCTCTCTCTCTCCTCTCACTCTCTCTCTCTGTCTCTTAATCAGAGTCGATTATGGAGTGTCCTCAGAATTGTCATGGAAACGGAGATTGTCTCTCAGGAATATGCCACTGTTTCCCAGGATTTCTGGGGCTTGACTGCTCACGAGGTACACACACACACACACACACACAAACACACATTCTTGTCATGGTTGGAAGAGAGTCATTTATCATTCCTAAACATGAACATAGTCATTTGGTGATTTGTAAGACATTGACTAATTGAAAGTTTGGAAGTGTCTGACCTAATGAGCGTGTGAAGCCAGTCCAGTGTGTCTGACTGATGCATTTTGCTGCTTGTGTTTGTCCAGCTGCCTGCCCGGTGTTGTGCAGCGGTAATGGCCAGTACTCCCGTGGCCGCTGCCAGTGCTACAGCGGCTGGAAAGGCACTGAGTGTGACGTACCAGCCAACCAGTGCATCGACATCCACTGTGGAGGACACGGCATCTGCATTGTGGGTGCCTGCATCTGCAATACTGGTTACAAGGGGGATAATTGTGAGGAAGGTAAGACTCATTTCCTGCAAGAACAGACACAAAAAGGTACTCAGTTCTTTGACACTGCTCTGCATCAATTTCCATCATTGACATGCTGGATTTTCTTATATTATAAATGTCAATGTAAATAATTGATTTGGCACACATTTAACCATGTCATTTACTTTTGAAACAGAAACATTCATGCAGTTTCCTTATGATTGGATACTAATTCATAATCCTTTTACTTGCAAATCATACATATTTTTAATCCATATTATTGCAAATGTGGACCTTACTGGACACTTAGTGGATGTCATGTAGTATGAAATGGATAAATAAACTGTTTAAGTTGTTAATTAAGTATTTTAGAAGATGTTACATCATTGACTTGGGCTGGACTGTTCCTTTTTTAAAGATCACCACTAAAGTGCAGCTGTTGACAGGTAGATTGTTAAAACAGTGTTACTGCTAGAAAGTAAATTTATTTACTCTAATCTCTCTGTCACACACACACACACACACACACACACAACACACAACAACGGTCAGAGTACTACGGATTGCTGACAGGTAGTTGGCTAAAACCTGTACACTACACTAATTTAGTCTGAATTGATCAATACTAATCTGCTATCCGCTGTTCGGACACATACACACACACACACATACACACACACCTACACAGACAACATAGAGAGATTAACACTCTATACGGGTACACACATTCTTATCATTCAAGTACATACACACAAATATGCAGATACATATCACAGAGGACAGTAACAAGATTAGTTTCAGATTAGTTCAATCCGCAATCACACTAATCCTTCGTGAGTGAGTGTACAGAAGGAGAGAGAGAGAGAGAGAGAGAGAAAGAGAGAGAGAGAATTTTCCCTGAACCACAGAACGTGTGTGTGTGTGTGTGTGGTGGTGTGTGTGTGTGTGTGTTTAATCCCAACACACGTAATGGCTGCTGAGTCAGCAAATAATGTCAAAGATGCCATGTAGGATTTCTGTGAAAAATATTATAGGCGAATTGTTGTCAAGAGCGGCGATGAAAGAGTTAACCCGCGTGTGGAGGAGGCAGGAATCTAGTTATTTGGAAATTTGCCTGTAACAAATTAAATGAGTTATTTGTTAAAACCTTATTATTAAGTTGATTATTTATATATGCATATGAGGAATAAACTAAACTAAGTAGTTAACATTTGAATAATCACATCACGATTTTGTCTTGAAAACAATTACTCGTTCAGCCCTAGTGTGTGTACACACTAGATGTACAATATGTACAATTTGGCTATTGTTAACCCCTTCTTCATCTCTCTGGTTCCAGTGGACTGCATAGACCCCAGTTGTTCGGCCCATGGAGTGTGTATTCATGGCGAGTGCCACTGTCAGCCAGGTTGGGGCGGAGCCAGTTGTGAGATTACCAAGGCCATGTGTCCGGACCAGTGTTCAGGGCACGGCACCTACAACGCAGAGACCAGCACCTGCACCTGCGACCAGAGCTGGACCGGCCCTGACTGCTCTTCAGGTGTGTGTCACGTTTAAAGCCCTGTGGTGTAAACGTGTTTTATGGTGGGTGGCCATCCTTGCGTTGTTTTCACGGATGGGATCGCCCCGCTTCCCAGCTTTTCACGCTAGTGAGCTTACCACCAGTTTCTCTTCACTGACCACTGACAAGCAAAGAAAACGGTCTACATCCTCCTACAACCGCGATGGCTGCAGCTGATTGGACGAACGCCCCACGTGAAGCTGTCTGCTCCGGGATTTCAAAACGGACCATAATGGCGGCTCGTTTGGAACGCAGTCTGTTATTTTACGAAAATAGTTCCCCGAAACGTGTTTCTGAAAACATTTTAAGCGAGAAATAGGCCACACAGTTGTTGTCTTCATTTCAGATCGACAATGGTCAGTTCAAAATAGTTTTGTCAGCTTTTGAGAGGCTAGCTAAGTTGGCTAGCTGAGCCGGCTGCTCCTCATTTGCAAATAAGGAAAGTTCGTCTCGCGAACTTTCCTTATTTGCACTTTCCTTATAATGCATTGCACAGCTGCTCCCATAGAAATGAATCAGAATCAGAAATACTTTATGAGAAGCAGGGAAACAACTCTGACAATGGACAACCACTATTAGTGTGTGGAGGGTTTTTTTCTTTCTATTTGGGTCCTGTCTCATTTCTTACACGATCTAAAAAAAGAATACACTTAATTTTTTTTTTTTACGGCATTTAGAAAAGAAGCATCGCGCCCAGAGTTACTGTAAATAAAGTGCTTTACAGAATCATTAAACGAGAATAAAGAAGAGCAGGATCAGCATAACATTAAAACAACAAAAGCAATTACAGAGCAGAACGTAATTAAGATAACAGTGAGCCCCTAGGAACATGAGTAACAGGCATCAAAGATGGGATACATGACTTGTAATACATAAGGTGAATAAGACATTCAATTATGCAAAGCCTGCACCTGTAAGCATAATTCAGAGGGTAGGAATGCCTTAGTTTGTCTTAGTTCCACAGGCAGTGTTGGGAAGGTTACTTTGTACTTGTAACTTATAACGTCCTTACTTTGAGATTACTTTTCTAAATTTCTGAGGAACATTTTCAACTGATAACCATTTTCAAACCTTTAAACCTGGCAGTATCTAAATCAAGATTTGCAAAGGTATTGTGTTTTAGGTCTTAAATCATCTTAATCTTCTTACATCAATGCTCACTGAATGTTTGTTTTTGATTCTGTGGTGTGGCAGTTCTTTCTTTCGATAGTCTAAATATAATTTGCTGTATATGACCAGATCATTACTACTCTGTCACGCTGTGAGTACATTTTAATAAGTTTATTAACTTTGAAAGTACTTTTGTGACTCTGCTTTTTGTTGTACTTTTATGTCGTGACATAGGTCTTAAATTTCAGTCATACATTTCTTAAAAAGATCTTAAAAAGTCTTACATTTGACTTGTTGAAACCTGCAGAAGCCCTGTTAACCTTACAGCAATACTCAACACTGACTAATAGCAGATGTCACATCCCAGAAGGTAGACATGTCTCCCTACTTTATTTAATGGGAGTACTTGCAGTAACTGTGAGCTAACTTAACTTAAATATCTACAGATGTTCCCTGAAGTTGGACGTTGATAGAATATGACCGCTGGCAAACATTCTTTGCATTGCACATTATGTTTGAACTCTTCCCAGAAGGGTTCTGGTACTGTAAAGTTTTTTTAAAAATCTGTAACCATAGTGGCAACTCTAATACAGAGTCAGGCAGGCGGCGCTGCACATTCAAACAGGAGAAACAATCAAAAGAATCAGGATAGCATCACACTTATTCAACAGCTGTGGCTGGAAATGGCAAAAGAAGACATTGTGCACATGTAAAACATGCAAAGCAACATGTAGCCTAGCCTTTTACAGAAATTATTCACATGTAACCTTTATTTTGTAATTAAGTTACGTAACACTGATAACCCCCAACCAACATATTCTCACTCTCCCATTGTGTAAAAGACGGACGCTTGGTTATGTGCCTTTGGTGTTTGTTATTCACGGTAAAAGTCTCCTTTAGCATCAGGTCTCTTGTCGTCACTTTTGGCGCTGTGGGTCGGGACTGACAAGCGCAGAAGAACAGGTTAGTTAGGTTTAGGAATAGATGGCGGGTGGAGTTATAAATGTACATTTCTGTGTCAAGAAGGGAACCTGAACCCCGGTTTCCTGGGTGAAAGCCATGTGTTGTTTGACCCATCCACCACCACAACCAACCTCGTACAGCGGCATTTCGGTCTTTCATACTTTGCTCCACCGTTGTCTTTCTTAATACTACTGTCATCTTACAGTGCCGCAGTGGAGCTGCTACGTTCCATCCAAACGCTGAAGGGTGCTTTTTGCGTTATATCTGACGCTGAGAGCCGCTGACCACCTACAGCTTGGCTTTCCCCATGGCAAAAGCATATTCCCCTTTAGAAGTTAGCCAGGACTTTGAAACAGCCATAAGACTTGTACTTTGAGGATATCACACATACACTTGTGAAGAGAAACAAGGTCAGTGACAAAGCTTGGGGCTAAACCACATTAGAGCAGTAAAATCAGTAACATCTCCAAATCAATTCTTAAACTAACCGGAAGCCAATGAAGAGCAACTAAAATAGACGTTGTATGGTCTCAAGATGACACGCAATGTGTTAGACACCCTGCAGCTGTGGTTTTTACTACAGGAGCTGCAAATAGGAGAGCTGTCTCCTGACAGTGGAAGCAGTCAGAGAGCTACAATCTGGGCGATATGAAAAAGTAGCAGAGAGACGTTTTTTTAGGTCTTTGTAGATCAGTAAGTAAGCTACTAGAACACTAGAAAACCTGACCCAACTGCCATTTTTGACTCTAAACTCACTGAAAGAGTTTAGAGTCAAAAACGGGAACTTTCTCCTTATTATCAAAAGAGTTTCTCACAACACCATAAAGTGTTCTCGCTGTGTCTCCTAATATACAGCTACCATCATGTTAAATAAAGTCATGAAACAACAGTAAATATAATAATAAACAGATGTGAAACTAAATGTCACACCAAAAATTCAACTAAATATTGCACTTCACGATTAGCTGAACTGGGTACTCACCGGGTTGCATTCTTTCAAATCTCGAATTTGAAAACAATTTGTTGTTCAATCCTAGTTGACTATTTAAAAAGTCAATGCTGACTTAAAGTGGCTATATGTAACATTCCATTTGTGTTGATTCTATTCTACTACTTTCGACAAAAGCGGTAGTGTTTTTACCACACCTGCTGTCATGAAGGTCTAAGAGTTAGCATTAGCGCGAGTTCATATCATCATCATATGAATCAGTCATAAAATCATACCAAGGCAGCAATTACGTTTACTCCTAAAAGTATTTGGCAAACCAAATTGTTGCATTTCAAGTGCTTCAAAACAAAATGATGATATAGGTTTTGTCATTGCATTCCCAAATGACTGATGATTTGCTATGCAACAACAAACCTATATGATCATAACAGCACAACATCATTTGACAGTGCCTTCTGAAATTAATTTAGCTGTTTTCTGATCTGCCACTGCTATGGACATGGTTTGGGAAGGTTAGGCACAAAAACAACTTGTTTAAGGTCAGGGAAAGATGGTGGTCATGCTTAAACGCACCATGGCATGGTGCCCTTTGGATGCTTTTATATAGACCTTAGTGGTCCCCTAATACTGTATCTGAAGTCTCTTTTATATAGACCTTAGTGGTCCCCTAATACTGTATCTGAAGTCTCTTTTATATAGACCTTACCTTAGTGGTCCCCTAATACTGTATCTGAAGTCTCTTTTATGTAGACCTTAGTGGTCCCCTAATACTGTATATGAAGTCTCTTTTATATAGACCTTAGTTGTCCCCTAATACTGTATCTGAAGTCTCTTTATATAGACCTTAGTGGTCCCCTAATACTGTGTCTGAAGTCTCTTTTATATAGACCTTAGTGGTCCCCTAATACTGTATCTGAAGTCTCTTTTATATAGACCTTAGTGGTCCCCTAATACTGTATCTGAAGTCTCTTTTATATAGACCTTAGCTGTCCCCTAATACTGTATTGAAAGTCTCTTTTATATAGACCTTAGTGGTCCCTAATACTGTATCTGAAGTCGCTTTTATATAGACCTTAGTGGTCCCTAATACTGTATCTGAAGTCTCTTTAATATAGACCTTAGTGGTCCCCTAATACTGTATCTGAAGTCTCTTTTATATAGACCTTAGTGGTCCCATAATACTGTATCTGAAGACTCTTTTTTATAGACCTTAGTGGTCCCCTAATACTGTATCTGAAGTCTCTTTAATATAGACCTTAGTGGTCCCCTAATACTGTATCTGAAGTCTCTTTATATAGACCTTAGTGGTCCCCTAATACTGTATCTGAAGTCTCTTTTATATAGACCTTAGTGGTCCCCTAATACTGTATCTGAAGTCTCTTTTATATAGACCTTAGTGGTCCCCTAATACTGTATCTGAAGTCTCTTTTATATAGACCTTAGTGGTCCCCTAATACTGTATCTGAAGTCTCTTTCCCAAAATTGAGCCTTGAATTCCAGCCACTAGAGCCAGTCCCACACTGAGCTTTCCTTAGGCTGTGCCATTTTTGAGTCTGTATCTTTTGAAGAGGAGGGGGGAGGGGATGACCTCATAAGGGGCAAGTTTCCAGATTGGCCCATCTGAGTTTTCATTTTCTCAAAGGCAGAGCAGGATGCCCGGGGCTCGGTTAACACCTATCACCATTTCTAGCCACTGGGGTGGTCATAGGCAGGCTGGGGGAACTCATCTTAATGTTAAAAAAACTCATAAAGGGACATTTTCATGCCATGGAACCTTTAAAGGAAACCAAACTTGTCAATAGAGGAAATGGGAAACACAATTAAATGCTTTGTCGACCCATGTATCCTGTCTGACCTCCGCCCTAACACCACCTTCACATTGGCACAGCAGATACAGCTGCTGTATCGAAGTCATTAACTCCCTAAGGAGATTCGCAGGCCGCATGCAACTGGGTTCAGACAATGCAAACGAGTGCGGTGGGAAAATAATCGTGTCTGTTGCTCATCCACACAGCAAATTTGAGCCTTTGGAATAAACTCTCTGGGAGTTTAAATCAACTCAATTTGAGTGTACATGTGAGACCATCAAATAAACTCTAGGGCAGAGTTAAAGTAACTATTTTGTAGGAGTTGATCTTTTAACCCTTTTCAGGAGTTAAAACTGAACTACTGTGGGAGTTAAACACTAATCCCATGTAGAGTAAAATAAAACTCTAACCTTGAGTCAATTTTAATGTAAACTCCTTAATAGTGTTAACAATCAACACTTAAAGTATGTTTTATTTAACACTTATAGAGTTGATATAAAATTAAGTTTTAGGTGAAAAAGACTACATAAAACAAAAAACAATACACCACATTACATTATTTCTACAAATATTTATTTGTATTGACAAATCCATAGTGTTTAACAATCCATGCTACATGAATACTTGTGTAACAAGTTATTTTTTGAATAAAAGTGCTTTCTTTACTGACAGTGTAAACCTTTTTTCAGCAAACATTCACTTAAACAATACAACTTTCTAAAACAACATAAGAATTTGAATCACGCCCATAGGACATTTGGGCATCAAACGATTTGAAATGCTTTAATGTATCCCTTTCTAGAACAAAAATCTTCCTAGGGATGCTTTCACTTATTTGGAAAGCATGAAAATGGTCGTGGAAAAAAGTTTCACGTTCAACCAAAACAAAAACAACTTTCCCATTGTCCATCTGCAGATGCGTTAAAAAAATTGAACTCGTACGACTGATGGTTCCTATCCGACAATCCGAGCGTAAGTTAGCGTTGCTGTGGAATTGATAAACAAAACTGAATTCTTAACTTAAAAAAAGTAATAGTGATTTCATAACGACATGTTGTCATGTAATTTTTTTAATTTTAAAACTTATTAGGGCAGTTACAATACAATTAAAATGTATAGTTAGCAACAGACATTGAAATATTGACTTTATCCGGCTACACATTCAACCAGCCGACTTTACATCCTGGGCAACTTTCTCCACGCAGCAGCCTTTCTGTTTATATCTCTATAGCCCTCAGCTGACTGAGAGAACGAGTCGTTCTAGTCTCATATCCGACGCTTTCAGCGGTGCAGTACGACGTCCGTTGGGGGAACATTGCGTATTATGGAGCTGATTTCGAGTGCCAGTGTGAAGGCGGCGTAAAGGGTTTTGCGCTGTTATGACAATGTCACGTTCTTTCTATCCTTGCAGCCATAATGTACATGTCCAGTAGAGGTCATCTGTCAGCAGAAGGACCCAAGTTGTTTTTGGATTTGAATAAATGAGCAATGTTATCTATTG
The DNA here is from genome assembly GCF_008692095.1 of Etheostoma spectabile. Classification (NCBI taxonomy): domain Eukaryota; kingdom Metazoa; phylum Chordata; class Actinopteri; order Perciformes; family Percidae; genus Etheostoma; species Etheostoma spectabile. The sequence continues at coordinate 30,244,786 of NC_045734.1, forward strand.
CTTTGCTGCCTGTGAGGGAGAGAAAAAGAGAGAGAGAAACAAGTGACAGTATTGATGCAACAAAAGAGGTGGGATATAAAAAAAGCTGGAGGAGGAATGCAGATCAGTAACAGATGGCTTGACATAAAAACAAAGACAAGAGGAAAGGAATATGTGTGTGTGAGTGTGTGTTCTGTTTGTGTTGCCTTTGGCTGTTACGTGAGTATTGTCTTGTCAAAACCGTTAAACACACATCCAATTAAGTCACGCCGCTTCGTATGTAAAACACACACACACAGATTCACAAACGAAATAAACTGGTTCTTGACCTTTTCTTGGGATCTGTCAACAACATTCAAACACACTCAACAACACACACATAGGTACAATCCTGTCAGTATCATGATAAATCTTCTCACAGCATATTCACAGTATTGTTGATAATGGTTCAGTACAGTATTCATGTTCCACAAACCTACAAATGCAGAGAAGATATCACAGCTACTGTTGTGTTTCTGTGTTTGCATGTGTAATAATATTTCTTCTTTCGTTGTCCAACAGAGGTGTGTGAAGTGGTCTGTGGCAGCCACGGCGTCTGTTACGGCGGCGTGTGTCGATGCGAGGAGGGCTGGACAGGAACTGTGTGTGACCAGAAGGCCTGCCATCCACTGTGCAGCAAGAATGGAGTGTGTAAGGAGGGGAAGTGTGAGTGTGACCAAGGATGGACAGGGGAGCACTGTAATATCGGTGAGTGGGATCACAACACACGCGCACACACACTACACGAAAAGTGTAAGAAGGGAAAGTGAGACTGCGAGATGTTTCTCAATATCCCCAAAAAATTGTATACTTTCACACGCAAGCGTTACTTATTCCTTTCCTAAAATGGAAATGAGTGAAATGAGTATGTTCTCTGTGCAAAGAGATTGAGAGGAAAGCCTTTCCCAAACCATTTTTACTTTTGGGTTGCCAGATAGCACTAACAAGACAATAAAGTTATACTCCAATTTGGCATTGCTTCATGACGAACTTAAACTTCAGTCAATTTTTTTTTTTACCCTTGGTATCGAAATCGGCATCGAGAATCGTGTTATTTTACTGTGTTTTAGTATCGTGACACCCCTAATAGTAAAGGACGTGTTTTTCACATTTTCACAACTGTGCATGTAACCTCAGATAGCTTATCTTGACATACACTGGCATCTAGCAGTGGAAAAAAAACGTAAAACACCGACCGAACCACTGAAGAACAGCTATTACTCATTGTTGATGGAAAGAACCCTTTCTTTCCTTATTTTGCTTGGTGTCTACCGTACCTACTGACATTGGATTGTGTTTTTAAGTGAGTATCCATGTCGAGTTGGAAAACATCCTGTTGTGTTGTAACAGTTAAACGGTGAAACAGATGAGAACGGGGGCCTTTGTTGCTGCTTCAGTTCACCACCGCGAAAAAAAGCAAAAAAAAGACAGCTACAGTATTGCTGGGAAAGAGTTGCAAATTGGCTTTAGTTATTGTCACAAACACACACAGACAGACACACACACAAACACACACACACACGCTGACACGTGGAAAGGACGTTGAGAGCATAACGACAAAGAGATGAGGGGAAATCCACTTAGAGTGCTTAGCCAACAGTGTTTGGACAGATTGTATGGCTGGGGAGAGGATACAGGCTCGCTCCTTTCTTCTCCTGTCCTCTATTCACTAACCATCACATTTACATTTTATGTTAAAGTCTGCTGGAAAATGTGACCTCACTGTGACTGTTTCCATATTCATTAATTTGCTGTTTTAATATTTTCAGCATGGAAATATCTCAGCTTACGTTTTTCTTAAGCCAGTGCAATCCATATGTACACTAGTCAACTGGTTTTGGACCCAATAACCTTCCCTCGCGTTAATGAGGTGTCTTAGATGAATATGATGAAGAATAATAGCGTCTTTCTGTCCCTTTCTCTGTTTGTGTCTAATTGAAATTCTCCCTCTCTCTGGTGTCTCCTTTCACTGGTGGTGACACTGGAGGGGTTTTGTTAGGCAAGGCAAGGCAGCTTTATTTGTATAGCACATTTCAGCAACAAGGCAATTCAAAGTGCTTTACACAAAATCAGTTAAACAGATAAAACACAAGTAAAACAGTTAAAAATCACAAGCATTAAAACCGGTAAAACACATGAATAGACAGTTAAAAACAAAGAGAAACATAAAACACAAGAATAAAATTTACAGTGCAGCATAAAATTTAAAGAAATGATTAGTCATTTAAAGAAAGGCAGCATCAATAGAAAGGTCTTCAGCCTTGATTTAAAAGAACTGAGAGTAGCAGGGATCTACAGGTTTCTGGGAGTTTATTCCAGATATGAGGAGCATAGAAACTGAAAGCTGCTTCACCTGTTTAGTTCTGACTCTGGGGACAGAAAGCAGACCTGTCCCAGATGACCTGAGAGGTCTGGGTGGTTCATAGTGTAGTAGCAGATCAGCAATATATTTGGACCTAAACCGTTAAGTGATTTATAAACTAGCAAGAGTACTTTGAAATCAATTCTTTGAGACACAGGAAGCAGTGGTAAAGACTTCAGAACGGAGTGATGTGATCCAGTCTCTTGGTCTTAGTGAGGACCGAGCAGCAGCGTTCTGAATCAGCTGCAGCTGTCTGATTGATTTTTTAGGGATACCTGTAAAGACCCCGTTACAGTAGTCAAGTCTACTGAAGATAAAGGCATGACAAGTTTTCCAAATCCTGTTGACACATAAGTCCTTTAACCTTGATATATTCTTAAGGTGAGTAGGCTGACTTGTAATTGTCTTAATGTGGCTGTTAAAGTTCAGGTCTGAGTCCATGACTACACCAAGATTTCTGGCTTTGTCTGTTGTTTTTAACATTGTTGTTACTATTCTACTGCCCAATATCTGGACTAAATGCTCTCTTTCTATCTATCTGCTTCCTTTCTTTCCCCCCCCCTTCCTTCTTAAAGCTCACAATCCGGACATTAGAGTAAAAGGTATTGTGCTCTTTTCTCTTCTTCTCCTCATCACTTGCTTTTTGTCGTCGTCCCTTCTTCCTTTGCCGTTCTCTCCATGTGAAGCTGTGGCTGCTTCAGTGGTTATTTTATTTACATATTTATTGCGAACTTATTTTTAAATTTTGGATGCCTTGGATATCTTCTGTTTTTTTCCGCTCATCCCCTCTATCGTTTTGCCAGCTCTGAAAACATGCACTATTACTGTTCATTTCAGGATTGTCCTTACCCAAATGCACAATGGCTTTTTTTCTGTTGCCTATTAGGATGCAAACTCAGATACTATCTTATAAGATAGAATTAAAACCTGGAGAGGTTTTTTTTTACCTTACATGTTGATTTTACAAATGCTGAGACACCGTTGAAAATGAGAAGATGTATCTCTAGGGGTTTATCCTGATAAAATCACATTTAATAAACCCTCTGAGGTCTAAGGGCACTTTTAGATATCTTCTTGAATTCTCCTTTTTAGGGTGTTTAGATATAAACTGATCCCCATGTGTTTTATATCATAATGTTCAGACCAAACTCAGCTTTCTATAGAGCTGTTCCAGAGCAATGCATAAAGACATAATTTGGCTCTAAAGTGGAAATATTTCTCAAACATACCTACAGTCAATGGTTTCGGCGCTTGAAATGCCTTTGCAAAAGTCTTGGGTTCACAAAAGTAGCTTAATATATAAATAAAAATTGTAAATAAATGTCTAAAATGAAATTTCGTAATATCGCTTTTTGAGTAGGAGTGTTGTCAAACATCGCTTGGACTCACTGCTGCGTCTTTTGCCTCTCAGAGGGTTAACACTGCGTGTTTGTCATCAAATGCCTACTTCAGCCTCCTAAATTTCTTGAAAAAAAAACCGGACCATATTTGCGGTAAATTGTTATTTTTCATCAAAAGTTAAAAAGAAATAGCTCAGAAATTCAAAATCTGAGGAAATGAATGAGGTATGTTTACCTCCATCATTAGATTCCTGGCTTTTTACCGTTGTGTTAGGAATTGGTTTGATATTGCTGACTTGTTTTTTAAGGTTGCTTTACAGCTTGTTACTGCTCTTAACAATCACATTTAGTGACGTGATCCACTTTCTAGTATGTTGAAGCTGGATCAAAAAAAAGGGGGAAATTAAGCATGAAACAGAACAAGTACCGACAAAAACAAAACAATGAAAAGAAAGAACATACTGAGTTGTTAATGTTCCACTTATTCCCTAGTAGATACCCTATGTTTGAATTATATTTAAAACTTCTTTGTGTTTGGATGCAATACTATTTATGTTTTTAGAGACGTTAGTCCGGGACAGGCAAATTAATTTGGACATTTCTGACGTAAAAATGAAATCCGGTCTGTTTTATAGTTTTCCGAAACTGTTTCTCTCCTGTCCAGTCTAAAAACCCAGGCGTATTTTACTGTGCGTAAATTTTTTAAGCAACCAAATCTGACCGCAAGTTGGCTTTTGGCCAAAGATGCAGTCTCCCTTATTTTATACAAAAAATTGTGAATTGCAAGTTTTTACCAATCGAAAAGCAAGGGCCCTTTTGCACTATAAAACCAGAAAATAAATTCGGGTTTTAAGCCTTTTGTGGCAACAGGGAATATTCTCAAAAAGGTGCTCAATTCATTGCCCAAGGCAGGCGTATGGGGCAAGGAAAGAAAAAATTTTTGGGATTTAAAGGCCTTTCCTTACATCAGGCAGATACGTCCCCTTGTTTGGTTGGGGTTTTTGGGCTGTAATTTCGTGAACATTGAAAAGTTCCCCATTCATACATGGAAAAAAGCCATACCCTTAAAACCAAGTCGTCGTGCCATGAGCACTCCATAGGTGGAGGGGTAAGGCCTGTAAGGGCATCAGTGGGGTAATGGAGTGTTTTTTCACTTTCCCCACCAAATTTTTAAAATCCCGGGCCAAACTCCCAAAACCCCCACTACCCCCCTTTTTCCTTTTTGCACCCGTCATAAAGGTAGGGGAATTTACCATATTTTTATTTCTCTTTAGAGAGCTGTAATATTTCAACTAATTGTTAAAAAATAATGCGAAGAATATAATACTTTTTCAGCCCAAATCATAATTTTTTTAGTTTTTGTTTTTTTTAAGTTTTGAGTGAATTCTAATTTTTTGGGTTATATAATCACTGTCATGTGACCCAGATCATGTGATAACATAAATACATAGCCTATGAAACAAAGAACTCCTCTTTATGAACATAAAACATATTTTCTAACAGTATCCCCTTCTTTTTGCTATGAACGTGAATAGGTTCAATTGCCAAAAATAATGAAATAATAATGAAAATATCTAGTCTGACCAATAGTCACTTCTATCATTACAATTTAGCATATCTAAACAAAATCTATCTATCTAATCTCTATCTAAAACTATTACCAATCATACCCCTTAACCCTCATGTTGTCCTTGGGTCAAATTTGACCCGTTTTCAGTTAATTTTTTATCACAACAAATGGGCCGTCAAAATAAGCGCTGAAAATGTCAACATTAAAAATATTAAAACACTTTTTAAAACACATCAAGAACATCAATAAATGCACCCACAACATTGAAAAAGTGACAAAAAAGCAATAATGTCGAAAAAAAATAAGACCAAAACAATTTTATGGTTGACGGGAAGACAACATAAGGGTTAAGACCTTAGCTAATGTAAGCAATCAATCGCGGTTAAACAAAGTGGGGGGGGGAATTGGCAGACAATTATGTTATAATTGTTTCAGGCCTAGCTGTCAACTGTTGAGGCAAGGAAACATCTGCTGGCCTGAAGCTGGAGAGTGGGCCTGGAGCTGAGGCTAGACCACCAATCAGCAACCTGAGTGTGATGAACTGACTGACATAGCGTCAATATTAAGCATGTCCCCAAACAAGCAGTAATCCTGTGATATAGTATTGCTTTGCCATATAGCAATATCTGGCTACTCCACAAAGCATTTGAGCACGTTAGGAAAACATGCTCTGGTTTAATGGTATTTCTTTAAACCAATCAGAATTGTCTTGGGCGGTGCAGATGTTGGATGATTCTACAAAAGCCAGCAATATGTTCAATGCCAATGTTTGAGACAACTCTAATTAAGGTTAGGCAACTAAAACACTTGGTTAAAGTTAAAATAATCCAATTGAAATCGATTACGGTAAGTCTAAAACATTCTGGAACCAGCCTATAAAATAAAGACCAAGTGTTTAAAACCACCTGGGGTTGGTGCATACACATCATCTGGATGGGCTCCTGGGGAACGGCTGCAGTTTGGGTCCTAAACCACGCCCCCTCAATGTTAAAAAATCCAAATAAAAAATCAAAGTGCACGTCAAATATTATTTTCCCAATTATGTTTTCTGTCATTTTAAGTAGTTCTGATCCATTTGTTCAGGTGTTCATTTTTCGGATATTAGTTATTTGAAGCTATAAAAACAGGATAAATCATTCATTATTACATAATGATAACATGACTTCTAACTTGGGTCCAAAAATGCTACATCCTACGCTTCCCATAATGCAACTCAATGATGCCTTTTGCTCTTTATTGCTAGTTTATTCCTAGATTGTGAAGTTGCAGTAGCTCAGTCTGTAGGGAATTGAGTTCAAGTCCCCATACGGACTAAGGTATGGGGGCGGATCGGTAGCTGGAGAGGTGCCAGTACACTTTCTGGGCACTGCCAAGGTGTTCTTAAGCAAGGCACCAAACCCCCAACGGCTCGGGGCACCTGTAAAACAGCAGCTGCAGCCCCTTCAATCTGATATCTTTCCATTAGTGCATGTGTACTGAGTGTCGGTATTTCAGGCCTGTGTGTTATGTGTAAAAAAATATTATTATAATTATTAAAACTCCTGATTTACAGTTAAACACTCTTCTTGTCAGCATCTAGTGGTTATTAGAGGAACCGCAGCTCAGGACACGAGCCGTGGTTGCTGCTTCATCCTGCCTCTACTAACTTCTTCTTCCAAATGTGCTACATTTAGTATATCACACAGAATATGTGATATCGTATACCAGTATATCATACAGAATATATTAAACAGTATATCAGTATACAAATTTCAACTTTTCAACTTCTATTGTTTCACCCAGATTCTTTTTTATTCACTTAAAGTTGTTGTTTGAGGACTTCTACGATTAATCAAATGGGAAAAAAATCAACTGTGCAACCTTTTTGTAATTTTTTGATCAGCTGCCTTTGATCCTTCTTCCGTCCTGTGTGATTTAAATGTGAACAGAGACAGATTTGAATGAACTGTTGAGGTCCTACTGCTGTGTCTCCTCTGTGTTATTGCAGTCCCGTGATCCCAGCTCTCTCTCCCCCTCCTCCTTTTCCTTTGGCTGCCATTTACATCTGTCCACCACAGAGAGTATATTTGGCAGTGCTGCTTTTGTTTCAATTTACTTTTTTTCCCTAATTTTCCTCCCTCTCTCCCCCGTGCCCTCTCCTATTCTCAGGATATAAAGGTAATTCATGCCAAAGACTTAATAAAGGCCTTACTGTCCCAAAATACAAACACTTCACACTCTGCTTTGTTAACTTAAACTTTATTTGATTCTGATTCATTCCATTTTTTTTCTTTTTCTGCCTATTATTCTTTTTTTTTCACGTCAGTCTTCCTAAACGCTCGGTGTATGCCTTTTTTTGTATTGTCTTATTGTTATACTTCTGTTGTTATTTCTGCAGTCTGCAGTTATTAGTTGTTTTTCTGTAACATCTTTATTGTCCCTGTCTCTGATTTCCACACACAAAACACAGACTATACAGATGAAGATGCACTCAAGCACATACTCACAAAAATGGAAATGCTCGCACACACACACACACACACACACACACACTCACAAGCAGACACAAACCCAAGATGTGTGACTCCTGTTTTGTCTTGCATCCACAAGCCTGATATTTATATTTATATGTATGTGTGAATTTAGCCAGCTGCTGTTTCCTCTGTCTCCCGTCTATGTACCTTCACTTTTCTGTCTCTCTCTCTATTTTCTTCTACTTTTCCCCTTTCTCACCACTTCACCCTTCCTCTTTACCTCCATCCCTTTTTCCGTCTCTCCAGCTGGGCTTTGCTTGGTTCCGACACTTAGCGTTTATCAAACTGGTTGCCAGCCTCACTGTCTTTTCTGTGATGGAGGAATGTCAAACAGAGGCATAAAGTATAGCCTTTGGAGGCATGCAGTCCAAACCACCCTGCCCTCCCTATACTTTGTGCGCTGTGTATCTGTCTACCTGTTGTGTTTTCACATGGATTTTAACCTGTGATTTTGTTTTTCCCTATTTCTAAAGCATAAGAACTTCCTTTCAAAGAACAGTCTTTGTCAGCTCGCCGGGTGTAAATTTCCCTCAGATTTGGTTAGACTTTACACTTTAAACTGATAAACTCAAATTTTTGGATGTTCTGCTTTCGACTTAGATTTTTCTTTTTCTTTTTTTCTTTGTGTGTATGGCAGTTTTCCATCACCATTTTATGTAACAATAACGTCTTCTTTCTTTGTTTACAGATGAGGAAAAAAAACTTTTATTTGAATTCATTTCGGATTGAAGCCATGCAGCACACAGTAGCCATTTTGGCTGTAGACAATCTTAGTGGTTCATGTGAAACTACAACGTCAGTGCATTTCAATGCTGACTGTGTGTCTGTCTGTCAGTCTGTGCCTCTCACATGTGGGTTAATGTATTGATCTGTCTTATTTGTCTATCAGTTTGTCTTTCAGTCTGTCACTCCATTTGTTGGAGAAAGGTTGATCACACAGGGCCAAATGCCTTTACACACATCAGGTTTGAACCAATATGGGTCTTTGAAGGTACTTTGGTCTGAAGCTAGCATTTTGTACTAACATACAATATGTGTAAATTTATCAGAAAAAAACAAACTTAAGTAATGAGTAGTCTTGAGAAGTCTTGTGAGGTGAGAAATCTTCTGAAACAGCATTCATACCTTTAGACTGGGGCAGAAATACGAATATTAACTGAAGTGTTAGGTGAAAGCCTTTCAGGTTACAGCTGACCTTGAGCCTGTTTATTAAGTATATTAATATGTTCATTCACGTACCACTGACAAAATAAGCTGTGCTGTGGGGCCGGCACTAGTCTCGCAATGCCAGACCTTCCTCCAAAGCGCTGCGGAGGAAGGTCTGGCTAATCCACACAGCATTCTGGGATGGAAGAAAAATGCAGTGGTTTATTGGCATTTCCTTAAACCAATCACAATTCGGCGGGTGAAAATTGATTTTGGCGGGTATCATTGTAAAGTTACTAGGGTGTTTTTGTGTGTTTGGCTTAGTAACGGAATCTTTATCTGGCAACACTGCTTGTAGTACTAATCCTACATTTCCCATGAACACTAAGTCGGGACATGTTGTACAGTAGTGATGGCCAAATGAAGCTTTGTGAACCAGTGTCTTTATGTTCTGAGTCCACTCGATGGCGCTCTTGGTTTTAAGAGAAAGACCTAAGGCATTGCAATTCAGTGTATTCTCGAACAATTGGTGAACAGAGAGCGCCATCTAGTGGGCTCAGAAAATAAAGACACTGGTTCATGAAGCTTCATTTGGCCATCACTATTGTACAGCCATTGGCTACACTGAAATGGAGAAGACAAATAGAAGGGCGCAAAACAAACCAGCAGGAGGAGCAGACATGTGAGATATGTGGCTTGTAAAGAAATGGGTCCAATTTTTACTTTTATAACTATTAGGCGAGAAATCTGTGTTCAGGTTCAGTTCTCCCTTTGGAATCAACACACTCAGGACCTGCTGCTAGTCTAGTAAAGAGGTGTGGCGGTGGTGAAACCCACGTGACACAGATACAGGAAATGACTTAGATTTGGGGCGTCCTAGTTCTTAAGCATCTCTCTTCTAACACAGTCTTTCCAAAGACTATGCAACGATAAAAGTTACACAATACAAGTTTCTTTTGCTGTTTTTTCATAGTCATTGCTTTCTTTAAATAGATTTGTTTCTGGTAATGCTTCATTACTACACACAGAAATGTCTGCAAATACTTGCACGTTCTCACCAGAGTGCCCAGAGCTGAGCTGCTGTTTTTTTTGTCTAGACGGACATGTTTCAGCATTTCCATTCTGCATTTTTTAGTTAGTTTGTCCCTCGTGCTCCAATTGCACAAATACAAAGGCCACGTAACAACTCACGTATCTGAAGCAAAGTTGCAATCCTAAGCTTGTTTTTGCGCTTCAAGTCTACTTTACTATTTTACTTAACTGATGTGCGTTACACAAATGTGTGTATGCTGCGAGCGCTGTTGAAACATTTCTAGTGCACAGCAGTACAGTGCAGCTTATACACCATTGTAGGCCTTGTTTTTTTGACATTCGTGACAATTTTACCCTACCAAAGATAGGGAAATACCTTCAGGGGTATAGGAGGATTTTATGAAACCTGTAATAATCCTTCAAAAGCCTTATGCCTTAAAACAGGCTTCTTCTTCATTGCCCCATGGTGGCCTCAGTGCTGTTTCAGAGGTTTCTCCGAGCTGATAGGGAAACACTGAATATTTTGCATTCATTATCATCTTTCAGAGCTCAAGTACAAAATTATCATCACCTTCCTTCAAAAATGTATATTGGTTGAAGCCTATAGTTCCCACCCTGATGGCAAGGCGTGTCCCCAGCCCACTACCTCACTGCTCTAACTTTTCTAAATGTGTGTTTGTCCACTGTGCCCAGAGGGTTGTCCAGGTCTCTGCAACAACAACGGACGATGCACTCTGGAGGCCAGCGGCTGGCACTGCATCTGTCAATCAGGATGGAGAGGGGCCGGGTGTCACGTGGCCATGGAAACACTCTGTACCGATGGCAAGGACAATGAAGGAGGTATATTTGTGTGCACACACTGTACGAGTGTGCAGATGCATGGTCAAATAGAGGACCTGTGTTTGTTGGATGGATGGACATGGATAGGGTTAAAACAATGAAAAATGTGGCCAAACCAGCAGGATGTTAGCAGTTAGCAACTCAGGGTTCAGGAACGAGTTCAGTCTTCAAATTTGCATTTAAAATGATAAAATCACATGATGTAGAGAACCGTGGATATTTGAGTTATGCATCCATGCGTGGTTCATTATGTTGTTTGAAACATGCAATATTAACTCGTTGTGGCATACAGTATTTGAAACCCTGTACCATGATTGTATGCACCCTCCTACAGATATGCAGTGAACTGACAAAAAATGAAAAGCCAATCATCCCAACCCCCATTCGCACTTGACTCAAAGTAAGACAACAAAGGGAATGTAGACATTAGCTGATGTCAGTATCTAGCATATGTTAGATGTTATAGCAAGTGAGAGAGTACCTACCTAAAGCTATATAAGCAGACATCAGCTTATCTTAGATGAAAAGGTATGTCACGTGGAAATCCTTTTGAAGCTTTATGTTTCAAACACAGACTCGGTATTGACTAAAAAAGGAGGTGTGGTGTGGGAGCAGAGTCGAAAGACCATCCCATCAGTGTGGCGCCGATTTCCTGCATGTCTTCCCCCTCTCTCTCTCTCCCCTTTCTCACCTAGCTGTCCTATCAAGTACAGGTGGAAAAGCCCAAAACATAATCTTTAAAAGAGACATTCCCATCTTATCCAACCTGTCCTCTCAGGGTTAGCTGGTGGAGCAAGTTGAGCCCTTTAAATACTTGGGAAACAACATTGACACCTGCCTGTCCTTTGCACAGAACACCGACTTTGTGTTCAAAAAACCACAACAGCGCCTTCACCTGGATCTTAGGATCTTAGGACTTTTCATATCAGCAAAGACATTTTAACTCTGGTTCACTCATTGCATCCAGTTTTCAGATAATCGGCCCACCCCTAACCTCCCTTTCTGAACTTTACAACCGCCCTGTGATCAGGAGAGCCCTCTCACCCCCTCCGCCACTCTTTCCAGTTACTACCATCATGCAAGCGGTACAAAGTTCCACTGGCCTGGAAAGATATTTACAAGAACTCTGTCATTCCCTCTGCAGTAACCACTCAAAACAACATTAAATAGACACTGCGCTGCTGACGTTTTATCGTTCTATTAAAAAACCTGTTCTCACTAACATCTTGTAAAACACAGACGCTCGGTGAGTGTCTCTCAGCGTCAGATACCTAGACAAAAACTGACTTTCACCCAGGAGATCAGGGTTTATGTCCCGCTTGTCAAGAGAGTCCCAACGCTAAAGTAGACTTTTAGCGTGAATAACAAACACCAAAGGCCAAGCGTCTGTATTTTATGTGATGGGAGAGTGAGAATGTGTTGCTATCTATCTATCTATCTATCTATCTAATGCAATCAAAGTGATCAACTGATGAACTGGCTTATCTGCTGCCACCTGCTGAGAGCTGCACACTGATGTGTAGCGCTCCTGCAGTGAGCGCTAACCTCCATACGTACAAAGTTCAGATCTGCAGCTGCCAAAGGAATGCAGAACATGTAGTATCTTCCTTGGTCAGGATTGGGTCCTTTATGATTAGTAAATGTGCTGTAGTATTCAAAAGGCACTGGTACCATTTATTTTTAATTTTAACATAAGCAGTCTAGAAAGGGAAAGAAGTTTTAATAAAACTCTGCTGTTGTAAATTCTAAGGGGATTATTAAAACAAAAGACATGAAAGTAGTCAAAACAATCAAAGTAAAAACAACCATGAACTAAAAAAATATGCTATCAGCAGTTTCACCCTCTAAATAATACTCTGAGACACAGAGTTAAACCTTAAAACCAGAACTAGGTTTGATGAGAGCAGTGTGGTGATTGGAAAGGTGGAGAAGAAAGAAGATGAGAAGGAAAGTCTGTGTTTGTGTGTGTGTGTGTGTGTGTGTGTGTGTGTGTGTGTGTGTGTGTGTGTGGTGTGTGTGTGTGTGTGTGTGTGTGTGTGTGTGTGTGTGGTGTGTTGTGTGTGTGTCTGGTGCCTGTTCACCAGATGTACAACTGACTTTTATAAACTAACAGAAACAAATGGCAGCCCACATTTTATTACCTCACATTCCTCCTTCCATCCTTCCATCTCTCCATCTGTCTCTCTGCTCCAATCCTCCGCACTCTTGGTCCCTGTCCTTTACTTATCCCTCCTTTCCTAATCTCTCATCTCCTATCATTCCCCTCCCTGCTTCTCATCATTGCAGCCCTCAGTCCTTCTTCCTTCCCTCTGACTTTATTTTTCTTGGCAGTGCCTTGTAAACACACTGCTCATTCATCCATTTCTTCTTTTTCCCCTCATCGGAAAAATCCAGAGTACAAGGGAACGGTCTTCTTGTTCTTTTTCTCTTTAATACTACTACAAACCAAACCATCCTCGTCCATTTGCCACAGTTGGTTCTTTCTTTTCATTACATTCTCTCCATCGCTGACTTCATTTATTCCTTTCCACCTCATAACCCCGTCCATGTTTGACTTATCTTATTTGGACAACACAGTGTCACTCTTGTCCTCTATTCCTCTTTAAATCTTGATGGTGTATGTGACCATACTCTCCATGCATTAGCGTCCAACTTTATCTCTTTCTTTATCCCTTCATTCTTAATTCTGCTTGGCTCCTCTGCCATTTCCTTATCCGTGCATTGTTAATTATTCTTAATCCCTTCATCATCCTTCACTGCTTCTTATGTAATCCCTCAGTTGCGTCCTCATTCCTCCATCCATCCATCCTCATCCTGTTTTCATCCCTCATCCACCTGTAACGTTTCCATTATCAATTTAGTATCGCTCCATACATTGACCTTCCATTTCAGGTCTCAATGCATCCTTTTTAGGTTTCTGAATATAATAACTGTGTGTGTGTGTGTGTGTGTTCCAGATGGCTTGGCTGACTGTATGGATCCAGACTGCTGTCTGCAGCCCTCCTGTCAGAACCAGTTATACTGCAAAGGGTCACCTGACCCGGCGGAAGTGCTCAGCCAGTCTCCGTCCTTATTGGCTCCCCAGCAAGTAAGGAGCTCCAATCAGAAACAAATTCAAAATAAGAACTGTCATTTGCCGGTACACAGATCCACATCACTTCTTCAGTGTAGCACAAGATACCAGCGAGGGGTTACAGGAAGCAGCATCTGTCTCTGTATTGACTTCCTTTTTTATTTTCCGTAGGCTGCGAGGTCTTTCTACCAGCGCATTCACTTCCTACTTGGTCCTGAATCCACTCACGTCATCACTGGTGACAGTCCATTCAATAAAAGGTAATCCTGTCTCTGTTTGTGTGTTTTCCCTCGCTGAGTAACATCAGCCGGCAACATGATTGGTCAGACAGGTTGTCAACAAATCCACCGTTTAAACCATGCATTTCAAACCATGTCCGTATGTATGGATAAGATGGTGAGTGAAATGTAATCCTAACCATTAGAAGTGATACTACAAAAAAAAGAAGATATACTTAATATTATATTATGTATATTATTTTTATTCTTAGTATGAGTTTGTGCAACTTATTCTCATGAACGGGTTTGTACGATATCGCACAAAAAGTTCTGCACACCGAAACATATGATAACATACAAAAAGACGAGTGAGTGCCATCGGCTGCAGAGCAACCTGCTACAGAGTGCCAGTTGCTAGCTGTTTAGGTATAGAGCTAGAACAGTGACAGTAACCGGTAAATTGGCATTGACAAACACAGGTTACTGTCTCTGTTCTGGCTCCATATTTAAGCAGCTACATAGCTTCGTGCCACTGACTATGGTGCTGGTCAGTGGTAGTTGGTGGTTCCGTTCCTTGAGAATAGGTGACTGTGAGCCGGGTACAGAGCGCCGCAAGTTGCCGGTTGGCAGAGGTTACAGTTAAGTTTAGGCAAGAGAAAATAAGCATCTTGCGGTGACTAGTTGAGTTTAGGAAAAGATTGTGGTTTAAAATGAAAACACTCCCAAGCAACATGCTTTTCCTGTTTGAAAGTATCCTCTTATGTGCGGTACGGAAAGGCAGTTATTACTTCCACAACAATGTTGTTTTTCATCAAAGAAGTGAATTAATGAATAATTAGTGTCAATTCTATTTTTTACTTTCTTCAGCGCTGATTGTGACTCATAATTCTTCTACCTGCAGGTTATAGCACACCCTACTTTATCTACAATAACATGACGGTTGCAGGTTGGCTCTGCTTTCTGTCCACATGAATAGAACAGAAACGTTAGAAGGAGAGAGAGGTCACAATAGGTCTTCCTTTTTCTTTTCTTTTTTGTGCCAAAAGCCATTTCTGCCACATCTGCCTCGGACAAAACATTCATTAAACATGATAAGAGAGAATGAAAGGGTGTGTGTGTGGGGGGGGGGGGGGGATAGTCTGTAAAATACAAAGAGTGAACGGCAGAGCTACTGACAGGGAAGAAACATGACAGCAATTCTGTTCAACCGTTTTTCTTTTGTCACATTCTTCATGCTAGTCTGAATGTTCC
Source organism: Etheostoma spectabile (assembly GCF_008692095.1). NCBI lineage: Eukaryota > Metazoa > Chordata > Actinopteri > Perciformes > Percidae > Etheostoma > Etheostoma spectabile. The sequence continues at coordinate 30,260,149 of NC_045734.1, forward strand.
ATAAGAGCAGAGGGCCACAACCCTGTAATAAAAATGTCCTGTATTTCCATAATGGAATGGGCCTGCAACCTCATAATAAAAAAATGTTTTATTAGACCTCAAAACTGTTTTTGAGGTCACACAATGTGTGTGTGTGCGTGTGCGTGAGTGTGTGTGTGTATATGTGTGTGCGTATGGTTAAAGGGTGGGACTATTACACTTTAGAATGCAAAGAAATGTTGTTTTATTTTCCTTTTTGTGTGTGCTAACAGTGACAAACTTATACACACAAACTTGTACAGGGAGACAAACATACACAGTGGCATGTGACATGTCGAAGCACAACTGTCCATGCACAACTTTCAAAGAGAGTGCACATATAGACGGGATTTTAAGCGGCATAGTCAGTACGATGCACACACGTGTAGAGAACACGAATGACTGACAGCTCATGAAAAGATCAAAGTTCTTTTTGTGCCAAATTGGAAAATGTTCCTGAAAGATTCCTTTCTGTTAGCTCAGAGTTCCTAATTAGATTTTAGCCCTAGTGATCTGGTCAAAACATTAGCTGGAGGATGGTTTTGCACTGAAACTGCAGGAAGAAGTACCTGTTTTAATAAAACCTGTGCTAAAAAAAACTTTCTGTGAAGCTGATCGATAGTACTTTGATATTTAACCTTGTAAATCCTGTATTGGCATAGTTTTGCATAAGTAAAGCTGCCTGTTTACACTGCGGTCATGTAACACATCTGGTGTAGAAGTCTGGTGTATTTGGATTTGGATGGTAAACAACAGGGTTTTCAGACATACGTCCATTACATATATTTCAATCAATCAATCAATCAACATTTATTTATATAGCACTTTACAGCACCAGCAGGTGTCCAAAGTGCTTTACATCATCAAGAAAACAAACACAACATTCACGTGAAAGAAAAACAGACAAAGCATAAAAAACAGTAAGACAGATGAAGTAACGTATAATCATCAGAAGAAGAGTTGTTGCACCACTACTGTGTATTAAAAGCCATTCTAAATAAATAAGTTTTAAGTTTTGATTTAAAATGAACAACATCCGTTATAGTGCGAATGTCTGTGTGGAGCTTGTTCCAGAGTTTTGGGCCAGCAACAGCGAAAGCCCGATCGCCCCACTGCTTGTACCTCGACCTCGGGACTTCTAGAGTCCGTAGATCGGAAGACCGCAACAACCGATTTTGCCCACCCAAAGTTAAAAGCTCGGACAAATACTTTGGGCAAGGCCATTTAGGGCTTTAAAAACAAACAATGCAATTTTAAAATCAATTCTAAAACGCACCGGAAGCCAGTGTAGAGTAAAAAGAACGGGAGTAATGTGTGCACTCCGAGAAGTATTTGTGAGAAAGCGAGCAGCGGCATTTTGCACAAGCTGCAGACGTGCGATGGATTTTTGATTTAGGCCACCATAAAGAGCGTTGCCATAATCGAGACGTGAACTAATAAAGGCATGAATAGCCCTTTCCAAATCGTGCCTGTTAAGAAAAGGCTTTACTTTAGCCAGGAGACGAAGTTGGAAAAAGCTTGTTTTGACAACATTGCTTTTCATTGCATTGCATTTCAGTCAGGTAAACTCGTCATAGATTTAACCATTTGTTGCAGCAAATGGAAACACAGTTCTGCATGGCACGGCTGGCTCCACTCTTGATAATGCTCCCTGGACCAGCCGAGCAGCATGCTAAGCTAGGTCAGGGAGCGCCGTGCAGAAACCTGGGTATAATAGAGTGAGCCAAAAGAAGGACACTGAATACCATTTTAAACTTTAAGTCATGATAGGACTCAGAACTAGGAAGGTGGAGGCTGGGGGGGAGGGGGGCGGCATTGCTAACACTAAGCTTAATAATATCCCTCCTTGATTTGTGCAGTACTCAAACAGCAGGAAACTGTTGGTTGTGTGAGGGGTGGGGGGGGGCTCCTGTGTTTTTTTAACCCTGCTGATTGTTTGGGATAAGAGCTAACACTGTGTAGTCTGGGTTATGTTATCACTGCTAGTACAACTGCCTCTAATTGAATGTGTCCCGACAGCTGGCTGTAGCTGACAGTTGTTTATCAGTGGCTGGTAAATGCAAGGATGACTGCATCCACATTTATCTCTAGACTGTATTTTTTTTTTCCAATGTGTTGCTTTTATTTCTAAACATTGAAGATTAGGCTACATTACAAGATTACATAATAATGAGAAGAAAAAGAGTAACTCCAATAGACAACATCATCAAGTTCGCATGAATGTGGCTCCTGAAAGCACTGGTGTAAAACTGCAGTGTAGTGTGGCGGGGATGTGCAGGCATGCTGTGAGTGCTGTAGTAACATCAGTGTCCCACTACAGTGCTCCCCCGCTCCCACAGCTCAGCAGTTACCGCCACAGTTGTTGTTTCAAGTGATGCCTCACTGCACTCTGATGATAAGAAAGGCACTAGGGTCTCTCTGTGTGGACGTGTGTGAGGGTATTATTGCATGTCTGGCCCAACACAGTTTTCCAGCACTTGTGTTGCTGAACCACAGGGACTCGGGTCAAAGATAGGGGGTAATTTGTTCAATTCATTACAGTAAACATAAGGTAGCTTCTATTGTAAGTGATGCACAGTGCAGCTTTACCAATTCATTTAGTTTAGAACAACATACATTGCACCCCCGCTGGTGGGAGGGCACCAAAGGGGGTGCAATCATATTTCAGGGCTGGTGCCACCCCGTGCCCCTCCTCTATCTACCATATCTCTCCCTCTCTCTCTCTCTCTCTCCAGCTTGGTGTCCATAATTCGAGGTCAGGTGTTGACAGCGGACGGGACACCTCTGATTGGAGTCAACGTGACCTTTGTGGACTATGCTGAACACGGAAACACTGTAACACGCAAGGATGGCATGTGTGTACTTCTTTATTTATTTAAATGCATATACGTTATTTGCAACCTGTTTTAATATGTATCTTACGTTATTCCCCAAAATTGTTTTACGCGAGCCTTTATTTATCAAAGGACAGTAGATATGCCTTCTTAACTAAATGAATTATCTTGACAAATGGAACTGATGGAACAATGTGTGTGAGAGCGGCCAGAGACTAAAAGGGCACCTGATGATGAAAAATCAGATTACCTGTGTACAAAATATACCGTACAGTGTTCTGATTGAAAATCTGTAGCAGGCATTAACTAGGAAACTAGGAAATATGAATTATTAGACAAACCTATAACCAGCTGTGCAACACTTTATGTCCTCACTAAAGAAACATATTGAATCATTTTGATTCTATACTGCTGAGGTTTATGCCTGTGAAAAGGAGTTATCTCTGCCGCGTTGTTGCATGGTCTTGGGGGCCAGTTGTTGGCTTTCTGTTAATCATAGAATGTGGTCTAGACTAGAGGACTACATTGAGATTGGACTCCCGCCGATCCTGTGGGACCCAACACAAATCTCGCGGGACCAGCGGGGGGCCCAGGGGCCGCGGTTGGGAACGGGCGGTCCAAAAATAGACAATTTAGGATTTAGGAGCGCTGTTCCTGATTAGTGCTGTAACCGACTGTTAGGTCTGCCTAGCAACGTTACATAAGGAAATCAGCTACGCATACGGGGCATCCAGTTAAACACCAGCAAGCACTATATTAACACTCCTCTACTCCCTCTCTCTCACACTTCTTTCCTGCGGGATCCTGTCAAGAGGGAAACTGTTAAAAGACCGGGAAACAAAAACCAAATCTAGCAAACCACAGCCAACAACATGTTCTAAAATAAGTGAAATAAATAAATGGAAAGAAATGTCACTTTGCCCTTATTGCACTTAAAGGAGTAATTATTACACTTGAATGTAATTATGCACTAGAACGTAATTTCACTACTTAACACCAATATGCATATTTATCAAAACTACATAATAAAATAACTACTTTCCAACATCAGGTTAGTTAGTGTTTGATTCCTCCCCTTTCAGTGCAGTTCCTCTGGTCCCACAGGTGAAGTAAAGCCACTGCCTCAATAAAGGATCCTGGACCTGTTTCAATGTAGTGACTAAATGAACATTGGACACAGTTTGTTGCACAAATTGTACCCCTCTTTCCCATTGTCACAAACCAAATGCGCAGAATACTGGAATCAGTGGGCCTCACTCTTTCCAATGTCCATCGTGAAAGGAAACCATAACCATAAATCTGCTTTAAAAACAGAGAAAACAAGACACTTGTAACACAACATGGTTCTTATATCCCTGCTACACTGGCACTCTTCTCTATCCAACCGTGTCCTGTGGACATACAGAACTAAATCAAACTAATAAGCAGCCTACAGTACCACTGACATTATAAAATAATGACAAAATAACAAATGTGTCTATTGACTGTGATAAACTCCGCAAATAGTTTGCAGCGAGACCTCCCTTCTGCAACACTGACATATTTCATTGTGTTTGTGGGCAAACCAAACAATACATAAATGAACCACCAAAGTATGGTTTACATCTTGTACTACCTTGTCATCTGCAGGCACCTTTATCATTTCAAGTGTTATACTTGACAGATACTTGCATAAAACATTTGATGAAAAGCCAGTTTATTTCCAAATGAAGGGAGATCAGTTAAATCCCATCTACTGTATACTCCCCCTCCCTCCTATCCACCCCAGGCTCTATCTTCAATCTAAAGCACTTCAGCTGAAGAGGTGTGAATAAGACTTGCATTGGAAATGCATTGAATTCAAAAGAATGCATCAATCACTGCAGAACACACACACACACACACACAGAAACAGAGAACAAAGAGACATGCAAAGGCACACACTCAACAAGATATGAATAAAACAAGATAGACCATCATAAATCCAAATGTAAATTGTTGTGGAGCAGTTGCAGAACTTAAATATAATTTATCAATAAAGCTGTGAGTATAAAAATAAATAGATATCTAAAACCAACACAAAAAATGTATGTAATGCCCAAAATATAAAGATATATTTATGCATGATACGTGCCATGAAGATATCCAAATGAATGATTTGCAGCATCAGTATACAAAGTAACACTTACAGTACATATTTTTTTGCATGTTTGTTATTGACGTGCTGCAGGTTCGATCTCCTGGCCAATGGCGGGGCCTCCTTGACATTAAGTTTTGAGCGTGCTCCGTTCCTCACCCAGTACAGAACTGTGTGGGTGCCGTGGAACGTCTTCTATGTGATGGACACAATGGTCATGAAGAAGGTGAGCGATGTCACTGCTGTCTGTCTAGATGTGTGTCTGTCCTCACGGGGACATGGACTGATGTCTGCCTGACACTGACTGATCACGCAGTCGTTGAAATTGTTACTAACATAATGATTTGATTACTATGTGGAGCAGGGTGACATTCCTATTCTTTTTCATGACGTATACGCTATCAGACTCACACTGACAGACTAAGTGAGTGACTAATGGACTCATTGTTTCAACAAATTGATCAGCGAATGAAACGACTAACTGGCACATGTTATGTCTGGTTGTTTCAGGAGGAGAATGACATTCCTAGCTGTGACCTGAGTGGCTTCATCAGACCCAGTCCTGTCATTGTTGCCTCTCCTCTGTCTACGTTTTACAAAGCTTCAACTGAGGACGGACCCATCATACCTGAAACAGAGGTAAAAAATCCAAGTAAAATATCCAAGGTCAATATGTATACTATTCCTAAAAATAAGATTTCAGTCATAATTGTCAATGGACAGTATTGTACTGGAAATTTAAAGAAGCTTTTTATGACATTCAAAGTATGGGCTGGAATTGCCAAACCCCCAATTCCGGAACAGCGTCGGAGTAATTAGGTTTCCATTAAAGTCAATACGTGTATTTCCACTGACTGCGGAACGGCTGCGGAACAGCTGTGCTCCGACTCTGCCTCAGCTCCGGTGATCCCTAGCCCTCCAGAGCAGATCTGCAGAGCTTCTATTTTTGCCGGGGAGCTCCGCAGCAATTCAGCACACGGCAGATAGTGCGGGACAGGAAGTCAAACAGGGAAACAAAATAAAACATTCGGTTAATTTAAAAAAATAAAATAGAACGTGCTCACGGCGGATCATATTTCCCTGCACTACACCTTGAAAACACAGCACAGAGTTGTTTCCCCTCTACTCTTCTGGATGGAAACAATTCTACATGAATTTGCAAGATCTCGTGGGTCCTCGAGACTTCACCTCATCAACAAAACATATACACAATACATACGTATTGTTGACGATCTGGGCCATTTGACAGTGTAAATGGGGTGGTAGTAGCTCAGTCCATAGGGAGTTGGGTTGGGAACTGGAGGGTTACTGGTTCAAGTCCTCGTACGGACCTAAGTATGGTGGTGGACTGGTAGCTGGAAAGGTGCAGTTCACCTCCTGGGCACTGCCAAGGTGCTCTTGAGCAAGGCACCGAACCCCCAACCGCTCGGGGCGCCTTTCCATGGGCAGCCCCCTCGCTCTGACATCTCTCCATTAGTGCATGTGTAGGTCCTGAGCATGTGTGTGTAATGCAGGCCTGTGTGTAATGTGTGTAATAACAACAGAGTGAAAAGTGTAGTTTCCCCTTGTGGGATTAATAAAGTATGCAAAAAAAAAAAATGTCTACCTTACATTTTTCTATATCATTTCTATCGACATGACGAAAAACCAGCAGCTGATCTAAATCATGGCAATATTTATGTCATTTGGACAACGCTTTACGATCTTTTCATGTTATGTTCACTTTGCACAAGTTCTTGAAGAGTAACTGAACCCCTTAACCACCGTTTTTCAGCTGTAAGCCAATGTATGTGGATATTTAGCAGCGTCGTAGATGGATTCTGGTCCAAATATTGTTATTTTAGTCCAATATAATTAAGTATTTGAATTCTACATTTAGTTTAGTCTTTTAAAGGACAAATGAAAGAAAAAGAAAAATAATTTTAGTTGTTTACTCTCTTTTGCTATGAAGGCAAACTGTCAAAGAAACTGCTAACACACAACACAGTAACAGGTTTGCTCCTGGACAGACAAATAGGGATCGAAAGAAACACCACACACACACACACACACACACACACACACAAACACACACACAGATCATTACCACAGCTGAGGAACTGTGGCTCTGTAGTGGTGCGCGCACACACACACATACACACACATCGAGCCCCACCCGGTGTCCTGCCTCTAATTTTCCAAAGGCCTAATAGCACATTTGTGTGTTTTTTTATCGTCACATTGCTTTAAACAGTCCGCAGAGGAAATGAAACAGATGACAGAACTCAATGTGTGTTTTTATACTTTTACAACCCTGAACCAGCGCCCCATTATTAAGTTTTATTTGACAAGCATGTGAGCATGTGCCTGACTATCTGTGATAAAGGGAAAGAGTGTGTGCGCAGAGGAAAGCGTGTGTGTGTGTGTGTGTGTGTGTGTGTGTGTGTGTGTGTGTGTGTGTGTGTGGATCAAACGAATGGAAAGCTGCTACTTAGCTTTTGGTAGAGCTGAGTCCATTAGCGAGGAGGGCAGGGAAAAGGGCAGTCTTAAAGGGGATGTAATGGATCTGTAATGAACACTAAATGCTCAGCTAATGAAAAGGCAATAGTGCAGTTGAAAAAATATAACACAGGAACAGTCTAGATGGATTATTCCCTGAGGAGCTATGTTTCCCAATCTCCTTTTTTTTGGAGTACACCTCTCCATCAAAGGTCTTACTTATCTTCTCAACCTCTGACTCTTTTAATAATAATAATAATAATACATTTTATTTAAAGACGCCTTTCATGACACTCAAGGACGCCGCACAGGGAATTCATAAATTAAGAACAGCAAAACAAATACTATACAACAGCAAAACAAATACTATACAACAGCAAAACAAATACTATACAACAGCAAACAAATACTAAACAACAGAAAAACAAATACTATACAACAGAAAAACAAATACTATACAACAGCAAACAAATACTATACAGCAAAATAAAACCAAAACTATACAACAGCAAAACAAATACTATACAACAGAAAAACAAATACTATACAGCAAAACAAATACTATACAACAGAAAAGGCTTTTGTACATATAAGACATCTAAAATGATCTAACTGTTTAAGTGTTGCAATGTATACCTTCAGTGAAACAAGCAAACCTTCAAACAATCAGTTTTATTTGTCACATGAAATTGTGCAAGGCACAATTCCAATGAGCTTGGCTCTGGGAAAGAAGGGCAGAGCACCAGGGGAAAAATTAGACATTAAAATGCAGGACAAGCACTTGAACTCGGGACAGTGTTGCTGTGAGGCAATGGTGCCACCAATTGTCACTTTTGTGTTGATAGAACTAACTTCCTTGGCATTACAGGACTGCACAGTAGTTAAAGCCACCATTTCTGTGGGTTATAAAGACATTTAGGTGGACAATGGACATTTTTTGTCCACATGAATACCCTAACTCCTTATTGCTATTAACAGTATTATATACCAATATATATACCATTATATTTGATATACCAAAAAATGATCAGCACCTCCATATAGCCTGAATGGAATGGTCCTTTGTTTCATAACCCCCTTTCAGACACTGCAACGATTTAACTGTGAGAATCGAAACAGGGTCTTTAGATCAAATCATTAAATAGTGGACTAATTAATGATTTGATCTGATATGGACATACCCAAGACACATGCGTTGATCGTGTTATGCAACTGCTGAATTAGGTTACTGGCACCTATTTTGGATAAATTCAACTACTGCTTGTATTTTTTCTTTAAAGTAAATATAAAGGGGGATATTGGGGGTCTCTTTATGGTTTTGATTAGACAAATAGTTTTTTTTTAAAGCCAATACATCAATGCCTAAAGATGCAAATACATCACCCAGCTCTGTCACATAAATGTCACTGTATTAAGTGGGACCGTAGCCATGGTCTTAAAAATGCCCACCTGTCATGGCGCCAGATGGTATCATCCCTTCCAAGCATTCTCACTGCAAACACTGCCAGCGGTCAAGTAAAGCTGTGTGCCAATTAGCAGTCCATTCCTTAGAAACACCATGCTTCAGATACCACTCGAGGCAGTGAAATGGTGTCAGGTGCTGATGTGCTTTCTGTGTTATTGTATCCCTCTGCAGGTTTTGCAAGAAGAAACCTCAATACCAGGCAGCGATCTAAACCTCATCTACCTGAGCTCCAGAGCTGCGGGATATAAACCAGTCCTCAAAGTCGCCATGACACAGTCATCCATACCTTTTAACCTGATGAAGGTGAGACATGTTACATGATATTATATATATTATAATAATATACAGTATATATATAAAAACAATAGTTCCTCAAACACGCTATGACAGCATCACTGCACCCTATCAGTAAAACTCTTGTCAAATCCACGATGTTCAACTTGCGGAATTCGCCAAAATAAAATTCCGGATGTCACTCTCTCTGTCCATAACATTCCGCTTTCTTTGTGTTCTATTCTATATTCTAACCTCTGATGGATTTCTGAGGACTATGGTTACCTGGTCCTCAGATCTCTGCAGGGTACATCCAGACAGCTAGCTAGACTATCTGTCCAATCTGAGGACTATGGTTACCTGGTCCTCAGATCTCTGCAGGGTGAATCCAGACAGCTAGCTAGACTATCTGTCCAATCTGAGGACTATGGTGACCTGGTCCTCAGATCTCTGCAGGGTAAATCCAGACAGCTAGCTAGACTATCTGTCTAATCTGAGTTTTCTGTTGCACAACTAAAACTACTTTTAAACAAGTTCCTTCACGAGGATATTTAGCAGTGGCACAGTGGCCCTGTCCGGCACTTAGCGTCGCCCAAGACGATTGTAATTGGTTTAAAGAAATGCTAATAAACCAGAGCACGTTCTTCTCCCGTCCCAGAATGCTGTGGAGGAAGGTCTGGCAACGCGTGACTAGTGAAACCCTAACCTGAACTACGATTACGTGACCTTTGTATCTGGTGCTGTTTCTCCAGGTTCACCTGATGGTGGCGGTGGTGGTCGCCTTTTCCAGAAATGGTTCCCTGCCCAGCCAAATCTATCCTACACCTTTATCTGGGACAAGACAGACGCCTATGGCCAACGTGTCTACGGACTATCTGAGGCGGTTGGTGAGTTTGCAGCTTATAGCAAAGCTGAACAGGAAATAACATAAACCTTTTAAAAACGTGACCCTGAACCATGGAGCAGCCAGAGGATCTTGCTCTGAGAACCTGAGGCTTGGGGCTATAAAAAACGATGTAAGCACAGAGGGGCCTGACCATGTAATGCCTTCTATGTTGAGAGTAAACATTTCAATCCTAAAGGTGATGGGAAACCAAGTTAAATGGCTGTTACGTGTGAACCACAACACGTCCTGTGTGAAAAAGAGTTCTGTATCCCAGCTTTGCATTTACAACACAGAATGTTAATGCAATAAAACTGTGGTTTCCCTAACGATTTTGCAATTAACTCGCTTTGTGCTGTTTTTATATGAAAGAACGGGGGCACAAGCCAGGAGGTTGGGTGGTCTTGTGACCATTCACCATTCACACACATTCATACACTGCCACCTGCTCATCAGATAAACACTCACACGCATTTAGACTCTGATGGTGCAGAAGGACACTTCAACATGGGAGATTGGCAGGTGACTACTATACCACTAAGCCATTGTAAACTTCCCAGGCATTCGTTTGAAGCATCTGATGTTTGTGTTGTCAGAAGTTAAGGCTGCGTGTCTGCAAGATGCGATGAAGCACATGAGCAGTGGAGGCAATACAGTATATCAGGATGGAAAGTAAGGCTGGCAGCACAAGCAACATCCATGACAAGAAGCTTTGAAGATATACTGTATATATTCTTCTATTGGTGTATTGCCCTGAGACACTCCAGCATATAACAGCAGAGTGTAAGATGCAGGAAGGTATACATGGAATGCCATAACCAAGTGGCTGGCATAGTGTATATCAGTGGTTCTGTTGCAATGCTAGCAAAGCAATTCAATTCAATAGGTGTTTCATTAACATGGTAAATATTGCCAAAGCAATTAAAAAATAATAATAAATAAATAACTATCTACTAGAATAAAGTGTGAACAGAGCTGTGTAACAATGTAATCCAATATAAACATGCTGTATATGAACCCATCTTTTTACTGTATCTGCTCTTAGAAAAGACACTTCCTGAATGTAGCAGAGTCTGCAGACAAGAGGCAAAAACAAAACAATCAACAAGCAACATCAGTAGGCAATAATCGATTATGGTCTGTCACTGCATCGATGCACAGTCGTCCAGGTCCACGTCACAATGCATAGATGACAAGATTAATTTTCAACACCCTTGCGCATACAAAGCAAGAATATCACACTGTTATGCTGGCTTAGTGATGGTCGGGGGTTGAAGTCTTTCCTAACTGCTGGTAATCTTGTTAAAACAGATGTGGATCCGTCATTTACTAAAATATTTTTCTTGGTTGTGTTTCTATTCCTGTAGCCAGATGACTAACTGTAGACGATATGACTTTAATGAATTGAGATATTTCTGGCTTCAATTTCACAGTGAAATCAGGAGAGCATGTCTGAATCATTATGTTACCCGATCACTTTAACTGTAACCCAGAGGTAGAGGTAACAAGACACTTTGGGAATCAAATGACACAGATGGAGAGAAAGTGAACTGTATACAAGAATAAATTGCACCAATTCAACACAAAATGACTCTGGTCTGCACTCAGTATCAAAGTATGACAACTGATACTTTGCACAAAGCTGCGCACAGCTCCAGCTAAGTTCAGCTAAGTTCTGCAGAAAGGCTGTGACAGGGAAATGGCTTGGACATAATGGGTATGCTAACCCCTCTCTGCCACCTTTATGAGGGACAAGTCCAGCAGACATACTCCTCTGTGAGTTATTACTTATGACAGCCCAGCTTCATGGGTGGAACATAAAGAGGATTTACTGCTTTGTTTTGTAACACTTCTAAAATTGGTGCGTATAAGCTCTATTGAGGTAGCCTAACCACAATCATTTTTGGGGTCCATGTCTGGCCACTGGTAACATCAGAGCTGGGACACAAATGTTAATGTTGTACTCATCAGGGAGCAACTGCACCGTTTCCTTTGTTGCCGCTCACCTGCGTCTTACCATTGACTTTGTACACATCAGTGAACTTCACGCGTTGCCTCAATGAACTTATTTCAGGACAGAACACCAGCCTTTCAACTCATCAACCCATCAACTCATTACCTGCTAATGTGATATATGCTAATTATGCATTAAATGCCGCTTAATTACCCAGTTAATATGTGGTAACCAATTCACCTATGATGACATTCTTACACAGCTAAATTGGTGTACATGTTTGTACTCTCACCTCTGTATTACTGCAAAGTATAGTATATAGTTCTATGTAGCAGATTTACAAACATTCATCCCTCCCCTCTTTTACTGCCTTTTCCTTCTCTCTTCCCGCTGAAGAGCTTTGTTCTTTCTATATTGACTACACACACAGCTCTTGTGGCTGCCAGTTCACACAATGGTTATAGCAGAAAATGAGCTTGGCAGAGCACTCACAATGTGTGTGCTTGCGTCGATTTGACAAGTGTCCCATCCTTGATGTAAAAGTGTACCTCACACAGAGGTTAACTCTGTTTTTGTTTGCTCTGGTCCGAATCACAGCAACTTTCCCATTTGGTTTTGTTTGAACACAAGCACAGTCGAAGGACAGAGTGGACTAACTGGCCTTGCCTGTGTGTGTCTAATAGTGTCGGTGGGGTTTGAATACGAGTCCTGCCTGGACCTCATCCTGTGGGAGAAGAGAACGGCCACTCTGCAAGGCTACGAGCTGGACGCTTCCAACATGGGCGGATGGACGCTGGATAAACATCACATCCTGGACGTACAAAACGGTAGGTGCCGTCACACGACAAAGAACCACAACGTGCACTATCATACCGCAGCTACATCTCCACATGCACGCGCACAATGTGCACACTGCAAGAAGATGAAACATAAAACTGCAAAAAACATTTCTTAATTTACCTACACTAATATTTTAATTCAAAGTTTGTATATATAACAGCTCAGGTGTATGCAAAACAATACAAAACACATCCTTTCTTTCTCTCTCTCTCTCTCTCTCTTTCTCTCTCTCTCTCTCTCGCTCTCGTGTCACGTCATTAACTGGCTAATTATCTGTCGAAGAATAGGACAAAGTTAATAGCAGTTTAAAAGTATCTTTATCTCTTGTCAAAGCGTTTTTTGTCATGCAGGCTTTGGTCGACGGAGCGGATTTTATAGAATTTAGGAGTGTGTGTGTGTGTGTGTGTGTGTGTGTGTGTGTGTGTGGTGTGTGTGTGTGTGTGTGTGTACGTGTGTGTGTGTACGTGTGTGTGTGTGCGCGCGTGAGTGTAAGTTCCTTGTTGGCATCTTGGATTTGTTCCAGCTGCCCAGTGGTATTTTTGCCAGCCTTTCATCTCTCTCTCTCTCTCTCCTCTCTCTCTCTCTCTCTCTCCTCTCTCTCTCTCTCTCTCTCTCCTTTCTCCTCTCCTCACACACATGCACAATTTGTCTTTCTCATCTCAGACAGTCATTTCAGACCTTTATGCATTTCTCCTACCTGTCATCTCTCCTCTCTTTGCTTGTTCTTGTGTGTGTATCATCATCTTATCTGTCTTTATTATTGTCTTCATTTCCCTACAGACTGTTATTATGTTAAGATAATGCAATGAAACCTAAGGGTTGATATATGGTGACTAAATATTATACATTCCAGCTTGAAGGTACATCGGATTAGAATAGTTTGAGTGGGAAAACAGGCTTTCTGGATTCTTGGCACTACTCCAACATGCTGCAATGTACTAATGTACCACTTGAGAAGAATGAAAAAAATAATGACTCACTTACTTACAGCTAGAAACTCTTTTCACTATTTTACAATTAATCTTCTTAATTTAGTCTTCTTATTAAGACTACAATGTAAAAAAAAAAAAAAGAAAAAAAGGAAAATCTTTGTTTTCAAATATGAGTAAGTGACAATAAGTTAGAAGGTTAGTAGCCAGAAAATTGAAAATGTTTTTTGAAAACGTTTTTTTTTTTCGTTTTCTTTACCCAACGTTTTTGTAGCTTTCTTCAATGCTTTCGATGGCTTTTGTAAATGCTTTTGTCACTTTTTTCAACGCTTTTTTATTTTATCCATGGTCAGTACACATTAAGTATATGACTATGAAATTAGCTATGCTAATCAGCGACTGATATATTAGCTTTTAACTATGAATTATTTTGAATAATAGTTCAAGGATAGATCAATGAAACAATCCAAGTGAATTACAGACTGGTTAAGGTCACCAATGCTGTTTCGAAAAATTATTAAAAAAAAAAATTAAATGCTTGAATTTGAATGAAACAACCAAAGTTCAAAATTTAATGTAAGTAATCATTGATTTTTACCTACAAAATACAACTTATGTCAATCTTATTTTTGGTAAATTTGGTTGAAAGAAACTCATATATATGACATAAAAAACTGGTCAAATTTAACCCCAGGACAACATATCCACAATGGCTCCTTGATTGTTACATAGAAGATCAGCAACCAGATGTTTTACAGTGCCTTTATAACGCTGCTCTCAGGTCAGTTCTTACATGTCAGTCTTTAATAAAAAAAACCAGGGTGTAAAAAAATAAAGTAACATGAATGTGAAGCAGACAGCACAGTATACATCCAGACCTTTCTGTGTATAAATACACATTGTAATACAAACACATGTTGGTATAATCAGCTGGTTTGTAAAGGATGCATTACTTTAACTCCAGTGTTGTCGCTTCAATCTAGTCCCCCATTCAACAACTGGTTATATATTTATAAAACATATTTTGCAGCTTTGACTTCATAAACTCCTCCTCCCTCCTCCCCCCCCCCCCCCCCCCCTTCCTTGCTGTCCTCTATATGTCACCCCATCCATCACATTGCTATTCATCCCTCTCCCTGCAGTCCTCTTGGGCTTTCAACACCTTGTCACCCCGATTCTGTGTGTGCGTGGGTGTGTGTGTGTGTGTGTGTGTGTGTGTGGTGTGTGTGTGTGTGTGTGTGTGTGTGTGTGTGTGTGTGTGTGTGTGTGTGTGTGTGTGTGTTTGTGAAATGCTGGTGTGATTTGTGGTTTTTTTGGTCTATATACGTACAGGTCTCTGTGGGTGTGATTTTGCATCTTGAAGGGACAATGTGTGTGCACAATGTGTGTTTAGCCTTTCGGGATTAAAACACACCGTATGGACATAGAATAATCTTGTCTTGTCTGTGTGTGTTTGAAAGAGAGAAGGGGAGGGAGACCATCAAACACTCATGCTGGGCTGTCTTTGTAGTTTGTCTCATAGCTCTGTTAATGATGTGGATCAGACGATGTGTCATGTATGTGGACATACCATGCCTGTACAGTGAGTGTTGACGTCTGGCAGGGGTTTTATTGTTTCCTGTTCAGTGCTGATTCTTACTGAGCAACCTAAACTAATGAATTGGCTTACACAAATATGCATTATCCTTAAAACACATGAATAGAGGAAAGAGAAAAATGTAGGAAAAGAGACACACACTGGATTTAGAAACATGTCCACAACTCAACACACACCTGGTGTTGTGTGATCTGTGAGTACTGTGTAGTGAGCACTGCTGAACAACACAGATAAGGCTGGATGAAAGAGA
This sequence comes from Etheostoma spectabile, assembly GCF_008692095.1. Lineage (NCBI taxonomy): Eukaryota > Metazoa > Chordata > Actinopteri > Perciformes > Percidae > Etheostoma > Etheostoma spectabile. The sequence goes on from NC_045734.1 coordinate 30,275,786, forward strand.
GAGAGTGTGTGTGTCTGGAGGTTTTTTTGGGGGGGGGCAGAGGGTCTGCTTCTGGAGTGTGTGTGTGTGTGTGTGTGAGAGAGACAGAGAGAGACTTGGGGAGTGTGAAACTGCCCGGTAAAGCGCTGCACTCTATTATTCAGACACTCTAAGCAGCTCAGCTCCAGTCAGGGTGTTCTGCTGCGTTCTGCTTTGCCCCAGAGAACATGAGAATGTGTTGCTTGTTTCCAGGACATTGAATCAAAACAACTGGACTTTAGCCAACTTTATGTTTTTGTGTTTTTTTTCCTATCCATTGTCATGACACAAATCTCAAATGTATGTGTCTTTAGTTGAGTTTTTAAACCTACAAAAAAACTAAAAAGAAGTTCAAACAAGAGTCTGGAAAATTACACTAAATACAATAATATCCACAATAAAAGAAAAGGCAGCCTATCACATCAGCAGTGTATCTACACTTGCATCTAATGACTCTCTAATCAGGTATACTTTTTTTTTTTCAAAGTAACCTGGAAGTTGTGTGCCAGTAACAGACTCAATATCACACCTGCTCCCTCTAAGTTCCCATGCATTTCTCTCCCCCATGCTGACAGGTATGCAGAGACTGAGCCATTTATTATATTAACTAAAGGTCAACATTGGCTTCACATGAGCCAGGCTTCTTCTCCTAGTGTCAGAAGATTATATCTGCAACAAAAGGGAATCTACTCATTTTTTTGTGGTTCATGGTTTATGGTTCCTTAATACAAAGCAACATCAACTTGTGACCTCTTGTCACAAGCAGCATGTCTTACCTGGTGTGATCTGGTTTCTCTTATTCAACTATTTCATTTGAAATAGAGATTAGAGGTGGAATGGAGAACCGTGGAGGTCCTACCTCCTCGGTTTGGGAATTATACCCAGGGAATTGTTTGGGAGAAAACAAAATCTTCTTGATGAAATTTTAGATTTCCCAGTTGTATTCAGCTTTCAGTAACATGTGAGCCAAATGACCCTACAAGATGCAGTTCATAGGTTAACAGAATCTTTTTTAAATCTAAAACCTTCACCTATGAATTTATATTCATATATATTATGAATATTTGCCAGGCTACTTGCATTATTTCCTTATTTTTCATCTTCTTCTATGGTAGGTATAACCAAATCAGTCTAATCTTCGTGGTGCTTGGTCTTTGAGATTTGATGAATGTGCCAGGAATCCCTTCATGAATGTGTTAGGACTGTAAGCATTTAGGTTCTGCGATAGAGAGTTTTGAGATCAAGGTCAAGTGTACTCTCACACACACACACACACACACACACATTCATCTAGAAAGCCGTGTGAGAAAGCCTCTCTTTTAACACAGCAGGAGAATCCGCTGCTCCTTTCTCTTTCTACAGAGCTTTGCTCACCCTCTCTATCTCTCTCTCTCGCTCCCTCGCCCTTTCTCTCTCTCTTTCTCTCTCTCTCTATCGTTTTTTTAATTTAGAGCTTTTGCATGACAACATGCAAAGCGAACATACAGTTAAGAAGAGGCATTGACGATGACTGGCACACTAAAGTACGCTACAACACACATACATAAACAGATGTATTAAGACGCTTCTCTATCTCGCACATCTCTCCTCTATCTGTATCACTACGCACACATTCAAGATTCAAGATTCTTTATTGTCATACCACAGTACACTGTAGAATGAAATTACGTGCAAAGTTCACAGCTTAAAAAGAATACAGCATAGAAACAATTAGAAACACCCCGGAAAAGTCGAGTTATATTTATATGAATTAAAATGAATAAATGCTTAAATGCCTATATGCGTTTGCAGAGCATGTAGAGTGATTAATATAAATATATAGCGTCTAAAAAAACTGAAAAGTTTAAATATCTTGATACTAGATCCATACAGTTGGAAAGAGTATAAAGTATAAATATCCGTATTTAAAGTGAAATAGTGTGGTAGAGAATAAGGTGCATTCCAAACAGATTATTCTGTACATGAATAGTCAGATGGATTGGACTGTTTTAGTGTTTCGTTGTTCAACAGTCTGACAGCAGTGGGGAAGAAGCTGTTGTTGAACCTCGCGTCCTTGCTTTAAGACTGCGGTACCTCCTGCCAGAGGGGAGGCGGGTCCTTGATGATGCTCTTTGCATTTGACAGGCATCTTTTCTGGGCCAGCTCCTGAACGGTGGACAGAGTAGTCCCAATAGTCCGCTCAGCCATCCTCACCACTCTGCTCAGCGCCTCTCTCTCTGTAGCATTACAGTTCCCAAACCATACTTTCAGGCAAATAGTTGGGTGACTGTGTAGAGCACAGCACAGCAGGGGGGGGAAGCCTGCTGGCTTGGCCTCGGTTGATCAATCAACACCTGCTAATGGAGGGAGAGATGAAAGAAGGAGAGGAGGATAGACAGAAGGATAAGGATAGGGATATAGAGATGGAAAGGGAACCAATAGCAATATATCATGCTGGGTTTGAAGAACTTGCAAATTGTAGAATTGGTCAATAGATGTTTGTATGGATGGATGGGTGTATGGATGGATGTAGGGATGTATGGATGAAGCGTAATGTGGGCTGGTTTCCAAGATGGCAGCAGAGTTTTAATAATTCAGCTCAGCTCACCACAGGAGGTTCCTCTTTGATGTGTGCACTTTGAAGAACGAGTGCATCCCTCCCTTTTTCTCTTTTCACCACTCATTCACATTAACCTCCTCACAAATCCCCCCCACCTTCCTCCTCCTCTCCTCCTCCTACTGTTTCAACCTGCTGACATGGAAACTTTGGCAATACAGTGGTTACAGGTGAAATGTATTACTGTGCCCTCTATCATTTTACAGTAATTCCTATATATATACAGTATATGTAGGCTGTGACGATATGGAAAATATAACATTCAGATCCTCAAACCTGTATCGTGGAGTGAGAAGGCAAAATCGCAACACACCCCTTCTAACTCCCAGATTTATCCTTCCCATCCAGATCCAGTGCTACCACATCTTTAAATTACCATTAGTGTTAGTCATTTTGGTGCCTTATTCCTGTTTTGTCTGTTATATTTAGCTAACCGTAAAGACAGCTAAAAGCAAAAGGGGGGGAGGGGGGCACCGGCAAAGCTATCGAAAGTGTAACGTTACAAATGGCCGCTGTTCTGACTCCGGTGCCTGGGTTTCCCGACGGTTCACTGCCGTTAGCGTCCTTAGCACCGGAGTTAAGTGCTGACTGGGTTGGCTGCTAGTTGGCTGGGGGCTGACTGTGGATGTGTCCCCGGGCCGGGGCTGTAATGATAGTGGATGGCTGCTAGCTGGCTGGGGGCTGACTGTGGATGTGTCCCCCGGCCAGGGCTGCAATGATAGTGGATGGCTGCTAGCTGGCAGGGGGTTGACTGTGGATGTGTCCTCCGGCCAGGGCTGTAATGATAGTGGATGGCTGCTAGCTGCTGGGGGCTGACTGTGGATGTGTCCTCCGGCCAGGGCTGTAATGATAGTGGATGGTTGCTAGCTGGCTGGGGGCTGACTGTGGATGTGTCCTCCGGCCAGGGCTGTAATGATAGTGGATGGCTGCTAGCTGCTGGGGGCTGACTGTGGATGTGTCTCCCGGCCAGGGCTGTAATGATAGTGGATGGTTGCTAGCTGGCTGGGGGCTGACTGTGGATGTGTCCCCCAGCCAGGGCTGTAATGATAGTGGATGGCTGCTAGCTGGCTGGGGGCTGACTGTGGATGTGTCCCCGGGCCGGGGCTGTAATGATAGTGGATGGCTGCTAGCTGGCTGGGGGCTGACTGTGAATGTGTCCCCGGCCAGGGCTGTAATGATAGTGGATGGTTGCTAGCTGGCTGGGGGCTGACTGTGAATGTGTCCCCCGGCCAGGGCTGTAATGATAGTGGATGGTTGCTAGCTGGCTGGGGGTTGACTGTAGATGTGTCCCCCGGCCAGGGCTGTAATGATAGTGGATGGCTGCTAGCTGCTGGGGGCTGACTGTGAATGTGTCCCCCGGCCAGGGCTGTAATGATAGTGGATGGTTGCTAGCTGGCTGGGGGGTGACTGTGGATGTGTTCAGGCTGTGGGTATGTTTATTCAATAATTAGCACGGGATGCATCTTAGGTGAGGTCCACAAAGTAACGCAAGTCATTGCCTGTCCACTGTGTTTTGGCATCTGAAATATGACAACAACACTTAAGAAGAAATATTACTGGGGCCATTTCAGATTTATTATCCAGGAATTCACATCATAGACATTACCGTTGACTGTACCTGCAAGAATGTGACCACAATTTAGCCCACTGACCAAACAGGGTCCAGTCATAAACAGGTTCCCACCTGGTCTTGTTTAACAAAATCTGGAAATCTCTGGAATGGAAAATACACCTGGTCAGAGCCACTTCAGGTGCCACCAAAAGATGTCACCAAAACCACTTGATTCTTTTGATTCCCACTTCTAATCAGCATAGTCTTAGGTTAACCCTCTGAATCCAAGAGACTCGCCCACGAGCAAAAACAGCACCTCTGATTCATAGTTTAATCATTTAATAACCATAAAATATAGAAACTCACCGAAAGTTGCAGCTAAGAAGTAACGAGTTAGCGGTTCCAGAGGTCTCTTCCGGGTCTTACTAGCCTCTACAGGTGATTTTCTATCCAGCCTGGAACTTTTGGCCTTTTTCGGGGTCGTTGAGCATTAAATCCAAAGCGTTACATCCAAGATTGATCCACTTTATGTCCATAATTCATCGCGTTTTTGCTCATTTCTGCCGCTAGCTCCCGCTGCTCCGTGTCTGCTCTGTGTTTACGGAAGAAAAGGAAGCAGTACGCCCATATATGGGAGACAACGTCACCCAAAGAGTATGGGGTCCTAAAGAAGTCAATCTTCCCAGTCACACTATGGTCACACTAGACTAGTTTGCAATCAAAGATGCTATAGCAGAACAAGATAGATATCTACCGTTTTATAGCGGAAAATGGCCCCACTGGTTTGAGATTTGGCACGTATTTGGGCTGAGAATACTGAATACTGAGAAATTCTACATTGTACCACGTTTAGCTGAAAGCTGATTTACATCTAAATACTTAGTTTATCTTTCCTCAAAAGTGAAAAACACACACACACACACACAGCAACCGCAGCTGCATCCCTTTAATCGTACATGCTGGATGGTCCTCTGGGACCCCCATGGTGACAGAGAGAGAAACTTCATGTGTTTTAACACAAACACACCCACAGATATGTCTGCATGCTGTATATATGCAGCACACACACACTCTCTCTCACTCTCACACTCACACACACACACACACACAGTCTGGGGTTCTTTGGTGCCAGGGTTCATACAACACCATAGGGGGCAGATACATACACATGCACACACATTTTGGTTTTATCTTACATTCAACCAGTCTTTGGGATGAGGGTGCGGTGAGGGAGAAGCGATACTGTTATTAAACATAGTTTTTAGGTCATTTGGGCAGTGAAAATATCAACACAGTGTTATAAGTGAGTCAAGGAAAACTTTTAGAATGTAGCCATTAAACTGAACTCCCTGTAGAAATGGCTTGATGATGTTTTGAGCCTCAAACGTCGACTTTCAGGCAGTGCTGTGTGCGTGACTTCAATGCACCCAACCCTAACCTTAACCCTAACTATTGTCTAATTCTAGTGCCTTCCAGTCAGTGCTGCATGGGAGGCGACGTTGGGGGCTTAAAACACCAAACACCCTAGAAATAAAGGCAGATATTGACACACATCTACCCACCCTCATTACAGCACCCTCACTTTCAAACGTGCAATCTTGTCCAAGCAACAAGCGAAAACTGTATCCTCATTGAGCACCCAGTGAGATGATCTCATGTATATTAAAAGGATAATGTCTGTGCCATATCATACTCTGTGTGTGCCATATATACTGATGTGCATTTTGGAATGACAGATGTGTTAATAAAAAAAGAGTAGAATTACTCTTTATTTTCTCATCTTTATGTCTTCTCTCCACCAGGAATACTGTACAAGGGCAATGGTGAGAACATTTTCATTTCCCAGCAGCCCCCTGTCATCAGCAGCATCATGGGTAAATACAGACTCCAATATTATTGACTTGATTGAGCCTGCATGTGTGTGATCGGTGTTGCTGGTGTCATTACATAATGATCAGTGATTTTGCTTGACTTGCTCCGATGGTTTAAGTGTGAGAGCCACAGGAATCTCATGGGATATTAAGAACAAACATATCTACCAAGACTGCATCTCACTCTGTATACTGATGACATACATTAATTTCCTGTAGAACACCCTTTAGGCAGCGGCACAGTTAGTATGGTAAAGTGTTGTTTTAGCATTGGTATCACACAATAAACCAAACCATACCCAACCCTAGGCGTCATGCCTTTGGAAGTTCTCACTAACTTCTCACAAGAACCTTGTGTCTTTGAGATGATGGACAGATGTCCAATATTTTTAAGTCTTTCTTTGACTTGACATTGTTAAATAAGTGCTTGACCCACAACAGTTCAACATCCTGTCTAGATAAAAGGAATATGAAATAAGTGTCCAACTACTGAGTCTGTTTTGCAGAAAGAGCAGACATTACATTTTCAGTTGTCAAAAATGTATTTGACGTCCTATCCCAGGAAACGGACGTCGCCGCAGCATCTCCTGTCCCAGCTGTAATGGGCAGGCGGAGGGCAACAAACTGTTGGCGCCCCTGGCTCTGGCCTGCGGAGCAGATGGCAGCATCTTCGTTGGAGACTTCAACTACATCAGGAGGATCTTCCCCTCTGGGAATGTTACCAGTGTCATGGAGCTGAGGTAAGAGGGGAGAGGAGGATGGCTGCTGTCGCCAGATCGAGGATCTGAACCTAATCCAGAGAATACATCATCTAGTGTCACAGACATACTGTAAAGGTCTCACTCAGAGAACTCTTGATCCATTTAACAGTAAAGCTTTTGCCAAAACCATTTCATCCAGGTTTTAAAAAAGCCAAATTTGACATAAAACATTCGTAAAAAAGGAACTAAATGACTTGAGAGTCCTTGAATTGTAATTAAAACCTAGCATCTGAATAAATCTGCCTCAGCCGTTCTTGTCCTTTTTGCACTCAACTGTTTAACTCCACATCATTGGTCTTGGATACATTTGAACAGAACTTGTAAACATAAAAGAAGAGAGGGATAGATGAATAGCCAGACTGGAGACAGTCATTTACATTTAAGTACTTACTCTTTTGCCCAAGTGCTAACAGATAAAAGATCACTGGTTTAGTGCTCTTAATTTAGAAACACGCTTCTGGCACACTCCTGCATGCTCATTTCTCAAAATGTCCTTGTCGAATAAGACAACTCAACTCTTCTTCCTGTTGGCTTCTGTGATGCACGACTCAAATTCTAAAATTGACTCCCACTTCTAACTTTTTTTCAGTAGCTTTCTGGTGATTTTCATCTGTACTAACTCTTGTTTCTCTTGTTTTCTTTCCTTTGCTTGCATTGTATTAAAGAAACAAAGATTTCAGACATAGGTAAGAGTGACTAATCCTTCTCAACCTTTAACCTTCTTTTCATCCCACTGTCCATTCATGCTGCTTATTCACCAGACTCTAGTCTAATCATTTCTTTTGACCTTCCCTCCTCCTTTTCAATTAAAACGATCACTGTTGCTCATACCTGGCAGCTTTCACACCTTACTATATGCTGTCTCTAGCCCAAGGTCTCAGTGCATCAAGGAGACACTGAGCTGGATCAAGCTGTTAGCAAGCTAACTTTGCATATATAATATCTTCCTGAAGTCCAGTAATGCTTTAAAGTTGCAGATTGTATAATGTAGGACTGAGGAAACTGTCACATAGGTCAGATAAACAGATGATGTGCTACCAAACAGATGGCCCTCACACCATTTTGTAAATTTCCATCAGCAGAGACTTAATTTAAGAGTGAAATAAGTTTAATTAACATGGTGCATAATAGGTTGAATTGTTAGAGTCTTTGGCGATTAGACAGAATGTTACATTTAAATGGGGAATAGAGGCAATGGATATACACAGGGTGGGATTTGGGAAACAAGCAGGGGTGGATGTTTTTGATCATGCACAAAAAACATGCAAGAATTAAATCCCCCTTTCCAATACAATGTTTATAGTAACACATAAATATGCAATGTATATACTTTTCCCAGGAAATGCTCATTCATTCCTCGGGAATGTCTTAATCCAAACCACGACAGTTGTCCTAAACTTAACGAGTCGTTTTGGTGACTTAACTGTCATTGCCGCATAAGGCTCACTTTTTCTAGTTAAACTCCACTACCACGGCCCCTGAAAGGACCATCATCTGCTAAACAACTGCTGCCAGTAGCCAGCGTCCCGGTGCTCTGTAGCGGCTATATGCAACCAGCAACAGCTGCTCAGATCTTATCCTTCTATCGCACTATTCACATTACAGAGCTTAACTTAGTTAAAAATACTATTGGTGAAGTAGCATTGATCACTATGAATTATTTTTATCCCACCAAATTCCAAGCATCCACCCGGCAAATGGCACCCTGGACATACAGGAATATTCCCCTGATGGAGTCTAGACCCTGGTGGTGGTGATGAAGGATTAAAGAAAGAGCATGAAGGTCTGGATAGATGTTCATGGGGCTTCTGATGATGGAGCGCTGGGAATGATGAGAACTGGAGGTGAATGGAGTGGAGGAGGGTTGCATCGATTTTGCCTGAAATAAAAACTGACAGCAGCAGAGAGGAGAACGGATTTAAAATATACCCGCAAGCGGCAATTCGCGGGTTCAAAACTTTTTTCTCAGCAACTTAAAAGTATTTTCATACATGCGCTCCAACATCGTTACAAAACACATCCTGCAAGCTTTGTAACGATTGGACAAACAGTGCACTTTGTTTAAAATGCCTACAACTGATTTGTCTAAAACATTTATTTTCAATTCAGTGTGATGTGTAGCTAAGTTTAGCTAACAATTGCTATTAAAGGCGCAAGCTGCGATTCCAAGCTCAAACCTTAGTTTGCGTCCGTCCACGTCCAGTTATGGTGCATTTAACGTGCCCCCTAGTGGTCAATTTGAATGAGACTTGCAGTGTATGTGTGAGGTCATTCTGTAGACATTTCATGGAAGATTTGTGTTAATTGGACAAACATGTAGTCATTTATGGCCGGATTTGTTATATCACCTGCTGTTTATTTGCATTTATAGCGCCCCCTGGTGTTCGGTTTTAACGAAACGTTCAAGGCGTGGTTCAGGTACTTGGTTCAGGACATATTCTGAGAGATTTGTGATGACTGGACCATGATTATGTGATTTATAGTAAAGTGTGTGTAGTGCCACTCACCTATGTTGTGCTTGTAGCGCACCTTAGTGGCATCTGTATATAAAACTACCAGGGTACATTATATCTGGGGCACTTATCTGAACATACCCTGTGAGTTTTGTGATGATTGGCCTTACGGTTGCTGATTTGTGTTCATTTATGTCCAGAGCCATGCCCCGTTTGAAGTTCATCGGTCAATAACTTGAAGTATTTGAGATATGGACACGCTTTATACAACTTACATAAGGTGTAGGAAGAGATCTTTAAAAATGTGTTTTTCAAAAATTCAAAATGGCGGAAACATTTTCTAGGCGGACTTTAATGGTCCTTGAGGCTTTTTTGTAGAACACATTAAGCTGCACCTGTGTGAGAAATTTCAAGTCAGTCAGAATTATGGTGGGGGGGGGGGGCGTGGCCTTTCAAATTTTGCATTTTGAAGCCTTAATTACAGCGCCACCATGTGGCTGAATGGGTTCATATTTCTATAGAAGCACATGCACACCATCTGCAGTTATTCTTCCAAGTTTCATGTTTACAGCTCACAGGAATTTGAGACGGCGCGGCAGACAACAAATAATAATAATAATGATAATAACTACAGATAACAGATAACAGACAAACATAAAAGGGTTCTACCACTTTGTGGTTTTTAACTGAAAGAGTTAAACCAACCAGTGTCAGCTGTTGAGACAGAGAGACAGGGAGAGAGAATGTGAAGCAAAGAAGTCTTCCTGAATGAATTTACGCTAAGCTTCATTAGCTCCAGGGATACATTGTACACGGTTCATTTCAACTTGGGTCTTATCTTTGTTGTTTTGTCTTTCATTTGTATTTGTCATGCTCACATTGTACTCACCAAAGTAACTTATGAAATCTGCTTATATGTAATTATCCATTTTAGTTACTTTTCAGTAACGTTGCCGTATGACAGCAGGGCAGAATGAGGCGCAGAGAAGCAAAGAATTAAAGAAGAAGTAGCCTTGATGTTTGCTCCCATCAAATCAGACACCCTCATCTCGTTTTCTACTTGCTTCTTTTGCGTGTCCCTCGGCCTCATCCTCTTTCCCTCTCTAATCTTGACGTGTGCTGTCAGCTCAGATGAAGTCATGGCTTTAACAGCAGCCCCTAGCATGGGGGGGGGGGGGGGGGTTAAGATGTTGGCCCTTGTTACGGACATTGCTAAGACAACGTTCACGAAATAGTTTTAGATTTCACAAATTCATGTAGAATAGAACCACAAAACCAACACCATCCAGAGGAGTAGAGAAGAAACAACTCTGTGCTGTGTTTTAAAGGTGTAGTGCAGGGAAACAGGATCCGCCGCTTATTTTTATTTTGAAAATTGACGCAGATGTTCCAAAACCGGTGGAAATTAGGAGTTACAGATTTAATGTTGCATGTGGCAAATCAGCCTACTTTGGATGTATCGTGAGCTACACCGGCTAACGTTTTCACAGTCACCGTGTCACGAGCCAAAGCATTAAGAGTTTGTTGTAGCAACAAAATGATAACTTAGATAATTTCATGAAACCAACAGACACTTCACACAAGTAACGATACGGGGGACAAGGGAGAAAAAAATAGCAAGCCAACACAAACACAGAGTAAACCGCTAAATGGAAGGGGGGAGCGTAATTTAAAGTCGGCTACTGATGTCCAACCACATCGTGCAATCTAAAGTTATTTTATGAATGAAATAGAAATATTACATATTACAAGACCAATTCGGGGTGGGTTTGGAATCATTTACAATCCTGTAATTGTCTCCATCTGTTGAAAGCTAAGTTGACTCACGTTTTTGCTCATAGACTTTCTCCTTTAGCTTTTAGTTGTTCTTTGTTTATTTTCCATGTTTTCTGTGATGGCACTGTTCCAGTATCAGCCATAACTACAGCAGATAACTTCTAACATAAAATAAAAATACAATTAGGCCTATATAAAGCAGTTTGCTGTCACAGTTCATTTAGGACCATTGTATGAATAATGAGCTTTACATATAGCCCCTTTAATTATATTAAGAGCAACAGCATGGTGTTGAATGTGAGTCTAACATTTACCTTCTCCTCCTCGATGTAGGTCTCCACGAGCTAAAAGAATTTGTAGTGAACAAGTAGTGAACAGCTGATTTATGACAATACTTTTTTCAAAGCAAGGTTTGCAACCTTCTGTGATGAGTGTCATTTTGTAACTGCATGTAATTTATTGTGACTGATAGTAACACTATTAGACTATTGCATTAGAATAGTGTTGTAGGCCTGTTATTGGAGCAGCATCCCCTTTCAGTTACTCATGCACTCATGAAAAAACAAATGTAAAGTGGTTGGTGTGATTTGCCCCATCCTTTTGCAATGTATCATCATGTAGACCAATTATATCTGGTCTATATGATACATCCAGCTGCTCATATGCATCTGAATGGGCGGTTGACGTCAGGTAAGATGAGGTGGTAAGATGAATCCAGCACAGTCTGAGGGCTTTTTCACACCTATAGTGTGTTTGCTTCGGTCCGAATCAGTTGATGAGTTGTAAACTTGGAGCAGTTTCCACTTGGTTCGGTTTCGTTTCACACCTGGAAAAAATCAAGCGTACCAAAATGCGTCATTACCAATCACGGAAGAACATTCACTCCGCATTTTGGTTGGATGTGTCTGGGGGCGGGAGCTAGAAAGTAAAAACCGGAAGAAGATCCTGTGTTCTGGACTGTGACTATGTTTTGCATCTCCATGGTCAAACCAGCTCATATCATTTAAATAATCAGACATTTCCACCGAGACGTCACTCTGGCAGCTGGTTTGACCACAGAAATGTGATGAAGAGCTTGACCACAGTCTATTTCTGTGAGAGAAACATTGGAGCTGCTACAGTTTGCTGCTCTGCTGCATGGCAGACTGCAAAGCACACCTGACTACAGGAGACATTGGCTCAGACTGGCAGAGTATACATACAGCAGTTGGTGCGTTTTTTTTAATTTTTTTATTTAACCTTTATTTATCCAGGTAAACTGTTTGAGAACCAATTCTCATTTACAAACATGACCTGGCCAAGAGGCTACAGGTTTTGAGGTCGGATCACATTCTCACCACAAACAAACGGCTCCAAAGTTGGATTGAAAGCGTACCGAGACCACCTTATCATGCAGGTCTCGGTACGCTTGTTTGATCCGCTCAAACGAACCGCACCAAGGGAGCAAACCTCACACAGGCGCAATTCAACAAAACTAAATAAAGCAGGTGTGAAAAGGTCTGTTCACACGTGTAGGCAGAACTGAATGTGGGGATCAACGCACACTTTTGTAAACATGCAAACTTGTCTGTTGACTCTCCCATATTGACACAATCTATGCTGCCTGGTCCCTGGCATGTGTTTTAAGTGATTAGCAGAATTCTGGAGAGGTCCACAATCAGAATCCCTCAAAAGCTGTATTTCATACTTACCTCAATCCCAGTCCATTTTAATATGATCCTAGACAGAAAGTTTTCTGGGTTGACCGAGAAAAAAAAACGTGGCCCATACTGCTGCAATCTTGGAATCTGGTGGAGAATTCTGTCTCAGGTTATTGAATTAGCCCTCTGATGTCCTCAGAGTTGACAGGCTCGGATGATGACATCTCCCTCTGGTGTCTGAAGAAGTGAAAGACTCCAGTTTGATTGTCACAGGATAAGGCCGTCGTTCTCAACAGACACGCGTTCAATGCATCAGACAGAGCTGGCGCGGTTTGGCGTGCGCCTTGCAGCTGCAGGTTCAGTGTGTTGAGACGTCCTGTGATGTCAGTGAGGAACGCAAGTTTCACATGCCATGTCTCATCCTCCAGCTCAGGCTAGTCCGGCTCCTTCTCCATTACAGAGGCTTTGATCACATCAATGCACTCCACAAATCACTCCCAAACCACTGAGCCACCTAACAGGCAGTGGGGAGGCAAATCTTTGTAAGCCACATGATCTCTTCCATGAGAGAATTAAACCTGGCGGTGATTGAGTGAGTGAGCAGCGAGCAATGAGAAGATTAACAATTTTAGCTACTCCATTGCAGAGGATACTAAAAAGTACCTGTTAGCTAGTACCCGGTCCTTTTTTTCATAATGGAAAACCAAACACCTCCCCTCCCACCCCCCAAGTCCAGCTTCTTATATCTATCTACCCCATCTGTGTGATTGATGCTGATATCCTGTCTTTTTCTTTTTCAAAAAAATGATAAAAATGAAGCTCAACCCAGTTCATTTTCTTCTATATCTCTTCATACGCATGCAAAGCAACACCATACCTGGGGCTTCTTTGCCACTGACAAGACACAATGATTGGATTCCATCCAAATGTAGTCTCAATTGAATTTCACTTTTTAATTAAACCCAATATCCTCTCGGGAGGACTAGTCATGTTACTGCACATATTTTTAAAGTCCTGCCCTTCCTTCATATTTACTTATTAACACCATGATGACTGTTCTGTTTCATTTGTTTTTATTTCATTATCTCTCTTGCTTAAGTTTTTTCCTCTTGTCTCACCTTTTCTCATTGACTACGTTGATCATTTTTCTGACCTTTCGCAGCCCTACTTTCCTTCCCTTTTTGTCTCTTTTTTCCTTATTCTTGATTTATTTCCTTCACATTTTTCTTTTCTCCCTTAGTCAGTCATGTATTCCCTCCCTCGGTCTTCCTCCTGGGATCTGTATCCTTTCCTCAGTCAATCATTTCCTCATCCATCACTCCTTACCACTTTTCTCGTTTCTGTTTGTGTAGGCTGATGGATTCCATGATTTTGTCTGTTTGAAACATTTCCAAGATAGTTAGCACAACTATCCTGAATCTTGGAAATGTTTCAATCTTAACTGGAATTTTCTGCTTCAGTAAAGGTTAAATGAAAACAAAAGGGCAGTCTTATCAGCACGTCTGGTCCTTTGAGTACAGGCTGTCTACGTCTCACACTGCCTGTCTATTTTTAGCTGTCTTAATTAACAGCCTGTGATCATCTGCTGATTATCACCAACCAGTACTTATGGCTAGAGGCCGGTGAACATGTACATATACTTGCTGTGTGTTGTGTGTGTGTGTGTGTGTGTGTGTGTGTGTGTGTGTGTATGTGTGTGTGTGCGTGCATGCATGCGTGCGTGCTCACGTGTGTGGTGTGTGTGTGTGTGTGTGTGTGTGTGTATGTGTGTGTGTGTGCGTGTGTGTCTGATGGATATCACATGACAGTGTGGCAGGCATCATTAAGAGTGTGTCATAGACTTTGAAGCAAGTGAAGGCCCATCACACCAACCTACTGTCAACAAACACACACACACACACACGCACACACACCAACCACCTGGTACTCCCCTGGAAGTAAATTAACACCAGTTTATTTTCTTTCAGTTACTTCTTCATTATCATTAGCTCTAGAAAGTCTCCTTCATTTCCATTATAATGAAGTTGGAACCAAATTTTAAATCCGCTCATTTCATTGTAAGCTTTTAAACCATTTGTTAAATTAAATTGTTAAAGCCATACACTGTATCTGAAAATGGCAGCTTGTCACCTCAAAGGCCCCTTGGTTTGCAGTCAGACTTTGGATCATGTAGTAAAGTGTCTGGAAGAAACATTGCACCGAGGACTCTGATCTCTCAGATTTCAGTGTCTGTCTTCTAAACTGGGTGTATTTCTTTTTTAAATGTTAAGTTTTTAAACACCGAAGTCTGAGATCCTGACATTTTTAAAGTTACAACACGACTAAACCAATTCTTTCTGGTTCCTATCTTGTTTGTTCCCCTCCTCCCCTTTTGTCTGTCACCACTCTCCTTAGCAACAACCCTGCTCACCGTTACTACCTAGCCACCGACCCTGTCACAGGGCAGCTGTATGTGTCGGACACTAACTCTCGACGAATCTACCGACCCAAGATGCTCAGCGGTGCCCGTGACCTCATCAGTAAGCATGCACTTCATTTACCCAGTGAACACCATGTTGGTAAAGAAATACGTGTTTTCAATTGTCAATCCAATGCACTGACACACACACACACACACATCCACTTCAATTGTCATTCTTATTATATAGAGAGAGAGAGTTGTTCATATTACTGTTTACTGTGTTCTGTCAGAATATTTGGACAAATTGTATTTTGATGCTTTGGCAACATTGCTATTGAAATGTACATGCCAATAAAGCCCCATTGAATTGAATTGAATTGAATTGGGACTTTTGCAATAAATGATGATGTGTGTGTTCAGGTAATGGAGAAATCGTGGCCGGTACAGGGGAACAATGTCCTCCATTTGATGAAGCCCGATGTGGAGATGGGAGAAAAGCTACAGAGGCACAGCTACTGGGACCTAAAGGTACGTACACAAACACAAGAACAAAATACATATCCGCATAATAACAAAATAGTATATAAATAAACCAGTGCAAGACTTTAGAATTATAAACTCGTAAATAAAACCACTTAATAAGTAAACAAAGATTATGCTAAAATTAGCATTTAATAAATGATAAGGAAGGTGGTTATCATTCAAGCCTGTTCATAACCATAGTTGCTGAGGAGGATTCTCAAGACATTTCAGACACACAAGGGCACAACGTTTGACCTGTACACTGTCTCCCAAATCAAATCTTAGTCTGTATGTATAATACATTTCAATGTTGGACGTTGGTCCTAACTGATAGCACACATATTTGGTCCTACATTTAGAAACGGGAGCATACTATAAGCTTTTAATCAGCCTTCTCATCCTTAGAAAGTAATCTGTCTTCCACCAGACTTTTGCAGAGCTGTACTGAAATGTTAGAAGTCCAAATGATGAAGTGTGTGCCCAGTCTGGGAGGTGATGTATGCAGGATCTAGGACAGAGGTTTTCAATGTGGGAGGTGGGCATTCCCTGAGGGGCTCCAAATACTTTCGGAGAGAAGCTCAGAGAATTACATTGGTCATTACAGTGGTTACCAAAAGAAGATCACATAGAGTAGACTAAATATGTGTGATGTGGTTGAAGAGATAGTGGAGAGATACCGTCGTTGCTGTTTCTTTCCCAAACTCCGAAACAAATAAATGCCATCGACCAGACCTTTTTATGCAGGCTTAATTGTTGAGTGTCTGTCGGATCAAACAACATAATTATGATCCAATAGGAATAGGAATTGAGCCAAACTAAATAAATCACTGTAAGTAGGGGTGAGGGGCCACCGTTTTCCAAGATTCACAGACTTTGTAATCCCCTGATGATATTTATTGCCTTCACTTCTTTTGACTGGTTTTGTCTGTGGTGTAATTGCTCTATCCCCCAAACTGTACCAACACCACTCATCCATTCACATAAATGCTTCTATTTCCTGCTCATTTGGCAACAAAGGAATACTGCAACCGCAGTGATGATTTGGTTCCTTCACAACTGTGACTGTGTTTATTACACCTCAAAGCTCAACGCAGTCTAATAATGTCCCTGACAATAAGCGTGGTTAAATAAACATTACTTGCAAATTGGAGGCTGCCTTGCATTTGTCAGTTTTTAATGATTGTCCTAACATCGTTGCTCCAAATCTGGATGAGAACATGTTCTAAGTACATCCAAAATCCTTATAAAAAAACTAAATAAAAATCTAAAAAGAACCTAAAGTACATGTCCCACCCTGTTTTAAGAACATGTTTAGTCCCAGTCAAACAATTGACTTGATTCTTAATACTGATTATAAGAGTAAAGAACTATTCATGGGCTTCATTCATTCATAGCAATGTGTTAATGTCCAAACAACAAGCTAGCCTTTCTGTCTACTGACCGTCCTTGTTGATGAGAAAATTAGGCGACGCACGGCTTGGGTGTTATAATGTTATTCTGCTGTATACTCTGGTGTCATATCCTGTAATTAGTTTAGGAGCAGTGTGGTACATCCATCTTTTAATCATAATTCATCATCACTTTATAACTTCATCATATGTAAATGCTGGTTAGTATAATTTGAAAAAGAATATGCAATAGACATCATGTTTATCCGTGCACAGTACTCAAAGTAGATTGGGGAGTTGTCCGAGTGTAGTGCTGTTGTATACAGTACATTTGCTTTGCTGTACGCATCAGGTGTATATCTCATAGTGAACAGTTTCAGCTGTCAATTGTTAAATGCCGCTTTCCTTTTATTTCCTAAAGACACAAGACAATTTCTTTTTATTTACCACCATACTTTAACTTTGAAGGTGATCACATGGCTTGTAAATGTTCACATTGGTATATCATGTGTGTGAGGACATGGTCCATATAGTAGTTTCCTATTTTCCTAATTCCTATTTTTACTTAGTACAAAAGTATATACTTAAACTTATCATGAAGTAATAGTTCACAATATAAAGGGACTCAATGCACATGCATAATGGTGTGATTTCATTTATTTTGGTGGCTAGAGGTGCACAGTACAACTGTGTGGATTGGTGATATATTATCAGTAGGTCAGTCAGTCATGAGCAATCAGATCAGCTCTTCCCTGCCCTTTAAAATCAGTGCGCTCTCTGCAACACTCTGACGACGTCTGACTGGTGCAGGAGGCGCAAAATCCCCAACATGCAGCATCTCAAATGATATGAGCTTGGGAGGAAATTACCCTTTTGGTACCGTGTTGTCCTGTGAAGGGAACAGAAACTGACGGGGAATCTCAGGGACACTTTGGCGATGGGAGGTTGGCCTCCATGACTTGGTCCCTGATGTCTGCAAAGGTTTTGTGTAGGATGCTGGGTAACAATTTATAATAATTGTACAGGACTTATCATGAACTGAGGAACTACACATTAATTCATGCAGCAATTAAGGTGTTTCAATCACCATGAGTTCTGATTAACTAAACAATACTTCTTCATGCCTTCATCATGTTTTTGGCACTTCAAATAAAGAGGTCTTTAACGTTGATTAATAATACATGATTAACCCCTGAAATAAATTCAAATTGTCAAGACATTTCTTGTGATCACACACTTGGAATTAGTAAAAAGTAATATTTATAAATATCCTACTTGGGTGAGCATTGTTCTCAGGCATTACTGTTCAAGTGCTGTATGTTGATGTGAATAAAGCAACTATAAAAATGCAC
This sequence comes from Etheostoma spectabile, assembly GCF_008692095.1. Classification (NCBI taxonomy): domain Eukaryota; kingdom Metazoa; phylum Chordata; class Actinopteri; order Perciformes; family Percidae; genus Etheostoma; species Etheostoma spectabile. The sequence continues at coordinate 30,294,116 of NC_045734.1, forward strand.
CTACAGTATACTGTATTTTGTCTCACTGTATTGATCATTTTGCCCACCCACTCCTTTGATTCTTAATGCATTTAATGTTATGCCACCATCAATCATATCTTATTTATCAATGTTAAAGATGGACCAGGTCAGTTCTTTATTTGAAAGGCCAAAAACATGGTGAAGTTGTGAAGAAGTAATGTTTAGTTGACAATGATGACAACCAAGACATGTTTTTAAGAAGCTGCTGAGATGGGTCAGTTTTTTGGAAAAAGACATTAATAAATCAGTCATGATGATTGAAATACCTCAATTGCTGCATGAATTAACGTATTGTTCCTGCATTAAGTCATGAATGAGATACCGTTAATCGTTCTGCATTACTCATTTTTTTCTGATTTCTGATTTTACAGTTTGTGAAGTGCTACATGAATGAATACATGCTTTTGCATGCATGTAGTCATGCATGAATTCATGATAATTCATGCACCATTATTATCAAGTGTTACCGATGCTGTTTTTTACACCAAAAGCCACATGATTCTGTTGGAATTATGAATGATTTTTCCGGCTAGAGGGGGATATAAACTCAAGTTGACCAATGTATCATTTACAGAATCTGTTCAAGGTCTGAAAAGAGAACATGTAGCCTCTCAGCAGTGGTAAATGTGTTAAGCTTCAGGCATGGAACAGATGTATATATAAAACATTTTCAGAATTTGATGTTGATTCCTTCCATATGTACATATTTTGTGATTGATTTTATCATTGCACCGATGCTGCTTTGCTCATCCATGTGATACGTCTGACAGTTTTCATTTATATATTACTCTTGGCGGATGTTGCTTGAAAACACCGTAGGCTCTATGTGTTCTTCATGTTTTTTCTTTACTGTGTCCTTTTATCAGCTGCAGCGTTATCCTGACTCCCACACAAGAGAATTACCTCAGCTTCATTTTCTCCTTTGAATCCTTTAGTTGATGTATGAATAATCAACAGGACAACAATGTATTAAATTATGCGTGTGTCTGGGTTCTTTGTTTCTGTTCCCTACAGGGATTGCAGTTGATAGAAATGGGTTGATCTACTTTGTGGATGGGACTATGATCAGGAAAGTGGATCGTAATGGAATCATCTCCACAGTGCTGGGCAGCAACGACCTGACCTCTGCACGGCCTTTGACCTGCGATACCAGCATGCACATAAGACAGGTAACCTTTGTTTTAAAGGTCAAATATTTAATATATTCACTGTATTAAATCCCAAAGTGACCCCAATGCGTCATCAGATATTTACGAAACACGCTAACTTGAAATACAATCTTTTCTGACAACAATGCTAATGCCAGTATTTTCCCCTTTTGAAAAAAAGCAAGGTATGGTTATATTTAGCTGTTCCTACCGTTATTCTTAGGCGAGGAAGTGTGTCTGTCAGTTGGGTACAGAGCTCCACGTGAGCTCGGGGACATAGAGCCAACGTCTAATGTTGGCCGATGTCCCCTAAATTGGCAGTTGACAATGTTTTCCTTTGTCTTTAACCTTTGCCTTTAACAGAGCAACAGTAATAACCTCATATTCCATCATTACTAAGATTATCGGTTATATTTGCACTGAGTAACACATTCAATAAACAGACACATAACTCTGCACACTAACAGATGCGCAATATTAGCTCACACATAAAATAGCACCCTCGTGAATTAGCCTACTGTTGCTAAGGTACATTCATAAATCCTACATGACATCACCATCAGACTTACTTATTGATGCACACACACAGTAGTATCCACAAAGTTAGTCCAATGAAGGGTTAAGTGGGGTAAGTAGCTTCCATGTAGGGGGCAGAATAGCGCAAAGCCCAATGGAAGTGTCTTTGCTGGTATAAGACGGACGCAGTTGTCAATATCACGTCCACTAGGGTTAGCGTGTGTCTGACAAGGTGGAGCGTGGCATCACGATGGTGGCTCTCGATATATGCTGGATATAACCATGGATGATGATATCGTCCATTGGCCCAACCCTACTGTGAAGTAACGTCTGGCTCTGTGAGACTAGCGTCTAGCAACATCATTGTGGATGCTGTGGTCTAATCCTGGCAACCTCCAAGAACTTGGAGTCTGGGAAGGAGGGGGCGGGGGAGACAACTCTCTCCAGCATTTTGAATTAATACTGCAGTAACGGTGTGGTGATGGAACAGTAGATATGACATACCAACCAAAGACCTGGGTTCAATTCCCACTGCGATACATCAACCACTGTGTCCCTGAGCAAAACACTTAGCCCCTAGTTGCTCCAGAGGTGGGCAACCTCTGATATATAGCAATTGTAAGTTGCTTTGGATAGAAGCGTCAGCTAAATGACATGAAATATAATGTAATGTAAAGTAACTATTTGAAACACTAGCTGTCAGCATTACATGTGCCTTTAAGATAAAAAAAAAGATTGTGGTTTGGATTAAAACACCGGCACCCTTAATCAGTACTCCCGGGATAAGAACACCCGTTTCCTGGGTGAAAGTTCTGTGTTTTTACCTTAAATTCTCCCGGCACACAAACTCTGTTCCACATGAAAGCCCTGATTACCCATCCATCGCCTCCGACCTCCTCTTGACACGGACCTCAGTGGTCTCAAACAGCAGCAGTCAATGTGGTGCGTACAGCAATGATTACATATCAATTACAGTGCATTACTTTTTGGAGCTATACGTTTGAATCATTCATGAGAACAGCCTGAGGTAAAACAAGGCTCGGTGGCTGAAATTCAATCCAGTTGATAGATGGCTGGTTTGCCATCAGGAAACTACATGCCAATTAATTTTTAACAAGGCATAGGTTTAGATCTGGTGATATCTTAGGACTTCTCCTTAATTTATTTCAGAAACTCATCCGACAAAGGCAAATGAAGCAAATGAAAGAGGGAAATTAAATAGTTAAAGAGTACTCTCTTTTTGGTTGCACACCTTATTTTCAGAGTGTGAATGCACAATCTTACATATATGACATGGACTTCAGAATGTGTGTGCGGGCGTGCGAGCGTGCATGCTCGTCTGTGTGTGTAAGAGAGCGTGGTCTGTGTTTTGTGTGGCAGAGCAGCGTAGTTAAGAGCGTTTCTTGCAGAGTTGAAGGTATCTGAACTCTGACAGCCTGTCCTTCTCTGCAGGATTTAGCTCAGTTTGACTTCTAGCAGTTATCTAGTCCTCTCGAGTTCACTTGTGGAACCATATGAACTGACAGCCCACACATTTTCAGGTTTCACAGCTCGTTCTGTAGATTAATGTTCCATTTTAATTTAAGTATACAGTCGGTATGAAATATATGTGAATGTAAGTTTAAACCATGTGGAAATTTGATAGACCAATAAATTCTTTGTTCATAAACTGTCACTGATATATAATACTGTCATAAAACGGTCCATGTTTATAGAAGCAATGGATTTTTTTATTTTTATTTAGATTTTAGGTTTTCATACTTTAACATAACTATTTCATATTTAAATAACATAATAAATGTGTTCACAAATGCACCCTCAGCCCTCTGTAGAACTGGCTTCGAGCAACCTTTTCTAAAGGTCGTTGCTCTCCCACTTTTCTTTTTACTGAGGAAGCAGACGTCGGGATAATGGAAAGTTTTGTGTTCATGTACATCACGTTAAACCATCTGTCGTTATCAAACCATTCAGCCACTGATCCATTCACCTCAGAGGTCACTCAGACAAACAGTCAGGAAATACGCTGTATGTCATTATTAGTATCCGTACTATCAGATAGCAACACTCAATATAGTTTGATGAAACTGTACAGTGAAGTAGCATGTGAAGTGGAACTCTCTCTCCTCTTCCCATCATCTTTACATCCAGGTTCGTTTAGAATGGCCCACGGATCTAGCCATCAATCCCATGGATAACTCCATCTACGTCCTGGACAACAACGTTGTGCTGCAGATCACTGAAAATAGACAGGTACAGGTATTGTCTATACCCAACTTTTGAAATAAAATGAGAACCATATCAAATCATGAATCATCCCAAAATACACAATGTTACTTAATCACTCATAACCAACATCTTTTGTGGTGGTGTGTGTGGTGTGTGTGTGTGTGTGTGTGTGTGTGTGTGTGTGTGTGTGTGTGTGTGTGTGTGTGTGTGTGTGTGTGTTCAGGTTCGTATCGTGGCAGGTCGTCCCATGCACTGCCAGGTACCTGGTATAGAATATACCATGGGGAAGAGAGCGGTCCAGACCATGCTAGAGGGAGCTACAGCCATCGCCTTGTCTTACAGCGGTGTCCTCTACATCGCAGAGACGGATGAGAAGAAAATCCACCGCATTCGACAGGTAATCTCCAGGACATGTAGTACATGTACAAGCGAGTACATTTTGAACTACTGTGCAGGTCAGTTGTTAGTAACAGAAGTGACAAAGGTCCCAGGTCAGATTTGAAGCCCAGATGCAGGCACAAAGATGAAGAACTGAATGACTTTAGTGTGTTGTTTCCTTTTCTATGAAAGAGCACTTCTGTTTTACCCCACCAGGTATCGACTGATGGAGAAATTACCCATCTTGCTGGAGCGCCGTCTGACTGTGACTGCAAGGTACTATACCACAGCTACATCTTATATAGATAAATTAACACTGAAAGTGGTCATTTTTAGTCCATGTCTTCCTTTTTATATCTTAATTTCATAGCTTAATCTCGATTTGCGCATAACAGTACAGCTGTGCAGCAGTTAGAGAATTATGTAGATTAGATGACATAAAATACTTGTCATCTAATCCCAAAACAATACAAGACAATGCTGCAGGTAGTATCTGATCAACATTCATATATTAATCAAAGAATAGTATGAAAAATATGTAATGAGAAAAAAAACAAGAGATTCATGAGAATTACTTCTCCTGTTGAATTTTGGATGGCGCCCCGTTGTCCTTTTTACCCTCCATAAAATAAGCCAAGCTGAATTATGCATGTAATGTTATTCTCTATCTCTCCTTTTCTGTCTTTGATTTCTACTCCTTCCTCTCCCACTGTCTGCCTCCCTCTGTCCTGCAGAACGATGCCAACTGTGACTGCTATCAAACAGGAGACGGCTACGCTAAAGACGCAAGGCTTAATTGCCCATCCTCTTTAGTGGTGTCTCCGGATGGGACACTGTACATGGCTGATCTGGGAAACATCCGGATTCGAGCCATACGATGCAACCAACCACCTACTGGTATGAATATATAGAACACACACACATGCAAAGTGGACATACTAAGGTTGGTTATTTGGGAGGGCCAAATATTAGAAAAATATAAATAAAAAATTGATTTAAAACCTAATTCACCATTGTTGTAAGCCAATGACATCATAGCCACTCCCTAAAACTCCCCCTGCTTTATCACTGATTTTTAGATCAATGAGATCATAATTTAAAAAATCATTCTGTGTTGCAGAAGACTTAAGACTAGCGATTGAGACCATAAACTCATTATGAAAATGTTTACTGAAGTAATAAATCAAGTGAGAAGTGGGTCACTTTCTCACAGACTTCTACAGAAACCAACCTCCTTTTGCAACCGCAATTTTTGATTTTGTGGATCTAAAATTAAAATTGTTTTTTTTCCGACACTTTTGTTGTTTCTTTGTCACTTTTGTTGTCTTTTAAGCTCTTGTCGCTTTTTTTTAAACACTCTGTTATCGTTTTTCTTTTCTTCAAATGCTCAAAAATTAAATAAAACACATTCAATGAAAGTAGTGAACTGATGATTTATTTTACATGGACCCATCCATGTCATTTTTTTTTACAATTTGGTTGAAAGAAACACATATTTCTAATATAAAACCTTTTTGAAAATGGGTCAAATTTGACCCGAGGACAACAAGAGGTTTAAAATATTGAAAATAAAAGTTCTCAATGCAGACAATTACTCACATTTTAGAAACTGGAAACCATCAAAACAGTTGTGTGTTTAATGGTCTAATCATTTCACCTGGACTTGTAGGGTCTGTATATTTTGGGTATATTAATTCCTAATAAAACACATCCCAGTTTATCCATCTGCTTGTCTGTGTCTCTCCAGGCTCCCTGGCTTCAGGTCCCAGCTCCTATGAAGTGGCCTCTCCAGCCTCTCAGGAGCTCTATGTGTTCGATGGGAACGGGACTCATCAGTTCACCATGTCTCTGGTCACTGGAGACTACAAATACAACTTCAGCTACAGGTTGGTTTGTGTGGAAATTAACAAAGGACTTTTGCGTGCCCCTGAGCAAGGCCCTAAACCCAAACGGCTCCAGTGGAGCTGCTCAGTGGCAGCAGATCAGACTGTGGTTGTACTGGGCAGCTTCCAGGTGTCAATGTGTGTTTCTATGTGACAACCTATATTTTCATTCTCAGCAATGAGGAGGATGTAACCGCGGTGACAGACAGCAGCGGGAACACCCTCCGCATCCGTAGAGATACCAACAGGTTGCCCGTACGAGTGGTTGCCCCAGACAATCAGGTGAGAAGAGCAAGTCTTTTACCATGCTGCTAAACTTTAACTTGTTATCAAAAATTGATTGGAAAAACTGCATTCAGCCGACCACTAATTCTTTTTTAGCATTATTTTGAATACAATATTGCTTCTTATCAAAATAAGCATGCTGATGTTAATGGTCTGAGGCAACAGCTCACATGAAGTAGGAATCTGAACATGTGGCTGTTTGTGTTTTTCATTTGTCTGTAGGTCATCTGGCTGACCATCGGGACTAATGGAGGTCTGAAGAGTCTCACGGCTCAGGGTCAGGAACTGGTCCTGTTCAGTTACCATGGGAACAGTGGGTTGCTGGCTACCAAGAGCATCCAAATAGGCTGGACCACCTTCTATGAGTGAGCAGCACTGCTGGGTTTATATTTGAGTGCATGTCTGCACGGATGTGTGCAGATGGATGGAGGGACAGTTGTTTTTTTTGACACATTACTGAGAATTATATTAGCTCCTAATGGTTTTTACAGCATTGAAAAAACCTTGTGACAGAACAGCATCACCTGTGATCTACACCGTCTCAAACCAGCTCAACATCTGAAAGACGCTCCGCTTCTCCACTGTTTCAACAAGTTTGTTTCTAGTGAAATAATTGAAAAAACCTAGTTTCATGATATAGTAGAAATTTGCTGAGTTCAAAATTGACTTCCTCTAATTAGATTTCCAGATCTACCTGCTGCTGGTTGGGTCCAGTTTTAGTTCCACCTTCCCTGAGCTGCTCCAGCACATTCAGCTATAAGAAAGAATGTGTGTGTGTGTGTGTGTGTGTGTGTGTATGTGTGTGTATGTGTGTGTGTGTGTGTGTGTGTGTGTGCGCGCGTGTGCTCGTGTGCATGTTTAATGTCAATTCATAATGTTTTTACAGGGTTCCATAAAGCACATTACATTAATGGAAACTAATGTCCCTTTATTCCTCCTTGTCCCTGCGTCCCCACTGTCCTTGTAGCTATGACAGCGAAGGCCGTCTGACTAATGTGACCTTCCCCACCGGCGTGGTGACCAATCTCCACGGCGACATGTCGTCAGGGGCTGTTGCTGTGGACATTGAGACGTCAGGGAGAGATGAGGACGTTTCCATCACAACCACCTTTCATCAATAGACTCCTTCTACACTCTGGTGCAAGGTAAGCAAGGCACCGTACCCCCCCCCCCCCCCCCCCCCCCCCCCAACTGCTCAGGGACTGGTCCAGCACTGGCAGCCCACTTATTCTGACATCTCTTCAGCAAATTTTTTTTATTATCAAGTTGGACAGTCAGTCATAACAGTAAAAGAACATACATAAATGAACTATTTTAAAGCAAAACAATTCAGGGGTAAATTACGTGGTACTGGATCGATACATAGACTTTCATACTTGCCGATACGGATACCAGCGTTTTAGGCGGTATGTCAGCTTTTTCTCGATACTGGTATTGGTATTGGAACAACTCTAGTCATAAGTACATTACATTTAATGTTTTTTATTTCAATGTTAAATCTTTTGAGAAAGGACCTGAGATGAGCAAGTGAATTAGGGATTGATCCGTCAACGCATCCTCTCAGATAATTCTAGATTTGAGTTGGAACTGCAAAAGGAAAAAAAAACGTTTTCAACATCCTTATGATCCTTCACATCAGATATCCCACATAAAACAATAATTTAGCATAAAACCATATTTTAACACTAATGCCCTTGTTAAATCTGAGCTACTGACCCAGTTGAATAGCAGCCTCGAGGGGCCAGCAGCATTTTTTTCAGCAGCAGCAGAGCAGGTATTGATCAGAATGTAATAAGTTATTCAAAGCCATCGAACAGTGTATCATTCCTCTACATCAATGCATTTACATTATTTATTTGTTCCGCCTCCTCGCTTTCATCTAAACTGCCCAGTGTGCCAGTGTGCATGTAGGCTAAGTAATGTGAAATCACATTGGGTGCAGGTGCAGCCCAGAAATGGGAAACAAGCTAATGTAGCTGCTGCAGCTATATTTTGTCATGTTGATGTTGTTGTTGATTGCTTTGTGAAAGCAGGAGAACATGTCGGTAATGCAAGGCTTGAAAATGATGCTGAACAAGGAAAAAGTAATGAATGCAAGCAATACATTATCATGTTCCGGCTGTCCCCATTCATAACATATTGTATGAAGCCTATCTTTTGTGCAGGAAAATTGATGTGGGGAGTGAAAGATAAAATCCACCCAGCAGATCCACCCCATAATATTAGACTACAACATGCAATCCCCGTCAAACGATGACACAGTGGTTTCTATTGGCCGGAATCACATTTTGGACAGCTTTAAAAGGCTAACCCTCCTGTAATCCTTGGGGTCAATTTGACCACTATCAATGATTAAGTCCTTTAAAAAAGGGCCTGTCATCATTTGTTTTGCTTCATATTGAATGCCTTTTCTTACTTTTTTTTTTCATCCTGGACCCCATTTTCCTCTGTTTTGTGTCTAAGTGACTGATGTGAACAACAATCTTTGACATTGGTCCAGTATTACGCAAGATTGCTGCAGTCGGCAGCAGCAAAACAAGCCACAATGTAATAGGAAAATTGTCCAGCTTGTATTTATCTTCACAAAAGTACTTGTTTTGCCACTGACAGTCTCAGATTAATATCCTAAGTGTGTGACAGCCTTGTAAAAAGGATCCCTTCGGAGATAGACCTTTAAGCCCTCTATTAGACCTTTCTGTTTAACTAGAAACAGCTCTGAAGTCGCTAGCACTAAACCCACTAGACTCCATTTAAAAAAACAATACTTTTGGCTTTTGGCCAACATATTTTCACATGTAAATTGGCAAACTATGTGTTTATTTCAACCAAAACTAGTGTTGTGATGGTTGAAAAAGTGGAAAGACGACCCAAAACGGATGTCTTTATGTTAAAAAAAGGATCTTTACCAGAAAAGGTCGACCCCCTTAGAAAGCCTTTCCAAAAAGTCAGACCCTTAGAATATATGTCAGTGGCAAAACGCACTTTTGTGAAGGTCTCTATTAGCTTACATTGTAGATTGTTTTTCCGTTGCTGACTGCAGCGATCTCACTTAATACTGGACCAGTATTAGACACAAAAAAAATAAGAAAATAGAGTTCCTGCGAGGACATTGATACTTACACACACAAAACCGGGGAGGGACAAACATGTGAAAAGCTTGCAGAGCAGCTTTCTTAACCATTTCTGTTGCTGCTCTGTTCATACTCCATTGAAAAGGACCTCTAAGCAAGGTTTTTTGAATGTTGAGGAGGATCATGATTATGAGACGTGCTCCTCTGTTGAGAATGAGACTGTTGAGGTCTCTCAACCACCAGCGGATTGTGGTCTCTCTTAGCCTCAAGTGGACATACCCTTCCAAATATGGAATGGAGTGAAATAGAGCTCAACCGTCTCCGAGAGACCTTGGTTTCCGGAAGTAAATTTCCCATTCATTTCTCCCATTGATGTCTGGAAAAATGTGTATATAAAGAGTTTTAGACCATGCCTTAGGCTAACCAGACAACCTAGACAAATACAGACTTGAACAATACATGAGCAATCAATGTGTGCAAGTGTAACTGTTAAGAAGGAGCTGTTTGTATGCCTTTTTGAAATATGAGAGGGAAGATAGTGTTCTGATATGTGTATGTGTATGTATTAAAAAAGGATTTCTGCCCATAGTTGTTTTTGGATGGGGGGACTGGAATGATGCCTGTGAGACTGACCTAGTGAGGCATACTGGTCTCATATTTTATGTTAGGAGAACTCCAGCAAGTGCTGGTAAGGTTCCATTTTGAATCTGAAAATAAAATGCAGTAGCGTGGCTGTTTATGTAATTCTGGGAAGTCAGAGCGTTTGAGCGTGCGAGTGCAATGCAATGGCGAGACCACTTTGGAAGATTACTGTGGATCTTGAGAGCTCGATTGGATAGTCGTATAGTATCGGTTCAGTAATTTCCTTAGTGGTGAGAGACCACATAGGAAGACAGTAGGACATAGTTGAAAACACAATTGCATGTAGGTAGGTTTCAGAAACAGAAAAAGATATGATATGATCTTGTTATACACAGAGTTTCTGATTCAACTTTTATGTTGAGTTAGAAATGTGTTTCCGGTATGTAAGGTGTGAATCATATAGCACACCAAGATATTTGTAAGTCTTTGTGACGACAAGAGCTTGGTTTACAACGTAAGTGAAATGAAGCGGACGAAGATGGATGGATGGAATATACAGTATAACAGCTGTTATGTCAGCTACAACCTGTTTTTCCCAGTGTTTAGTGTGAGTTAACACTATTTAAGACTAAATCAAGCTGTCAGCTAGTGGTTAGCCAAATTCGCTGTTAGCTAAACTAACGTTAGCATCACTGTGGAGGCTAACGGCAGAAGCATGGAAAAGATCGTGATACGTGCAGTGTTGTAAATCCTTGTGAAACAGGATTGTCATCTTGCGCGAGTGCAGAGATCGGGTACCGATCCCCCTCCTCACCACCATGAATTCCACCAGTGTGGGATTGTGGGATTATTTGGGATTGTGGGTAATGAAGTACTTATCCAAGACATCACAAATAAGACATTTGTCTCAAAACAGGTTGGTGCCCCATGAACATTTTGCGTCTATATGAGCATATACAATCACTTAGTCATGTTTTAGCTGGTTTTATGTAAGTCTACCATCCAATCCACTTCATTTATTTAGCACAAAACAAACACAAAGTTTCCCAAATGCTGCACAAAAAGATAATACAGAATAAATAGATAACACAATAAAAACAATAAAAAGATGAGGTACCAAATATAAAGATGAAAACAATAAAATAAAGCAGCAGCTCCGAGAGGTAAGGTGTTGGTAAGGCCATTCAAGGCTTTAAAAGCAATTAAAAGAATTTTAAAATGAATCCTCAAATGGACGGGTAGCAAGTAGAGTGAAGCTAAAATAAGTGAAATGTGCTCATACTTCCATCGACCGTTGATGATTTTTTGGCTTATACTCCAATTGTCAATGGAGAAATTGCATTGTATTTCTACTTCGTGAACCTGTTGTGGGTGGGTCTGTTGAGCTTTATGGAATCATGGTCCCTCTCCCTACTCGAAAAATTCAGTACGGGGGGGGGGGTAACTGATCTGCTGATCAAATGCAAAAAATGGCTCATTGTGCTCTTATATTATTAGATTAGATTAGATTCAACTTTATTGTCATCACACATGTACAGGTGCAATGCAACGAAATACAATTATGAGCGTGATCTCTTATGTGAATCGGACCTTGAGACAGGGCAGATAACAGACACTAGAGATGTATGGAGCTATCAGCAGCCGCAATCCAATCTGTGAATTTGCCCATCAGTGTTTTAAATTGTTAAATAACTGTGGCATCTTTCTCTTTTGAATTTGGCCTTGAAAAATAATACCAATAAATTCGACGTAAAAGGTTTTTGTTAGGAAAGTCTTGCTTAGTTTTTAAAAGACAATCAGTCAAACAAGAATATTTTACCTGATGGCATGTCAGAAGGAAGAAGGGGGAAGTAACATTTCTCTAGACTAGAGAGCTTCTATCTCTCTCTTACTCTCTCAGACACACGCACACACAGAGCCATTAGTTCTGCGAGAGGTCAAGGGGAACCTAATTAAAAGAGGCTGCGGAATGTTAATACCTGCTCTGTGCTCCATTAGCAGGTTCAAACGCTGCCCAGCTAAATTAATTCTACTCTTTTCTCTCTTTACATCACTATATCGCCCTCCCTCTCTCACTTGCACTTTCTTGCTCTCCTCTCCGTCTATTTTTTCTCTCCTTCCCCTCGGTTCAGTAAAAGTGGGTTCTTTTACTGCAGACATTTTGGCCTGTCATGGTAGGAAACGCACAGGTGTAATTGAGGATGTTACAAATGACTGCTTTCCATTTAGGGGAGCTAGTTCCAGGTTGCTGGTATTGTGCATGCTGGCTCACTGTCATGACTTACTGGGACACTTGGATGGAACTGAGCCATGGTTTACAAAATGCATTTCACCTGTGCTTTTCCTGCTATGACAAGTCAGAAGGTGCTTCTCATGTTGATTAAAATGCCCCCTCGACCCCTCCACTTGCCCAGCTTCCCTCCCACCGAGGAGGCATGGGAGAGACTTGAGGAAATCATGCGAGAAGAGAGGAACCAAGGAAATGTGTTTCAGAGGGATGAGACGTCCTTTCCTCTGAAGCGTCACATGAATTTGTCAGCTGTTTGGGCCGAGTTAGCAACTCCTTCAGCTGCACGGCTCCCAGGAGGGCTGCTGTCGTGTATCCTCGCCTATAGCCCCACGGTGACCCCTCCTCGATGCTTGCTCCTCGGTCCTCAGGGCAGAAATAAGAGCTTTGAGAGACGGCCTTCACCAAGGAGGGACAGAACAACTTCCGGTTTAGCCGAGGACCGAGGAATCGAGGAGCTATCAAATAAGGGACATGAGCAGCACCTAAAATGTCTCCTGTGAAAAAGTCTATTGATACTATGTTTTTGAATAAATTAATGATTGTCTCTCTGTCCTTCTGTCATATAGACCAGCTTCGCAACAGCTACCAGGTGGGTAATGACCATTCACTGAGGGTGATCTATGCCAATGGGATGGACACACACTACCAGACAGAGCCCCATATACTGGCAGGTAAGCTGTTTTGAGCACGTTACCCAGAATGCATAATATGGACTAATCAGCGGTGTCATGTAAAAAGGATTATCTTACAGATTGGTTGACATTGGTAAAATTACTTTAGCTTGCTTTATATTATGCAGTATGTGTATAGGCTACCTTCATGAACAGCTTATGATTCATAAGTAAATCAGATTTCCATGTAAATGTGTTAAGCTAAGAGTTTTCATGTTGCATGCTCTGTCAGAAGCCTTTTGCCAACACAGCTCTCTGTAGGTAAACACCATGTGACGGGCCTGTTTGTGAAAAGGATCATAGTAGGGTATCAGTGTCAGTGTCATGTTCTCTGTTCTACTCCAACACTCTGTGCAGGCCACTGCATTTCCAGCTGTGGAGATAGTGTTTTCAGCTCACAGTTTGATATGACACAATAGGATTTGATTTTCTCTGAGAGTATCAGAAAATATCACAATTTTAACACAAAGTACCACATGTTAACCCTCTGAGGACCAAGCTCCTACTCAAGAAGGGATATTATAATATCTAATTTCAGACATTTATCTACTATTTATATCATATATATTATATATTACAGTACTTTGTGAACCTAAGACTTTGGTCAACTCATTTCAATTACCAAAACAATTCATACAACACATAATAACTTAAAACTTATAAAGTTTAGTTTTCAAATGAGGTTTGAGGACTTTCAAAAAGCCAAACATAAATGTTTCAGCTTTAGCGCTAAATTATCTCTTCACACGTTGCTCTGGAAAAGTGTGGGCGTCACTATACACAAAGCTGAGTTTGTTCTGAACATTTTGTTATGAATCACATTTGGATCAATCGTATGTAGAGTAAAGGTAAATTTAAGAAAGGATGTGAAAATGCCCTTAGACCTCAGATGGTTAATGCCTTTGATGTGATCATCTTTCAACTCGTACCACTAGTGTTTACACATTTTAGTCCATTTACTGCAAATCTTTTATATTATATGTGTCTTTGGTTGCTGACTATTTTCCAAAGCACCGCAGTAGTGTGTCCATGTTTTCAGATGGTTTGCATTCATGTCAGTACAGTGTAAACATCTGCGTGTAGAGACATGTGCTGCATGTACTGTAGGTCATCTGTCGTAATAAATGTCATTTTATCATTGCATGGTGATGAAGTGCAGACTTTTAGGATTTACAAGCCTGCATTAGCAGCTGACCTACCGAACTGCAGCAATATAACATTCACAACAATAAATACACAAGTGATGCTTACAGTGATTAATGATCACCTCAAGTGTCAAATCTCTGCAGGCTCATTTTCACATGTTGGCATAAAGCCAAAACACTACAGCATGCTTTTGAACATGTTTAGTAGCAGTTCAAATTGATTGATATGATATGTGATTTACATTAAATGGACTACATTACCATATTTAAACCCCATGCAAAGCCCGTCTTGATACCTAAGTCAGAGTCTGAAGTTTTAGACACTAAACCTTCCAGAGAGGCTAATGGCTTCCCTATATGATCAAAATCCATACTGGCATGTACTTTGTAGGGCTAGGTATTGTTTAAATAATTAGGATACCAATACCATTAAAGTGATACTGATACCAATAGAGAACGACATGTGGTACCTTTTTTTTTTTTACTTCATTTGATCATGTGAATGGAAGCACACATTTGTGTAGCATGCCTCCATTACTAGCTGCTGCAGTATTTGGCCAATCACACGTCGCATTGATTTGAACGCTTGGTGATTGGTCGCAAGCAAATCCACACAAGTAATCTTTTTTTTCAAGTTTTGAGTACAAATAGGATCAGACGCAGTATTGAGTCCTGATACCCAGCCATAACTATGTCGCACTTGATAAAGAAAAGAGCTCAGTTGTATATTATATTACTAGCATGATTAGGATGGTCTGCCATGCATTGTAAAAAGGTGCAGCTTCACAGGTAGTGCACAAGATACAATACCCATGATATTGCAATGAAGTTAGAAACAATCTAAAAAAGAGCAATAGTTTGATTTCCTTTACAGGGAGTGACTCATAAGTATCAAACTGTCAAATAAACAAAGCCTTCAGCAGGCACCACTCTAACATTTACACACACACAGCAGATGTCAAGCGTGTAAACAGCACATTTATTTAAAGCTTGTTTTGCTTTGCATATTCTGTCTTTATATTTTTTTCAGTATGATATTGTCGGTAATCATGTCTACGTGTATTCATTTCCATTTTAAGGTGCTGCTAACCCAACTGTGGCCCGACGCAACATGTCGCTGCCTGGAGAGAATGGCCAAAACCTGGTGGAGTGGAGGTTCAGGAAGGAACAGACACGTGGAAAAGTCATTGTCTTTGGTAGAAAGCTCAGGGTGAGTGTGCTAGATAGCCTTTTCATCGCTGACTACTGATCTACAAACACTGGCATTATTTCTTAAATGAAAGAGAAATTAGGGTGAGACTGACGTGCATGTTCTTTCATTGAAAATGATTTAACTCAGACCATGCTGACCAACGGATAGGGAACAATTTAATTGATCGTGTATTTATTGTATAAATATATGATTACTATCCTAGGGATAGCACATACCGTATAGACTTGCACATTTACACCTACAGGCAATTTAAATTCCCCTGCATGTGTTTTGACCGTTTGAAACCCACACACAGACGGTGAGAGACCATACAAGTGCACTGCACACAGTGTGACCCCAGCTGGACATTCAATGTAAATCCAACACATTATTGCTTTAATGCAACACTGCTCACAAATCACTGAGTCCTCTGACTCCTCCTATCTTGTCCCCATCTGTGAGCAGCTTGATGTGGGCTACATAGGGGTTTCTTGTTGTTCTGTGACTGTTGTTTTTACAAGCTATTTGAAGAGAAGGAAGGGACAGTGATTTGTCTGCAGCACTTGAATAGTACATGAAGTGCTCTCTTACTAGCCCAGTCTAATAGGAGGAAACTCTACAGTCATGTGGCCTCTGGAGGGTTTCAGCCACATAGCGGTGTCATTCTCAGCATGGTCCTAATGAATGTAACAGCATGTGTGGTCCACTAGTGGTAATGGGGAGTGTTGTATCGTGAGCTAGCAATGAGTTGCAGGAAGATGTGGTTTCTGAAAATAGGTGTGCAAAGGTGAGCATAAATACAGTTTACTGTATGTGTCAGTTACGTGTGTGTGTGTGTGTGTTGTGTGTATGAGAATTTGTCTTCACTAACACAAAGACAGTCCAGCTGTGCTGCCGCAGCAACAAGATGCCAATTTGAGGCAGTAATGTTGATGTGGTGGTTGTGGGGCTGGATGAACAGCAATGAACTTTAGTCCAGCCATTCTGCTAAATGCTAATATTAATACTGTTTTTATACAGTGTGCCAACCCTATTGAGGAATGTGCATTGAGCACACGATGTAAGTGAATGGGAAACTGCATGGTAGAGCAGTTTTTGGATGAAATAATGAGAATGCCTACTGTAAGACACACACATACACAGTGTCGACGGCGGCAAGCTTTATGACATGAATTGAAAGAATGTAGGACAGTGGTGATGGGATTTTCAATCCTGAGAAGTATTAGTTTATTATTATAATAGCCTATTTTAAATTGTCAATAATGTATGGAAGACATACAGTGGATTCAAACGATGATGCGAAATCAGTGGTGCTGTCTAGAATAATTTGGTTTTTTGTGCTTTGAAGCTTCGGTACTAATCAATCACTCATTTTCAAAGCCTCTGATTAGGACTCAGCCGGCCAGCGTGCTGTGGAATTACGCACCGCCGCACTATTTCTACCTCCATTATGTCACCTGAACTACAGCCGGCTGCTGCATTATGACCACACGGACATCTACATGTGATCTACACATCCGACTGTTGTGTTATAACGCAACATTTCTCCATTTCTTAGCTGAGATGGACAGAACAGCGATGTAGCAAACATTTAACTGCCTAATCCCGACAAAACACCACCGAGAATTTCAGCCTGCATGCACATTTTTTGAAAGCTTGTTTCATTTAACTGTCCATTTTTTGAGGATTCTGATATTACAGTTTTGAAAGTAAAAGAAAACAAACAAAAAAATGAATATTCAAATCCCCAAATTGAAAATCGAATACCTAACCAATTTCAAAATAGTCCAATATGGAGGGCCAGCCCTAAAAATCAGTAGATAGTCCCAGGGCTTCAGACTGGGACCAAATGGTTGCATTTTGCATTGTGTAACCAGTAAATTTGCCCTCTTTTTTCTACATGTTAATGTGTAAAAAAAGGATAGGGATGTGAGAAGGCTAGGGAATGGAATGGCCACTGTAAGTGGCTGTGTGGGCAGGGTCCTAGATATAATTGAGCGTGCGTAAATGTTTGTCGGAGGGAGACAGATATCACGGCAATGAGCAAGCAAACTGCTGACTCGTTCTCTTCCGACCTGCGGCCAGTGTGCTAGTGCCAGAGTCTACAGTGTCACAGTCGGATGATGATTCAGAGTCAGAGGTTTGTGCGGTGAAAAAGGCCCAAACCCACCATTTTCAGGAAGACTGGCTCACTGCAGAATGATTTGCCTCGAAGCTTTGTTTAATTAATGTTACCAACGTATCACTCACGGTGTTTCCGCACAGAGGATTTTTACTGTCGCACACAGGGCTGACGCTGCTCACGACACATACCATGAAGACTGATTACAAAATCAAGAAAGCACGTAAAGGGCTAGGAGAAATAACAGAAAGTGTCCAAAGTTTGGAATCAGTTCAAACATAATTAAAACGAGAACTCTGTGTGTGTGTGTGCCGTGACATGTTAATAAATGAAAAAGCTACGCCTCGGCGGCTACTTTCAGAAGACACGAGGCTGTAAATCAGAGCGCAGATGAGGCAGAGATGATGTTGAAATGAAGGAAGAACATCTCTTCCCCCTTGTTAAGTATTGTTTTTAACTGTGAAATGACCGAAAGGTTACTAAGCACTTTTTTTATTCTGAATGAATGATATATTTATGGTATGGTACATATGTTTTAATCATTAGTCATGACAGCGATGGTGCTGTCGGTTTACCTTCTATGTTGCATCTTCAAAAGTGCACAATACGATGTGACACTGCATTTGTAACAGCAAGTTGTAATTTCTGTATCAAAGTGTTTGTTAGTAATACAGTGGAAATTAGTAGAAATGTGAATATTTGGTTAGCGTGTTGATTTGTGGTGTGTGCCCCTAAATTTTCTGGTTGCACCCCTAAAATTTTCCGTTGTGGGCCACTGGAGCCCTGAGTTCATGGGCTTGGCGCTTTTGTTACATACAAGGTTTCAGGTTAGAAAGGGTGAGAAAAACCCAGGATGTGCTGAACTTGGCTTGAGATTGGATTGATGACCAAACCTGTAGTTGTACAGTAAATACAGCCCAGACATTCTGCCATTGGTGCCTTTCTATTCTAGGTAGTTAGGTACGTTGAAATAGAAGTCACGGTTTGCTCCGCTCCATTATGAACATGACAGGCCATGCCAATCTGCAAAATGATTGGTTTCCCCTGATATGGTGTGGCACTCTGCATGGCACTCTGCATGGCTTTTGGCTGTTATCCAGGCTTGTTTCTCCTCCAGCTGGCAACAAGCCACCATCCACATATTCTTCTTCTCTGCCCCCTTTATTCACGTCGCTGCATTCAACTGGTGCTAATTTCCGAATGAATGAGTGGCTAAATG
Organism: Etheostoma spectabile; assembly: GCF_008692095.1. NCBI lineage: Eukaryota > Metazoa > Chordata > Actinopteri > Perciformes > Percidae > Etheostoma > Etheostoma spectabile. The sequence continues at coordinate 30,312,865 of NC_045734.1, forward strand.
AAAATATGAGAAAAGTGACTCTTGAACATTTTCCAGCAAGTCTCTCTCTTTAATGAAACGGGTCTGTAAAACAATCGATTGGCTAATTCTTAGTATTTCCAGGAGTCATAAGGTGAGTTTAGCTCTGAACCTGGGTTATCTGTCTTCGTACATCGGAGTTTGAACAAACGGCACACCATTTAGAAAGCAATAAAGAGTGGCCAGCTGGCTCTGTGATGCTACAGTGTTTTATTGGTCTTGGATCAGAAGTTTGTTTTAATTCACTGCCTGAGGTCCATATGTTGAAGTGAACAGCCAGTTATTAACAAGAATTTAATAATTTAACAGCTGGGCGTATTTATTGTTTGTCTGTTTAGCCAGCTGGCTAATCTTTTATCCTGAAGCATTCTCATTGTTATATTTATCATATCTTATTTTGTGGACCAATGATTTAAAAGAAGAGAAAAAACAGACTTTGCTGAGTCATTGTCCTTCCCCTGTCTCTCTGTTGATTGGCCCATCTGTGCGGATTGTCAGGAAATTAGCTGGTTGATTCCCTTAGGTTTGGTAACCTATTGCTCCATCACTGATTTCCACATGTACAGAAAATATATCTAAATCTAACTAGGCCCCGGATGCAGCGACGGTGCCCTTGCTAAATAGATCGTGGAGATAGCGGAAGGAACTATACATCCGGTTGTTTAATCAATCTACTGATGTGGTTCTCAGAATAAACCAGTGTTTTTTTGAGGGATCTAATGCTTTTCTATTGTGGGTTGAAATCAAAATTGCAGCAAGGCCTTTAACAGGCGTTCTGATTTTAGTCATGGTCGCACTTTGAAGGGAGCATAGCAGGGATTCAGCATATCCGCAAGTAATATAATCAGTGTCAGATACCAACCCTTCCATGTTATAGCTGGTCAAAGATATATACATATATACAGTATATGATCACAAGAGTTTCTTTATTTATTGGTTGTTTGTTTGTCTCCACCTCTTCAGGTGAATGGTAGGAACTTGCTGTCTGTGGATTACGATCGCTCGCTGCGAACAGAGAAGATTTATGATGACCACAGGAAGTTCCTGCTGAAGATCATCTATGACACGCAGGGCCATCCGACACTCTGGGTTCCCAGCAGCAAGCTACTGTCAGTGAACTTGACATACTCCAGGTAAGTGCTTCTATATTTGGGGCAATTTATGATTCACTCAATTACAGAAAGCTGTAACATATAGGTTAAGAAAAGGGTCTCACTCTACATTACACTTGTTGACCACACCCTGAGATGGATGGATAAATAGATGGATGGATGGATGGAACTTTGTCCTCCATCCACATCAACAGAGAAAGGCTTTTCAACACAATAATGGCCTTCCTAATGGCAGCAAAATCTTAAAAGCGCTGGCTGAGCCCAGTCACATATTTCCTCATTTTTCCAGATGCACTTTCTGGTCACTTTATTAGGTACACTAATCCAATACAAAAGCTCTGCCAGGCTTTCTAATCTCCCAAAGCTTGTATGAATTCAATTTTTGTCTACACTGTCAGTCAGGTGATAATTTGACTTTGTATTTATTATTTATGTCATTATTGAGGTGCTGTCCTGGCGTGCATTATATTGAAAGGGGTTTCAAACATTTTGCAAAATATTAGAAACATTAGGCAAGGCAAGGCAAGGCAGCTTTATTTGTATAGCACATTTCAGCAACAGGGCAATTCAAAGTGCTTTACACAAAATCATTAAAACAGATAAAACACAAGTACAAACAGTTAAAAGTCATAAGCATTAAAAATCAATAAGACACATGAATAGACAGTTAAAAACAAAATAGAAACATTAGGACACATAAAACACAAGAATAAAAGTTACAGTGCAGCATAAGAAAGAAATGAGCATTCATTTAAAGAAAGGCAGCATCAAAAAGAAGACTGACAAAAAAAAGAAGATTAGACTGACAAAGCTTTAAAATCAAAAAAGTGTGCAAACAATGTGCCCATAGGGTGTTAGTGACACCTAGTGTTCCCAAAAGGAACTGCATTTTAATAGATCAATAACTCATGGGTCATATTAATGGAGGTGTTAGGCTGCATATAGCCCACGGGGTGTAGTTTGGACACCTACAGTCGACAGGTGTCTGACAAATGCCCTAAAACGGTTTTGGGTGTTGTGCTGACTAATTGATGTCATTTAGGTCGACGTTGTATATGAATCCAGATTGCATGTATTTAAAGCCTCTGAACACCCACAAAGGTGATTTCACTTATTGAGGCTGATTAGAACTCTCCTCAGATTGAAGGTGGGTCGGCGCTATGATGGGATTTATCAGGTCACAAATCTTTTCTACCAATAAGAATGATACAGCTGTAATTTGTCTTGCCCTAGTCTCGCATTGCCAGACGTTCCTCCACAAAGCATTCCTCATAAATCCACCTGAGTTTAAAATTACAACACAACACCGAAAAGAGTGACATTTGGCAGAATTTCCGGCACCGGAGCAATCCCAGAAGTGTAACGTTGTGGATATAGACTAGTCTTGCCCTTGTTGGTGCAACAAAGCAAACAAACCAGAAACTCAGGAATGCGTCAATCAATCAGTCTATACACACCCAACAGTTCTGGGAAGAGGTCCAATCAGCTGGATTAACTGAAAACACCTGTGTGGGTGTTCAGGCCTTTAAAACAACCTCTGAGTCTGTCTTGACAAATTGAAAGGACTCCAGCTGTTAAGTAATAACAATACTAATATGTCATTTATTTATTTTGCCAAGTACGTTTTTATAGTCAACCCATCCTAACTAATGAGGAGTGGGCAACCATAGTCTGGTGGGCATAGGGTATTTAATTTATCAATTGACATTGACACGGCTTGAATTGCCACATATTACATTACATCTCCATTGCATGTCATTAAGCTGACGCTTTTATCCAAAGCAGTTAAGTGTCTTGCTCAGGGAGACATTGGTTGATATGTCTCAGTGGGAATCAAACCCAGATATCCCACACCATGGGGATGTATCATATCCACTGCACCATCACAACCCACAACCCACCCATATTAACCTTGTGTGTGTGTGTGTGTGTCTGTGTGTGTGTGTAGTACTGGCCAGGTGACAGGCCTCCAGAGGGGTCCAACCACAGAGAGGTGGGAGTACGACAGTCAGGGAAGAATCATCTCTCGAGTCTTTGCTGACGGAAAGACGTGGAGCTACACTTACTTGGATAAGGTACAGAAAGACACACTGAAAGGCATGCACACACATCACTAACTACAGTATGCACAATACACAACCGAAACCCTTTAGTTTGAAATACTTTCACTTCAAAGGTCTTAATTAGAAACAGATGTGTGCATGTATCATCATTGTATCATCACTGTGTGATTATCAATCTTTATGCATATTCTGTGTATTTCATGATGAAAGAGACAGAAAAATTTCCCCATTTTTTTTAATTATGTAGTGCTGCATATGCGTACCTGTGTGTTACTCAAGGAGATTACAATACCACACACACTTTCACACTCTCTCTCAAGGAGGTACTGTGATAGAGATGCTGCTCAACTCTGCAGAGACATGATGAGAAAAAAAAAAGATAAATGACATGCCAAAGTACACACACACACGCGCAGTTTGTTCTGGGGTTTCTCCACACACAAAGCAAGGTTATTGCGTTTGCTATAAATTCTGGTCAAAGTAAGCAACACTAATTGAGGCTTTTCCCTTGAGTAAAATGTACTGTCACAAAGTTAGTGAGGAAAACAACCAGCCACAAAGACTGTACGTAAAAACAGACAGCTCATTTCCTCTAGAGTGAGGAGTTTCATAGTAGGCCATAGTTTATATAGCTTAGAGTTTATAGCGAATTTAGCACTGGCTCTTTTCACTTTATTTCAATTTGAATGGAGCTTGCAGGTTGAGGACCATAATGTCCGTGTGCATTGAAATGGGCAGGCTTACAGTGACACTGGATGGTAATTCAATATTGTGTAATGACAAAGTAGCATCTGTTAACTTCCACTTGGAAATTCTGGAGTTTTCCCATAGACCACAATGCTCCCAGGGGGTAGAGAGAGACGTTTCACTGTTGAAAATAAATTAATAAAATTGATGACGTTCTTATGGAGATAAGAGAAGTAAAGGTGGACAGAGATATAAAAACTCTCTAAGCAATAGGTCAAAACCTAGTAAATGGCTGGACCATGTCAATTGCTACAGGGATAGTCAGTGGTGGTGTTTACAATGACCAAAATGCGAAATGAACACGCGCAATGAACACATCGCTAAAGACGCATATAGTCTAAGGGCACTATCTTGCACCATTTGCAGCGGTTTAAAGCTGCGCCCATCTGTGCGCCCATGGGCGTGCTGGTCTTACAGGGAGGTGTGTTCAGGTGCATTCTGGGCGTATAGCTATCTTGAGGCAGTGGGAAGTGATCATGCCATTGACCAACAAAAACCTGGTCTAAAGTCAACAGCACAGCATTTCATTGTTATTTTAACAGCGTAGTATGAAAATGTGCCTAGGCTCGGGCACAGCGCACGCACACTATGCTTGTTACACAAACAGGGACACTCAGCAGCAAACACGCAAAAGATTTTAAAAAATACAGTTGGCTTATTTCTTCCTCAACAGGTGAGCATTAGCTTTAGGCTAATTTATTACAGCTGGCATTTGATGTCATTTCAACATTCATGTTCTCACATTGAGTTATATAGCTAGAGTACCTGAGTTGGTTACTCGCAAAAAACATTAAGACGCAGCAGTAAAGTGATCCTGACTGGTCCTGGCTAACTGCTAACGTTACCGGAGGACCAGACAAGCAAGCCACGGCTGTTTAGCCGCTGTAGCCGACAACTGTGAGTTATTTGAAGCCAAGAGAGGGGGGGGTGTAAATGAGGAAGAGAGGACCGGGAATTTGCAGTGTGTTTAGCGATTGTTGCTGTTATTCTAAGCCAATAAAGTGTGTTTAGTCAGGTGGAGAGGACGTTAGTGTTATTTTTAGTGGTTCTAACTGTAATTCTAAGCTGAGGGTGGTGAGGACAGCGAGGTTGTTGTGTGTTTAGCGGTTCCTACTGTAATTCTAAGCACAGGGAAATATTGCCAGCATCTAACATTGGCTACTCCGCTGTGCTCTTAAATAATGTCTGGCTATGTGAGACTAGCGTCTAGCAACATTGTTGTGGATGCTGCGGTCTCAGCCTGGCAAAATCTGTGAACTTGGAGTCTGGGGAGGAGTGGGCGGGGGAGACGACTCTCTCCAGTATTTTGAATTTGTACTACCGTAACTATTTTAAACACTAGCTGTCAGTATTACATATTGCACCTTTCAAATGAAATGGGAGATTCCACTCTAATTGGTTGATTGAATGTTACGCCCAAAACACACCTATGATTAATCAAGCTAAGTACAACCCTTCTGAACCAGCTGATTGACGGGCTATAGCAGAGGTAGAAGCCTGTGTTGTGCCAATACAGTTTGATTGGGCATGGGCTAATGAAAAAACACCAAGACTCACAGCGAAAAATGTCACTCAGTGACTCAGAAACAGAGGGACAGAATGTCAGGGTCCTCGCGCTGGTCCCTGTGGTCCAGCCAAAAAGTTAAAAAAGTGAAGAAAAAAGGAGACACAAGGAACGGAGAGGTGAGTGAAGGAAAAGAGATACTTAAAATGAGTTTGACTTTAAAAAAACAACCCACGTCTTTTAAAGAGGACAGAGGGAATTCCCTGTGGTACATAGCTGGGGCATACAAAGTAAATATTAGGAGGAGGAGGAGGAGGAGAAGAGGAGGGATGAATCAGACACTTTTTGTGTGTTTGATCGTGCAGACAGACAGAGACCAACACTAAACAGCAGCCGGCCATGTTTTTGCATGGTGAAAGATAACGAAAGATAGCGAGAGATGGATGGACAAAGAGACAGAGGGATATTTAAGGGAGTCTGCAAAGACAATGGTACTACAGTGGAAACAAGACCCAAGGGATGGTGGGAGCTTGGTTAAAGCATGTTAGACAGAGATAGGGAGAGACCAAAGACAGTGAAAGAAATGGACAATGTGACCCCATCGATTTCCACGGAGACCAGTGAAGTCTATTTGAAGCCCTTTTCCGGTGATGGCTGAAGTTACTGCGCAGCCTCCAACTGAGCTTGAAGATGTAGATGTGACGTGAGCAACCTGTCTGAAAGCTGTAAGTCTTGTACATGGATGATGTTCTCAGCTCATATCAGTGGCGCAAAAGGCAGAAGGAGAAGCATCTGTCACACGTCTGTTTGAGGGTCAACAAGCTGAGCACAAACCATCTTGGTAGACTGTGATAGTTGAGGCACTTGTCAATCAAGCAGAAAGTTATATTTATTAAATTGTTCTCTTTATGACTAATCTGCAAGGCTCTTTAGGGGTACTTTTCCCGCTAAATCTTCCGCCCAACAGCATCTGTATCTTCTTGTTCGCCATAATGGGCCATTAACGCTCCAACAGTCTCCATCTCACTAAACTAGTACACTCTACTATTTTCATATGCTATTTTTAAAAAAGGTGCCACCCGATGCCGTAATAGTTGCAGTGCGCTGTGTGTTGTTCAGTTCAGTTTATCAACACAAAGTCCTGGATGTTTCTGTTACCAATCCCTGAGGCTCTTGAGTTAGTGAGCCGTGTATAACCTGCAGCGTACAAACCTAAAAAAGCATGAAACAACTGCTGAAACATTGCAATCAGGGCTTTAAATTAACTTTTGTAATCACCAGCCAACATGGCTAGTATATTTTGAAAGTTACCAGCCAATCAGAGTTTTTTTTCACTAGCCAAATTGTGAATTTAAAGCCCTGTTGCAATCAATTTTCAACTTTTAGACTCAGACGGAGAGTGGGATTAGTTTTGCATCCATATCTGATATGTTACACATATGACCAGATGAATACTGTGTGGGATTTTAAGCAATTTATAAGTGTTATGTGAGTGAATATTGGCGTGCAAATGAGTTTCTATGTCCCATTCATTGTTGTCATTGCACTGCACAGCCATCATGTAAATGTGTCCGTTTAACCGTGGAGGAGAGTACCACTTTTAATCAGCGCTGCTCCTGGTGAATAAAGCGGGGTGTTTTCATGAAAAAGAAAAAAATATCCCATGTATTTAGTTTTCTAAATGGCATTCTGTCAATATGACAATATAGGAATGTGCAGCAAGGTATTCAGGAAAATTCAAGGCTAATTCAAGGCAGCCATATATATTTTAATGGAGTGTGCTTTGGCGATTCTAAAAAAAGGGGTACGGGAAGCCACAAAACAAGGGTTCTGTCGAGGAGAAAAGAGATCATTCCCCCCTGGTGAATAAAGAGTCATACTCTGTTACTCCATGTGTCACTTTGTGCACACACTCGACCTTTTCTTGTGTTAGTTTTTCATTCACTTCCTTCCTCCATCTGTCACTTTCTCTCCTTCCTGAAAATACTTCCTGGAAGCCTCTTTGGGAAACAGAGTGTCATCATGCACACAACGTGACACACAAACAACATCATAACTACATCTATATGGGTATAACATACTATAATTCATGGTGAACACCATGAGCGCAGTTAAGTGGGTAGTAAACTCATGTATTTCCCTGATATTACAGCAAGTCATTAATTTACAGCTGAATCCCAAAAAAGAACAGTTAAATAAATCCCAAGGTCAAAACCAACAAAGAAGACATATTTGGGCGATATAAATTTCAAACATGAAAATCTAAACCTGCAAGAATTAGTCATCTTCCTGGCAACACAAACCCAATGTCATGGTGTATAAAAGACATAAAACACCAATGCACAATCATACAGTAAGTTCATCAGTTTAATTCAGTGAAAGAGTTTAAAGCAAATGTGCAAAAAAATGCACAAAAAGACACACTATCACTTCCTAATGAACCAGTTTAACAGAGTCACTCCTCAGACCGGTTCAGTTGGAGGTCAAGGTGATCTTTTTCGCTTGCCTGAGGCAAGGAGCACACACCCAGGAGAGCTCGTGGGATTTTTCACATTATAACATCCCCCAGACAAAGAGAGAGTTGCTGCTGTCCCTTCTGATAGATTAGATCTGCCTTCTCCTCACATTTCAGATTATCATCCACTACTAATCACAGTGCAGGATGGTCCCTGAGGATTTGTGAAAGTAATGGCTTTGTCTTTTATTTTGGACAACTGGAGGAAATTGGCAACCCATTATTCAGCAAATGAAATCCAGTTTCCCTTATCGTGTAGAAGAGCTGTGCATGCTAAGCCTCAGGCCCCAGCGCAGGCATCCAAGTTGAGGAAATAGGATGTTATCGATCTATGTCCATCAAACTTGTTGTATCATGTTTTAGTGTGACCTGTGTCTGCTATTCACTTGCTGCTTTTTCAAAATTGTTTCATAACTGTCCTTGTTTTCTTTGTGTGAGACTGTTAAATAAAATTCCCACCTGTGGTCCAGTTCACCGACCGCACAAAAGCACAATCCCCAGGAACTGGCTCAGTCAAATACATATTAAGGCCCCAATCAAACGCAATCAAGTGCATTTTCGCAGCCTGAAGCTGCTTTTTGCTTTTTGCCCTGACCACCTTGAGCTGAAAAAAAACTCAAAAAGGACCTGACTTCATTTAACTCCACAGCAAAATAATGTTTGTTCGTTCCCCAGCAAGAATAACAAAAGCCAAGCTTTATTCTTAACTGTCACATACACACATTATAATGTAGTGAAATGTAATCTGCTGTTTGACCCATCCGGAGTAGGAGCAGTGGACTAACAGCATCCAGGGAGCAACTTGGCACATCTTACTTGGTAATCAGGTGCACGTTGACATGTGGCCGGAGGAGCCTGGGATTTAAGCTCCGATTTTGTGGTTATGTTACTTCCGACCCACAAGTCACCCAAAAACACGACTGGTCTGCGTGAGGCATCTTCAACGAGAAAGGCAGTTCCTCGTTTTACAACCAGCAACATGCTCTGTCCGATCGCAGCCTAATCTATTATGTAGTAAACTAAACTACCAAGTCCAGTACACGTCACTTTTTCAAAAGCGAGTTGATGACCTCATAACAGCCAGCAGTTATGGCAGACACACTTGCTTCAGGGAACTGACTATTTATAGAAATTGATTAAATTAGTTAGTAAAGCATGAATGAAGTAGCTGATGCCAGCTGCCCAACCTATTACAATGCTCCAGACACCTGAAAAAGGGGGTAGCCCATTAAGGGTCATAAAAACAAACAGTGCTTACAATGTAGCGTGAGCTGTCTAACTCTCATACATAAGGTCCAGTGGGGTTACAACCCCACCAGATGGCACAAACATATCAATATATTCATCTCATAAATGCTAATTAAAAGATGTACTCTCAACTGTACTTGATTTCCATATTGATTTATAATGTGGACTGATGTGGTTGTCCCACAATACGTCACATGCAAGGTTCATGACATAAACACCGCTGTTGTGTGTATCACTATAGTACTTCTCTGATATGATGGAAGCTCCCCTCGGCCCCCAATCTTATCAATATGTATATTATTGTTTTTTTACTATACATGGAAATGGATGACATATAATGTCATGTTCACCAACATTGTGTAAATGTAAAGTGTCTCACTGTGCTTCTGCTTATGTCTTTTACTGCTCTGATGGTATGTTACATGTTTCCCTGTGTTTTGCCCTCACTCTAACAGTCCATGGTCTTGCTGCTGCACAGCCAGCACCAGTACATCTTTGACTATGACTCTGGGGACCGTCTGTCCGCGGTCACCATGCCCAGCGTGGCTCGGCACACCATGCAGACCATCAGATCCGTAGGATACTACAGGAACATCTACACCCCCCCGGAGAGCAACGCCTCTGTTACTGTGGACTACTCTGAAGATGGACAGGTGTGTGAGTGTGTACATGTGTGTGTGATGAATGCTACTCATATTACTTGATAGAATTGTCCCTTCTTTCAATTATTTTTCACCCCCCACACTTGCATTATAAGTGTTGAGTTATATTTGAGCAGAGATTGTAGTTCTACAGTAGCCGTTCTATGGGCGGCTGTGGCTCAGTGGTAGAGCGGTTGCCTGCCAATCGAAAGGTTGGTGGTTCGATCCCTGCCCCTGCAGTCGTTGTCGAAGTGTCCTTGGGCAAGAAACTGAACCCCGAGTTGCCCCCGATGCTGCGCACCGGAGTGTGAATGTGTGTGAATGTTTATCTGATGAGCAGGTGGCACCTTGTACGGCAGCCCCGGCCACAGTGTATGAATGTGTGTGAGTGGTGAATGTTTCCTGTAGATGTAAAAGTGCTTTGAGCAGTTGTTAAGACTGGAAAAGCGTTATATAAATACCGCACATTTACATTTAGCCTACAGTCTATTGTTTTATGATTGCAGGGCAGCCCCACACTTGCATCAGTATTGTTCAAGTCTGATCAGGGACCCATTCATCTGATCATCATTGTAATGACATTAAAAGATTTTCTCTCTCTCTCTCTCTCTCTCTCGCTCTCTCTAGCTCCTCAGAGTTGCCCATCTAGGGACTGGCCGCTGTATACTGTACAAATATCGCAGACAGGTATGTGCTTTTCTGTTTTTACGGAGTTAACACAAAAGAAATATATGTAAATGTATCTCTCTCTCTCTCTCTCTCTCTCCTCTCTCTCTATATATATATATATATATATATATATATAAACTACTTATGTACATGAATATAAACAAATATATATATATAGATTTGTTTATATTTATGTAAATATGTAGTTTATTAGTAAAACATTCAATGTTTTATATTTGCAACAGTTATCTCAGTAGAATCATCCTATCACTTCTTTGCAATGAAAATTACTATTAAGATATGTTTTAAATTATTTCAAAAATGGACTCTTAGATTCATTTATGATATGTTTTACAATCCTAATTGGTATTTTCTGTTAGGTCAACCCACATATGAATAATTACATTTTGTTTTCCCTAAGATGCAGAACAAGATAAGATAAGATATAATATAGGGAATGAATGGAAAGAAGATGCATTTTCGCACCGAGACTCAAGTTTTTTTGTTTCATAAGTCCAGGCAGGGAGAGATAGATACAGCCCAACCCGTCAGGGGGCCTCTAGGAAAGTGGTGAGACATGATATGCATGAGCAGCAGCTGCAGCAACAGCAGCAGAGACAAGCAGACACTTTGACAGCTTGAATAGACCACTCAAGTTAGTTGATGGCAGTCATGAAGGTTAACTGATAGTGAAGCTGATCCAGGATGAATAGGATCGGCTGTTCTACAAAGTCCAATATTGCAAACACATCCTGCTCTGTTTCAATCATCCGATCAGAACAAGCTGGCAGAGATCCTCTATGACTCAACGCGGGTCAGTTTCACGTATGATGAGACGGCTGGTGTGCTTAAGACGGTCAACCTGCAGAGCGAAGGCTTCATCTGCTCAATCCGGTATCGCCAGATCGGCCCCCTGGTTGACCGGCAGATATTTCGCTTCAGTGAGGACGGGATGGTGAATGCACGCTTTGACTACACCTACGACAACAGCTTCAGAGTCACCAGCATGCAGGCTGTCATCAACGAGACACCGCTGCCAATCGATCTCTATCAGTTTGATGATATATCTGGGAAGGTGGAGCAGTTTGGGAAATTTGGAGTCATCTATTATGATATCAATCAGGTAAGACAGGACTGGCTGCATTGTTGTATATTGTCCTTAAATGATAGTTAAGCAAGAAAACGTACCTCCTAAATCTTGATAAGCCAGAGGGGATATTTGATTCAATCAGGCATTTAAAGGGACAGACAGTGACACACTCAGTCTGAATGTTAAAGTGAATAAATGATCTGTTGTTAGGTGTGGTTACTTTGGCATCACCCACAGCCCTCCACCTTCTGATTGGCCTGTAGCTAGTGACATAGTTACATCCCAGTAAAAAAATCTTTATTGTGTGACTTTACTGTGTCACCCTTCCCAATCCTTCCAAACTGAGATTAGGGTTAGTCAGCTTGGTAGGAGATATAGGTAGAACATCTTATCAGAACAATTCTACATTACTGATGATATGACAGAATGATATATTTTACAGAAGATTTCAAATACATCTCTTAAGAACAGTGATCAAACCTATTGTTTTTATTCAGATTGTTCACGTTGCCAAAAAAATGTGTTCAATTTGCACCAAGGGACTTCATTGGATTTAGAAATTTGCGGCGGAATCTTTACTGTCTGGACGTTCATGTCTCCAGCTGTTTGTGAATGGAGGAAGAAAAGAGTTGGTTTCTGAACATGTCTTGCCTTGTCTTAGATCATCTCCACAGCAGTGATGACCTACACCAAACACTTCGACCAGCACGGCCGCATCAAGGAGATCCAGTACGAGATCTTCAGGTCTCTGATGTACTGGATCACCATTCAGTACGACAACATGGGCCGAGTCACCAAGCGGGAGATCAAGATTGGACCATTCGCCAACACGACCAAATATGGTTACGAGTATGACGTTGATGGGCAGCTGCAGACTGTCTCCCTCAATGAGAAGATGATGTGGAGGTAGGATCTCAACATTGAACTGAAAAAAGCCCCATCATTTGATAATGCCAAATGTTAATAGTATACCTTTCTGGCCTGTCAGGTATAATTATGACCTGAATGGGAACCTGCATTTGCTGAACCCTGGGAACAGTGGTCGCTTAACCCCTCTACGCTACGATCTGAGGGACAGAATCACTCGTCTGGGAGATGTTCAGTACAGGCTGGATGAAGACGGATTCCTGAGACAGAGGGGAGCTGAGATATTTGAATACAACTCCAAAGGTGGGAATTATTATTTTGGTGACCCAACATAGCAGTGTAAAGGCCCAATCACACCAGGAAGTGACAGAGCGAAGATCATCCGTGTGTCCTAATGAATTAGACATAGTGACTATCTGGTGAATTACTACACTAATCAGTTACAATAATGGTGGTCTCGCATTGCCAGACCTATCACCACAGCGCTGTGGAGGAAGGTCTGGCAACTCCACAGCTAAATTCTGGGATAGGAGAAAAACACGCTCTGTGTTATTTGTGTCTTCGAATACAAACAACACAGATACACAGTATCTTTGAAACAACCACAAACATCAATGTAGCTGTGGTGTAGCCAGACCTTCCTCCACAACGCTGTGGTGATAGGTCTGGCCATGGTGGCTCTGCAGAATAGTCTCAAGAAGGAACTTGCGTGGATTTGCTTGGTCTGTTGATTCAATATCAATTCATTCACTTTTGCCGTTTTAAATGCTGGTTTGACAAAGCCTTAATCCGACATTTTAGAAAAATGTAACAATGCCACTGAAGTGTATATATATATATACTATTGGGCACCACCAAAATCTGCAATTTTTAACTTCCACACATAGTAGCTTTCAACAGCAACATCTAGATGACTTGCCATTCTTCACATCCCTGTTCTTCCTTTTTATCATCTGTAATTCAGGTCTTTTAGTTCGTGTGTACAGTAAAGCGGCCAGCTGGACCATCCAGTACCGTTACGATGGTTTGGGTCGCCGTGTGGCATCCAGAAACAGTCTGGGCCAACACTTGCAGTTCTTCTATGCTGACCTGAACTACCCCACCAGGATCACCCACGTCTATAATCACTCCAGCTCCGAGATCACGTCCTTTTACTACGATCTGCAGGTAGCTAAAAGTCTTTCTAAATATGTTGATATCGTTGCCAACATACTGTCAAAATGGTCAATGTGGTCCAATTTGACAAGACAAGAATGTAAAATGTTATTTCTTTTCTCCATATTCTCCAGTATCCTGCCAGAGACAGGCAAAATATTGCATGTGGAGGAGTCTAGCTTTCTCTGGACACAGTTCCCACTCACTGCTATTTATGACTCACTTTTGGTTTTTCCCTCTCATCCTTTGATTTATGATAGTCTGTGTGGAGCAGGCTTCACTCCAGTGACGATGGGGAAAAACATGGTGAATGCACAGCATCTCAATTAGAGAGGAGGTGCTGGTTTTCAATGTAGCAGCACCACTTTATCACATAAAAATAATCCCTTTAAAAGCTTCACAGGTTAGGTAACATGTAAAACAGTGAAAGCCAGAGATTAACTTGTTTTATTACAGTGAATATGGTTAGTGAATCAGCAGCAGCAACACCCACAATCATTAATAATAATAGTGACGTCGTCATTATTTATAGCCTTCCTGTTATTGTGTGGAGTTAGAAGACAGCAAACATAAAACTCATCATTATCCTTATTATTATGTTCATAATGTGTATAATTGTAATGTTTATTGTTGCACAGGGCCATGTGTTTGCTATGGAGATCAGCAGTGGAGAGGAGTTTTATATCGCATGTGATAACACTGGGACCCCACTGGCTGTCTTCAGCAACAATGGACTATTGCTTAAACAGGTACGTGTGTGTGTGAATGTGTTTTTCCTTGTAAAGGAAGAAAGTGCTTGAGTTTTTTTGTGTATGTGTTCAAATCTCATGACTCTCTGTTCCTGTGTGTACTCTAGGTACAGTACACGGCATATGGGGAGGTTTACTTTGATTCCAACCCAGACTTTGTGCTGGTAATTGGTTTCCATGGAGGCCTGTATGATCCTCTGACACGACTGCTGCATTTTGGAGACAGAGACTACGACATCCCCGCTGGAAGGTATTCACTCATGTCCAGTCCAAGCATTTGAGAGGTTATTTTCTACAACAGGATGCTATTTCAGCTTTTTATTGTAACGTCTGACTAGAGTGCTTTCTTTTACCAAGGTGGACCACTCCTGACATCAGCACATGGACACACGTTGGTAAAGACCCCCAGCCCTTCAACCTCTACATGTTCCGAGGCAACAACCCCATCAGCAAGATTCATCAGGTCAAAGAATATGTCACAGGTAACAAGAATACATTTACAATATAAAAGCACAGTGTACATGTGCCTTGAAACTACTCTTCAACTTCTCATATTTTTCTCTTTTCCACATGCACTGCTCTCTTTCTCTGTAGATATCAACATTTGGTTGGTCACATTTGGCTTCCATCTCCACAACGCGATCCCAGGATTCCCCATTCCCAAGTTTGATCTCACGCAGCCGTCCCTGGAGATGAAAAAGAGCCAGCTGTGGGATGACCTGCCTGTATGTATCCTAAGTACCGTTAGATAGAACTGTTAAACAGGTGATACTAGAATCAGAGCTCTAGGTGCGCCTGGCAACCTTTTAACATAATTTTTTCAAACTTTATTCAACTTTGCTAACTGGGCATTTTAACAAAGTAGAAAGACAATAATTCTGACAAAATGTACTTTAATTCTGAGCCACAGGGCCAGTACTACAAAAGGTGAGATGGTATTACAAATGAAACCTAATGACCTTGACTAATGGCTGACAAGCACTTTTATCTGAAAATGGCTCAGAATTTTTCCTGAATGATCTAGGCAGATCAAGTTACAAAGGGCTACAATCACCCCTGCGATGAAAGAATTACAGATGTAGATGACTTAAAAGCAACAGTACCCCCCCCCGTTGTATTGGCAGCTGACTGTTATCCACATTTAACTGCATGGAGCAGAAAAAGCTGCTGCACTGCTTAAAAGTCATGTGACACGGGTATTTTGTTTTACCTGTTTACCTGTGACATCACTGGTCATTGGTCGCTGTATTCAAATTATTTATTTGAATATATTATTAAAATTTTTATTATTTAATTTCTATTTTACCCACAGTGCAGCCTCAATCTGTTAACTCCACACAAAAAAAAGGAAAACTAAATATAACAATGCATTGTATTCAAAGGTGCTACATATACATTTTACAGATATCATAAATGTGTACTATACTATTTGTAACTCTACCAACTAAATACAGTCATACACACTGATAATAATAAAATGACCATGCAAAATAAAAAACACAATAGAGAAGATAAAAAGATAAAACGGGGAAGAAAGTTGTGATTCCAAAGACCCATTCAGAAAAGTGAGATGAAAACTACAAACTGTAAAACTGAGAAGGGAACAAAGCAGTTGAAAACATGTGAAAATGAAAAGGTGAGGAAATCAATAAACAACCTGTTTTTACAAAGAAAAAAAAATCAGGAAATGGAGGGGAAAGAGGAAGCTGGGGGAAGAAATGGAGTGAGAATAATGAGGAGAGAAGACAATGAAGAGTCATCCAGCGAAACCAACCAGTCCCGCCTTTCTTGGCTTAAAGCTGCATTCTCTGCTCCTTCCTCTTTTCTCACACTCACTCAGTTATTGTTTGGTGAACAGGTTATTAGGAAGCGACACTTGGGGCAGAAGAGTGAGAGACTGAGATAATGAAATTTAGAGAAATAAAGACACCAACATTAACTGTGTTTAACAAAGACTGAGAGAAAAATGGGTATGGCACATTCAGAATGAAGTTATGAGAAAAGAGAGACTTGAACTGACTGACGATAGTAATTGAAGTGAAAGTGTATTGGACTGTTATGTAATTCTGTTATGTGTAGTTTGGGTGCGGTAAATGCCTTCATCACCAGGACATTCAGAAGCTACATGTATGTTGATCGGCCAAGCTCACACATGTACACACACACACACACACAGGGAAAAGACACTCTACACTTATGTGTAGCAAGAGTACATATTAATATATTTGTCATGATTGCATATAATCACTGTTCCTCGGTGAATCAGCCCTTGTCTGTTTGTTAGGGTATTATACTACGCCACAGAATTTAAATTTGTAATTAATGAGTTAATTAATTAATCTATATCTATATATTATCTATAATTATTAATTAACAATTATAGAACTTTTTGGACTAGGTTTTAATTACTTTGAAAGTTCCAGTCAGCGACATATAACAATATAAAAACAGTTCAGGGTGTAAAAAATGTTGGGGTCCCCTACAGTAGGTGACACTGTAGCTACATCAGGTCCCTCAACATTATTACAACAACAAGTGCAATGTCGATCAAGATTAGATAGATTGACCCACTTGCCATAAACCTACCATCTGAAACATAAAACATAGACACACAGTTCACACATGCTTCCCACCCGCCCATGTGTTGTCAGAACTGCAGCTCTAAAAAGGCTGCTGGTCTGGACAGGCTGCAAATTCAGTCTTAAAGTGCTCATATTGTGCTCATTTTCAGGTTCATAATTGTATTTAGAGGTTGTACCAGAATAGGTTTACATGATTTAATTTTCTAAAAACACCATGTATTTGTTGTATTGTACACTGCTGCAGCTCCTCTTTTCACCCTGTGTGTTGAGCTCTCTGTTTTAGCTACAGGGGAGGTCTCTAACTTCTCTTCCATCTTTGTTGGGAGTCGCACATGTACAGTAGCTACTTAAGGACTACTAGCCAGTCAGGAGCAGAGTATGAGGGTGGGCCCTGACAGTAACTAGGTAAGGACTACTAGCCAGTCAGAAGCAGAGTATGAAGGCGTGCCCTGACAGTACCTACGTAAGGACTACTAGCCAGTCAGAATCAGAGTATGAGGGTGGGCCCTGACAGTACCTAGGTAAGGACTAATAGCCAGTCAGAAGCAGAGTATGAGGGTGGGCCCTGACAGTACCTTGGTAAGGACTACTAGCCAGTCAGAAGCAGAGTATGAGGGCCCTGACAGTACCTAGGTAAGGACTACTAGCCAGTCAGGATCAGAGTATGAGGACCTGTCCTGACAGTAGCTAGGTAAGGACTAATAGCCAGTCAGGAACAGAGTATGAGGGCGTGTCCTGACAGTACCTAGGTAAGGACTACTAGCCAGTCAGAAGCAGAGTATGAGGGTGTGCCCTGACAGTAGCTACTTAAGGACTAATAGCCAGTCAGAAGCAGAATATGAGGGTGTACCATGCTAGCAGCTAGGTGAGCATTATCACATGTTACAAAGTGACGTCACGTTTGTCTCAGAAGTAAAGGCTGGACTACAATAGAGCTGTTTGGAGCAGTTTGTGAACAGTGTTTTCTGTTAGAGATGGTAAGTCCCTTTGGGTGGGGGGGACTTTAGGCTTTTTCACTTTGTAAACCTATAACGTGCACAAAAAGATACATACCACATAAAGGGAAAAAGCCAAAAAGCATAACTTTAATGCCAAAAGACCTGTGTGAGAGATGAGCTTGAGGACAGATGAAGTAATACATTGTTCCTTATTTTCTGTAAAAGCAGTGTTTGCATAATGCATTTATTCTATGTTAACAATGTCTTAAACGGAAAGCTCCACAGACGTGACTTTCTTTTTCTCTCGTCCACAGTCCATCTCAGGTGTCCAGCAGGAGGTGACTCGTCAGTCCCGGGCCTTCCTGTCCTTTGAGCGCATGCCAGAAATCCAGCTCAGCCGGCGACATTCAGACCACACCAAACCCTGGCTGTGGTTCGCCACCGTCAAGTCTCTGATTGGCAAGGGAGTGATGCTCGCCGTGATCCAAGGCCGCGTGGTGACCAACGCTCTCAATATTGCCAATGAGGACTGCATCAAAGTGGCTGCAGTCCTAAACAACGCCTTTTACCTCGAAGACCTACATTATACAGTGGAGGGACGAGACACGCACTACTTCATCAAGACCAGCCTGCCTGAGAACGACCTCAGCGCGCTGCGGCTCACCTCGGGCCGGAAATCCCTGGAAAACGGTGTGAATGTCACAGTGTCCCAGTCTACGACGGTGATGAACGGGCGAACGCGGCGCTTCGCCGATGTTGAGCTGCAGTACGGCGCCCTGGCACTTCACGTGCGTTACGGGACGACGCTGGATGAGGAGAAAGCGCGAATCCTGGAGCATGCAAGGCAAAGGGCGCTGGCGAGCGCCTGGGCCCGCGAACAGCAGCGGGTGAGAGACGGGGAGGAAGGGGTTCGGCTGTGGACGGAGGGAGAGAAAAGGCAGCTGCTGAGCAGCGGGAAGGTTCTGGGTTTCGATGGCTACTACGTCTTGTCCATAGAGCAGTATCCCGAGCTAGCCGACAGCGCTAACAACATGCAGTTCCTACGGCAGAGTGAGATAGGGAGGAGGTAACACGGCATCAACAACACCTAATTTCTCTAATGGGACTGTCAAAGACTAACAAAAAGTTCAGTTTAACACAAAATGGATGTCACAGACTCAAACGTAGCCACTGAAGAGACCCCGTGTTTGCAAATTTAGTTCTATTCTGAGGACGGTGAAGTAGGATTTGTAGTGGACAGTCACTTAAACGCAAATGACCCGAAACTTTATGAAACTACAGTTGTGATGGTTTAAAACAATCTCATGAGCCTGCAAGAAGGTTCAGTCGTTTGACCAAGGCCTTCTCTCTCTCTCTTTCTTTTTCTATCTGTATTTTCTTTCTTTCGCCCTGTCGTCTGCCTTTAAACAGCCTGCACGCATGCCCCTCCCCCTCTCTCTGGTAGACGGGGCTAACCTGAGTGCTATAATCGTGTGCTATCTAGCTGTGAAACAGTGGGATGTAAAGACTTGTTGAAGTAGCCAACTGAGCATTTCAGCAGCCATCACAACTAGACGAGCCCCCTAGCATTTAGACAGTTGTAAACTGTCAGAGCAGTCGATATAAGAAATGTCTGTGGATCCCTCACAGATGATGCCGGTATCATATCTGAGTGGGTCCGGGTGTGACCCGTCGCTCCGGGTTATAGGCCTCGATGAGCCATGTCTATAGGATCTATTGTTTCCATGGCTGAAGGAACTGGAACTCTTGTGGACTCTCTCTAAGAGAGACAGCCACAAAAAAAGGACTACAATTTGTACGAATGAGGGGAATAAAAAAGACTAATTTTCTGTTTGGATATTTTGTTTTTGTTTTTATATATAAACTTGCATTTGCTTCAGACAAAAAGGGGATATAAAAAAATGAACAAAAAAAAAACGTTTACATACTATTTACCTATACCACTATTACTACTATTACTACGCCACCACCGCCACCACCACCAGAATGATCTGAACTCAACAAAACTTTGAGTTGTGTTTTTTGTTTCCTTCTTATCTATTATCTGTTTGGTCAGTTCTGAAACACTCCTTCTCATCCCCTGTCCTTTTACAAGGTCTATAAAAATTGTACAGTTTCAGACTACAATCAACAGCGGTCTGTGAGGAAACAAGGCGGCCATGGTGCCACGTCTGTTTCCGATTCTTTATGGACCGAGTGGGCTCACCGGTCTTGTAAAACACTGGTCCCCCGTCAGCCCTGGAGTCCTTCACTTCTGCAAAATGTGACTCAGCCTCATAATGCATAGACCTTGTGCTTTTATCGGTCAAAGGTAGTAGTATTGCTTGCAATAGAAACATGTTGTCATGGCTTTGGGGGGGGCAGGGTTGCTGTGAGTAGTAACTAATCGTTGCTTCTCGCCTTGTTTTTTGCTCGTTTCTCCTTAAAGGGACAGTGCATCGCCATCAGTGACTTTAATGGGTAACAGTAATAGATCAAAAATCGATGTGGATGTTTTTCTCATTGATTGTGGGTCTCTGTACTCTTATAGAGGAGTTTTCTTTGTGTGTATGTGTGTTTACAAGGTTGGAAAGGCATCTTTAATCATTTTAAAGGAAAGAACAGGAACTTTACAGAGTGTTAACATCATATGCTACCAATCTTTTTTCAGAGTTGACAATGTTTTTGGGTTGATCTTTTTTATTTTGAAGGTCGAGAAATTCCACTATCCGTACATCAATATTAGTCTCAGAGAAAGTAATTTATGTACAGTGTTTCTACGGTAAAAAAATAAAAAATTCCTTGAAAATATTGTTTTCTCACTGTGCTATACATCTCTGTTTATTTTTCTATCCACTTTCAAGGCCAACAGTATGAAAAGTTGCCAGCAGTAATGAACATGGAGTCATAGCTCCATGCAGCTTTGTGATATTGGGCCCTATCTCGCACCCAACGCAGCGCGGCGCAAAGCTTGCAAATGCACCTGCGCCCATGAGCGTGCTGGTCTTACAGGGAGGTCTGTTCAGGTGCATTCTGGGCATATTGCTATCTTGAGGCAGAGGGAAGTGATCGTGCCATTGACCTACAAAAACCTGGTCCAAAGTTATTTTAACAGTGCGTTAGTAAAAGGCACCTAGGTGTGCACAACGCACGCACACTATGCTTGTTACACACACATAGGGACGCGCAACAGCACACAAACATGCAAAAAAATACAAATTAGAATATGATGGTGCAAATCCGCCATCATAATAGCAATGCGCCAACATACAAACGCGCCTGGCTTTTAAAGGGAATGGGACATGACTCTGATTGGTTGATGGCATGTTATGCGCAAAACACACCTATGATTAATGAAGACACAAAGTACAACCCTTTTGAACCATGCACCCGGCGCACAGACCTTTTTTTTAGCCGTCATACTAGCAAAAGTGGATTTCGACACGCCTACACGCATCTGTGCCAGGCGCTTCACGCCGTGCACTTAGATCGTTAAAATAGGGTCTGAAGTTAAGTTAAGTTCAGATACTTAACAGTAATCAACGCACAAACTAAATTCAAAGGGCTATATTTTCATAACATGCAATGAGCACAGCTGACACTATCTAAGAAGATATCTAATTTCCAGCAGGCAGCACATCCACTGGCTCTAAAAGAAGTCAGTTTCTATAGAAGTCTGGACTACTTCTACTTCCCTAATTCTTACTTGATTTATTACCTAAAAAAAAATGCATAATGAGTTTATGGCCTCTGTCACTCCCCGATGTGAGTCAAGTGCAGATGTTAGTTGAGCATGCCAAGATTTAAATCATTTACTGTCATAAGAATAAAATTTGTGAAATCCTTGAAATAATTATCTACAGAAAACTACTAATGACAGAAGATGGGAATCATTTCGAAAACGTTTTAGCTATCCATGATCGTTTGATTGCTAACATTAGCTCAAAACGGCATTCCACTGACAGCCTTCGTTGTGTTTGATGCTAATTTGTAGCCAGCAGCGAACCAATTTTACTGTACTGACATTACAGAAGTCTCTCGTTAGCATCTTAAGTGACGCATGCGCAACTCACATCTTCACTCGTCGCAAAGTGACGACTGGCCCTCTCACTGTGACGCATGCACTACTCAAATCTGCACTCAACTTACACTGGCAGCCTCAATTGGTAGTTTCAATTCTTCGTCAAAACAGCATGATGTGTCTTTTCACTTTATCAAAGTTTATTGGAACATTTTGTTTGCCTAGACAGATCTTGTTCAGGGTTCTTCCAACCAAGCTAGCTAGCTAGCTGCCTATTTTCAACCAGCTCTGTGGACTGGCGTACATGCTGACTAACAGCACCCATGCCCAAAGGTCGCTGTTTACCTGCCAGTACAACTTTGCTGGATGACTCACATCAGCGTTTAGCTTAGCATTTAGCTTAGCGCAGCGCCAATGAAACCATACACAACACTGGCTTAGTGTTGTATCTTCCCCCCTTTTTTATTTATTATTTTTTGGGAGTTTTGGCCTTTAATGGAACCCTACAGTTAGAGACAAGAAAGTGGGATTACAAAGGGCCACAGGTGGGGCTCAAACACCAAGCCACTGCAGTAAGGACTGAGCCTTGGTACATGGGGCGCATACTCTACCAGGAGAGCTTCCGGGGCGCCCCATTCTTCCTGCCTTTGTCCAAATATGGCCTGGGGTGACCAAAATCTAGCACCCAAAATATCAAATATGCAAACTCACTGCTTCCACACTGCAGTCCGCAAACCAATGGGTGACATCACTGATGCTACGTTATTATGCAACATTATTTTTACAGACCATGCTCCACACACACATCACTGGTGAGAAGTAAATTACTACATTTACTCAATTACAATTTTGAGGTATGTGTACTTTGCTTTCATAATACCATTTCATGCCACTATATTTCAGACAGAAAATATTGTACTTTTTACTCCATTACTTTTACAGCTAACGTTACTAGTAACTTTTTAGATTTAGATCTTATATTAAAAAGAGAAAAAGTATCCTAGTGTAGGCCCTCTTGTTATGTTTCAGATGGTTTGTTATTGATAGTCTTACTCAAGTAAAGAATACTTCTTCCGCTACTGACATGGATATTAGTTTATTGTCAGGTTTTGTTTTTTTGTTCTTGAACAAACCTGAATCCAAAACTCACACTCTGCACTATGATGATGAAGCTTTGGAAATGTTCAATTGGGAAGATATTGCCTGTTTTATTGCTTATTTTGTTTATTAAGGTTTTTCTATTTCCAACTCAATCAGCTGACCACCATCATTCCACCTATATTCACTTAAACCAATCAGATATGGCCACAATCTCCATGAGTCAATTGCCCGTCAAAACATCCAGGTCTGTTATTGGAGGGAGATTTCTTGTTCTAAAATATCTATATAAGTGTCCAGCAGAATAACTAGTAACGTGATGTACGTGATGTAAATGTAGTGAAGCTGAAGTATAGAGTAGGTCGACTGTTAACTATAAGTACCTCAAAACTGCACTTAAGTACAATACTTGAGAGTGAATTTACTGAAGTTACTTTTAACTACTTGGTAGTTCATTTTCAGAAGCTGTAGCTACAACCTGAAAATGTGACTTGTGCATGTCTGTGAATCTGTGATCAGTTCAGTTCAGTCACTTTATTATCCCAAACGGAATTTGATATACAGTCAGGAGTGCAAGATAAAAAAAAAAACATTTTCAAACAAACACAAAAAGATGACAATACATGACACACACATAATACGTGAATCTATTACATCTTCATACAGATTTCCTCTTCTCAAGACCTGAATGTCTTTGGACTGTGGGAGGAAACTGGATCACCCAAAGGACATAGAAACAACAAGAACCTACTCAGCATGGAGTCAAAGTTAAACAAAGTGTGATCAATTATGACTCAATGTCTCTGCAACCCAAAATATTTAGCATGTTTCATAAGAGATACACCTATAACTGTTTCAACTCCAACTGGTCCCTCCCCTCATGGTGACTGTAAAATGACAGCAGATATCTGTAAGACTTCCTTTCAGCACAGTGATGCGTCACATTCAATTAAAAAGCCAAAGTGACCATTCACACTAAACTTGTGATATGCTCCTGATAAGAGGAAACTAGCTGACATGCATTAGTGAAGAGACTCTCCATTTACAGTATCTGATTGAGCTTGTTTAGGTGATGCGTGAAATGAAGCTCTGTAGAGATTGGATAAGAAATTAATGAGATCAGCTGATCATCATCACCTGATTTTTTCCAGTGATTAGCCAGCAGGAAGCAGTGTGCTATGATATAGCAGGTGTAGTGAACCACACAAACCTCAGAAACCAAAACCTCAGTTTTGACCTGTACCCTTATTAGAATCTGGTCATATCCTGGGGTGCCCCAGGTGGTGTTGTTGGTTCCTAAGTTAGTTACCCCTTTTAGTATTATTAATTAAATATTCCACTCCTCGCCATAATCGGCGTTGTCGGCAGGATTACTGAAGGCAGAGACTGGTAGTTTTGTTTTGTTTCTTCCACAACCCTATTTATTTGTATTGTATAGGTTTGTTTTGTCCATGTCTGCATACAGAGCTCGCCACCTGTCTCCAACGGACCAAGCGCTCTTTATCTACGATCACCTGGAGGAAGAAGCAAGGGAGGAAATTAAATATCGGTCTCCAGGGGACAGGGGAGATCCAAACAAGGGCCTGTCTATAATGAAAATAACTTTATGGGTGTACAAAATCATGTGTCTCTGCAGGAAGACTTCTTTTCAAGGAAACAAAAAGACCCCCCAAGAACATTGCAAGAGTTCTCCCATGCATTAATGTGTTTGATACGGGTGAGGTGTTGTTGACAGATCTATTTGGTGAGCATGTGTGTCAAGTCCTCCCCTCGTTCAGCACCCAAAGGACACGTGTACAACTCAAACTTTCAATTCAAACTCTTTTATTCTTATCTGGCTCGTTCAGGTGATTGGTCTGCCAGTGGATTAGTTGTTGATTTGTTGTAGATCAGGTTGTAAACCTTTTAAGACAGAACCAAAATTTAACATGAAAATCATTTCACACATTTCACACATTTCCTCAAAATAAACTAATGTTTGCATAAACCCATTCAACACAAAATTTTAAGTCAATTAAATCAATCTATTCAGCAGTTAAACAATGTGAAAATAAGTAAACATTTCACCGACCATTGGCGTCTCTGGGCTGAGCTTTGTGGGTGAACTTGAAGTGTCTTCTCTCTGCAGTTTGTGTTACTGACTGACTGAGCACCTCCATGTCTTACCAGGTGCTCCTAATCAGTGATGACTGATCAGGTGCACAGCAGCTGTTCAGGTGCACTGCTGCTGGTGCACTCTGGGAAGTGAAGTTCTATGGGGCAATTTTCTTAAAATGAGATTCAGCTTAACACCTCCCACTTGAGCTCCTGGTTTCTCACAAGCCAGAGAGGTCACTCAAACCCTTCATACTTCTGTTTGTTCTTCAGTGGGAAGTAAGATGACAAGACGTCGAACATCTCTGTGAAGAATTGTGGCTGGGATTTTAGTTCGAAGGCTCTTGGTTCTTTCACTGTTTGCTCTTGTGGTGTGAACAGGATAGCTGGGAACAGTCTTCACAAGCACATCTCTTACGATGCCTTTGTTGTCAGCATTGACATCAACCACTCTAGCCAGCCTGTACTGTCCTCTCAGGGCATTTTGGTCAGCTAACCAGACCACATCTCCAACGGCAACATTTCGTTCTTTGGTGTGCCATTTGTTCCTTATGAACAAATTAGGTCCAGCCAATTGGCTCCACTTCTTCCAGAAATTGCTCACCTCTGCTTCAATACGTTTTAGTCTTTTGTAAGGGTAGCCGTCAAACTGAAAATCTCCAGTGTCACCCTTTAGATTGGCACGTCCCAAAAGCAGAGAATTCGGGGTGATGTACTCTACACAGTCTTCTCTGCTTTGAGTTCTTGCATCGATGGGTCTCTCATTCGCAAGGTTGGCTGCCATGTAGAGAAAGGTTTGGAATTATCCCCATGTGAAAACACCATCTCCACCGAGGTTACTCAATGCCCGCTTTACTATCTTGACAGCTGCTTCTGCTGCACCATTCCTATGGGGAGAGTCAGCAGGGTGGATCATCCACGACCATTCTGTACCATGCTTGGCAGCTTTGTCCTCAAGTTCAGACTTGTTTAGTTGGTTGAGGAATTTGTGAAGCTTCTCCAGCGCAGGTCTGGCTCCCACAAAGTTTGTGCCAGGGTCTGACCAGAGTTTCCTGGGATGTCCTCTCAGTGAAGTGAACCTTTGATAGGCTAGCAGAAATCCTTCAGATGACATGTCACTCACCACTTCTGTGTGTATGACAAACCCAGGCAACGACTCTCACCAGTTGGGACAGGCTACTAAATCTTCTTACTTCCACAAGATCTTTAACCCAGCCAGTGGGTCTCCGTCCTAGAAGAGTTGGGTTAATTCCCTCTTGAGATTCACTCTTTGGACTTTCCTGAGTGCCTTCCTGCTGACTCCTTCTTGCTTGAGCTCTTCTTAATGCACACGAGAATGCCTTCCTCTGGAGCCTGTTTACACTCTCCCTGGCCTGAGCTGCAACCTCACCAGCTGATTTTATAGGCCACTCCTCCACTGGCAACTTCAGGAAATCCGGTCCAGTTTGCCATGTGGAATTTTCCTCCAAATCTCCAGGAGCGCCCCCTCTTGTTATGATGTCAGCTATGTTTAGATCTCCACGGATCCACCACCAGTCTTGCATTAGTCCAGCCTTCTGGATTTCTCCCACTCTATTTGCGAAGAAGGTTTTGTACCCATAACTGACTCTTTGAATGGCTCCCAAGACAGTTTGACTGTCAAGTAGATGGAACCATCTCTCAATCTTCATTTGAGCATGTTTTTCCACATACTTTCTGATCCTGACTGCAAAGACAGCACCACACATTTCAGCTTTTACAGCTTCTCCCTTTTGATCTAGGGGTGTCAGTTTGGCTTTTGATTCAACTAAATGAACCTCAGTGCCTTGATTCGTCTCCCATCGTAAGTACATCACAGCACCATAGGCTTTGTCACTTCCATTTGAGAACGTAATGCCCCAAGGTTTCCCTTCCCAGCCAGCTGGTGTGAGGCTTCTGTGGAATCTCACCTGTCCAAGCTGCACATATTCTTCGAAAAGCTGTATGGCTTCTTCTCTGAGGCCTTCTGAGAGAGGTTGGTCCCAGGTTTCTTGGGTTAGTTTTCCACCCCCTCCCTCCTGAAATGCTTTTCTGACAAGAATCGCTCCTTTCTGTTTGGCAGGTGTAACTAAGCCAATTGGGTCGTACAGTCCAGCCACTTGGCTTAAGAGAGCCCTCCTAGTCAGTGGTTTAGGTGTCCCAGTTCTCACCTCCTCTTTGAGAAGATCTTTTCCAACTCTCATCTTCTTTTTCCTTCTGGAAAAGTTAACTGAGGTTAACATGTACAACTTGTCTTCATCCGCTTGGTAGCCAATACCCAAGGCTTTGTTGTCTACGCCCCTCATTTGATTTGGAAGAATCAAGGTTCTGCTTTGTATCTCTGTTAGGACATCTGTCTCATTTCCTTGCCTCCCACTTTGCCCTGACCGGACCCATGGTTTGAGGAAGAAACCTCCAGCTTTCAAGATCTCTTCCACATTTGCTGTGATCTTGTTAAGTTTACTTAAGTCATTTTGGGAGGTTAAGAGGTCATCCACATAACTGTCCTCTTCAATGACTCTACGTTCATCCTCCAAGTGGAGAAAGTTGGGCAGGCTTGCTGTTTCCCTCATAGCCAACTGAGCAATGCAACCAGCAGGTCTGTCCCCCATGTTGACTCTTGTAATTGCATATTCACGTATCTCTTCATCTGGGTTGTCCCTCCAGAGGAACCTGTGAAGATGCTTCTCACGCTCCTCCAGCCATACAGAGTTGTACATCTTTTTGATGTCTCCTAGAGCTGCATACGTCCCTTCTCTGAACCTCAGCAGGACAGCTCTGATAGGTTGAGGACGTCTGGTCCCTTCGAAGAAGATCATTCATACACACACCTTTGTATTTCTGGCTGCTATTTCTTTACAATACGAACGGTGTTGTCATAGAATGAGGATTTGGTGCCACCAGGTGGCTCACGTACCACACTGGTCCGTTCCACTCGTCCATGATTTTGTTGGTGAGTTTTATGGCTACGCCTCGTTCGACCATTTCGTGGATCTGGGTAGCATATGCAACTTTCCAGTCTGGCTCTCTGCTTAGTTGTTTTTCCATCCTTAAGAAACAAGCTTGGATTGCACCTTTGTTGTTTGGGAGAGAAGCAGGATCTACCGTCCAAGGATACTTTGCATCCCAATGCAGAGCTGGTGTGTGAGCATCACCCTTCTTGTAGGTGAGGCCTCCTTTAATTACCTCTAGCTCTCGCTCCTCTGCCAGGGTCATTTCTTTTCCTCCTGGTGGACAGTTTCCACATCGGCATCCTCCACATCTTGGCTCACATGCAGCTCCGATGCTGTCCCAGCGCCACCCCTCCAGAAACTCACGATTACTGGCAGCTGCAAATCTGGTCTTAGCCACATCCTCCTGCTGTAGCTGGGCTTTGTCAGTAGTAGGACTTATGATCTCTTGGTATTTGACAGCAGCTGTCCTCATGGAGCGAGCAAAGTGTGTCTTTGACTCATATACTGCAACTTCCACCTCTTCAAATAGATCGGGATGTGCTCCACCCACCGTCTTCCCCAATGGGCCCTCCCACAAGACGAGGTCTCCAATGATTTTTATTCTCTGTGGAGCGAGTCTTCCCTCTCTGTGGCTAATCAGAAGTTCAACCTCTTCTGGTCTTTCCAATTCTTCAAGTTTGACTTCCGGGAAAAACGTTTTCAACTTTTCTGGTTTAATTACTTGGTGTACTCTGGCGATTTCGTTCAAGCCGTAGCAGACCATGTCATGAACTCTCTCTGTTCCTTTAGGTGTCTTGACTCTAACTTTCAGTAGATACCTTTGTGTTCTCACCTTCATGGTCATACCACCAACTCCATGCACAACTAAAGTTATCTTCTCATGTCTTAACCTCAGTCTTTCTGCAGCCTTATGGGTTATGTAGTTTGTATCTGAAGCGAGGTCGATTAAAGTCCCAATCTTCTGCCCTGCATTTGCAGTGACTTGCATCAACATCATGATGACAGGAAGTTCAGGGAGTCCATTTCTTTGCAGTAGCTCAGACTGGCCTGAAGCATCGAATGTCCCTGCGGTTTTGCTGGTGTTGGTGAAAGCCTTTCTGCACCGATCTGCCATTTCTGGAGAAAGTTCAGACAAGAATCCCTCTTGTTCCTCTGTTAGTTTGCTTTCACCTTTGCTGTTTCTTGCACTCTCTCTCTTTTCACCTCTTCTGACTTCTCCTTTTGGGCAGAGGAAAAAATGGTGGTCCGGGGCACCACCTTCCCTTTTACAGTCTTCATTTCTGCATAAGAAAGTGTCTCTGCAGTATCCATCTGCATCATGGCATCCGAGACATTTTCTGCATGCTCCTAGCTTTCTCAGTACAGCCTTCTTTTCAGGTAGCTTAAGTTTTTTGAACTTTCTACAGAAGAAAATCTTGTTGTTGTGCCCACTTTCACCACAGACACCACACACCTCACCGAAGTCTCCTTTCTTTGTGGTTCTTGTTGAGGCAGTCTTTCTGTCATACTTCTTCTCTGACCAATCTGATTTATTCCAACTTCTCCACAGTTCGGAGCTGTTCAAGTCTCTCTAGTATTTCTTCTTGACTCTTCAGGAACTTCAAGAGCATGTCAAAGTGGTTGTCTGATGTGACGTTGTTCTGGGTTCGACCATGAACATCACCCAGTCTCTTTTAATAAAGTCAGGCAACTTGCTTTCAATGGTTTGAATTACCAGTGGGTTCTTATAGCTCCAGAGTTTCCTAACTCTGTGAGGTCTGCCAGGGCCTTCTCCACTGTCTGTATGAGGTCAATGACTTTTCTTGGCTGGTTCCCTTTCATGTGGCATCTTCTCAAGCTCTTCAAGAATTTCCACTATGATGGTGATTTGTTGCCATATCTGTTCTCCAGGACTCTGAACCCTGTCAAATTTGCAGTGGTGTAGGTTGAAAGTCTGAGTCTCTTGAGATTTTGTCATCCACACTCTCCAAAAGTTGAATTTTCTTAACTTCAGTTGATCCGGAGGGCTCTCCCTGCTTCTGCAGGCTTTCCCAGTCTTTCCTCCATCTGTGATATTCTCTCTTGGTTCCATTGAAGATAGGTAGAGAGGTTGGCTTGATTCTTAAAATCGGTGTGGCTGTTGCCGATGGGGTAATGGTTCACTCCTGTGCCTTGCAAATTGATGGTCCGTGCAGTGACAAATTCCACTTTCCTTAACTCAAGCCTGTTGTGAAATGCTCGTACATCCTTGACTCTTCCATCTAATTCCTCCTTTAATTCAACAGGGATCCATCTCTCCCATGTTAACATTGCTGAGATGGCCTCTTTTCTTCTGTTTTCCAAGAGAGCGAGGTGCACTTCAAAGCCCTCTAAATTGGCACTTTCCACAGGTACATCAGCCGCTTTCTCATTTGCTTTTTCTGCTTCCAGAATTGCCCCAAGAAGTTCACTTCTTCCATACCTCGACCACAGGTTTGTTTGAACAATGTCTCTTATTTCCACCAACTTTGCTTCACCTTCCGTTACAGCTCTGTTTACGTCGGCCTTTAGCTGTTCATCAAGACCAGCTTCCTTCTCCTCAGTCTTAATGTCTGCTTCCAGTACGAGCCTGTAGTCATCTTTTGCATCAAGCATCTTTCTGAAACAGTCTGAAAGCTTAGTGAATTCTTCCTTTAACTCCACTTGAAGCATGCTACTTGCTTCTCTTGAAATTAAGTTGGCTTGTCTGGTGAAGCTGCTTTTTGCCTTGGTCCTCTCCTTTTTTAGCTGCTGGACCGACTTCCCCAGGACATCTTCCGCCATCTTGACTTCCTCTGCATCAACGACTTATTTCTGGATCTGAAGCCGTTTATCCCCAGGGCCAGGCGCTCCGCTTGGTTACAACTGTCAAGTCCTCCCTCGTTCAGCACCCAAGGACACGTGTACAACTCAAACTTTCATTCAAAATCTTTTATTTTTATCTGGCTCGTTCAGGTGATTGGTCTGCCAGTGGATTAGTTGTTGATTTGTGTAGATCAGGTTGTAAACCTTTTAAGACAGAACCAAAATTTAACATGAAAATCATTTCACACATTTCCACACATTTCCTCAAAATAAACTAATGTTTGCATAAACCCCTTCAACACAAAATTTTAAGTCAATTAAATCAAACTATTCAGCAGTTAAACAATATGAAAAAAAGTAAACATTTCACCGACCCCTTGGCGTCTCTGGGCTGAGCTTTGTGGGTGAACTTGAAGTGTCTTCTCTCTGCAGTTTGTGTTACTGGACTGACTGAGCACCTCCATGTCTTACCAATGCTCCTAATCAGTGATGACTGATCAGGTGCACAGCAAACTGTTCAGGTGCACTGCTGCTGTGCACTCTGGGAAGTGAAGTTCTATGGGGCAATTTTCTTAAAATGAGATTCATGCATTAGATGGGAACAAGAAGGGATAGCTGGGGGCACAAGGGGCAGAAACTGATCTGTTCCCAATGCATTTGGCTACCAGCATGCTGTACAAGGCAATTCGCTCAACCACTAGGGGCCAGGTAACCCATCCTTCAGTTCTGAGTTTAGTGAACTGAAGAAAATCCTCAGGAACTAGCAAGAGCAGCTGACCCACCTTACTAAGAGCCTTGCAGCCCTTACAGTGGGCCATAGAATTCACTCAGGGCATGATAAGAGTATAGTGATTTGTAGGAGGTGTCAAAAACCAGGTCACTTTGCAAGTGTGGAGAAGATGCTGCCATACAGCCACAGCCAGCTCCGGTAGCCACACGACCTCCCCAAAACCAGGGAAACTTACAGCCCCCTAAACTATTGAGCCAAAGTTCAGGCAAAGGCTCCTCTGGCTCAGATTTGGCTGCTACTCACGAAAGAGATTTCTGCATGTCCAAATATTTCAGTACTAATGGGAGGGGTGCAGGTCCCTTGCTTAGTGGACACTGGCTGAATGGTGTAAATGATGACAGAGAGTTTACTTTTTGCAGCATTTTGAACCCTGGGGCCCAGTCCTTTCCTGTGATTGGCTACGGTTAAGTGCAGCTAACGGGTTAGCAATACCATATGTGGGCTATCTGGAATAGTATGTGCAGCTTTGTGGCAAAACTATCACCAGGCGGGGGGTGTTGGTTGTTCAAGATACTTCACATAGGGAGCCCTCAGTCCCAGGTGTTCTAGGAATGAATGTTCCTGGGAGTTGTTTGTGCAGCATGGGCCTTCTCCATTTAACCTACCTTCTGTGTAGCAGGCCCTTCTGCCGTGTCATGGGGTTCAAACTAAAGCCCTCCCTGCTCGTTCAGGTTGTGTAAAGGTAAAAGGGGGGAGGGTTTGCCGAGTCCCGGGGGGTACTATAAAAATGGTGGCAGCCACATGTCCCCAAAATCTGGTAAATAAGATTTTGTTTGAGCCCCTTAGCAGTGGCTTGCCGGCTGGACTACTGGCATCCCCAGCTCTGGTTCACATCAGTAAAGGCACTGTGTATATCTCCACTGTCAAAGTTGGTGCCCAGGAAGTTGTACTGTACCCTTGTACAGTCCTAGGTACTGTAAGTGAGGCTTACCGTGTCCACTCACATGATAACCTTGTGGAGGAGGGCGTGACAGCTACTGTCTTTTCTACCACAAGTTTAGTGCAGGATAAGATCAATGCAGTTGATTTAGCAGCATTCACGCAGGAAGAGCATTGTCAAGTTGGGGGGTTACTGCAGAAATATGGTGGGGTATTTTCAGTTTATGAGGGAGATTTAGGTTGCACTAAATCACATATTCCATTACTAGATGAGGTGCCAGTGCGCCAGCGATACGTATACACGGTGGGGAGGGCACACATCACGTTACCCACCAAGAATTACATTAGCATTAGCTACTTGTCAACCAGTACCTTTACAATAGCCACCAAAACACTTTTCCTCTTCCCCTTACAGGTTGGGAGCGGAATTGTTACCAATATTCTTATGTCTCATGCCAACGAGTTAATGAACCACTGAAACGATTTTGGAAGCATTATTTTAAGGTACAATAGAATATTTGGTGTTGGATCGATCAAAATTGAAATCAATCAATATCAAAAAATAAGGTATCTGTTGTGTTACTGTGTTGCAAACTAGGATGTAATCAATGATACAATGATGACATGGCAGACCAAATGTTGTATTACGACCCCAGCTCCCCAACCCCCGCACAAAAAAAGAAAAAAAAGAATCGAGGTTTGTATCAAATCGTGGGTCAAAATCGTGAACCGAATTGAACCAAAGTTTGGTGTATCGTTAATTAAGTTTGTTTACTTTGAACACATTTCTGTTATTTTGCTTGAGTGTATGTTCTGAGATTGTTTAGTTGCTAACTGGGTTGTTTTTTTGGTTTTTGATTCTTTGTTTCAGTTGTGTCTTTCTTTTGTCCCCTTGCTATTTTGGTCCGGCCTGGGTGTCTTCAGGTGGGTGGCTAGGCACCGTGTTGGAACCTCGCTGTTGTTGCATGCGAGTAGGCCCTGGGATTCTTTTAGTGCATGGTTTGTTGTAACGTTTGTAGCTCCCAGACTAGGGAGATGGGGTATTCTTTCCAGTAGTCCCCACTGAAGCCCCAGCCCACTGATTTGAGTTAATTAGAGGTATTTCATTAGAGTTGTAGCATTGTTACAGTTGTCTTCTTTTAGATCATTGTTGTTAATAAAAACACTTGGTGGTGTTTTACCTACTGTCTCTGGCTCATCGGTTTTGACCCTGTGCAATTATTAGAATTTGGTTTTCACATCCTGAGGTGCAAGTCCCCAGGTGGCGTTGTCGGTTCTTAAGTTAGTTCCCCTTTTTAGTATTCATAATTAAATATTCCACTCCTCGCCACACAGGCATGGTTTAATGCTTAAAGTTAATTTCAGTCACAGGAAAGACAGACACAAAGCTGCTCCAAAGCTACACTTACTGCATTTGCATTTTGAATGTTTCTGACTCAACTTTTACAATATCTGGTTGAAGCAGAAGTAATTTAAGAAACGGAGTTAAGCACAAATGTTGAGAAAGTAAGAACTTTTTCACTTTTCAACTCTGCTCTTTCTTTTCGATCTCTCGAAACTCTCCTCTCCTCTCGTTCTCGCCTGAACTTTGTTACAGCACACTTATTCAGGATGAGAGAGCCTCTCTCACAGCAGTAGCCTTATCTCAGCTACAGTACATCACACTGACTAGCCATTTAGGTTATGTCAACAAGGATTTTCTTTCACTCAGGCTCTGATTCACATTAGATCATTTATGCAGAACTTTGCTCCCTCTCCTCTCTCCCTCTCCTCTCTCCCTCTATTTCATAGTTGCCCTGACTGCATTGAGGACAGCAGTAGCCTGGGGGAGAGCACGAGGCTTGTAACAGAATGGTTGTTGGTTTTACTCCCTGAACCACCATGAACCAAAGAACGTGGTACAGACTATTACCAGCAAAACATACATAATGTAAGCATAATATAAAGTGTACCATTCTGCTGCATTCTCCCAATGTAATGTATAGAGTGCAAAGGGTGTTGGAATAAATATGGGATTTATGGAAGTGGAGGTGGAAGGTGAACATGACAGTAGAGTACAGTATATAGACTACAGTGTATATCATATATGCTTAGATTTATATTTGACAGATGTGTTTAAAAAAATGTGATATATCTGTGATGACATGTTGGTCTCTGGTTATTTTGGCATGAAGTGTTTTTCAGCACCTACCAGAGGGCAGACATTGGAACAGGTTGTGTCCAAGGTGTGATTAGCATGGCTTATCAGATGTACAGTTCAGGTGCGGGGTGTCTGCTTCCGTTGTCTCCGCCTTTTATTTTGCAGGGGCACGTCTTGCTGCATTTGGGGCTTAGACGATTGTTATTTTTACCAGACTGTTAAATATACCAGATGGTCTGGTCCAGACCTATACCAGAAGGTTACCTTGTGCAGTACAGACCAAACTCCAGCGCTGATGGGGAGCTAGTTCTGGCAAAGACTAGGCTGTGATGGATCAGTAGTGATGCTTCTTGCCTGACTCTGGGGATGTATAAGTATATAGTCTGAATCAACAGAAGTACAGGACATTTCCATGACAATTGCTTGACATCTGGCGCAATGTATCACCTTCTCTGTTTGCTACTGGAAAAAAAAAAAAAAGTTTGAGCTAGCAAGCTACAATCTGAAAGTGGCAAGTTTTGAAGACAATTTGGATTGTGCAACAAAGAAGACTTTGGTTCTTTTGGGGAATGATTGTGAAGATTCACAAAGAATATGTGCCACTAGGGTGTTTTTTACAAGTAGTACACACGGTGATACACTGGTAGGGCCAAATTATGTTAAACCATGCTAATTTAAAAATTTAAATAGCTAATTTTAATGTATTGTAGGGAGAGGTAACTTATGTGGTGTGTTTTTTTTGCAGTGTGCAAATGTTCAAATTTGCCCATTTTCTTCTCACGCTTTCCGCCTTCATAATCACAGAGCATGTAACACATTATTTGAACTTAACTATTTTACTGGCACAATTCCTAAAGTGTAGAAGCTGGAGAAATAATTTCCTAAATAACTACCGCCATATTTCAAAACAGTTTTGTCTGTCTAAAACCCTCAAGTAAGCAACCACAAAAGGTGCCCCACAAGGTTCAATCTTAGGACCATTCCTATACTGTGCATATAAATGACATAGTCTTTTTTGCAAACCTGTAACAACCACCTTCATGCAGATGACACAATTTTCATATTTGTTGGGGTGACTATAACGTCTACTGAAAACCTGCAGCTTTCTTTCACTGCTTTGCCAGATGCACTAATAGACTTCAAACTTGTATTAAATGGCAATAAAACAAAGTCTATACTGTATACTTCAATTCAATTTTATTTTATTTAAAGTGTCAAATCACAACAGGAGTTATCTCAGGACACTTTACAGATGCTTTTGGTGCAAAAGTGTTTGAGGAGAAAATTCCTTTTTACTGAAGCCTCAGTCCCTGACTCTTGGTGGGCGGCCACCTGCCACAGGTTGGGACACAGAGACACTGATACAGACATACAGATAATGAGAAATATAATTCATAATAATTATAGCAGTAATAACAGTAGTAGCAGTGCAGGGCGTAGCAGGGCGTCGAGCGGGACCACGGCAGCAGCTGCAAAGAATTACCCAGTCCCTAGGTGTGTGGTTTGTCCTGTTGGTGTGATCTGGTAGAGTTTGAAGTAGTCCAGGTGTTTGTGCCAGGTTTAGGTGATGCAGAGGAAGTCCATTTTGTTGTCAGTGATGAATTCATTAAGGATGAGAGTTTTAGCGAACGAGTGTTGAGCTGGGATGTGGTCAGATGACGTTTTGGGATTAGTTGGGAGGACTGGGGAAGGGGACAGAGATTGAGCAACTATAGCAGAATAATTAATCTTATAACTATGAGAAGAAGCAGCGAAAGGGGGTGGGGGGCGCGGTGACTGTGGCTACACCCTCCCCTACCCTATGCTACCTCTCATCACTTTATCAAAAAGGAGAGTTTCAAGCTAACTCCCAAACCCAGACTGGGCGCTGTTTCCACAGTAGAGGAGCCTGATCTGTACTCTGTAATAGTTTTAGGGAAGGGTAAACCAATCAGAACAGTTACAGGTTGAGGTAAGACATCCAATCCCACCTTTTATCCAACGCCGCCCCATTCCATGTTCCAGGGCGAGGCCATTTTCAGCAGCAGCGTTGGTCTGACCTAACGGCAGTAAATGAAAGTTGCTGATGCGGCAGGGAGTAGGGGCGGCAGGGGATCGGCAAACTTTCTCTTGCCACCAATACACGGGTAAGACACGGCACAGAGTTACTACAGCTGTACTGCATGTTTGGTTTCTGCCACTTTGGATTGAATCCAATAAACAACCCATCAAACGTACACAGACAGTTCTGTGAGTTCTGTGAATCTGCACTTGATTGCTCTTCCGTTCACTGAATTTGAATTGCAAGAACTAAATGTGGAAGTATAGAGTGGCATTTTTTTAGTAAGAATCAACTACAGCTTTAAACAATACCAAGTCAAATTTAAATTCTTTGAATTCTGTTTGTAGTGTCACATATTTCTGCCCATAGCAAGGCCATGACTTGGTGCAATTATATATATTTAGCAAATGCAGACCCGTCCATCTTTTCCTCAGTCTGCCCCTACGTCTTCCC
Organism: Etheostoma spectabile; assembly: GCF_008692095.1. NCBI lineage: Eukaryota > Metazoa > Chordata > Actinopteri > Perciformes > Percidae > Etheostoma > Etheostoma spectabile. Next base: position 30,350,011 of record NC_045734.1, read on the forward strand.
ACTTTGAGTGCTTTGTAACTCCTGCTCTATTCTTCCCCCAGCAGTGGCTTGGCTAATATAGCATGTGATTTGATTGCATCCACTCCCTGTGTTTGTGTAGTATCTGCCTCTCGCTCTTTGTTTAGTGGCCAAAATCCAAATGCAGCCCAGTCCAGTGATGCAGAAAGTGCTTAATGTGGTACTTCAGACCTTGGTTTTCAACAGGAGGTTGGAATCTCAAACTGGTGGCGGCTTAGTTCATTAGTAATGTTTTACTGCCTCATTGCACAAAATGAACCTATTATATCAGTGGGGGTTCACGAGAGGCAATGCCAAATTAAGGCTTTCTGCACACTCCGCACTCCAAGGCATTTCAATTCATGCCCAAACTCTCAACTACCCCCACTGTGAACTTCTATTCAGTGATCTGTGTCAGCATGAAAGAAAAAACAGCCACAAACCAGGTGTTGGACAAAATTGTTCTATTCCTGGAAAAAAGGAGTCCCTGGAATGTTTTTGCAAGGGAACAAATATGAAAAAGAATTAACAAGCTCTGTTGCTTTCCTATCCCTTGACATTCAAATAGTTTAAAGCAATTATAAAAAGAGGCAAAAACACCTGGTCCTTTATTTTCCTGCTGTTGAGCATTGTTGGTGATGTTATCTTATAATACTCTAATACAACTCTTCATACAACTAATTAAAGATGCAGTTATCATGTGTTAATATTACTGTGGGTAAATGGTTGAAGATTGTGATATAACACATGCCTTTGGTGTGGGAGACCCAAGCTGGATTCCCACTGTGATACATCAACCCAGGTATACCTGAGCAAGACACTTAACCCATAGTTGCTCCAGAGGCGTGCAACCTCTGACGTGTTTTGCAATTGTAAGTAGCAAATGACATATAATGTAAAAAAGTTTGGGAAAGCAAAGTTTGTCATAACATCTCAGCAACAACTATTCTAAAATGCTGGTCAAACATTTATGTGTCTATATGTTATGTTATGTTGTTTATGTTTGAGTCTCATCACAGTCTCAGTTCTGCAACCATACTCCTGGATAGGGGTTAGACTCTTTTCTTCTCTGGAGTTGCCCAGTGTGTGAGGCGCCAGGCGGGTGTGGGGAAACTCACAAGCCCCAGGCTGTGTGCCACTACATTGGAGTTTACCCCAGTCTACGCGAGGGTTGCCTCCTGGAGAAAGTTTGGAGTATTCCGTCTTCTTTGAGACCTTGAATGGAGTCCTGTATGAGGCTCCAGTTGGGAACTCCATAGTTCTGAACATGCACGTGGGTAATGATGGAGATGCATGGAGAGGCGTGATTGGGAGGAACGGCCTCCATGATCTAAACCACAGTGGTTGTCTGTTGTTGGACTACTGTGCTAGTCATAGATTATCCATAACAAACACCATGTTCGAACATAGGGATGCTCATAAGTGTACATGGTACCAGAGCACCCTAGGCCGAAGGTCAATGATCAATTCTATAATCGTTTTATCTGATCATCTCCAATGGCAATGTTTTGGACAATCGGGTGAAGAGAGGGGCGGAGCTGTCAACCAATCACCATCTGGTGGTGAGTTGGGTCAGGGGGTGGGGGAAGACTCTGGACAGACCTGGTAAACGGGTAGTGCAGGTTAATGGGAAATGTCTGGAGGAGCTTTTCATGCATCCCTGTGGAGGCTGGAGGCATTGAACCTGAGTGGACAACTCCACTAAATTCAATTTTATGTATAGTATTAATTTATAACAACAGTTGGAGTTAGTGACACTTTACCGATTGAGTAGGTCTAGACCACACTAGATCACATAATTTACAAGGACCACAACAGTTCTAGTAGTTCCCTCCAGAGCAAGCAACAGTGCGACAGTGCCGAGGAAAAACTCCCTTTAAGGGAGAAACCTGGGACAGACCCAGGCTCTTGGTAGGCGGTGTCTGACGACCGGTTGGGGTTGAGATGAATAGTGGCCATAACAGTCACAGTAAAAGATAATGGAATAGTATAAAAAAAAAAAAGAAATTTGTAGTAGTTCATGGCAATGCAGGGCACAGCACGGCATTACAAGGCACCGCAGAGCGTAGCCGGATGCAGCAGAGTGTAATAGGATGTAACAGGGCATCGCAGGACGTGTAGCAGGACCACGGCGACAGCAGCAAACATGATCTTGGAGTATCCCTGATCCAAGGAAACATGCTAGGGGGAATAGAACATAAGGACTTCAGGGAATGACTCCCCAGAGCTAGATTAGTACCAGGTGCCTCTTTTGGCGACATAGATGCACACAAATGGAAAGACAGGAGAGAGGAGCTCAGTGTGTCAAAGGAAGTCCCCCGGCAGTCTAAAACTATTACAGCATAACTAAGAGAGACAGGTTAAAGAGAGGAGCCTGGTCGGGCTGTACTGCCCTGCCTTTCTCTACTTATTATATTATGGATTTTATATATATTTTATATATATATATCAATTCTAGTAATTTCGCCCAAGAGCAAGAATTGTGCGACAGTGCAACCATGCGGAGTGGTGAGGTAAAACTCCCCTTTTAGGAAGAAACCTTGGTCAGACCCAGGCTCTTGGTAGGCAGTGTTTGACGGTGCCGGTTGGGGGTGTGATGCACAGTGGCAATAACAGTCCCAACAAAGAAAATGAAACAGTGACTAAAGAATTGTAGTAGTTCAAGACCTTTATTTGTCCCCAAGGGGCAATTAATTTTGCCGCAGTAGCAAAGAAGTTGACATACAGTACATGACAACAAAGACAACAACAATCAAAAGCTGACTGACTGAAGCGGGAACCAACTTAATGTCTATTGCATAAATCAGTTGGTGTCATCTGCTGAATCCCAATGATTTTGCTGCTAACTTTAATTACCATTGCTAATGTCTTTTTCCATTTTAAACTCAGAGAAGCATACCAGCAAATACATGAAAAAGTAAAGACGGACTCAATAAAAGATTTGTAAAACAATGTCATCAGGGATCTGTCCACCTGAAACTTCTCAGACAGAAGAGACGTTGCTGACTTTTCTTACTCGTCATGTCTGTGTTTAGTTCAAAGGTCAACTTGTTATCAATGATGATTCCCAGATACTTGTATGATTCAACAATTTCAACCTCTTTTCCATCTATAATTGTCTTTTCAAGAGTTGGATGGTGACGTCTAAAATCAATGCACATCCAACATTTAAATCTAAAAAGGCTTCTTTGCACCAGTTTCAAAAAATAGGGTAGCACAGGGCCGTGAGATGTTTCAGTGGTGTCCATTGAACTTACTATGACTGTATCATCTGCAAACTTTACAATATAGTTATTGGTCAGTTCAATGCGGCAGTCGTTAGTGTACATAATGTATAAAAAGAGGAGAGAGAACACGTGGCTGGACGTAGCAGGGTGTAGTGCAGCAGGACCACGGCTGCAACCAAGATCTTGGTGCCATCCTAATCCAAGGAAATACACAAAAATAGTTTTGTATTGTCCATTTTTGGCGTCTTTGAACTACAAAGAGCCTCACATCTTGCAGTGTCTCATCCGCCATCTTGATTCTCGGGGGGTTTCAGCCGCCATCTTGACCATGTTGCTCAGCTACACACGTGATCTCTTCACCTCCTCTGTCTCTCTCACATTCACATACACGTTTGCTTGTTTTGCTTTTGTTGTAGTTTATTGTTTGAAGAACTATTGATTATTGACAATAATTTAGAAGTTAATTCTATTATACTTTAAAGAGCAGTTGTTTGTGATTATTTGGTAAATGTAATAACAGCTGGTTGAACAGGTCAGTGCTCGAATTTTACCCTTTCCGTTCATTTTATAAATATGCAATTAATTAATCACCTTATTAAAGATCTGTATTTATCAAAGAGCAACCACCAGTTTGTCAGTTTGGTAAAGTTATTAATACACATATTCATAACCTTATTGATATTGATAAAACATCTTTGATAAAATGCCAATAATTGATTCTGTACCCCTGCCAATGCCCTAACTGTTCCATGCATCACAGCACTAGTTTTTGTTGAAATAAATACATAGTTTAACGATTTACACGTGAAAATATGTTGGCCCTATACACGCTAAAATTATTGTTTTTTAAAATGGAGTCTGGTGGGTTTAGCGCTAGCGACTTCGGCGCTGTTTCTAGTTAAACAGAAAGGTCTCAGAGGTTTTAAAAAGGCCCATCTCTGGAGAGAACCTTTCCATAATGTTGTCAGACATTTAGAATATTAATCTGAGCCTGTCAGCGGCAAAACAAGCTGGACAATTGCAATCTTGCTTAATACTGGACCAATTTCAAAGATTGTTTTGCCATCAATCACACACAATTACGGTCCAGGTTGGAAAAACCCGGTACTTACTTACAACAGGTGGCTGTGCAAATAGCATGCAGTAATCAGTAAGTAGTAACATGTATACGGGATATGAATCCTTTTAAAACGTTATATAGCATAAATTAATACAAATTTTCCTACACTGTCTACAGTCCCTGACAAAAGTCTTGTCGCTTATCTATTTTGTAGAAACACCTGCTATTAACCTGACTTTTAATTAATCAATTGGTGTAAGAAATAGCTCATATGAAAAGCTAAAACCCTCCAAATGATGTTCGTTGCACTGAAATAAATTAGTTTTACTAAAAAGAGATTTATTATTTAAACAAGACAGAAAGGTCAAATTTTGGCAAGACAAAAGTTTTGTCGCCTATACATAAATTGAACAAATTTACTACAAATACTAAAATATGTCAGCAAATTAAATAGTGGTGCTGTGAGATCCAAATGTAATATCTTGTATGACTTCCATGAGCTTGAAGGACTGCATCCATGCGGTTTGGCAAGGATTCGGACCATGTGTTGATAAAGTCATCAGGAATAGCTAGGAAAGCAGTCCTGCTGCCTCCCAGAGTTCATCAAGATTCTTTGGTTTGGTCTTCCATGCTTCCTCTTTCATCCTACCCCACATATGCTCCATGATGTTCATGTCTGGTGACTGGGCCGGCCAATCCTGGAGCATCTGGATCTTCTTCGACTTGAGGAACTTTGAAGTGGAGATGGAAGTATGAAAAAGTGGAAAAATCCACTTTCTTCCACTTCTCCAGCATCCATCCTTTTAGCAAGCTGTGGGCCTTGGCACATGCCACACGGTTTTTCAATTGTCTTTTGTTTAGTGCCGGCTTCTGGGCACTGATTTGACCATGGAGGCCATTTCGAGACAGAATCCGACAAACTGTTCAGGTTGACACAGGGACTTCAGGGGACCAGGTCTGGTGGAGCTCTGCTGCAGTGGAAAATGGGCTGGCCTTGGATTTTCGAGCCAACAAACGGTCCTCTCGAGCAGTTGTCTTGCGGGGTCTGCCTGACCTGGGCTTGTCAAAAACGTCTCCAGTGTCTTCAAATGTTTTTTTAATCCTCTGTACTTGACGCTGAGACACATTGAAGGTGTCTGCCACATCAGCAGTGGATCTGGTCTTCAGCCTCTTGATAATCAAAACTTTAGTCTCAGGGTGAATCTTAGGCATGTTTGCAGAGGTCTAGTTGCAGTTGATGTGAAGGTCTAGTGTACTGGGGTTGTTTTTAGACACACCTGAGACCTGATTGAGCCATTATTAGTCCCAGGTGAAGCTCATATGACAAGGCGACAACACTTATGTCTTTGCAAAAATTGACTCAATGGGCTTTACCAAGCTGTGAATATTAGAATACTTTTTGACAGTTTCGTTTTGCACTGAAACCTTATTACAAAAGCTGTTGGGATTAAAATGAGCCATTTCTTGTATCTTGATTAGAAATATATTTCAGTGGCACTTCAGGTCAATTTGTACACAAGCAACAAGACTTTTGTCAGGGACTGTAGTTTGTGTTCAGGAGAGGCGCAGCAGTCAGAATTTGGAGGCAATACAGCTTTTATTCTTTAGCCCATGGTATAACTTTCCACATTTTGTTAAAATCTGTTTAACGGTTTCTAAAAGCTACCTTACAAATCAAAGGGCATTTTGTCCTATAACGCAGTGTAGCATAAATGACACAGTGCATGCATTTGAATTGTATTCAACAATAATAAACACACAGCAGTCCAAAAGTTTTATTGAATGCAAAATTGTACTTGCCAGTGAAGCATTAGATGGCCATTTAAAGTTTGTTTGAGTGTCAAAAAGATAAACTACAATAAAAAAATAGAGCACAGGCTAAATTATTGCTACTTTCTGCAAACGGGTTTGATGGTTGGAAATTCAAAAAGAGTGATTTACTGGACAACTTCCGTGTGAATGTTAAAGATCAAGTGAACTGAATGTCAAGGTGCCTTTGTATTAATCCTCGAACCTCGTTTTAAGGTGAAAAAAACCCATTTCTGGCGTTCCCCTGAGCAGACAACCATGAGAAGACTTAATATACAACACAGAAGATTTTAATATCAAGCACTCAAGAAAGTGTCCTTGTGCATGCGTAAACCCAAAGGGAGTTTCAACAGGAAAAAAAAGTGTGAAAGCAGCATTGAAAAACCTTCTGTCACAGCCATCCACAAAGGGCGAAGCATCAAATTAAACTATCTTGAATATCCAGTTAATCAAAATATCAAAAGATGCCAAAGTCGAGGTATCCTTGAGTTTTTCTTTGGACAAAGCAGGGGGCAAGAAGACATACAGAAAAGAGGCATCAAAGTCTCTTTCAATCTTGTCAGTCTCCCTCTACTTCTGTGCCTCATTCTTCAGCCCCCCTAAGGCGAGCTGTTTGCATTTGCACTTGGCGCGCTGTTCAGCATTCCAGGGTGGTTAATGGAATTAAAATCAATGACAATCTCCGTCCTCTTGGGCTTGAACTGCCTACCAAAACACAGAGAGGAGAAAAACAACATACGCGTAAGTCAGGGACACACAGGTATGAGGAATACACCACATAAAACATGGAAAAAGGATAAAAGTCACTTCCTCATCGTCTTATCAAGTCATACTTTCATCTGGCCCAAACCCTGATACATTTTCACAAGGTCGGGGCAAATAAAGTAAGACCAAGAAGGAAAAAAAGACTTGGAAAAAAAACAAACATTGGTTTTACAGCCTGCTAAAGTGAGTTTAAAGTGCCCATATTACAAAAAAAAAAAAAATCAGTTTTTCTGGGATTTGGGGTGTTATTGGGTCTCTGGTGCTTCCACACACACTCAAACTTGAAAAAAAAAAAATTCTATGCTGTTTTAAGTGAGATCTGGTTTCTGAATCTCCTCTGCCTTCAGTCATCGGGTGAGCTGTTCAAAATCTGCACGGCTTTCTACATAACTAGCCGATACGAGGTGGCTAACCGTAGCATGCTAGCATACTAGCTCTTTCTCAATGGCAGAACACTGCTACAACACTAGTTGACCATAATCTCCAAATGAACTATTTCCTGTCCCTGTTGTGCAGGTTTTTCACAAGTGCCCCTCGTCTAGAAGAAGTCTCCCAGCTGATCCTGCCTTGTACTGACCAAAGTTGAAGAAAGAGTTATCTAGCTGATGGGATCTTACCGAGCTACTGAGCATGTGTGACTCCCAACAAAGATAGGATAGAAGTGAGATGTCTCACTCTGAGGCTAAAACAGAGATCTAAACAAACAGGGTGAAAACAGGATCTGCAGCCATGTACAGTACAACACAAATATGGTGTTTTGTGAAAATGAAACGCAAAAAAATGTAAACCTATTCTGGTACAACCTCAAAATACAATTATAAACCTGAAAATGAGCATAATACGGGTGCTTTAATAAAAACCATAACAATGAAGTCTTCTCTCTCTGTGACCCAGGGCCTCATTTATAAAACTGTCAAGTTTGCTTCTGAAGTGGCTTACGGATGAAACATAGTATGAGTATGCACGGAAAAATTCAGATTTATAAAACCGTGCACACACACACGTCCATTCCCTTTATGAAATCACAATCAATTCTAAATGTGCAGCAGCTTTGGCGGCTCCGTGCCACGCCCATAATTGCCCGTAAATAGTCATTGAACAGCCCGAAATTAATATTTATCCATACTGACATCATGGGCACAGAGGAAAACAAAGCAATGTGAAGTTGTAGTTCTTGTTAGAGAGGTGGAGAAGTGGAAAACCTATTTGGAGGGCACATTGTGGGCATTACTAATGAAAACAAACAATAGAGTGACACCATGTTGCAGACGCAGTTAATGCCCCAGCCTCAGAGGTTGGACCTACACAAAGAAGGTGTCTGTACCACAGAGCTGACCCCTCTTCAATTTAATTTTATTTATAGTATCAATTCATTACAAGCGTTTTCTCAAGACACTTTACAGATTACAGAGTAGGTCTAGACCACCCTCCAGAAGTGGGCCAGGCACGGCGTAATTTCTCCGACTGCTCGTCTCTGTAACGCTGGGCCCACAACAGCACAGAGACCCAACAGGACAGCCAGAACCGTCTCTGAGGCCGCCCGTCCTCGTTTGACAGCGAGTCTTCTTGCTGTCTGTCTCCATTTGCTACATCTTGTTGAACTGTTGGGTCCTTGTAAATTCTGGAGTGTGGTCTATCTGTAAAGTGTCTTGAGATAACTCTTGTTATGAATTGATACTATAAATAAAATTGAATTGAATTGAATCTCCCAACCAGCCAGTCATTGTGCATCATTACGCATGATAGGAGAATAAATTCCATAACATGCATATTATATACAGTGTGTGTGTGTGTATATATATATATATATATATATGTTTGAATTTACTATTAGTATCTTTTTTTTTTTTTTTTTTACCAGAGACCAATCAAACAAGTGTTTGAGTAGGATTTTCATTTTAAGAATGGCTTTGTGAGTTCTTCATATCAATAAAGGAAATATTTTGATTTGTTTTACTCAGAGTCACACAGTTTCACGTGTTTCATCCATCTGCCGTCAGTGAAGTGTGTACCCCACGTTTTCTAAACTGCGAAGCAAGGTTAACATACCCAGGATCTTTTGGGGTAATTTGGCTTCACTAAGCCTAACAACCACAGTCACGCTAATGGTCACATGACGGTGGCTATCAACTCGACAAGTCAACCCAAGGTTTCCTAATCTAGCTATGAGCGTTCACATAAAAAGGGCTGGGGTTTGCAGCGTATGACCAATCGTCCAAAAGTCTACTGGCAGTAGAGCGAAGAGCAAACTAAAATACTAGACTAATACAAAGACAATAAACGCATAATCCAGGCTGAAAGCAGCTGCCAAAGGCAGGAAGCTGTGTGAATGTAAATTAAGACTTATTTATCACTGTATAATGGAAAATAGCAGCATGCACCACTCCTAATCAAACAGTTTATCTGGTGCACAGCTGGGACGTTAAGAAAGAAACAAAACCCTGGCACTAACAGATTAGAGACATGTATTGTGGGCAAAAACAGTTAAAACTTTTTGACTACAAAAAGTTTTTTTTTTTTTTTTTTTTTTTAAATACTCACTGCCACATCTAAGTGGGTGGCTATCTGCCTTAACCGGTTGGGGAGACTCTAGGTACCACAACTAACTTAATGCTGAATCTCATTTTTCTATCTTACCCCTACCCCTTCCCCCTTCGGTTTTGCGTGTTCACGCGGGACCTAGTGCTGTAGCGTTACTCTTTTTGAATGAGGGCAAGGAGTAAGACAAAGGGGTGTTTACCCCTTGAAACCAAGTGAAAAAATAAAAATAAAATCGAGCTTACTTGTAAACAAGGGCTATCATACAGCAAGCAACAATGGCTGCCGCATCGACAAGAGAGACCCAGAAATGTATTTTTGTCTTAAATAATTGATTTAAAAATAACAGTCTTGTTTTGTGATCTATACAGTTCTGTGCATACTTGCAACCATGTTCTAATTGAAACGTTTTAAAAATCCATAGCTTTCTATGCTAACCGCTAACGGTGTGCAATGTTGATTTGCACAACAGTCCCGCATTTCTCTGCCTTGAATGGACTATATATATATATATATATATATATATTAATAACGATCTATGATACATCGCTACGTGCTTTACATATACCTTCCTGTATCACACAGGAGGACACTCGGAGGGTGATCCACTTTATACTATATATACACCGTCCTGTATCACAGTGATTCCCGAAGTGGGGGTTGCAACCCCCAGGGGGGTCGCGAGCCAGAGAGGGGGGGTCGCGAGTTGATTTCCAGAAATAAAATAAAAATTTAAAAACGATTAGAAATAGCATGTTAGCCATGATTTTAACACAAGATAAAACTAGTGGATAAATTTAAAATAAAACCAAGCAACTAAATAAAAAGGGAACAGCTGTTTTGATTTTCTTTCTTTCCGAGTAGCGGTCTCCAACATTAACACTACAACTGCCGGGATTCCAAAAGTACTGGAACCGCAAGACTCTAAACTCTATAATCTGTCATGATAATACCTAATTGCAATTTTAATGCAGGTACTGTGTTAGGATATCTTTAGAAAAACAAAATAACACCAAATGTACAATTTAACGTGTTTAATTATACACTTGAGTTGCCCAGGTGCTTCAATAACTCATACCATGGCATAGTAAAACGTAATATTCCATTCACATCTGAAAATATGGTATGTAAACATGCAAATAACACCTAAAAGTATTTTCTTTGAACATTTATAACCTAACCTAACCTGTCACTGCCTCCGTGTTGGTGTCTGCCGTGGTGCGCATTGCTCCTCGGACCGCGTCCCCCCCACCCCGGGGTTCGGACCGCGCCCCGCTCCCTTTCCTCCTCTAAACTCGTGTCTCAGCTCCTCTGCCAGTTGCTGCCTGAACTTCCTCCAGACAATGTCCCTGCTGGTGCCCTCCTTGGAGAGGATGTGTGTGATTCCAGCCAGTTTGAGGATGTATAAAGTTGTATAAACACGTAGGCAGCCCCCGGCCATCTAGCTCCGTGTCCCGCTCCTTCCACAGAGCGAGCGCCCGGCGCTGCCTCCTGGTCCAGAACGGAGTCCATCCCCGCCGTACTCACGGTGGTAGCAGCGTTACCAACCCGGGCTTTACCTTCGCCCCATCGCTGATGCCCACAGTTGTTACTCCAGACCGATTAAAACCAACACCACGAAATGCCGAATACTGTAAGGCCGAAATAGGTAAAAGGGAATTTTCTTTTTTTTGGCCTAGTGTGTAATGTATATAAAAACTATTTTAAATTAAAATATAGAGCTTTTTAAATTGCTGTGCTCCAAACATACTGCACATCCACCTCATTAGGTGAGATTAAGTTCAAATTAAAGTAATGAGTAAATTACTGTAGAATAATGTCATGGCTGTTGTGTTATTTTGTGTTGTCAATATGCTCATGTTTGGATACGCCTGTAGTGCTTGCGCGGTTGCGCGCAATGTTTATAGTGGGGGGGGTGGGGGGGGTCGCGAGTCACTTGCACCGTTACTTTGGGGGTCGCGGGCTGAAAGTTTTGGGAACCCCTGCTGTATCACACAGGGACGCAGGAGGACACTCGGAGGCTGATCCACTTTTGGGCTGAAAACAAGCAGGAGTTTCTTAAATCATGTGTTCATGTTGTACCCATTCATTACTGCATTGGTTTTGTATTATTGTAATAATTTGTAAATAATTCCTGTTCATGCACTTGTATGTTGTTGTTGGTTTTGATACTGATGATAATGTGGGGGGGTGTTACTGGCCAACAGGCTTCAGACTGGTCTGGTATATCAGAATAGTTGTAGTTTATTTGTTTGTTTGTGGTCTTTTGTGTCTTTTTTTTAAGGTTTTACACATTTGAAGCCTTTTTATGTGTGTGACATGTAAGTTTTGGTTCTAATAGTTGATAATGGTTTTATAATATAATATATTTTATGTTTTTGCCTGTTATGTTTAATCTGCGTCCCTGTGTGATGCAGGACGGTTTTGATGAAAATGAGTTTGTAGCTCGTTAAAGGAGAATTCCAACAGTAGGTCCAACTTGTAGCTCTGTTTGGAAATTTGGAGTGCTGTCAGTAGAAAGAAAAATGAAAACCGTCTATACTGTGTTATCCTCTTGTTAGAGTTAGCACCCAACAGGCTTTAACAGGGCAAGTTTTAAACGTGTTATTAGCCTCTAAACATGTTCAAAATGTCATTAAAAGTACCTCCTCATGTACAGTGATTCCTTCTGAGGGAACACAGAGAATCTGACTGCAGTAGATGTAAAAGTGTGTTTAGTTCCTGTGTTGAGAGGCAGTTAGAGAGCCTAGGGACCGTCTACAAACTACAACACCGAAAAGAGATAAAACAAAAATATGTAGGCTATCAATTTAATGATTAAATAAGGTAGTGTCTCCAAACTTACCTCAAATAGAACTTGTCTCTTGCTACTACAGCACTTTTGCTTATTTTTGAAACTATATTTGTATCTCTTTTAGTGTTGTAGTTTGTAGAAGGTCCCTAAGCACTCCTTGCAGTATCAAAACAGGAACTAAACCGCTGAATTAACAGAACTTTCATGCATTTCTTTCACATTATCATCATGTTGCTGTCGGGACACGATCCGTCCTGCCCGCACAATCCGTTCTGCGCATGTGCAATATGATCGCTCACGTGCAGATCATAACATGATGAACGCGGATTTACGACGCTGCACGATCTGTTCCCATAGACCGTTAAAGAAAGTCTGTACGCCTCCACCAGAAAGCTAACGTTGGTTTAGCTAACAGCTAATTCGGCTAACCGCTAGCTGAGACAGCATGTAAAAGACCCTTAAAAGTGAAAAAAAAAGTTTAAATATATAACAGCTGTTACGTCAGTCCTACTTTACTTGTGCTCATTTAAAATACAATCATTCAATACTTCTCTTTATTATTACCGTAAAGTCTTAATTTAGCTGTAGCTTCTTTTCCCATTGTTTAGTTTGAGTAACGTTATTTTAGACTGAATCAAGCTGTCAGCTAGCGGTTAGCCATTAGCTAAACTAACGTTGTTAGCATTTCGGTGGAGGCTAACAGCAGACCGCTACTGTGGAACAGATCGTGCAGTGCCGTAAATCCCTGGTAAATCCTCGTACGTCATGACTATCATCTGCGCGTGCGCGAACATATTGCACATGCGCAGAACGGATCGTGCAGGCAGGACGGACTGTGTACCGACAGGTCCTCTGTGGGTATTTGTGTGTCCCTTGACCTTGTTTTATACTAAAAATATATAAAAATAAAAACACTTGCACTTGTTCCTGTGTGCCAGAGCAAACGTTTAACTCACCTGTTTTGTATGCCTGCCATACCAAGCAGCTTTCTGGAAGCGGTCATTTCCGGCGTGTCATGGTACTTGTCAGAAAGATAGACCACTTCCTTAATACCTAGAGGGACGGAGGGAGCCATTATGAAGAGATGCAGAAGGCAGGAGTGCAAAATGAAGACCATCATTAGTCTTAGCAGAGATGTGCTTCCTACCTGGTGAAGTGCGTGTCAGTGGAAAGCAGTAAGAGAGAGAACAAAATGAAAAAGGAAGAGTTGATTTAAGTGAGGTTTCTGACTGCCTAGTACCCTAGCTCACCAGAGGATGAGTCCTAATAATCCCCTTGACTAATCTCGGCACGATCTTTACATTTTTTTGTTCCAAAGAGGCTCCAAGAATAGGAAAATCAGGAGTATGCCGTTCACACTGACCAAGAAATTTGTGGGTTGAGGTGCGATGAACATTACAGCCACTAGTGTAGATTTAGACTAGTGATGGCAAAATGAAGCTTTCTAAAGCAGAGATCTTCACCAAGGGGTCCACAGAGTCCCAGTGTCAAATTATTGTTTGATCGTTTTTTGAAAGTTCCCCCCCCCAAAAAAAAACTTAAAATACTTTAAAGATAGTACATGATTCCAACATATTATTAGCAAAGATAAATCAGTCTATACGTAAAGAAACTGGATCTAGATTCACGCCTTCCACATCCGTATGTAACATTAAAACACAATGGTGCATAAATAGTAGTACTGTGGGGCACCATAAAAAGGAATGCGTGTAGGCTTTAGGCTGCCCGGCGTTATGGTAGGCCGTTTAATATCCAACTCTGTTTTATTCAGTTTATGTAGAACGGCTCCCTGCAACATCTCTCTTTTAGGTTAGGGGACCTTAGCCTACAGAAACATAATTTTTTTTTTAAAGCATTTAGGGTGTCGGTACATATATATAAAAATGTCAATTTCATTTTTTTTTAAGGGGTATGTCAATTATGGAATGATATTTTATTTAAAATTAAATGAGCCTATGAACTACATCTGAAAAATCCAATTGCAATGCTGATTAGAAAATAATGTTTTCCATGAACATACCAGTCATAGATTTGTAGAGAGCTGGAGGCAGCACCAAGTTGATGGATGCGGCCGCCTCCTATTTCTCTATGCAGGAAAAACCCGGTGTATGGACTCACGATGTTTGCATAAGTTGCCAAAGGCCTCAGAATAAGGATGGGCGATGTCTACCGACTTGGCATTGATGATGGCCGCAGTGAAACATCACCATGAGGGGGGGGGGGGGGGGGGGGGACTGTGGAGGCAGACTATGCGAGTCATCCAAACTAAAAGTAAAATCCTACAAAACCCGCTACAAGTCTCTTTCTTTTATGAATCGTGACATTCTTCCATACATATACATATATATATATATATACATGATTTAGGAAAATAAGTGACAGCCTAAATGTCCACCCACAGCTGCCCTCACATATTCAAATCTGTGCACCTTGCTAAACTAGAATTGTTGTGTGTGTGCGTGTGTGTCAAACACCCACCGGACTGGATGATGAGCTTGGCACACTCGTTGCAGGGAAACAAAGCCACATACATGGTGCAGCCTTTCACATCCGCGCTGTTCTTGTTCATAATGGCATTCATCTCTGCGTGGCACACTGTGGGACAGAGCAATTGAGATGGTCCCCAGTCAAAACAAGACCTTGTTAAGTTTCCTTGTTTTAAGTTTAATTAGGTTGTAGCGCAAACGAGCCAGAGCAAGACAGGCATAGCATACAACAACCTTGCTCCTAGGATGGTGCGTGTCTATGACATTGGAAAAATAGACCAAAAAACACGTCCTTCCTTCCTAAAAGCACCTTAATAGAACCAGTTATTAATCATTATATTTTACAACTGTCCACAATGAGGTCTGTGGAGTAACTCTGACACCGCATCTGGAAAAAGGTGTTGCTGTTGAATTTTTAACAGCCGTGGTAGTGGGCTGGAGGTGGAAGTCTGAATACTACTGGGTCAATTTAATCTGCCCGTCCATCCCTCTTATACTTGCTTTTAGTTTTAAAGGCCAACAGGACACATTTTCATGGATTCTGGATGAAGGATGAATCCTCTGGATAAATCCTAACATATCATGTTAACCTTTTCTCTAGCACCACCGGGCTGTGGAACTGTCAGTTCATAGAAAGACAGAAAAAAAAGAAAGAAAAGGGTGCTCATTGGTGTTGAAAAAGTAAATTCCATCCCACCCTAAATTGAGCAACGAGAAAGAAAGAAAAAACGAGAAACAGAGAGAATTCTAATGTAGAATGCAGGAGCATAGGATTAATGGAGAAAGAATAAGATTGCTTCATTATTTGTCCTCTAGCACTCTCTACAGGCCAACGTTTAGCACTTGAGACATGAAGAGAACTCAGCAGCACGGACAGCTAATGAATAACAGGCTTTGCTGTACACAAATGCCTTTACAATTGGATTATGTTAATTCCAGAAACCCTCCTACACATTTTGAGATGAATATCATGGAGTTCCCAACTGGAGTGGATGAAACCAGAAGCACTCTCTGGTATGTGCACATTTTCTCCAACCAAACTGTTTGCTTCCAGAAAACAAAAACAAAATGATAATTGAAAATTTTAAGAAAAGAAAAAGCAAGAAGTGCATGTGTGTGCTTCCTCACCATAAGGGTATTTAGTGTCAAGCCGGTCGTCAGCAGACCGGGACCATGGTAGCAGGTCATCATTGCAGCCATTTGGCATACCGTTGTAACCAATGCCAACTATCTTATTCTCCTGGTTCACTATACACGCCCCCACCTGCAGAGAGGGAAAGAGGTTCCACAGTTTAGTCATGTAAATGTTACTCCACAGTTTGCTTTGACAGCATCTTCCCAATTTGTTTATTTGCAATTTTCAGCTTGCTGCACAACTAAGCTATTGGCTGTAATAAAAACCTTCCAGTTATGCCATTAAGGAAAGTAGAATTTGAATGTAAATCCAGATTAGCATACTATAAAGTCAAACCCTAGTCTATATCGACAACGTTTAATTTCAGGGATTGTACAAGTGCCAAGAGGAATTCCGCCAAATTCCCTCATTTTGGTCGGTTGTCTGCCACCTTTCTTTATGTTGGAATTTTAAACTCTGGTGGATTTCTGAGGACTATGGTTACCTGGTCCTCAGATCTCTGCAGGGTAAACCAGACAGCTAGCTAGACTATCTGTCCAATCTGGGACTAGGTTACCTGGTCCTCAGATCTCTGCAGGGGAACCAGACAGCTATAGCTATCTGTCCAATCTGAGGACTATGGTACTGGTCCTCAGATCTCTGCAGGGTAAATCCAGACAGCTGCTAACTATCTGTCCAATCTGAGGACTATGGTACCTGGTCCTCAGATCTGCAGGGTCAGAATCAGACATCTGTCCAATCTGAGGACTTGGTTACCTGGGTCCTAGATTCGCCGGGAATCGCAGAGGTATCCAGACTACTGCAATCGGAGACAGGATACTGGTCTACTCTGCCGGGTAAATCCAGACAGGTACAGACTATCTGTCCAATCTGAGGACGAGGTTCTGGTCTGATTGCCGCAGTAATCCAGAGAGGCTACATGACTATCGCCCAATCTGATTCATGGTACCTCCTCGATCTTGCAGGGTAAATCCAGACAGCGTAACTAGAACATGTGATCTGCATTTTCTTTGCACGACTCTCATCTCATGATGGAGCAACTATTGTATGCACAGCCCCCCCCTGTCAGCACATTTATCCTACTGACGGGATATGACAACATGCTCGTAGGCTTAAACTAGCAAGACACTTGGGCGGCTTTGCGTCTGGAGCATAACCTCCCCATAACCAAACTGTTTTTGAAGTCTCTCTCCTAACTTTATCTCTGTCTGCGTAGTATAGTCTGATGCGTGATAGTAAGTATCACTCGAGTAGGTCAATGGCTAGTCAGGGAGTTGTTAGACGGAGCGAAGGGTACCTAGTCCTCGCTTTATCCCTTTCGCATCTTTGTGACACTTCTACTGTGCAGTCATAGTAGTTGTTTGACAAGGTAATGCAGGATTTATTATGTCTTATTGAACAGAGTGGATTTACAATAGGACGGTTTGTAGTCTGGGCAGGATGGGTACATAGGTCCGTCGGTTAGGATATCTTTGTCTGATCTTTATTGACATTTCAAAACAACACTTTTTGGGATTAGAAAAAAGGTAACACCATGTAAGGACTTAGTAAACTCATTCAGTGCTGTACTATATTTGAATGGGGTAATGCATATAACTAAACTGCAGTACCTTGTTTGTTGTGATGTGCCCATGAAAAAGCACTTCTGTATTTAACAAAAAGGAAAATAATGTCAAGACATTAAGACCTGTCACTCTTCCTTGACTCTTTGGGGACAACATTCTTACCCAGACCCATGCTATGTACCCTTAGTGAGTTGATTGCCCATTGTATATTAGGCTGCCTTCTGTGATTTTTAACAAAAAGGTATTTTACCGCCCTTATACATTCAACACACCTGTGAGCTCGGGTCTTTGCTCCTTTGGGCTGACAGAAAGGCTACAGCCATGAAGTACTCTGGCCACTCCAGGTAGTCTTCCCGTTTCGTAGTCGTGCTGCTAAAGAGAAACACCATACGAAAAGAGAGAGAGACGATGATACGTTTTTCTCTTAGATCACAAAACCTTTCAGCCTTTGGCAGCATGCCCAGTGGCCCTTTGACTTTTGGAAACTAAGGTGTCCAATAGCTTATACACATAGGCACACAGACAACATGACACACACACACACACATATACATATATATATACACACATATATATATATATATATATATCATATATATATATATATATACATACATACATACACATATATATATATACATACATATATATATATATATATTATATACACACACACATATATATATATATATATATACATACACTATATATATACATATATATATATATACAATATACACACATATATATATATACTATATATAACACATATATATATACTATAATATATATATAATACACACATAATATATAATATATTAATATATATATAACACACATATTATAATATACATATATACACCATATTATTAATACATCATATATAATATCACACACAATATATATAATATATATATATATATATACACACAAATATATAATATAAATATATATATATATATAATCACATATATATAACTATATACAATATATATATATATATATATAACACACATACATATACATATACATACATACACACTACCGTTCAAAAGTTTGGGGTCACCCAAACAATTTTGTGCTTTCCTGAAAAGTCACACTTATTCACCACCATACGTTGTGAAATGAATAGAAAATAGAGTCAAGACATTGACAAGGTTAGAAATAATGATTTGTATTTGAAATAAGATTTTTTTTACATCAAACTTTGCTTTCGTCAAAGAATCCTCCATTTGCAGCAATTCCAGCATTGCAGACCTTTGGCCTTCTAGCTGTTAATTTGTTGAGGTAATCTGGAGAAATTGCACCCCACGCTTCCAGAAGCAGCTCCCACAAGTTGGATTGGTTGGATGGGCACTTCTTGCGTACCATACGGTCAAGCTGCTCCCACAACAGCTCAATGGGGTTCAGATCTGGTGACTGACTGGCCCCTCCATTACCGATAGAATACCAGCTGCCTGCTTCTGCTCTAAATAGTTCTTGCACAATTTGGAGGTGTGTTTAGGGTCATTGTCCTGTTGTAGGATGAAATTGGCTCCAATCAAGCGCTGTCCACTGGGTATGGCATGGCGTTGCAAAATGGAGTGATATAGGGCTGCACGATTATGGCCAAAATGATAATCACGATTATTTTGATCAAAATTTTGATCGCGATTATTCTCACGATTATTTGTTGATCTTAGCCAAAACTAATTTTATTGTCACATAGGCTATTTATAACTGCGAGAGGGAGTGTGATGGACGCTACTCACAGAGAGACGGCTGATCATTATGAACGGGTCCAGCACGGGTCGAATGGCGGTTTCACAGGGCTTGTGTATGAAACGTCTGAATCTTCACTGCGCTGCATTTTTATGAACTATGATATTCTCCATGGGTCACATCTCTGGCCCAGGCCCAGGTCCAGCAGCTCCGTCTCACGCTGTTACTCTACCAACTGAAGTTAGCTGCATTCAGTAACTTCTTCTGTGTTCTTCGCCGTGGCGGCCGCGATAGCAGAGTTACCCAGAACATGGTACAAAATACAGGTTTGCCCCTCATACTTAACAATATACAGCTGTGTAAATAAAAAATTAGAACTCTAGACAAATGTCAAAAGTTTGGACCGGCGCTGTGTGGCGGGGCTGCGTGGAGAGTAGACGAGAGAGAGGAGAAATCCCACACGGGCACGGCTTTACAGACGAAATGGGTCACGTAACGCAAAATTAAATCATATCCATATAAACAGCATTGCAGCGGATGCGAGGACATTAGCACCGGTGCGTCCTAGAGGAGCTAACAGCTAACAGACGCTACTAGCTAACAGACGCTATTAGCTAACAGCTAACAGACGCTAACAGCTAACAGACGCTAACTAGCACCGACTGGCACTGGTCACCGCAGTTGTCTGAAAAACAACAAACGGGACAAAATGTTGCGTTTACTGGCAAACTGGTAAACCTAAAGACAGACGTATAACCGACTGCTCTGTTGAGTTTTCCTCCCGTTACTCTGTCCTCTGTGACTGTCTACATCTAGAAACTAAGCTGCACGGGGTGCAGGAACAACTGACTGGCTTATGATCAGACAGTAGTAGCGGCAGATGGGCTATGCAAAAAACCCGGAGCGTTCTATGAAATGACGCTTTAAATTTCGATTAAAATTCGATTAATTGTGCAGCCCTAGAGTGATAGCCTTCCTTATCCAGAATCCCTTTTACCCTGTACAAATCTCCTACCTTACCAGCACCAAAGAAACCCCAGACCATCATGTTACCTCCACCATGCTTAACAGATGGCGTCAGGCATTCTTCCAGCATCTTTTCATTTGTTCTGCGTCTCACAAACGTTCTTCTTTGTGATCCAAACACCTCAAACTTGAATTCATCCGTCCACAACACTTTTTTCCAGTCTTCCTCTGTCCAATGTCTGTGTTCTTTTGCCCATCTTAATCTTTTTCTTTTATTGGCCAGTCTCAGATATGGCTTTTTCTTTGCCACTCTGCCCTGAAGCCCAGAATCCCGCAGCCGCCTCTTCACTGTAGATGTTGACACTGGTGTTTTGTGGGTACTATTTAATGAAGATACCAGTTGGGGACCTGTGAGGCGTCTGTTTCTCAAACTAGAGACTCTAATGTACTTATCTTCTTGCTCAGTTGTACAACGCGGCCTCCCACTTCTTTTTCTACTCTGGTTAGAGCCTGTTTGTGCTGTCCTCTGCAGGGAGTAGTACACACCGTTGTAGGAAATCTTCAATTTCTTAGCAATGTCTCGCATGGAATAGCCTTCATTTCTAATGGACAAGAATAGACTGTCGAGTTTCAGATGAAAGTTCTCTTTTTCTGGCCATTTTGAGCGTTTAATTGACCCCACAAATGTGATGCTCCAGAAACTCAATCTGCTCAAAGGAAGGTCAGTTTTGTAGCTTCTGTAACGACCTAAACTGTTCTCAGATGTGTGAACATGATTGCACAAGGGTTTTCTAATCATCAATTAGCCTTCTGAGCCAATGAGCAAACACATTGTACCATTAGAACACTGGAGTGATAGTTGCTGGAAATGGGCCTCTATCCACCTATGGAGATATTGCACCAAAAACCAGACATTGCAGCTAGAATAGTCATTTACCACATTAGCAATGTATAGAGTGTATTTCTTCAAAGTTAAGACTAGTTTAAAGTTATCTTCCTTGAAAAGTACAGTGCTTTTCCTTCAAAAATAAGGACATTTCAATGTGACCCCAAACTTTTGAACGGTAGTGTATATACTACATACTAAGGTGTTGAAAAAAATGCATTATAGTGTAATGGTATCATAGTGCAATCAGTCCAGTCCAGGGTAGTTTATATGTATGAATTTAACAAATTACAAGCGGGAAATATTGCATTTAAAATGTAGCATAATAAACATTACTCAACAAAAATGATGATAAATAGGTGTACTACCTAATAGTACACATGTATTGTGTAGCTATTCTATATATTACAATACAGCTCACCTATTAATGCATACGACTAATCATTGAATAATAGAGTATAAAGCATAACACCAACGGGGAGTATTTTCCTGCACAATGAGTACTTTTACTTTTAATACTTAGGTAGCCTACACTTTGTTAACATTAAAGTAACGTCTCTTGTGCAGTTTTGAAAGATTTTAAATGTCAGACTAATTGTTAGGGGTGGCGGGGGGGGAAATAGATACAGCATAGTATTGCAATATTTTCAGTGGATATACTGTATCAATACACAGGCGCCCAGTATCAATCTTTCATAATATATGTTTTGTTTGGTTGGTTTGTCTGCTTGACAATCCCATTTCGACAGATGGAGAAATGATTATTTTTAGATAAAACAGATGACAGATTGACAAAGTTTCCTATTTGGGACATCATTTGAAATTGGGAAAAAGGTTATAAATCGCAATAAGTTTAAAATCGATATACCATTGTACCGTGGCTTAAGTATCGTGATAATAATGGTAATAGATTGCTTTTACACAGTGGTGTTGCATAACGTTAAATGATAAATGTAAACATTCACTCGGGCTTTTAACTATGGGAAACGTAAATAACTAACCAAACAACTTAACAGTGTGAAAACCGGAGAGCACGCGGACACCGCTCCGGTATTCTTAGGGAACTCGCCTTTTTCTCGGTCAACGCCTCATGTCGAACTTAGACTAGAGTTCCAACTAGTTACCCGTTTAGAGGACCAAGCATCGGCTGCTGGTTTTCTTCCATAGTCTTCCAAATCCTCGAGGTGTCTCCGCTTCTCTCTGTGCGGCTCGCCGTCCCCAAACACAACACACACGTCACGTGACTTCGCCACGAAACAGGAAGACATGGAAATCTCCCGCGCTAGTGATTTTTTCCTCACATCTTTATTTAAAAAAGGAAAAAATGTTTTAAAACAGTTTTTAATGTAACTATGCATAAATATAATAGGTAACGTTAATGACTACAAGTTAGTGAATGATGAACAGTAGGCCTAGCCTAAATAAAAATCAAATGACAAGTTGAAGTGTTAAATTAGTACAGTAAAGTACATGGAAATATATTAAAGTTATAATCAAATACTAAAAAAAGCAGAGAAAAGGGCTAGAAAAAAAGTTCTGGATCATATCATCTCAGGACCAAAACCTCACAATTTTATTGATTTTGTTAATAACGACATCCATTCTCAACAAGTTCAAGAACGATGCTTGTGCATTTCCTGTATTTCACCTTTATGAGGCGATATAAATGGACTAGTAAAAAGCCTGTGTGGCTAGTGGATTTTAAAATCCACCTGCCACTGGCTGGTGGCCAGAAAGGTTCAGTCCCTGCCCCGGCATGTTTGGCGATCCCACTGTGTACCGGGCCCGAGTCCAACCTAACTGTGCCCTGGATTGCCTGGATTTCAAGCGTGCCTGCATGGTTTAGCAAACTCTAGTCTCTACCTAATCTGTCAGAGGTAGTTTAACGTTGGTAGTCCCCAGAGAAGAAGTCGGTCACTTCATGGCGCAGATTAGGGGGGTAACACTTTTGCAAGGTACTATACAGTATGTCTATGTCACATTCTCATTAGGGGCTGAGCCCCCCCCTAAAGGTCTGATCCTAGAACCGCCCCTGCTGCACGCCAGTTAGCCATGTGCTCTATAACCTAAAAGGGATAACCTTTTGTTCATGCTACATTTGGCTTCAGCACGGCTTTCTCACCCTCACAACAGTAAAGTAAAAGTTTTTGTACAAGATGGTATCTCTTACATAGGAAATACTACTCATGGCCAAAACCCACATTAATTAAATTTGTGCTCCAATAGGACAAAATACCACTGCCCACTTTAAAACCCTCTGCAACCAATACTAGGCTATACTATAGCTACTATCTTCAACATGGGGTCTGGAATCCCTAGGAGGTCCTTAGAGTTGCTGTCGGGGGGCCACCAAATTATTTTCTGATAGTTAAAAAAAAAATGTATGTCTGAAAATATACATAAACATAAATCCAACATTTTATTTGTAAATATATTTTTTTTAATTTACAAAACATTGAGGATAGGCTTACTGGCCTATACTGTAGGTATCCACAGGTTCCACATTTTAACATTAAAACATGATGTATAAATATATATATGTATGTCAACAAGTATTATTTTAACACCTTAGGTATGACCCATACAAAAGGTATATCTGAATGCTCTTGGCCGCCCTACATGTTACTGTAGGCCCAGTTTAACATGCAACTCAATTCTATATAGTAAGGGGTCCCTGCTCAGTCTGTTTTTCAACTTAGGGGTCCATGGTCCAAAAAACATTGAAGACCCCAGTCTTAAGGTCTTTGTAACCTCTAACCGAGTCAAGAATTGCACTACGCCTGATAATAATAATCTTTAAATAAAAACAAATTTTAGAAAGAAATGCCTGATGAACCAAGCTCTTCATGTGGTGAAAATGGTGACAGTCAATACTGCACTTGAAGACAGTCCTTTAATTAATTTAGATGCAACCCAGACCAGACCATGTTTAATGTTTTGACTGCTTACAGCGTGCCAATACTGCGACCCTTCACTGCAGTATTCTCCACTCGCAAAACAAAATGTTTGGCATGTACACCCCGCTGCACCTACTGTACTTATTCTGTGGACCGGCAGTAGAGAAAAAGAGAAAATGCGCAAATTACGAGATGTCCTTAAATGTACTGGATCTCCCAACAAGCATTTTGATGGTGCAACTGCTCTACCCAAGCCCTGCCGGGGATACAGCCTGACAGTTAGTTGCAGTCCCCAATTCACATCTCGGTTATACCCGTCTCTCTTTCAGCATCTTCTCACATGTGGTCGATGAGGTTGCTTTGTTACCAGGCGACTACAAAGGTGCCCATTGTAAGTTTTGAAAGATCCACAGTTCAGACCAAATTGGATTCTCTTGTGATGCTGAGAAACGAGTGTTATCAATTTCAATGTAAAACAAATCAAACAAGCACCTGCAGTTTTACGAATAGAGCATTTATTTGTGAGGATTTAACACAGTGGAAATCATCTACTCAACTCTCATCAGCTGAGGCCTTTATACTGGACAGTCATTTTCATTGTGACAGTAATTATTTAAAAGTTAAAAGCACATAGAGGACTTTCTCATCTAAAGTAGCTTGTGATTAGGTACATTACAATAATAATTTAATTTGGCTCAATGCTGGGGTAAAGCCTGACATGATGGATGTCCATCCCCCGCCGCTGTCTCTGATATCTGTTTTGCTAGGCCACCGTCGCTGCATCCAGAGCTTAGCGAAGGTTTGTGATTGGTTTAGAGAAATACAAACAACCCAGGGTGACTTTCACCCCCTATCCCAGAACTGATAAATGTTGTAGCCAGACCATACTCCAGCACTGACTGTGCTGTGGAGATAGGTCCGGCAATGCAAGGCTGGGTTTAATAAGCTACATTACCAATGCCAAGATAGAAAAGCGCACCGACATTGTGGCGCAATATTACATCATTTAACATTATTTATGTGCAGTGTGCTGTGGAGGATTCAGTGTTCTTCAGGAGACTGGAGGTGCTCTTCAGCCTACAAATTTAAGACATACACAAACACAGAAATCATGAAATGAACTTTGTCCCAAGTCCAAAACAATACTGTATTAGAAATATATTATTATTAACTGAAACACAAAGTTAAGCACACAAGGTCATAAAAATCAGGGAGCAGAACAATCTCTGAATTCCTTTTCAGCGGCCGTTTCTGAGGTCTGTAGAAAACAGTATTTTCAGAGAAACTGTTAGATATTGAAAAACTAGAATTAAGAGCTTACATGTTGGTGATCCTCTCTAGCCTGTCCTTGAGGTCCTCCTGGATAAAGAAAGACAAGAAATTTATAGTTCTTGCTCTTGCTGAAGAAAGACTTACTGCAGCCTGAAAGCAGACGATGGCTAGCTAGTTTTTTTATGTATTGTTTATATTGTTTAGTCAAATTATGTATAAGCAAATAGTACCCATTGTCCTCCGGTCATGACATTTGAGACATGCTTGCTTTCTGTTTGGAAATGTGTTTGCTAATGCAACCATCTAAAATGATTAGAATTAATTCCGTTTTCTTCTGGCACACATACTAAACTAGAAGGGTATATGTAAAAGAAATACAGAATTAAAATTTAATAAGTCATTTTGCGATCATGAGAAGACAATATAATGCTGAATATAATACTTAACAGTATAATGCAACTCAGTGCAACACCAAAATCTACAACCTCAACCACTTAGTTTCTACAGACTCTCATCAGAAAATGAAGATGCTTTTTGGGATTTATGTTTTTTCTTTATTTATTTTTTTAAATGGGAGGTAACTGGATGGTGCCCACGCCTTTTAAGACAGTCCTATGCCCCGAGATGTTCACAACACAGCACAATAGAACATGAAAGAAATAACACAACCAAAAGGTGATGTTACTTCCAAAATGATGACCCTAATCATTGAAAAGCTGGAAAAGGTTAGATTTGTTTATCCATGGTGGCAGCGAGGCGAGTTTGTCTGTCTCACCTTCGCAACGTCAGACATGGAGCTGGAGGAACAGGAGGAGGCAGATAACGGACACGGAGGGGGGACACTTAGCTAAGAAAGGGGACAAAGCAAAAGGGGAACGGCCCTTTAAAAAAATGTGCTTAGTCAAGGATTCATCTGAAAAGTGGCTTAATGCTAGTTTCAAAATAATCCCTTTTTAACCACCTATGAAGGCGACCAGTTTAACTTAGTAAAGAATGGCCAATTATGAAGAGAATGTACTGTTTATAGTAATGTTTACTTTATTAAAAATAATAAATGATCAATACTGTAACTGGAGGATACAACTGTGGGGACATTGCATTTGTCACAAGAATAAATATTGCAAATATTACACAGTAGCATAGTGAGATTATTGCACAGATTATCACAGTTAATTGTTTAATTTAGCAAGAGCACTGTATAATATACACACATTAGCAATTTGTTACAACCCTGAAATTGTTATGTGAAGATGCCTGTACATGTTTAAATGAATCAACACAATAACAGGCAGAAACTGACAAGACATTCTGTGAATCCAGTCTACAAGGAGATGAAATTTAAATAAACTTCTACAGCCTGTACACTACCTGTATATTGCTCAGATCTTGTTTGGTTTCCAATAACAGGACTCTGCTCATCAGATTTTCCCAGCTCTCTCTGGATATAGTGATGACTTGTCCTTCATTCTGGAATAGAAGATGATAAAAAGAAAAGGTAACTGCAATTGTATTTTTGCTCTTTGTCCAATAAAAGAATATACAGTGCAGACGGAAAGTATTCACAGCGCTTCACTTTTTTCCACATTTTATGTTACAGCCTTATTCCAAAATGCATTCAATTCATTTTTTTCCCTCAACATTCTACATTCAATACCCTATAATGACAACATGATTTTTTTTTTTTAAATGTTTGCAAATTTATTAGAAATAAAGAACAAAAATATAAATTGTACATAAGTATTCACAGCCTTTGCTCAGTACTTTGTTGTGGCTCCTTTGACAGCTTCAAGTCTTTTGGACTATAAAGCCACAAGCTTGGCACACCTATCTTTGGCCAGGTTGGCCCATTCCTCTTTACAGAACCTCTCAAGCTCCATCGGGTTGGATGGGTAGGGTTGGTGCACAGCCATTTTTAGATCGCTCCAGAGATGTTCAATGGGACTCAAGTCTGGGCTCTGGCTGGGCCACTCTAGGACATTCACAGCGTTGTCCTGAAGCCACTGCTTCGATATCTTGGCTGTGTGCTTAGGATCGTTGTCCTGTTGAAAGATAAACCGTCAACCCGATCGGAGGACTTTTTATTCCCCAGATCTGGTTTTCTGGTCTGGTGTGCACTGGTAACTGTGGGACCTTATATATAGACAAGGTGTTGCCTTTCCGAATCATGTCCAACAAATTGAATTTACCACAGGTGGACTCCAATTAAGCTGTAGAAACATCTCAAGGATGACCAGTGGAAACAGAATGCACCTGAGCTCAATTTGAGCTTGATTGCAAAGGCTGTGAATACTTACGTACAACTGATTTCTTCGTTTTTATTTTTATTAAATTTGCAAACGTCTCAAAAAAACATTATTGGGTATTTTGAGAAAAAAATGAATTGAATCCATTTTAGAATAAGGCTGTAACATAACAAAATGTGGAACAAATGAAGCACTGAATACTTTTGGTACACACTGTAAAATACCTGAAATAAAATATTAAAGAAGTAGCGTAAATAATGACTTATTCACCTTGGCTGTGTTTCTCGGTTTGTCAAGTCCCTCCAGGCGTTTCTCCAGGATACTAAGCCTGTCTAGCCTAGACAGAAGAACCCCGAGTTGAGCTTCCAGTGCTGAGAGCCTTCCCTCCACCTCTGATGACTGAAAGAAGACAGTAATATTACATTTTATATTGGCATGTGTTCAAACTGGGAGTATGCCCAACCGGTCTACATGTGTTTTGTGGATCTGGATCTGTGTCCCTCGGGAGATACTGTGGGAGTATGGGGTCATTCAATCTCTGTGTGAACAAAGCGAGAGCTGGGTCCCGGTTCTCGGCAGTAAGTCAGACTCGTTCCAGATGAGGGTTGGCCTCCCCAGGGCTGCGCTTTGTCACCAATCCTGTTTGTAGTATTTATGGACAGGATATCAAGGCTGATTTATGGCTGTGCGGAGGCCCCACGCAGAGCTTTCGCTGTTGCCTAAGTAAGTGGCCTGATGTTTATACCTGTGCGCTGGTGTGTGCGTCGAGCCGGCATGTGTGCGTGTGTGTGGGGAGCGGTAGGTAGATTAGCTTCGGAGTGAGGAACAAAGTGTCTCCCCTGTTCTTTCTGACTCCGGTGGGTAATCTGCAGCAGGAAAAGTTTACCCTCTCCTTGATTTCAGGTTCTTTATGGAGAATGAGAACCAAGAAATGAGACGCCACGGCCAAGAGATGTGCGTCGCCAAGACGTGTAGTTAAATTTTTCGAGAGGTTCAGGCTTTGGCGTAGGGTCCGGCATAGGTTTTTGTCTTCACGTACTGTACCTAGCACGTAGTACCAGCGTAGATATCAAGCAGAAGTATAAAACAGCCTTTAGTCTTTATACTGGTTTGGTAAATGCTTACGTAAAGAATATTCTCCTTGTCCTCTTCTTGTCCTGCCAGCTCATTGATTCCATTTCCAGGAGAATTGGAGGAGTGCACATCATTATGAGAGGTATAGGTTTCATAATGGGAGGAGAATGCTTCAGCGTGGGAGGAGTTTGTGTGAGAAGTGGAGCAATTTTCTGCGTGATTCACAACAAGTGGCCTCTCGGAGATCTGAAACACATAAAAACACAATGGTATTAAACTATGCACATTTCTAATCATTCACCTGTCTGACACAACTTTTTGTAAATAGCCTCCCCCTACCTGCTAATAGTCATTTACCGCTTGACATCCTTGCTAACACTCCTTTGTATTTCAGTGACTTTAAAGGTGCTCTAAGCATGTTGGGTGCCGTTACTTCTTGTTGACGTTCAAAGTATTTTCAAAGTAACAAAACGAGACTAGCTCGCCCTTCCCTCCTCCTCATTCCGTCCCCTCCCTTCTGTGCTTCCGCGCACCAACCCCCCACCCCCACCCCCAAATCCTTCTTGTCGGTTATTGGCTGGAACGCCGTTGCTTCGTGGTGCAGGTGGGACACAGTTTGCTTGTTGGAGTTTGTAGACCCTGGGCTGTCTACAGAGACCGGTTTTACAGATAGTGAGGAGATGTTTTTTACAGTGTGTTCAGGGGACAGGCAGCTAGCAGATAGTGAGGAGATGTTTTTTACAGTGTGTTCTGGGGACAGGCAGCTTGCAAATAGTGAGAGGTTTGCTGTATGTGACAACAGATGTTGTAGCCTAAAACATGCGTGGCATTGCTTAGAGCACCTTTAAGGTTTATGTGCCTTTGACCATGCGCCATCTTTCAAAAGGACAACGACCCTAGCCAAGTATAAATGGCTTCCAGGTAACAAAACACACCCTTTGCCATACTGACTAAACAGCTGACTGCATTTACAAACAAAATACTAACCAAGAAGGGATCCCTTCATGATGAACCCTTTTCATTTCATTACCCTTCCTTCATTTATTTACACATACAATGAAGGTATCTTAACTAGGAGCTGTGGGCAGCCATAGTCCAGCGCCCGGGGAGCAACTCCGGTTGTAATGCTAGTACCTAAGTCAAGGGTAAGGGCAGGTGTTACCTAGCATGCATGTCTTGTGGCAGTGCTAACCACTGAGCCATTTTACATTGCATGCCTATTGGAATAGGTGCGATGTGTTACACAACAGTGTTGGGGTCTAGTGTGTGTGAGCAGATCCACATCGTGCATGTTGTCCCGCCAGGCCGGCTGTCCCTTTCACACAGACGTTGGTTTGGCTCTGTTTAATAAACTTCTGTGTACAATGTGCGATCTGTACAACCACATCACACATTGTAAAGTCTTTTTATGAATGAAATAGAAATATTACATACCTGAGGGACAATTCAGGGATGTCTTTAAAATAATTTACAATCCCGTAATTGTCTCCATCTGTTGTAAGATCGACAAAGATTGACTCGTAATTTCGCCCGTCATCTCTCACTTACCTTTTTAGCTTTTAGTTGTTCTTCGTTTAATTTCCTTCTTTCCTGTGATGGCCATACCCCAGTATCAGCCATAACTACAGCAGATAACTTCTACAATAAAAATAAAATACAATTAGGCATATACAAAGATATCTCCTGCTACCCTTTACCTGGCTGGATGCACTTACACAGGGGTTCCGGTGTTACACTGAAATCTGTGACCCGTCAGAATGTGTTACCATAGCGCAGTCTACCTGTCGTAAATCATTCTGTGACTTTGCGGGAAAAAACGGACCCAGGCAGAGGCAAAGACTATATAAAAAATTGCGTTTTCAAGTCTCGTTTGCTGTCACAGGTCATTTATGATGATCAGATGAAAAATGACACATTTTAAGAAACAGTTACATATAGTCAAAAAGAGAAAATTTATTTTTTGTCAGATTTTTCAGCACGGTGCATGTGCATTTTCTGTGATGGGGTTGAAGGCATTGCTGCATATCAGAGGCCACAGCTGTACTTTTATTGGCGGTATGGCACTTTACACTATACTTACAGTGTCTGCATCAGCCATTGCTGGATGAGCTTCCCCTCTGTCATCCTTGTGTGTGGCAGGACATCGGCCTTTTGGCTACAACACACATAAACACACAATTCTATTGGAAACATTACAGAATTGCTGTTTCTTGAATGATGTTTGTATACTGTTGTGTTATTTCCTATATTCTTCAGTACTTTTGCGGCACAGATAGTGGTGTCCGACAATTTGTTTCAGGTCTAGAGTATTTATTTACCGCTACGCTAGTATGCATGGCTGTCCCTTAGTATGACTGGAACACGCAGGCCATCTGCCACTGTAGCACAAAAACCTTTTGAAAGAAAACTTTCAATATGATCATTAATATTTTGATCAAGAGCTGCCAGTCCAACTATCTTGTCATCCAACTTTGGGCAATTGCTCTAGTTACGCCCCAATTTGTTACAGTAGTGGCAGTGACGCTCTTCCATCTTGGTGGCAGGATACCTTAATGCCAAGTCTAGATTTATAAAAAGTGGATTGTTACTTTTACTTAAACCGTTTTTTCACCCTGGACCCTATTTTCCTATGTTTTTA
The DNA here is from genome assembly GCF_008692095.1 of Etheostoma spectabile. NCBI lineage: Eukaryota > Metazoa > Chordata > Actinopteri > Perciformes > Percidae > Etheostoma > Etheostoma spectabile. The sequence goes on from NC_045734.1 coordinate 30,381,064, forward strand.
TTTCTAAGTGACTGATGAATGATGAATCTTTGACGTTGGTCCAGCATAAAGCGAAATTGCTGCAGTCTGAAGCAGAGGAACAAGATACAATGTAAGTTTATAGGGCATTTGTCCAGCTTGTATCTACCTTCAAAAAAGTGCTCGTTTTGCCACTGACTGATTCATATTCTAAGTGGATCCCTTCAGAGATGGACCTTTAACCCTCTTATGCTGGGGTCCATATCCAACAACAACAAGACAGCCTACAGGGAGGAGGTAGAGAGTCTGGCATCATGGTGCCAGACTAAGAACCGTTTTACAGTTGACGCATCCAAGGGTGCGTGTGCTATGTGACGCCAAAATGCCGTAGATCTCCCTTGCGTGCCAGGATTTTGAGTGTGTGTCGAGAGAGTGAGCACCACTCTATTTTTTTCAGTGGCGCGCGACAGAGCGGAAACAGGAAGCCAGAACGACGACTCTCAGAGTGATTGCATGTCACTCTTGTAAACTTACTGGCTTAAGATGAATTCTTTTATGGTGAATGAAAGGCTTGATCCTACAAAGGAGGTCAATTAATCAAATCAAAGAATTGATTGCAGTGCTGCTGCCAGTTCCGGTGTAGTTTACATTCTTTCTAGTCCATAGAAATAGCAATTATAGTAGCCTTTGCTCATTAGTGCCACCTCTGTTCAGGAGACGACTGCAACTAGTGTCGTGACCTCCACGCGGGATTATAAACAGTCACGGCACTCTTATAACGTCACATTTGCGCACGCCAGCTTGGCTGCGTCTACTGTATTACAACACCAGCAAAACAATGGAGCTTCTTTTTTCAGGAGGGGTCAGCACTCCTATGAACATCCTATCAACATCAGCACGGCCCCAGTAGAGCGTGTGAGCTGTTTTAAATATCTGGGTGTCACCATCTCTGAGGACCTTACTTGGTCTGCTCACACCCAGACTATGGCCGGGAAAGCTAATCAGCGCCTGTATCATCTAAGGCAGCTGAGGAAGTTTGGAGCCAGCCCAGCCAAGATGTTTTACTCTGCCACTGTGGAGAGTATCCTGACACAGCAAATGGCAGCGTGGTGTCCAGCTGTGAGAAGGACAGGAAGGCCGTCTAAAGAGTGATCCGTGCTGCGGAGCGTTGCTACAGTTCAGCTCTCCCATCCCTGGACGAACTCCATCACAACAGTTGTTGGATAAGGGCTGTCAAGATTTTAAAGGACACCGCCAACCCTGGCACCTGTCTTTTTCAGCTGCTGAAATCAGGTAAGCAATTCAGAAGCATCATGGCTAATATAGAAAGACTCAGTCGGAGATTTTATCCCCAAGCTGTTAGGGTCCTGAATCAAAACATGACAAACTGCACAATGCACCTTGCACTCTAAGCCCTGGCTCTACTTTAGTGAGCACTTTAGTAATACAAGGTTTTATTTATTGGTTTATGAGTAGGGTGGCAAATCCTGGTAAATCTCTTTAAATCTTTAGCTTCTTATTTTTTCATGTTTTATACTAACTTCTATTCTTCATCTTAATTATGCTATTAGTTATGCGATAGCACAGTTGAAGTGGAGTCAGGCATTAGTTTTATTTTGTTTCTGTTTCTGCGAACGAAGTGTGTTTTACGATGCTAAATTACGGTTTCTTTACATGGAGTCTGGTGGGTTTAGCAAACGCAATTTTGCAGATGTTTTTATGTTTAAAAAAAGATCTTACTCTTTAACAGGAAGGTTGACTTCCTTAGGAATCCTTTACATCATGTCTAGTATCAGCGGAAAAACAAGCACTTTTGTTGAAGTAAATACAAGCTGGACAAATGCCCTATTAACTTACATTGTAGCTTATGTAACCTTTAAGTAAAAGGCAGAATGCTCGGCTGCCTTTAATGTGACAGATTACTTACAGAATATGCATCAACATTAAATACACACATAGACATACAAATAAAAAAAAAACATTAAATGTTTTGTACCTTCTTCAGCTGATTGTGTTTCTGCAGGACCAAGTTAATGATGTCACAGGTGACAGAGATTTTCCTTAGAGAGAAACCCCACTGAAGGAACTGCTGCTTGGTCAGTATGGGTTTATAGTGGAAGACATCTCGCAGCACCTACACACACAAAACACATGCTCACAGTTGAACAGAGCAGTGCATGATAGTAGAATAATTGTGAGCGTAAAAGTAAGAGTCCACTGAACACTAGTGGGTTAGTAGTCACTGTGCTTCACAGAGGGAGGGGACTAATGTGAATTAAGAACTTTGATAGCATTTCGTAATGCTACATCTGTAAAAACAAAGCTCTCAGAATGTGTGTATGTGCTACCTTATAAAGAGTGTCAGTGAATCGGAGGTCAGTTTTGCCAGTCAGCTCCAGTCCATCCTCCAATAGTTGCTTCGCAAAAGGTGGAGAAAATGAGGTGAAGGTAAAGCTCACAATTGGTAGAAAAGCGGAGGGATCTCCTTTGGAAAGGCTGGTGGAGAAACAAAGATCAAAGTGGGAGATTGTGAAAAATGCAAATGAGAAAACAGAATCTGACGTGTAACGTCCACGCTGCACACTGCTTAAAATAGCTGTCACAGTTGTGTTAAAATCAAGTTCACACACAAGTGTGTTTAGGCAGGGAGTGACAATCACATTTTGCAGCTACTAAATCTGAGCATGTGTACCAGCCAACCACAGCAATGTTGGTATTGACTCTTTTTGAGTCTGTGTGTCAGTATGGCAAAATATGGTCCTGGAGACACCTGCTGAGGCGGGAACCGTTGAGTACTTTGAGTGTTTTTTTTATGTCTTTGGCCAGCTTTTGTCAGTGCAAAATGCGGTCACAAAACTTTACAGGTGTTTACTTGTGATCAAAATGAAGGAAGAGTTTGAAAAAAGGTGTGGTCCAAGTCACAAGTCACGTTCGAGATACCTAACATCCCGAGATCGGTCTCTGAATACAAAATGCCCTTGAAATGGTTAAGTCCAGGTTTTTTCACTGCAAGTCCAAACTGTTAGAAAACTGCCTTTTTTAATAGTATACTAGGTTAGTTCAAAAATAACGTGTGGTGTTATAGGGGCTTCTGGCACTGAAACGTAAATAGTTATTGGTAACAATGTCACTGCCCAATGTGAGGCGAGTGCAGATTTGAGTCGCGCATGCGTCACTTTGCGACGAGGGAAGCTGTGAGTTGCGCATGCGTCACTGCGACAAGTAGCAAACAAGATGCTAACGAGACACTTCTGGAATGTCAATAGAGTAAAAATTGACCTACTTAACGAAGTTCGTTCACTGCTGGCTACAAGTTAGAAACCAAACAACAAAGGTTGTCAGCTGAATGGTGTTTTGAGCTAACGTTAGCAATCAATCATAAATAGCTAAAACGTTTTTGAAATGACTGCTAGCTTAGCTACAAGCTAGCAATCAAACACAACAAAGGTTGTCACTTGAATGGCGTTGGAGCCAACGTTAGCAATCAAACAATCGAAGATTGATAAAACGTTTTTCAAATGATTCCCATCTTCTGTTATTGTTTGGAATGATGGTTTATTACTTAATGGATTTAACAAATTTCAATATGACAGTTATGTCGTAAACTTTTAAAACGTGTGCAAGTAACATCTGCATTCTGCGCTGGTACAGAGCCGGTGTAACCATAGAAATATAGACTTTAGGGGTGGGCGGATCAATCTAAATATCGATTGTATCGATGCCAACGCTGGTATTGGTATTTGATCGATACAACTGTAATTGAATTGATATTTTAATTTAGATATCTCTCCTCTACGTTCACTATACTTTGCTTGTGTCTTCCACCTTCCTGAGCAAACGAAAAAGAGCATTCGATACTGTGGCAACACTACAAACCAATACAAACACTTAAAAACACATGACAAGGAAAATGCTGATCTACAAAAACGAAGAAATGAGGAGGGAAATCAATCCACTTCCAGACCCCCGGCACAGAGACAGAGTTCGTTGGGAGAGTCATTTCAGAGAGGCAGAGAATACCCAGGTAGCTTGTAAGAGTAGGCTAATATTATGTTAGTCATGTCATATCGCGTCTTGTGCATTAGTTAGTGTGATTGCTCAAGAATAAGACAGCAAAATTTTTGTTATTCTTTCTTTCTTTATTTATTTATTTATTTTTTAAAAAGGCTGCAAAATGTGGTTTGTATTCATTCTACAGTGCCTAATAACTAATAATTTTGTGCACTTCAATACATTAATAAAAAAATATTGCCTAAAGAATTGATCCTTCATTCACCTCAGAAATAATGAAATGCTCTCCCCTACACAAAAGTATTTTTTTAAGTAAAAAGTATCGTATTGGTATCGGTATCGGCAATACGGACCCTATATGTATCTGGTATCGGATCGATACCAAATTTTGCAGTATCGCCCACCACTAATAGACGTCTCTGACTTGACTCCCATCGGGTATGACGTGTTATGTCGTAAACCGTTTACATCTGCGCCTGCGCGACTCAAACCTGCACTCGACTCACATCGGGGAGTGACAACCAAACAACATATCTAACAGATAGCATAACGGAAGCTTTTGTTTTGTTACCCATTGTAGTCGACATATCCTGGGTACTTTATCACCCGCAGGAGAGTTTCCAGTTTGCGAAGACAACCCTGGACGTCTCCTGAAGACAGCATTTGTATCTGTGAAAAAGAGAGAGAAGCGCCAACCTGAACAGAGACGTTAACCGAACCGAAGTTAACGTCACAGAATGGCTAACGTTGGTCCGTCTGTCATGGTAACACAAAAATGGTAACGTTAGACGACACTACAAACCTAAAGTTAGTTCTTTTGCATAAACATTCGATGTTGTGTTTCGATATGCAAATGAAAGTGCGTTAGTTTCGATGTCTCGTCGTTAGCAAGAATTCTTCGGTTATAGTTTTGTTTCTACCGGGTGATCAACAGCACGAAACAGGATTGGCTATTACACGCAAGTCTTCCCACGTACTGAAACGAGTTGACGTCATTGACGTAGCTAACCTTTACGCACACTGCTCTCTGCCTTTTTCGTTTAGTTTAGCTAGTTTGTCAATTTGGCATAGGTAAGGCACATTTGCATAGAAAATGAACGCGTTTGACTCAGCGTTGTGAAATTCTAAATTGTCCTTCCGTTCATGTTTCTGGGATGACTGGGTAGAGAACAGGGGAGGGGCAGAGGAGACAGGAGGAGGAGGAGGAGGAGGAGTGTGCAAAAATACATCCATGGTGTCAAACCGATGATAGACCGCGGTGTGAAGGGTTCCCCCTGAACCTAAGGAGCAACTGCTCTATTTTTAGTCGTGCTTGGCTAAATGAAACGACAACTGGATACGTTTGATAGCAAAGAAACCGCATTTCCAGCTGTACTTGTGTGCAGGTCGGGTTGTCAGAGGACTCACTAAACTCAGGTAACGTTATACAGTCCATGGTTACTCCGCTGTATTGTAATTATTAGGAAATACTGCACCCTGCTTATAAAATAAATAAGACGGAATTCCTTTAATAGTGCAGCAAAACTCTTTGTTGTTTGGGTCGACGCTGTATTCGTCAACTTAAACTAGCTCGGTAAGCTAACTCGGGGATTTGTTAAAAGCGATTGCGACTAACAGCCAATTCCACCAATGACGTTCGATTTTGAATGCTGTTGTGATAAGTTTGACCAATGATATAGAAGGTAGGGCGGGACTAAAGGTCAAACTACCTTGCTTTCTCGAACTTCCAACGTTGATGTTTACAACAGTGTAATAGAATGTGTTTATGCAACACAGCTTACGTTAGACAGGCTGAAAGGGAAAGGAAGACGGGGCACTTTATTCAAAAAAAGACTGCTTTGTTCATTGCTACACACTTATAAGTCGACTAAGTTTGTCAGCAAAGAATTCTGACAATGCTTTGAGTAGATGGAGGTGCCTTTATTGCTGTGATGCTAAGGGCTAACTTTCCTACTGACTGTCAGTGGTTGGTATATAATGTCACACGCAGTCATCTGATTTCGATAGATACTTTATTCATCCTGAAGGAAATCTTTCAGTCACACTTCAGTGCTGTCTGCCAGCTCTCTTTCTCTTTCTCTCTCTCTCTCTCAATTTCAATTCAATTTGCTTTATTGGCATGAAAGTCAGAAATAACAATATTGCCAAATCATCAAGGATAATACTGTCTCTCTCTCTCTCTTAATTAATTGAATTCAAATGGACTATTATTTACATTGCCAACGCAAGTGTGAAATAAAAACAAAAAATGTACCTACAGAAATGTGTAAACAGCTGTGTAACATTTGCAACATTGTAATCCCATTAATCACAATCACATAAGTGCAAATAAACTTTCATTATTAGACTTAAACTATTTTCATTTATAAATGTGTAAACCTAACAACATAGAATTAATGGTAGCTGTGTTGTATTGACGAAATCTATCAAATGTTGTAGGGACTGCTATGTAGATTATTTGAAACTTAAAAAGGAGTCAAGTTTTTTCGCCTGACCCATTTTAAGTTGTTTCTCTGCAGCACATAAGCTTCAACATGACACATGCAGTGCTTTACAATCTAACAATTTGACCAGAAGAAATGACAACAGCAAGAGATATACTGTATTCCCATCTCAAGCATAGATGGGCAGATTTAGTATAAAACCCTTGTTGAATTGTTTAACTTACTATTGGATAGTTTAATGAAATAAATCAAATGCATTTCCATGGATAGTCTGAATAATATAATACATTTTATCATACATTCTTCCCAGTGGTCAGTACATGTTGTGTTCACAAGTGTGAACTCATTCTGGGAACTTGACTCCGGCCAATGTTGCTCTTTAATAAAATAAAATATATATATATATGTATATGTATATGTATATATATATATATATATATATATATAATATAATAAGGACAACAAACCTCAACAAGGTAAACAAACAATAACTACTATGGACAGATGGATAGGTTTGTATAGAAAAAAGTGAATAAATACATACACATGCATAACACATGTAAACAAACCGCTACATGCAGTAAGGCAATAATAGGGCAATGCAAAAGTACAACTGGTGCTGGAATATAACAAATTATTAATAAACAGGTTGCTTGTATCGGTGGATATGGTACAGTATATCTTTGGCAGATATTTGGGTGTTTAAATCATGTGTTCAACACTATTAAATATATAATTTACTCGAAATGTGGATGCGTGGTGTTACTGGGTCATTGCAGTGATTGATCCTGACACTATGGACCAGTGGTAAGCCTTCATTATAGTGACAGCCTACAAATACAGTACAGTGGACATGGAGTATGATTCATGTACAGTGTATTCAATATGTGTCATAACGTTTTTGTGATCATATTCAGTTACAGTGTTTCGGACGGACACATGGATTAGAATTAACTACAGCCAGTTTTAGTTCAATATTATGTAATCAAAATACTTTTTCATGCACAATGTATGAATGTTATTATAAAAAATAAATCATCATAAGTATGATTACATTACTGCATGCACATACAGTAAACTGAAATATGAGCAGTTGTCAAATGCTTCCAGAACAGAACTTTTCCTGTGACGTATAAATGAGAAAATGGACAATGAGAAGTGTGTAAAGTCTGCCACTTTTTACCATATGGGTCATATGGGTCAACTCTAATACAGCGTATTATAATATATCATTATTAAAGTGACTCACATGTGCTTTTTTGGGCAGTAGCTCAGTCGTTAGGGAGGTGGGTTGGGAACCGGAGGGTCGCAGGTCCAAGTCCCCGTTTGGACCCAAGTATGGAATGTGGATTGGTAGCTGGAGAGATGCCAGTTCACTGCCAGGGTGCTCTTGAGCAAGGCACTGAACCCCCCTCAACATCTCAGGGTGCTGGTCCAGTACTGGCACCACTCTCTCTGACATCTCTCCATTAGTGCATGTATAGGACCTGAGCATGTGTGTGTATTTCAGGCCTGTGTATGTGTAATAACAACAGAGTGTTAATTGTAATTTCCCCATATGGGATCAATAAAGAGTATAAATTAAAAATGAATTAAATGACTGTGTTACTGTGCTGCCGTATAGATGGGTCAAGCACTGTGGAGGCTGCCTCCCAGACAACAGCAGCAGCTTCAGGAAGAGCTTGCAGACCGACTGGCTGACCAAGGAGGAGGAAGGTACCAAGGTAATCGGAACATTTTTTCTGTCTCAGAGTCTGGTCTAGCACCCAGTGATGACGTGTTAAAAGTTTTATTGCATGTGGTAGGAAGGATTTCCTGTAGCGGTCCGTGCGACATCGAAGCTGTCGGAGTAGCATTATGCACCTCTTTTGTGAATGAAACGAAGACTATGGATTAATTTCAGAGTTTGACTAGACTTTTTAATTCCACAGATTGAATCGGAATTTTTTTTTAAGTGTTTATTGCCACATTCAGTTACACTTAGGGAATTTGCCTTGGTTTTTGGTGCATACATAAATAACCATATACAGATACCAAAAGAGATAGCTTTATTTGTCCCCAAAGGGCAATTCAGTTTCTACAGTCCACCAAAACATGTGCACCCATTCATTCATTCATGACAGAGGGAGCACAAGAAATATGCATATGGGAAAGTGTGAGATTAAGAAGTATTCAGCAAGAAAAGTCAGTGGGGGACTGATATTTCTCACATATCTTACTGTCAGGATGTTCCTTGTGTGAAAATACTCAGTTATAAGTAAAAGTCCTGCATTGAAAATGTAACTTTAGTAAAAGGATGCAAGTCAGAAAAATGTACTTAAAGTAAGTAAAAGTACTCACTGCAGACAAATCCTCACATTTTAGAAACTGGAAACAATCCAAACAGTTCTATCTATCAGTCAACTAAGTCTTTAATCTGCTAATCAGGCTGTTATATTGTTGGGTAGGTTAATTTATAATAAAACAACATATTTTATAAACCACATGTGTTTTGTTTGCAAAAATCTTAATGTGTGAAGTAACTAATAACCAAAGCTGTCAGATGAATGCAGTGGAGTAAAAAACTACAATATTTCTCTCTGAAATGCAGCAGAGTAGAAGTAGAAAGTGGCATGAAAAGACTCAAGTAAAGTACAAGTACTTTAAATTTGTACTTAAGTACACTACTTAGTTTATCTATAAATTTGACCCCACCTGACTGTCATTCTTGCTCCTGTGTTTCAGTTTGTCTTCTAGTTGTTTAGCTCCAGCCATGTGTCTCCTCCTTGTTGCTCTTCTCCTAGAATTTGAACATCCAAGCTTTTCTCATAAGTCTTTAAATGTAATCCCGAGTGACCCCGGGGAAAGCCAAATTTTCCCAGTTGCAAAATGCAAATAAAGCAAAATGAAGGTTTGACCTTCATCACTAACTCCATTTAGCTGAAACTTCATGAGCACCTCATTCCATACATTTACAGTATGATGAGTTTTCAGGTTTTCACAATTTAGCACAAATTCTATAAATAAGTACTGTACATGAAGAATGAGAAACCATGAAAATAACTTAAGCAAAACTGTAATAATAAATAAGAGCCAAAGAATATGATACATAAGTCTTTGTAATTTATGTATTTATTAAAGGGTCACTTTGCCGATAGTCTAGCTTCACTTCCAGGATTGCTCCGGTGCTGCAGGAAATGTTGCCAGATGCGTGTCTTTTCAACTGATGTTTGTCCCCTTCCTCTATCTTTGGTGGATTTCTGAGGACTATGGTTACCTGGTCCTCAGATCTCTGCAGGGTAAATCCAGACAGCTAGCTAGACTATCCAATCTGAGGACTATGGTTACCTGGTCCTCAGATCTCTGCAGGGTAAATCCAGACAGCTAGCTAGACTATCTGTCCAATCGGTTTTCTGTTGCACAACTGAAACTACTTTTGGATGTAGACATGTTCCACCAAAACTAGTTCCTTCCCAAAGCGATTTTGCTGCGGCACCGTGCGGAGCTCTCTTTTCTCTCTCTCTCACTCTCTCTCTCTCTCTCTCTCTCTCTCCCTCTCCTCTCTCTCTCTCTCTCTCTCTCTCAAACGCAGACCTAACTCAGATAAAATGGTAAAACAAGACAGTGCTCACATTATGTCACCCACAAGTGGGATTGTCATTGGTCCGGTGCGGCGCAGTGCATTCTGGTAGTTGTAGGTTTTCTATGTTTTAAGGGAAAGGGAATACAACCACTTCTTTTCTCTGTTTTCTTTGGTCTTGTAGCACCAATTTAAAAATAATAACGCTTTTTTGCTGCAAAAAGCCCAGCTTTATGAGAAGACCCTCAGTCCATCAGTAAAATACTTTTCAATAACTCATTGTGTCTGGTCAATCTGAAACTACAATGCATGCTGGGATAGTCTCCCACTTTCCTGTCATGCTAAATAGTAGGAAGCAATTAATGAATGAATGTTTGTTTGTCCATAGGGAGAGATGGTGGTCCCCATAGAAGAGTTCCTCAGCAGTGTCATGGCCCTGACATCTACCATCTGCTGAGAACACGCATGGGAGGTATGAACACACACACACACACACACACACACACACAGCACATAGCTACTACTAACTCTCTACATTTGTTTTGGGGTTGTTCTGAGTCCTTTGGTTGCCCATCTGCTTTCCATTATTCATGATGGCGTGTGCATACAGTCAGCTCAGTTAGAAAAAACAGGGATTGGTTTGCTGCTTTCAGACAAAACATCACTTCAATTGATTTCTTTCTTTATTTGGACAATTCACATAAATCAACATTTCTGTAAATGCGCCAGTGTTTGCCAGACGGCTAATTTTTAGCTGTAGTCCTTTTTAGTTATCTATCATGCATGCATTTATGGTGGTTTGAAACCGAACCCCCACGGTTTTCCACGGTGGAAACCCACACAAACACGGGGAACACATTCAAACTATCCAACTATCCAAACAGAAATGCCCTGCTTAGAGCGGGGATGAAACTCTGCACTGCAATCTTGCTGTGAGACAGAAGGGCTAACCACTGAGCCACAAATAACGTGACTATGTGTTACGCATAGGATGATACATTTCAACAGAGATAGATGACAAACATGATTCATGCATTTTTGCAGCCTTCATTTGAATTCATTGTTGTGAGTGTGGTGCTTCCACACCAGTTAGTACATTAGGATTAGGCTTGAAAAACCTTTAGCGGGCATTCAAACAGAACGTAGGTTTTCATTTATTTTCAGGGGGGGTAGTGCTGCGGAGGACACGCAAAAAAACGCATCGGGCCTGCTGCAAACAGTTGAGGCTGACTCAACTTTTGGAGAAACGCAACTAAACATCTCATTGCATCTGTGCAGTGGCAGTTCATAATTGATTATTGCCTAATGCTGTTACATGTTGGATTTTACAGTTGGTCAAATTTTCTTTTGGATCTGCAGTGAAAGGATCCTGTTACATTCAGGAAGTATCTTTTTTTAGAGCAGATACAATAAAAGGGGAGTTCAAAATCTGAATTCGCTGATGAAAACCATGTGTAGCAATATTCAATAATATTGAGGATGTGAAACATCGTGATGCGTCGTCATATTTAATCGATTCCAACAGTTGACGGGACAATCATAATCCAATCGTGACACTAGTGAAGATTCACACCCTTAATAAAAAAACAAATCTAGATCTATTTTTTGCTTTAACTCTGGAATGTTGACATTGATGTAGTGGAGTCATATTTTAAGTGATGATAACGGGGTGCTTTAACAGCTCTGGGTGTGCTCTCATGCTGATTTCAGCACATTCTAAATGTCTAGTTGACCAATCAGATCGCCTGCTTGGATCTACTTGTTGCATAATTCTGCCTTTCTCCTTTTTCTTGGTAACTGTAGGTAGGGAACAGCACGGTTTTATAGATTTGGAGATGCTGCCACCCGAATTAGGCATCACCATACTTTCGTACCTGAATGCTACTGATCTGTGCTTGGCGGGCTGTGTGTGGCAGGACCTGGGAAATGACGAATATCTATGGCAAGGGTAAGGACACGGTTCAACTCTACTTCCTGTCATGTTTTTGTGGTGATTAAACTAATGAGTTGGGGATTTGATGCAGGCTCATAAATTATTCTGAACAGTTGTATTTGATCTGCTGTACTGTATACAAAATAAATGATGGCAGTAGACTTATAGGAGACAGAATATTCAAGGTATTGTTTCTGTCAACTTGCCAGACAAGCCTGTTTTTTCTCCACATGTGTGCAGTATTGTGTTCTTTTGATTTACTTCTATAACCCCTGTGTGTATCCATCAGGCTGTGTAAGTCCACATGGGGACACTGCTCCATCTACAACAGAAGACTACCTGCTGGTTTCTCATACAGAAGACTATACCTCCAACTAGATGAAGGCAGCCTGACATTCAATTCTAACTCACAGGAGGTAAACACACACTACCTCACTGTGTGTGCGCAAGCGTGTGTGTGTGCACATGTTGGTGTCTGGCAAAATGTTGTGACAAAATTATTATTTGATGATGTCATTATTCTAAACTTCTGATGTATTTACACATCACAGTTTGTGCGTATGTCTGGATGGATTATGAAACTGTTAGACCTACATTTACACTCATAAGATATGATTCTATTGTGTGTGTGTGTGTGTGTGGTGTGTGTGTCTCTGTGTGTGTGTGTGTGTAGGGTATCAGGTATTTCATGTTAAAGGTATACTAGTGGATCATCCGACAGAGCTGGCTAAATTCATCTTCTACACTAGACGGCTCAACTGGAAGATGCTGAGGGTTTACCTGGATGAAAGGTAACACAGAAATACAGAATACCCACAAACTCACCACTTGACTTTCATAACAGTTTGTGATAATGAAACGTTTACATTTTTACATGTGGTACTTCTGTGACAACAGCTCATGTGATACTTCAGTATTGCCTCAAAGTAACGTACAGACTTATTAGGACTTTAGCTCATTCACTGTATCCCCCAGAGTTAGATAAGTTCATACATACTGTACGCTTCTCATCTCTGTGCGTGTCGTAACTCTGTCTGTCGCACCCACCGCTAGCCTAGCTTAGCACATATCCTGGCGGTAGCTCCATCTAGCCTACTGCTCCCAATAAGTGACAAAATAACGCCAACATGTTCCTATTTACATGTTGTGATTTGTTGTGTATAAATAACAAGTTCACATGAGACACAGTCTTCTTCTAACCAGAGAAATACTGGGAACTGTTCTCAGAAGGTGAAGAACTGCTACTTGGGCGGAGTGATTAGCGCAACACCTCAAAAGCACCGTTGTTACTCTCTGCTCCTCACCACAGGGATTCTCAGGTACTGCGAGCAAACCACTCCGCCCAAGTAGCAGAACTAGCAGCGCTTCGCCTTCTGTGGAGAATATAGTTCCCAGTTAATATATGGTTAGAAGATGGCTATGTCTCATGTGACCTTGTTGTTTGTACACGCTGTGACTATACAAATCACAACGTGTAAATAGAAACATGTTGTCACATTTTGTCACTCATTGGGAGCAGTAGGCTAGATTGAGCTGGTTACCTCCAGGATCTGTGCTGAGCAAGGCTAATGGTGGGTGCGTCAGACAGAGTTACGACATCCACGGAGATGAAAAGTGTTTGTATGGACTTGTGAATAAGCTAAAGTCTCAATAAGTCGGCGTGTTCCTTTAGGAATCCATGCAGTAATTCAGTAGTACAAATAAAAAAAGGGTTGCTTCTGTCATGCCATTTAGTCTGTATTTATGTATGTATGTGTGTGCAGGCGGGATGTCCTGGACGAGCTGGTGACCCTCCATAACTTCAGTAACCAGTTTCTACCCAACGCTCTGCGGGACTTCTTCAGACACATCCATGCACCAGAGGAGAGAGGAGAGTATCTGGAAACCCTCATCACCAAGTTCAGCCACAGGTTTTGTACCTGTAACCCTGGCCTTGTGAGAGACCTGGGCCTCAGTCCTGGTTAGTACTTACACACACACACACACACACACATACATACATACACACATAGTACAGAACACATACTATATGTTCAACAAAGCTTTTTGTAGTTCTGGTTCTAGGCTTATTGGTATTAATTAAATTTGTACACTGTAGTTGTAGGCAGACTTGTGAAAAATGGTGTTATCTTTACACTAAATTTATGCAGCTATAAAGTCATCGGTCCCGACTAAAACAATCTGTGCAAAAACTAAGGATCCTTTGTTGTGATTGTAACTCATTTCATCATTTAAGTTTAGTCAAGTCAAGCCAAGCCAGTTAAACTCCAAAAGCTCAACATCACAAATTAGATTTGCAGAATTAAATTTAAAATCTGTACAGCAAATGACATCTTCTGTCCTTAGACTCTCGATTTAGAGAATAGAAAAACTTCACAATAAGCCTTCAACATGCAAAAATAGGAAAGAATCCTCAAGAAGAGCGATCCCTCTCCCTGGACAGACAGACGTGCAACAGATGTGCGTACAGAATAGACCAACAGAGTAAAATTACAAAATGAAATATCAGGATGACAAAATCAAAGACTGATTTTAAACATTCATTTATTCATTCATTCATTCCTCCTTTATTTGTACTTGTTAGATCATTTGGGGGTGACCCTCATGTGAGTCAATTACACAAACAAAAAGGTAATACAAAACAACAACAAAGAGATATACTAACAGAATAAGGAACTACCATTATGAAAATAATAATGTTATAGAAAAATTGAGATGTAACGTGAAATACAGTCATGTTAAAAGCTTTCACATTTTGCAATTAGGGTAGATATTTGATGGACAAATTGAAATAATTAAAATGTAAAATAAAATACAGTTATGTAAATCCATTTCAACATATATATGAAATATGATCCAGGCCGACTGCAAAAACACACTAATGGAAAACTCAAGAGCATCATTTACACAGAAGGGAGGAGAGGGAGAGGAGACGGGAAAACCACAGAGGGAGAGGGGGAGAGAGACATGGACATCCTTCAGACGAAGGACAGAGAGACAGGAGATGAGGGGGAATCTCCCGGAGGTAGTGGATTTAGATTCCAAAACATCTGGAATAAGGCACCGACAGCCAGGACAGAGATGATGGTCCAGCACAGAGAAGCCTGAGTGAATAGAAAGGACAAGGAGGAAAACCTAGGGAGAGAGAGAGAGAGAGAGAGAGAGACCCAAAGGGCAGATTTCAGTTTATTTACAAAGGTAGGACATGTATGGGCTTTAAGTCAGGGCTGTAGTACTTGAGTCCGGACTCGAGGCGCTTTTCTATTGTCTCGGACTCGTTGGTATTTGGACGTGGACTTGAGTCCGCCATTGGACTCCGAGTCCAGCACTGTCCAGCACTGTATGCTTTTGTTCTAAAGTAACTTCCTCCTTCAAAACAAAACCTTTTATGAAGTGTGCTCGATTAGAAAACAGGTATTAGTTTAATCCAAAATCCATCTAGAATGGCATTGCGATTGGTCCCCTGGTACACACCTGGCTGCATCATACCTCGATCATCAGGGATCAGTCCTTTTCACTTAGGCCACAGATACAATGTCAGCGAGCACTTTGTACCATGGATTCTTTGGGACTAGTGATAAGTTCAAGAATGGGAACATTTCCATTTTAAGTAAATAATATAGCCTAATGCGATCCTACAGTATGTTACTCTGCACTTGCTTTTTGAAAAAATAAAGCAAAATTATCATCTTAAAATAGAAGATACTTCTCACATCACATACATTATGAACAGGGAAGTGAGTCTTGAAGAGGATTGTTTTTTTCTGTCTCTCATTTGGAGTCGGTCTTGACTCGGTCCCGACTAGCCCTGGTCTTGGACTTGTCTTGGACTCGACAAAGGTGGACTTGTCTACAGCCCTTTTTTAAGTGATAGGTCTAATAGATTCAGTGAGACTAAGAAGATCCACCAGGACATTCATAACAAGTATACAGGCCGGATGTAATCAAACATTAAGCAAATATTATAATGTATATATCATATAAAGTTAACCTTTGTGTTGTCTTCTTGTTGACTGTGAAAAAACTTTTGTTGTCCATTCTCAACGTTTTCTTCTTGGATTTATTGTTGTTTTTGTCACTTTTCCCAACGCCTAGTCTGTTTTTTCCGACATTTTCGGCTCTTAGTTCGACGTCCAATATTTTTGATCATTGAAAATGTGTCAAATTCGACCCGAGGACATACAAGGGTAAAGAGAAAAGAAGAGTTGTAAGTTAGACTGTCGGATGTCCGAAGGGAGAATATTCCAGAGGAAGAAATGTGATGTGACACCTACACAAAGCCTATAAAGGGACACTAAGACTGGTGTAAAATGGTAACAAATTATTGTTTATTTTTGAAAGTTTTTTTCAAAAATTAAAATGTATTAACAAACAACATATTATTTGCAAATAGAAATCCCCACTTATGATGGGCTTACTGGCCTATAGGTAAGGTACTCATCTAAAACAACAATTATTGTTTTATAGCTTAGTATTCTATGCACTAAAAAGGTATGTATAACGGATTTAGGCCGCCCTGCATGTTATTGTAGGCCCAAGTTATTATGCAACTTTATTTTATACAATATATGTAGGATATGCTTCGTCTCTTTTTCAGTTAAGGGGTCCGTGGCTTAAAAAATGTAGAAGACCCCTGGTATATAATATAGGACTTTAGGTGCAAGACTAGCAGAAGATTGAAGTTGTGATAAGGTGACCAAAGAGTAGCACCAGAGGAAATGTCATGTAATAACCAAAATGGTTTTTGATATAGGTCGTATGCTTAGTACGTTTCATTGTAATCTTTCCATCAGATTCTGAAAGATATTGTGTACTTTCACAGTCAAGATAATACATCTTCTGGGGGCCTAAATGTACACAGTACATTTTGTGCCAGTACAATTGTTCAATGTTTTACAACAAGCCCAACTGGTACCAATATTTAACATTTAACAATATATTGGAAATGTATTCTATCAACAACAAAAAATATGAATGTAAAAACATTGTTGATAAGGTACAGGATTTGTGACCAAGATATTTGCCAAGGCAGACATTTTACAGTTGAAAAATAAATTTGTTTGGTGGCCAGGTTTAAAAGAAATGTGTTATCCCTTACTGGTGACACTATTCCTATGTTACATTGAACATATTTTGGGCTTTTCTATCCTGCAGTGTCTTGTTACTTATCAGCCAACATATACACAAACACGATACATCTGTGGTAAACTAAAATAATTCATTTGCACACCGATTGGACTCACAGTTGTGTACAGTGACAATATGACCTTAAGGTGGCGCTAGAGGAAAGCTGATGGACTGTCCCAAATGAAAGAGGCGTTATCCTCTGTAGAGCAGAAATACATTCAGTACATTTCAAGGCAGAGGCATTAAACGTGAACCAGACATCAGCACTGCAGCTTGAACGCCAAAAACACAGACAGAAGAACTTTGACAGATTTTGAAGCTGCTACACTTCTGACCCATTGGCCCAACCACAAAATGAGGGGGAAACCATCAAGGTTTTATTTTCAAGTAATCCCCGGCTTCAGTAGTTTCAATAGGCCGTGCATTAGGCAACTAAGGGTTTTATTAATGTCAGCAGAGCATACAGAAACCAATCCCTGACTCTGTTACTGTAAACTCCTTGGAGCTTCTCGTATGATTAGACGGATTAGTGTAATGGTTTTGAGCCCAAGGCTGGAGATGGATGGGTGGCTGCCTTTCTGAAATCAGCCCTTTTATTTCACTGCTATTCTGCCCCTTCCATCCCCTTTGGAAAGTATTGGGCACAGCAGTGGAGATCAGCTT
Organism: Etheostoma spectabile; assembly: GCF_008692095.1. Lineage (NCBI taxonomy): Eukaryota > Metazoa > Chordata > Actinopteri > Perciformes > Percidae > Etheostoma > Etheostoma spectabile. Next base: position 30,398,759 of record NC_045734.1, read on the forward strand.
AGAGTTTATTAGTAGCACAGTATACAGTACATTTATATGTCTCATTCATCCTGTTTAGATATAATTCAAAATAACAAGTCTTATGTACAGACCTTTTCTCTGCCTTTATGGTGGTTCCTCCCGCATTCATATTTTGGTTTAACCCTCTAAGGTCTACGGGCATTTTTAGATATCTTCTCATTAGTGTTTGCATATAACTACTCATGTGTTTCATATCAAAATGTCCAGAAAAAACTCGGCTTTCTGTATAGTGAGGCCCAAAATTATTCCAAAGCAATGGATAAAGACATAATGTGGTCTAAAGCGGAAATATTTCTCAAATCTCTTGTGATAACAGACCTACACTCAATTTTTGGTGGTTGAAATGAGTTCACCAAAGTCTTGGGTTCATAGAAGTAGGGTAATATATAAAGAAAATAGTAAATAAAATAAATTTTAAATTTGTAACATTGCTTTTTAAGTAGGAATGTTGTCAAACATTGTTTGGACTCGCCAGTGCATCTTTTGTCCTCGGAGGGTTAAAGGTGAAATATGTAATACTGACAGCTAGTATTTAAAATAGTTACTGCAGTACAAATTCAAAATACCGGAGAGTCAGATGGCTTTAGTTCAGTGGATTTATTGGGGGTGGCAGTAACTCAGTCTGTAGAGGGTTAGGTTGGGAACAGGAGGGTCGCTGGTTCAAGTCCCCATACAGACCAAAGTATAGTGGTGGACTGGTAGCTGGAGTGGTGCCAGGTCACCTCCTGGGCACTGCCAAGGTGCTCTTGAGCAAGGCACTGAACCCCCAACTGCTCGGGGTGCCTTTCCATGGTCAGCCCCCCCACTCTGACATCTCTCCATTTAGTGCATGTATAGCTACTGAGCATGTGTGTAATATTCAGGCTTGTGTGTAATAACAGAGTGAAAACATTGTAACTTCCCCTTGCAGGATTCATAAATTATATGTTATTATTATTACAGCAACAATCACTAAACACACTGCAAACTCACGGTCCTCTCTTCCTGATTTACAGCCCCCCCTCTCTTGGCTTCAAATAACTCACCGTTGTCAGCTACGGCCGCTGAACAGGCTACACGTGGTAAACAGCCGTGCCCCGCTTGCCTGGTCCTCCGGTAATGTTAGCAGTTAGCAGGGTTAGCATGGCGCCGTTAGCCAGGACCAGTCGGGATCACTTTACTGGCTGGGTCTTAATTGTTTTTGCGAGTAACCAACTTAGGTACTCTAACTATATAATTCAATGTGAGTACACAACTGTTGAAATGACATAAAATGCCAGTCCCGTGTAGCCGTGATAAATTAACCTGAAGCTGTTCAGGAGGAAACTAACCAACTCTGCGTCCTTTTGGTTCTCTAAGCTGTCTCCAACATCTTTAAAAACCATCTCCAATATTTACCCGGGGTTTGTCACGTCTCTGGTCACGCAACTGTTAGAAACATGTAGGTTTTTCAGGTCGGGTAGAAATTATCTCCGTTGATCCCATTCGTTTGTTTGCTGCTTTCATGGCTGTACTAACTAACTAACTTACAGCTGCAGCGCGGTGGGTTTACATGTTTACAGGTACTATATCTGGCAACCCAGCCTGGCTGTCCAACTGGGCAGTTGTTAACAACAGACAGGTCAAAACACAAACAGACATTCCATCACGGAATGGAAATTACAAAAGGAGAAAATACTGGCATTAGCATTGTCAGAAAAAATAGTCTTTCAACTTCGCATGTTTCCTTAATATCTGATTACGCACTGGGGAATTTTTGGATTTACTACAGTAAATATACTACATATTGGACCTTTAAGGGGTTGAATTTGATGTACCATGCATTGTTCTGTAGTGTGAAGCTGAGGTCAAATTTAAGCAAGTCCTGACTGTGTGAAGCATGCTGGATATCAATGACAGGGTTGTCTCTCTGTTACCAGAGAAACTTCAGCCTATACGGGACTCTAGTGGGGCTTTGACTTCTCAGTTTGAACTCTAATAACCTTTTTCTCTTTAGTGCCGTGCACAGCTGAGCTCTGTGTGAAAGCTGATCACGGCCTGCTATCGTCTCTCTGCAGATGCGGTGTATGTGCTGTGCTACAGTCTGATCCTGCTGTCCATCGACCTGACCAGCCCCCACGTCAAAAACAAAATGTCCAAGAGGGAGTTTATCAGGAACACTCGCCGAGCAGCGCATAATGTCTCAGACGACTTTGTAGGCCACCTCTATGACAACATATACCTGATTGGCCACGTGGCTGCGTAGCTCCACCTACCAGCTGACCAGTCCAAATCCTCATACTGCACTGAAGAATAGGAACAGGTAATTGGGTTCCTATACATGTCTGGAAAGTATGAAACATTATGGAGATTTATTTTTTACAATTTTCATGACAACCAATAAATCTTACTAGAAGGGTTCGACAAACAAATACAGTCCACTGCACTGTGAGAAAGACTGTGCTACCTAATATTAGTAATGTTCATAGATTTTAATCAAAGGTGTGACACATCTGAAATGTCTTTATTACCAAAGTCAGTGCAAAGAAGGAGGTTCTAAAGTGGAACCATGGCTGCTTCTCATGTTGCTTAAATTGCCTCCTTGACTCCTCCACTTGCCTCCCTTCCTCGCATCTTTGTCCCCCCCCCCCCCCCCCCCCCACCGAGGAGGCACAGGAGAGACGTGAGGAAATCATGGAGGAGAGAGGACACTGGTAAAGGTGTTTCAGAGGGATGAGACGTCCTTTACTCTGATGCATCACATGAATTTGTTAGCCGTTTGGGTGGAGTTAGCAACTCCTTCAGCTGCACGGCTTCCGGGAAGGTTGCTCTCGTGTGTCCTCGCCTTATGCTCCATGGCAACCCCTCCTCGATGCTCGCTCCCTTTGGTGGAAATAAGGGTTTTGACACGGCCTTCACGAAGGAGGGACAGAACAACGTCCGGTTCAGCCAAAGAGCAAGGAGCTATCAAATAAGCGGCATAAGAAGCAGCCTATGTAAGACAAGTTCTGATAACTGCACTGACAGATGATGACTACTGATTGGTGGAGGGAGGAGGCGAAGCACTGCCCTCAGCCTGTCACAGATGCCGGGACAGACCTGCTGATTTCCTATAGGACAGCTGCTTCACGTTCACCAGTGGGACAAACACTGGGGTCGTTTTTACAAGGCGAACACAAGACCACTCACAAATATCACTAGTTACATTTACCAGCAACTAATGACAAAGGTACATGGGAGCTATTCTGCTAATCAGTTGACTTGATACGTTGTCCAGAATGTCCAAGTGTCAAGATTTAACTAGATCTGGTTCTCTGTGGCTCATACTAGATGTTTTTTGCTCTCCATTTTATAAGTAACATGAACAAGACAACATATATATATATATATATATTATATATATATATATATATATATATATATGCATAATCAACACTGCTAAAACTGCTAAATAGGGCTACCTGTTCCACTCTGTTTGTTTGTGTGCAGTTTCATTCACAAAATGTTAACAAAGAGTAAAAAAGAAGAATTGCAAAGCGCAGAGCTTTAAGTTCTGCAGTCCGAAATATGTCGATAAAAAAACTACCTCTCAGTAAATTGGCAAGAAATGATGATGAACATATAATGGACAGACTATTACAGTAATGTAGCATTTCTTTTGGTTTAGTTGTAGGCCTACAATTTATTTGAGTTGATTTCGCTCTCATATTTAAACTCCAAATTCATACAGATTAGGCATTATATATAATATAATTCTTACATCAAGCAAGTGTTTTTTTCCCCAGTGGAGAAAGTACATGGCTGGTGTGATGGGTTTTGGGCCACTTGTGAATTTGTTCTGTACCAAAGAGAAAATTCCAAGTATAAGACCATTGTCGATACATGTACAGTTGATCCTAAACACTGCATACATTTAAATGGATTGTTTTAGAATGAATCTGAAAGGCAACACAGGTTAAAAAAAAGCAAAGTAGTTTTTTTTTTCAGTTTTAGAACCAGCCACTTTATATTTTCTGCAATTTTGTCCAGATTATGATTGAAACTGAATGTATTAAAACTGTTTCTGACACACATGACGTTAGGGAAATGTATAATCTCAGTGCTTTGGAGGTGAAATGCTTCTTGTGCAGCAAATAGAGCACAGCAGCTTCTATGTTACGCTGCTTTATGAGGATGTCAAATAGCATATGGGAAGTGAGTGTTTTGTGATAGACTCGGCTTTAATTTGGGCAACATTATCAAAGAAATGGCTAAAGCCAAGAGTAGAGAAAGAGAATGTTGTGAAAGTGGAAAAAATGAAGGATTTCCATCAAGTCATTCTACAATGTTGGCTCTTGAATTGTCTGTGGCCGACTGCAGCAAATTGTATTAGGTTCATGAAGTTCTTGTGTTTAAAAACGTAATACTGCTATAATTCACTTTTTGCACAATGCACACATAATTAACACAGCTTCAGCTTTAGTTCCTGAAGTCATAGGCTTCCATTGTTTTTCAAAAACACCTGAGAAACAGCCCACGACATAGCTATTGCTCCCGTGATATAATAGCATTATCCATCAATTTAAATTAGACGTGTAGATTTATAATGACTGTGAAACACCGCTGCCGCTGTAGTTTCGTTCTTCCAGAGATGAATGAGAAAAGATTAGTATGCATCGAAAAAGTCGACATCCAAGTGTCATTTAGCCTTCCCTAACAGCATGGAAAAAAGAGAAACTATTATTTGACTCTATAATTAGCAGTGTGGTGAAGTAATAGGCCACATATACTGTACGTGTAATTTTAGATGATGAATTACATTTGTCAGTGCAGGATGTTTGAAATAGTGGAAGTCTGTTACATCTTTAGGGCAACACTACAATCGCGTCTGGAGAAATGAAAGTGCACTGCACACATCAGGACACATTGATGACTTCAGTGTATTTTCAGCTGTTGCATTTTTTACAAACGAATCAGTTTTAACAATTCCCATCAGACCTGAATGCAGCATGATTGTCACTCTGTGCTAGTAGCTTTGAGACCCAGCAGCTAGCATGTAGCCGCGGCTAACAGTGAGGTGTCACAGCGGTCTGAATGTAACCATAG